>NC_138300.1:113590000-114237500 GCF_965601325.2 Salmo salar
TTAGACAAGCTCAGTCTTGAGATATCATTATTTACAGCGATATTCAATGCGTAATCACACGTGCACACTTACTGCACACACTTGCAGGTGTACACACACTCACACACGTAGCCTTTAAAGCAATTGTTCAACAATACAGCCATTGGCCTCTGAGTGGGGCTGATGATTCAAGAATGGGATCAGTGAACATTACATCTTTATGGCACACCTGCCCAAAAGAGACTGAATGGAGTGCTTATTCCAAACTACTGTGTCATTTAAATGGTGATCAGATTGAGGGATCAAAATCAATTCAAGACAATGTTATGAACTCTCTCTGGGGCAATTCACAGGGCATTGACAGACCAAAAACACAATGACATATATTCTCAATATAATATCTGCAACCTACATTCAAACTGTACAGGTGTAAAATAAAGGGTGAATGAAAAATAGGGGAGAGACAATACGGACACTTCTGGTGCTTAAATTTACTCTCTCTGTAAATAGGCTTTAAAGGACAGGTTCACTTTTTTTTCACTTAATCTGTATTTTGAATGTAAATGGGATGTTATAGAAGTGTCCAGACACTTTTTTTGTGATTTCAGAAACTTATTGGTTTTGAGAAACTTACCCCACCAGCGATAGACTTCCTCTTGCTCGTTCTGCAGTTGCAGGGCCACAGATAAAACATTAATGAAGTCTCCAAAAACAACAAAAAAATGCTGCTCATGAAGTAGCTAGGTTTGCTTGCTAGCTAGCCAACAATTTGCCTAAAATCAGACTGTGATACCTCCGTTGAGAATTCTGGCACATGCGCAAAACCATGTAAACATCTGCAAGACCTTGGTTAGTATGCATTCATCACGTGCATGTACTTCTGTCAATTTTTGCGTCATGAAGTAATCCAAAAGGTAAATGTCGCCCTCTAAGAGTATTTTTGTCTTCTCTCATTGATTGAAAATGTGGGTGTCCACCCCAAAGTGCTGCACATCATGTGCAAGACTCAGAAATCAAATTAATAGGGAAGACATCAAAACTATGAAACAACACCTACAGAATCATGTAGTAACCAAAAAAGTGTTAAACAAATCAAAGTATATTTTACATTTGGATTCTTCAAAGTAGCAACCCTTTGCCTAGATGACAGCTTTGCACACTCTTGGCATTCTCTCAACCAGCTTCACCTGGAATGCTTTTCCAACAGTCTTGAAGGAGTTACCACATATTCTGAGCACTTGTTGGCTGCTTTTCCTTCACCCTGCGGTCCAACTCATCCCACACCATCTCAACTGGGTTGAGGTCGGGTGATTGTGGAGGCCAGGTCATTTGATGCAGCACTCCATCACTCTCCTTCTTGGTCAAATAGCTCTTACACAGCCTGGAGGTGTGTTGGGTCATTGTCCTGTTGAAGAACAAATGATAGTCCCACTAAGCGCCAACCAGATGGGATGGCGTATTGCTGCAGAATGCTAATGGTAGCCATGCTGGTTAAGTGTGCCTTGAATTCTAAATAAATCACAGACAGTGTCAAAGCACCATCACACCTCCTCCATGCTTCATGGTGGGAACCACACATGCAGAGATCATCCGTTCACCTACTCTGCGTCTCACAAAGACACGGCTGTTGGAACAAAAAAATCTCAAATTTGGACAGATTTCCACCGGTCTTCTTCTTATTGGTGTCCTTTAGTTGTGGTTTCTTTGCAGCAATTTGACCAAGAAAGCCTGATTCACACAGTCTCCTCTGAACAGTTGATGTTGAGATGTGTCTGTGAAGCATTTATTTGGGCTGCAATCTGATGAGCAGTTAACTCTAATGAACTTATCCTCTGCAGCAGAGGTAACTCTGGGTCTTCCTTTCCTGTGGTGGTCTTCATGAGAGCCAGTTTCATCATAGCAATTGATGGTTTTTGTGAATGCACTTGAAGAAACTTTCAAACTTCTTGAAATTTTCCGTATTGACTGACCTTCATGTCTTAAAGTAACGATGGACTGTCATTTCTCTTTGCTTATTTGAGCTGTTCTTGCCATAATATGGACTTGGTCTTTTACCAAATAGGGCTATCTTCTGTATACCACCCCTACCTTGTCACAACACAACTGATTGGCTCAAATGCATTATGAAGGAAATCAATTCCATAATTAACACTCACACCTGTTAATTGAAATGCATTCCAGGTGACTACCTCATGAAGCTGGTTGAGAGAATGCCAAGAGTGTGCAAAGCTGTCATCAAGGCAAAGGGTGGCTACTTTGAAGAATTTAAGATCTAAAATATACTTCGATTTGTTTAACCTCTCTAGGGGAGGTGGGGCGAAATCGTCCCACACTATTCAACAGCCAGTGACAAATCAGAGCGCCAAATTTAAAACCACAAAATGTCATAATTCAAAGTTCTCAAACATAGGACTATTTTACACCATTTTATAGATACACTTCTCCTGAATCGAACCACGTTGTCCGATTTCCAAAAGGCTTTACAGCGAAAGCAAAACATTAGATTATGTTAGGAGAGTACATAGACACAAAAAAACCACACAGCCATTTCCAAGCAACTAGCATGCATCACAAATATCCAAAACACAGCTAAATGCAGCACTAACCTTTGATGATCTTCATCAGATGACACTCCTAGGACATTATGTTATACAGTAAATGCATGTTTTGTTCAATCAAGTTAATATTTATATCAAAAACCAGCTTTTTACATTAGCATGTGATGTCCAGAACTAGCATACCCACCGAAAACTTCCGGTGAATTTACTAAATTACTCACGATAAACGTTGACAGAATACATAACAATTATTTTAAGAATTATAAATACAGAACTCCTTTATGCAATCGCTATGTCCGATTTTAAAATAGCTTTTCGGCGAAAGCACATTTTGCAATATTCTGAGTACATAGCTCGGCCATCGCGGTTAGCTAATTTCACACCCACCAAGTTTGGGACAACCTAAACTCAGAATTACTATTAGAAAAATTGGATTACCTTTGCTGTTCTTCGTCAGAATGCACTCCCAGGACTTCTACTTAAACAACAAATGTTGTTTTGGTTCCAAATAATCCATAGTTATATCCAAATACCGCCGTTTTGTTCATGCGTTCACGTAACTATCCAAAAGGTGATGCGCGAGCGCATTTCGTGACAATTTTTTTTCTAAATATTCCATTACCGTACTTAGAAGCATGTCAAACGCTGTTTAAAATCAATTTTTATGCTACTTTTCTCATAAAATAGCAATAATATTCCAACCGGGCAACGTTGTATTCATTCAGAGAGAGAAAGAAAAACATGGAGAAGTCTCGTGAACGCGCATCTCAGTCTCACTGTCACCAGGCTGACCACTCACAAACAGAGCTGTTGTACTTTGCCCAGAGACAGCAGACACCCCATTCCACTTTCTGGCGGCATTAGAGAGCCAATGGAAGCCTTAGAAAGTGTCACGTTACAGCACAGATGCTGTAATGTTGATAGAGATGCAACAGAAGGACAACAAATTGTCAGACAGGGTACTTCCTGTATGGAATCTTCTCAGGTTTTGGCCTGCCATATGAGTTCTGTTATACTCACAGACACCATTCAAACAGTTTTAGAAACTTTAGAGTCTTTTCTATCAAAATCTACTAATTATATGCATATTCTAGTTTCTGGGCAGGAGTAGTAACCAGATTAAATCGGGTACGTTTTTTATCCGGCCGTGAAAATACTGCCCCCTATCCCAAAGAAGTTAACACTTTTTTGGTTACTACATGATTCCATATGTGTTATTTCATAGTTTTGATGTCTTCAATATTATTCCACAATGTAGATAATAGTAAAAATAAAGAAAAACCCTTGAATGAGTAGGTGTATCCCAACTTTTGAGTGGTACTGTACATTGTTGGATTACTTCATGGAGGAAAAACATATTTAATTTAATTTCTAAATTCCATCGTTCCACCTGTAACTAGCCATGGGAGTTTGGAAGGCACCAGTGACTTCCGAATCGAGAACAAAGAAAGTTTCACCAAGTAAAGGTTCTGATTATGTCTAAACAGAAGCATCTTATCAACGGCTATCACAAGCTAATTCAATTAATTAGCTAATGTTGATAATTGTTTGATTTGATATAGACTAGCCAACAGTGTGAGATACAAAATGATCATAACTAACCTCTTTCAACTGTGGTGTAGTCTTACTAATCACTTGAGATCTAACAATGCTGTCATCCCTTATGAAAAAATATTGCAGTCAGATTGCGGTATAACCGCAGTATGCTGCAAATACTGCATCCAAAATATTTTTTTTTTACTGCAGTAAGTTTGCAGTGTAACTGCAGTTACAGTGCATCATAACTGCAGTTATTCTGCAATTACTGCATCCAAAATACCACAGTCGACTGCAGTTACTGCACTTTTACAGCAGTTTCAAAACTTTAATCCTTTTTTGTAAGGGATGTTTTGAAGTAGGTACGGAAAATCTCTTTAAAAGGAAACTGGCAACAATCTTGTTAATATGTCAAACTATTTACAAAATAAAGGTAGCGTGATTCTCAGCAAGTTGCACCAGCACTGAACGTTGAGATTAGGTGAAACAGAAAAGATTAAGTCTATGATTGAGTCTGTGTTTTTCCCCAATCAACTGAGCCACACTTGAATGCCTGCTAATGGTCTCTTCTCACAGCCGTTGTAAGTTGTGAGATGAAATATGCTTAGAACTCTTTATTTCATTACTCCTCAGGTTCATTGTCCTATGTCTCCATGTCCCCATGTCCCTCTCTCTGGAATAGTGTGGAATATCTTTATTAGTCTGTTGTTGTCTCTCCTATTCCCACCAGCCATTTTACTCATTTTTCCTGGCAGCCTAGACGTCCTCTATCTGTTCGACAGGGTCATTCACTTTGCCAATAATACACAACGATCCTACCGATTTCCTCCTCTGGACACCACAGACACCTGAACTTAATACAAACGTGAAGAAAACACCCAGAGAGGCTCCTCCAGAGAAGTGTCTGACACTTCTCACACTCCCAGTCATTCTGATGTAATTCAGTGGAGATATATCTTCGGTATTTCACAATATGGATTTTTTTTCTTCAATACTGGGTCATAGTAATGGGGATTGGAATGGGTTGTGGTTCAAAACTTCAATATTACCAAAGATGGACTGTGTGCGACCCCTTACTCCTTCCCCCTGTCCCCAGAGTCTTGTTGAGAATCACTGGGAACAGTGATCGTCAGGCTGTCTGGCTGCAGAGAAACTGATAAAGTGCAGAAGGTTGACACGTGGCCCTTTTTACAGGTGGATCAATAATGTACAATGATCTCATTTTTTTTATCTCTTGGTAAATTACATTTTACATGACAGTCTCATGTGATGGGAAATGATGTCTTCTCTTTACCTGGCCTTTGACTGTTGGTTGTTTCTCAGATAAGAACTAGGCCTATTCTTTGTGTTTTGGTCTGTTAGAATTTGAAGAAGTAAACGCAAGATGATTTTGTCGAACCTCAGGCTTCACATCGACTGTGAAAAGAAAGGGAATTCACATGTTAAAATCAATAAAATCAACGGACTTCTGCCTAGACTTCGGGCTGTTGATTTATCAAAGAAAGTGCACTGATGGGAACAATTGATTGGTTGTTCAAAGCTGCTGCATTATGTCAGACAGATGAATGATACCCCAACACTCAACTATATTTCAGCAATGAAACAGTAGAACTTCTTCCCTGATTACTGAAGTTGTACTGTAGTTTCCAAAGTTGTGTTGGTATTGCATGTACCCTTTGCCCACTTACACTGGGGTCAACAACAGTGTTTCTCAACCTCTGTTCCCTGCTAGGATGATTCTGTTTAGTCCCTGAAATGGTTCTGCCAGCCTAGCACTAATGTAATTGTTTTAAGATGGTCATACTATGGATTATTTAGCAATTTGATTTAGAATTTTAGGACCCCTTTAGGTATCCCAAAAATATAGAAAACACTGAATTTGATAAAATATTGATTTTGGCCTTTACTACTAAATCCTATAGAAAGACTTTGAACAACACATTCATAAATGGCAAAAAGGACAGTCAAAAAATAAAGAATAAAACAAGGTTTTGATGTGTCTGTCCTAAATATAGGAGATCTTTTTTTACACATATTTTAACCCCTTTTTTTGGGTAGGCACAAATCTACCTTCATACTTCCATTCATTTTTTTTTTTTTACCGGTACCAGTTACCTTCAGACGAGTCCCACTTGTGGGGGTATTAGAGCAAAACAGAGAACACCATCGTGTTCATAAGCAATGTTCCTACACATTTTTGGGGCACTGAGCACATTTTTGGTATTGTGAGCGGAAACGTGAAAGTTGTGAGAATTTTCTGCAACTTCCGGTGCGTGTTTACAGTGAACACTGAGGCTGGGCCCTTACAATTTTCGAAAGTAGCCAATAGGCTATTGTGGCTATTTGAGCATTAGGTCTACCAACAAAACCGAAGGAGCAAATCCCATAACATTTTCACATGGAAATAGTTTTGATTTCTATGATATAGCCTACAGTAGCCTATATGTGGTGTTCAATGCACGCCTACATTGCATTAGACTTTTAAAAACGTTTTTACATTATGAAGAGCTTGATATGAATTAATAATTTTTTACTTGGTCTATAACACCATGGGTCAAATAGGCGACTGTAAATTGTGTTGTATAATGAAAGAAATTACTTTACATTTTTATTAATTATTACCATACAGATAATTAGACAATGTAGGCTACCCCTCTGCCTACATATTCAAGCCTTTCTGAAAATACAACACTGCCCCTTTAATTAAGATGTAAGCTTTTTACATCTTAATCAGCAGCGGCAGCGTAGTAACCGAAAGGTTGCAAGATCGAATCCCAGAGCTGACAAGATACAAATCTGTCGTTCTGCCCCTGAACAAGGCAGTTAACCCACTGTTCCTAGGCCGTCATTGAAAATAAGAATTTGTTCTTAACTGACTAGCCTAGTTAAATAAAGGTAAAATAAAAATAAAAAAGACAGCTTGAAATGTAGTCTACAAGTTTGGTACTCTTGTAGGAAGCGGTAACTCCCCATTGCTGACCTATACTTTGTTGCGTTGAAAAAGGGCTGAAATAATGTTGATTCAATGACAGACAAAATGTTGATATATAGTGCAAACTAATGGGGTGAACTCAGTGGAGTTCAATTGGGGCATGGCATTTCTTCTATGTGTCAGTCCTGGAGGAAGTGCACGGCCGCCACGTCCCTTTCCACAGTGGGGTCCCATTAGTTTGTAGCCTAAACGGTTCAGACGCTACCAAACAGAAGTTGGCACATCGATGGTACTAACTTCAGACGAGTCTCCTGACACTTGTGAGAGTCGTAGAGAAAAACTAGGGACACGACCATCGTGTTCGTGAGAGTCTCCCCTTTCCATAGAGTGGTCATAAGTTTCTAGGTCAAACCGTTCAAACGCTACAGACGTTTATGTGAGATGACTGATTTTCGAGATGTCTCATGGTCTATGACAAACACCCCTACTTTCATGCAGATTCGGAAGTGAGACACTGGCGGATGTGGTGGATTGAGACATATCCAATGCAAAAAAAACATATCTCTAGCTTAATCTGACAGATTTTAATGCAGATTATTTACTTATGTAATTTAGATTGACGCACCGGTGCATGAATCGACTCTGGGAGGATAAACACTAATTATTTTTATAGTCACCATTGGCCTCATGGTGAAATCCCTGAGCAACTTAGTTAGGAAGGATGCCTGTATCTTTGTAATGACTGGGTGTATTGTTACACCATCTAAAGTGTCATTAATAACTTCACCATTCTCAAAGGGATATTCAATATCTGCTTTTTTTATTTTTACCCATCTACCAGTAGGTGCCCTTCTTTGCGAGGCATTGGAAAACCTCCCTGGCCTTTGTGGTTGAATCTGTGTTTTAAATTTGCTGCTGGACTGAGAGACCTTACAGATAAATGTGACTTGTTAAGCATATTTTTACTCTTGAACTTATTTAAGCTTGTCATAACAAAGGGATTGAATAATTATTGACTCAAGACCTTTCAGCTTTTCGTGTTTTATTAATTTGCAAACATTTCTAAAAACATCATTCCACTTTGACATTATGGGGTATTTTGTGTAGGCCAGTGACACAACATCTCAATTCAATTTTTGTTTAAATTCAGCCTTTAACACAACAAAATGTTAAACAAGTAAAGTAGAGTGAATAGTTTCTGAAGGCACTGTATAGGCCTACACTGTACAGGCAATGATAACATCTGTGGCCAATAACATTTCTGAGCTTTGCTCTAACAAAAACAATTTCTGGGAGGAAACGCTGAAAGATGTTGTTTGTTTGTTTGTTTGTTTGTTTGTTTGTTTTTCTTTTCACAGAATGTGTTTCTGTCATGGGAGCGAGGGATTCAAATATTAGCACTTCCTATTCAAATGCTTTCCCTCCACTTCACAACAGTATAGATATGAACTTCATTATGTAAAAATGTTCAAAGCAACTTCAGTCCCACGGGGGGGTGCCTTGCATTAGGAGGCTTCTACACTGTTTGGACTTGGGGATATGCCCTCCTGAAGTAATGAAAGATTCTGATTGAAAGTAAATGTTTTTCAAGGCGAGAAAGCGTCTTCTTTTTAAGTGAGGGGTGAGTGCCATGTTGTTCGTATAATTGAATCAATGAGACTTTATATTTAATTTAAAGGTGTTTTGTTCCTTGGCCTTATGTTTGGGTAATTTTGGCACGCAGAGACTAATGATTGAGGGACATTAAAGGGAAATCCTTGCATTGGTATGTAATTGATCTCTATACACAAATGTTTTGTTTGTATTTTGGGAATATACTTTCTTTATCAGGAACTGATTGCGGTTCAGAAGGATTCACATGCATGATATAGTTGTTACATAGCCTTGGCCTATATAATTTACTATGCCCTGGTTTAACTTTTAATAAGTGCTTCTGCAGTAGTAAGTAGCCTTGCTAAGACAAGCTGCTACTCCTATGAGCCAATCTGCTGTTTCTGTAGCATGAGGTGCAAGTACACCGCCTGGACAGGATGCTAGTCCATCGCAGGGCCTTAACCCCAATCTATCTCCTTAATGCTGAGTGCAAAGCAGAGACGTATTGGGTCCCATTTTCACAGTCTTTGTTACAACTTCGCTGGGGATCAAACTCCCAACCTTCCAATCTCAGGGCGGACGCTCAAACCACAAGGCCACTGAGTTGGTTGCAGCAGTTACAATAGACTGCCACAATAATTTTACCAGTACCACTCCCATCAATTATATCATCCCATTTAATGTTAATAGTCACCCGAACATAAGGGTGGATAAGCATCCTGAAATTATTTGATGGGCTTAAAATGGTCCGACTGCTGACGAGGAAAGAATGTGGCCCCTCTGGTAATTAAAAAGTCATCGCTAACAGGGATCTTCTGCCTCATTAAAACCCCTCAGCCCTCGTACAGTACAGTAGGCTGCCTGACTAGTGAAATTGTATCTGTCAGCTGGAAAGAAGGAGGGATAGAAAGAAGGAATATCAGAGAGGTGGTATTCAGAGGTTAAGGCTCAGAGGAGCAGAGCATCAGAGAGGTGGCATTCAGAGGTTAAGGCTCAGAGGATCAGAGCATCAGAGAGGTGGCATTCAGAGGTTAAGGCTCCAGAGTATTAGAGAGGTGGCATTCAGAGGTTACGGCTCAGAGGAGCAGAGCATCAGAGAGGTGGTATTCAGAGGTTAAGGCTCAGAGGAGCAGAGGAGCAGAGCATCAGAGAGGTGGTATTCAGAGGTTAAGGCTCAGAGGATCAGAGCATCAGAGAGGTGGTATTCAGAGGTTAAGGCTCAGAGGATCAGAGCATCAGAGAGGTGGTATTCAGAGGTTAAGGCTCAGAAGAGCAGAGCATCAGAGAGGTGGCATTCAGAGGTTAAGGCTCCAGAGCATTAGAGAGGTGGCATTCAGAGGTTAAGGCTCAGAGGAGCAGAGCATCAGAGAGGTGGCATTCAGAGGTTAAGGCTCAGAGGAGCAGAGCATCAGAGAGGTGGCATTCAGAGATTAAGGCTCAGAGGATCAGAGCATCAGAGAGGTGGCATTCAGAGATTAAGGCTCAGAGGAGCAGAGCATCAGAGAGATGGCATTCAGAGGTTAAGGCTCAGAGGATCAGAGCATCAGAGAGGTGGCATTCAGAGGTTAAGGCTCAGAGGATCAGAGAATCAGAGAGGTGGCATTCAGAGGTTAAGGCTCAGAGGAGCAGAGCATCAGAGAGGTGGCATTCAGAGGTTAAGGCTCAGAGGAGCAGAGCATCAGAGAGGTGGTATTCAGAGGTTACGGCTCAGAGGAGCAGAGCATCAGAGAGGTGGTATTCAGAGGTTAAGGCTCAGAGGATCAGAGCATCAGAGAGGTGGCATTCAGAGGTTAAGGCTCAGAGGATCAGAGCATCAGAGAGGTGGCATTCAGAGGTTAAGGCTCAGAGGATCAGAGCATCAGAGAGGTGGTATTCAGAGGTTAAGGCTCAGAGGGGCAGCTCCGTATCGACTGGATGGCATCAGATCCTAATCAGCCGAGGTTATTAATTCAAGGTTTTAGTAGAATGGCATGTTGAGTTTGCTGCCTGGATCATGACATGAGCAGACATGCACACTGAACACTATGTAGGCTACAGTGGGTGTGAGAAATAGACTACCGAACTGAAGATCATGTACTGTATTTCCATCAGGCCTTCTCGTCTCTGCTATCCCTTCACTCAGTTAGTCCAATCTGTTTATTGTGACATCTCGAGATGGCAGCCAGCAGTCTCATACTGTTGGTACCCTCTCCTGGGCGAAGACCTCCTGGAAGACCACATGAAACCTTCCTGGACAACATCTGCTGGGGCACTGGTCTCAGAACAGAGGCGCTTCCAGGTGTCATGAACAGCAGAGAGCTATGGTATGCCATCATCTGGTGCATTACATCGCCATAAGCAAGGAGACTTCATATGGAGACTTCATATAGGTATAACCATAGAGATGTGACCTACAGACAGACAGAACCCACACACAATCAGAAGTCATGTTTGCATACAGTTTGCTGTGCAATCAGCGACATTAAACATGCCTGTTAGACATAATTATAAATGTGAGTGCCAAACCTGGTCAAGAAATGGTGGGTCTGTGTGAATGCAGCATCTAATATACAATACAGGAGAGGGTCCATTTGTAATAGAGGAACAAGAGACGAGGAAAAAACATTAACACCATCATTAGAGTTATATTCAAATGAGCTGTACACAAGAAAATTGGATTTTATTTTATCTTCCAAAGGCATTGTTATTTTTATGTTAACATTCATCTCTGTGGATCAGAGGCAATTCCTCTTTCTGCAGCACAGAGAAAGGTACATCCACAAGGAAACATCATGCACAAAATGAACATCAGCTCCATTGTAAAAACCTCATCTCCTTCTCTTCTGCAAGGAGTTGCTAAGCTAACACAATAACCCCTGGCCCTTTTAAGAAATATATTATTTTCACATTTACACATGAAATAAACTCTTTATTTTAACATTAACTTCAAAGCAGAATAAATGAAGGACAGAACTGGTTGAAATCTCTTCATGGGGCAGAAATAAAGTAATTCAGTTTAGTATCCTATGTCCTAAATGGCACCTGATTCCCTACATTGTGTTAGCTATTCCCTATGGGTCCTGGACAAAAGTGGTGCACTATGTAGGGAATAGAGTGCCATTTGGGATGCAGACAAATAATGAGTGTTGACATCATCCATCCCTCAGTGCTCTGTCACTGTTGTGATGATGTCATTCTGCAGAGTCATTATGATGCAAGATGACCTGTTGTGATGGATAGAGAGTAAATGGCTGACTGCATGGCAGAAAAGATGACCTGTTGTGATGGATAGAGAGTAAATGGCTGACTGCATGGCAGAAAAGATGACCTGTTGTGATGGATAGAGAGTAAATGGCTGACTGCATGGAAGTCTTCAATGTAATTAGTATGACACTGCCTTGACATCTTTGTGGAAGTGTCAGTGTCTAGTTAGTTATGTGTAGCCTAAAGGATGACGGTCGTGTCAGAATGCTATATGCTACCTGTGTCATTATGGAAGTCATTGTTTGTCAGTGGCTAGGAAAAACTGATAACTCGTGTTACTGTAGGTCTCGGAAAATAAATGAAGAGAACTCTGAATATATAAGGCCTATGTAATGAAGTGTATGGATACGCCTACAGAAGCTTGCATGTCAGTGACTGACTGTATCTATTAGGTAGACGTTCATTTCAGCTTTAAAGTGTCAATGGTACTGTAGTGATGACTGTTCAATCCAATAACAAAGGCAAACACGGCAGCGCAAAGATGAGGTTTGATTACATTTACTTTTTCAGTGTTGCATCCTCTTTCGTTTTTTCATGAGAAAATGTGTCTGCTGGGCTGTATATTGATATCCAGTTTCTTGTAAAAAGAGTTACATTTCATCCACACCGAAGCTGAGCAACATGAAATTCCTATGTTTAATTTATGTTTATCTCTTTCAATATTTAATGATGCCTCCAGATAGTCTTTTGAAAAAAACACAGACCATAAACTAGAAAATGTATATGCAAATGAAAAGACAACATAAACAAATGTGATGCTAGAAGTCTCCCCCTTAAAACAGTACAGATCACACAGTCACACAGTCCTACAACTCCAACCTCTGAAGAAATACAAATACGCTCCAACTTAATAATCCATCTAATGTTTCCTGTTTTGTTTGTTGGCAAAAGCCATAGTTCTGAGCCAAGATATTCCATCAGTGTTGGCACACATTGGCCCGGCGTTGCCTCAAAATCTAATTTATTTACAACCCAGACTGGGGAGTGTGTTGAGTGCTGCTGGTGACTTAATTGTAATAAGGTTAAGATAATGTGTAATTATTCTCCTCAAACAATAGGGAAACGTCAACAGTGTCAGTGAAAAGAGGAACTGGATTACAACTGAATGATGTAGTGGTGAAACAATGATGGCTGTGCATGTCTGAATTAGAACGAATTTGGGAGGTTGGAAGGCATTAAGTTGATGGCTGATTAGTGCTAGGATTCTCATTAATTTGATAATATTATTTTGTAATAATAATTAGTAGCCTATTATGTATAGTATTATAAATTAATGTTAGAAATATTGGAAATATCAATCAGCATATAAATTATACTTTATCTAATAGCAGTTTTGTATCAAATGTTATATCTTAGATATCTGTGTGCAGTTCAGGTATACTGTAGAGTTCTCTACCTGGAGATATAAAGGGAAAATTCTAAACGTTTCTAAATGTAACCATTCGCCAGGGCTGAGAAGTCCTTTCAACTCGACACCCACAACCTTGATGGAAGAAAGGGAGTCAGAATAATGAAATTCCAGGGAGAAACTGAAGAATGGAGTGGTGCATTGTAAATCATTGGTGGAGAGCCACCAAGGGCTAGTTATGGTTACACTGTATAAAGTTTGATGACTCACAGCCTAATCATGTCACTCACAATGGATACATAGAGGTCCACAGTAGCAGCAGCACAATGTAGCCTACACTATGCAGTGCAGGTATTCCGAAACTGGGGGTACCTGCACGTGTACCCCAGGGGTACACGCAATGCCGTCGGGGGTAAGCCAAATAGAAATGTGATTCAGGTTTGAAAAAAAAGATATATACTGCTCAAAAAAATAAAGGGAACACTTAAACAACACATCCTAGATCTGAATGAAATAAATAATCTTATTAAATACTTTTTTCTTTACATAGTTGAATGTGCTGACAACAAAATCACAGAAAAATAATCAATGGAAATCCAATTTATCAACCCATGGAGGTCTGGATTTGGAGTCACACTCAAAATTAAAGTGGAAAACCACACTACAGGCTGATCCAACTTTGATGTAATGTCCTTAAAACAAGTCAAAATGAGGCTCAGTAGTGTGTGTGGCCTCCACGTGCCTGTATGACCTCCCTACAACGCCTGGGCATGCTCCTGATGAGGTGGCGGATGGTCTCCTGAGGGATCTCCTCCCAGACCTGGACTAAAGCATCCGCCAACTCCTGGACAGTCTGTGGTGCAACGTGGCAGTGGTGGATGGAGCGAGACATGATGTCCCAGATGTGCTCAATTGGATTCAGGTCTGGAGAACGGGCGGGCCAGTCCATAGCATCAATGCTGACACACTCCAGCCACATGAGGTCTAGCATTGTCTTGCATTAGGAGGAACCCAGGGCCAACCGCACCAGCGTATGGTCTCACAAGGGGTCTAAGGATCTCATCTCGGTACCTAATGGCAGTCAGGCTACCTCTGGCGAGCACATGGAGGGCTGTGCGGCCCCCCAAAGAAATGCCACCCCACACCATGACTGACCCACCGCCAAACCGGTCATGCTGGAGGATGTTGCAGGCAGCAGAACGTTCTCCACGGCGTCTCCAGACTCTGTCACGTCTGTCACATGTGCTCAGTGTGAACCTGCTTTCATCTGTGAAGAGCACAGGGCGCCAGTGGCGAATTTGCCAAACTTGGTGTTCTCTGGCAAATTTCAAACGTCCTGCACGGTGTTGGGCTGTAAGCACAACCCCCACCTGTGGACGTCGGGCCCTCATACCACCCTCATGGAGTCTGTTTCTGACCGTTTGAGCAGACACATGCACATTTGTGGCCTGCTGGAGGTCATTTTTGCAGGGCTCTGGCAGTGCTTATCCTGCTCCTCCTTGCACAAAGGCGGAGGTAGCGGTCCTGCTGCTGGGTTGTGGCCCTCCTACGGCCTCCTCCACATCTCCTGATGTACTGGCCTGTCTCCTGGTAGCGCCTCCATGCTCTGGACACTACGCTGACAGACACAGTAAACCTTCTTGCCACAGCTCGCATTGATGTGCCATCCTGGATGAGCTGCACTACCTGAGCCACTTGTGTGGGTTGTAGACTCCGTCTCATGCTACCACTAGAGTGAAAGCACCGCCAGCATTCAAAAGTGACCAAAACATCAGCCAGGAAGCATAGGAACTGAGAAGTGGTCTGTGGTCCCCACCTGCAGAACCACTCCTTCATTGGGGGTGTCTTGCTAATTGCCTATAATTTCCACCTGTTGTCTATTCCATTTGCACAACAGCATGTGAAATGTATTGTCAATCAGTGTTGCTTCCTAAGTGGACAGTTTGATTTCACAGAAGTGTGATTGACTTGGAGTTACATTGTGTTGTTTAAGTGTTGCCTTTATTTTTTTGAGCAGTGTATATTTTTTTTCTTCACATTTTCAAACGGTCCATTTATATTTTCCAACGGGGCTATACATTTGGGTGAGGTTTTTTTCTCTCACCTGAGTAGCCTTGTTTCACTGCCAAAAATAAAATGAAACCATCTAGTGTTCAGCAAAATAACAGCACAATGTCAAATACAGGTAGCCTTGTCAAATAATTAACATCCAATCACATTAACTGCTACTCTCGCGGGAATTCCACTAACGGTCCGTATGTAGCCAAACGTAGTTGCTGCTCATGTTGGTATCTGTACTTATGGTGCAAAAGCCATGACAGGGAGACATAGTGGAGTGGTAACGCGTGTGCAAGCAGTTGCTCATGACGCAACTTGGGTACACTGCATCATCCACCGAGAGGCTCTTGCTGCCAAGGGAATGCCTGACCGCTTGAAAGACGTTTTGGGCACTACAGTGAAAATGGTTAACTTTGTTAAAGCAAGGCCCATGAACTCTCGTGTATTTTCTGCACTATGCAATGATATGGGCAGCGACCTTGTAACGCTTTTACAACATACAGAAGTGTGCTGGTTATCAAGGTGTAAAGTATTGCATTTTTTTAATTGAGAGAGGAGCTTAAAGTGTTCTTTACTGACCATAATTTTCACTTGTCTGACCGCTTGTATGATGACGAGTTTCTCACACGACTGGCCTATCTGGGTGATGTTTTTTCTCGCCTGATGATCTGAATCTAGGATTACAGGGACTCCCCGCAACTATATTCAATGTGCAGGACAAAATTGAGGCTATGATTAAGAAGTTGGAGCGCTTCAACACACAGGTCTTTCCATCATTGTAAGATTTTTTTGTGTGCAATGAACTCAACCTTACGGACAATGTTAAATGTGACATAGCGAAGCACCTGAGTGAGCTGGGTGCGCAATTACGCAGGTACTTTCCCGAAACGGATGACACAAACAACTGGATTCGTTATCCCTTTCATGCCTTGCCTCTAGTCCACTTACCGATATCTGAACAAGAGAACCCCATCGAAATTGCAACAAGCAGTTCTGTGAAAATTGAATTTAATCAGAAGCCACTGCCAGATTTCTGGATTGGGCTGTGCTCAGAGTATCCTGCCTTGGTAAATCGCGCTGTTAAGACACTGATCCCCTTTGCAACCACATACCTACAGTATGTGTCACGTCCTGACCAGTATAAGGGGTTATTTGTTTTTGCAGTTTGGTCAGGATGTGGCAGGGGGTGTTTGTTTTTTATGGTTCGGGAATGGTTTTATATGTAAGATGGTTAAATAAAGAGCTAATTTATTGATTATTATTATATTATTATTTGTGCCCTGGTCCTTTAAGGGCTCTTTGTCACTTCCCACGAGCCGGGTTGTGACAAAAACACTCATTCTTATGTTTAATAAATGTGTCGTATAGTGTGTGTGTGGCAAAAAACTGATGGCAAAAAACTACATTTGAGAATGCGCTGTCCCTGGTGCTAGAGGGGGTACAGCTGGAGGTTGAATATTTGAAGGGGTACGGGACTATAAAACGTTTGGGAACCACTGATGTAGTGTATTAAATACTGTAACACTTTGTCCTGTTTTGAATCCAAAGTATCAAGGAGAGATCCACCTCCATTTTTTGCTTGTGTTATGTCAGCACATGGTACGTATTGAATAGACTGGGAGCAAACAGAAATTATGTATTTTTAAGATGTGGCACGCAAAACAAGATTAGTCATAAGGCAAATGTGATAGGCCAATTACATTGAGTCTTTCCTAGATGTGTTGAGAGCACTGTGGTTCCCAGCATGACAGACAATCGGAGAAATGGCTCTTGTTAGTAATTAGCCGTTATGATGAGGCTTCCCTCAGTTAACAACACACTGAATGGTTTTCTGCTTTCCTCTTGTGATTAATCATCTGATTTGACTCTATGTGTCAGCGCAGTGAAAAGGTTGGATGGTTCCCCTTTCTGAAGTTGACATTCAGGGCAGTGCTCTCTCTATCACTCTCTCGCTCTACCCCCCATCTCCCTATCTCTGCACAGCAGCTAGGTCCCTTCTATAGTTGACATACAGGGCAGTGCTCTCTCTATCACGCTCTCGCTCTACCCCCCATCTCCCTATCTCTGCACAGCAGCTAGGTCCCTTCTGTAGTTGGCATACAGGGCAGTGCTCTCTCTATCACGCTCTCGCTCTACCCCCCCATCTCCCTTTCTCTGCACAGCAGCTAGGTCCCTTCTGTAGTTGACATACAGGGCAGTGCTCTCTTCCTCACACTCTCCCTCTCTCTCAGCTAACACCTCTCCAAAACAAAATCCTTGTCAAATGTGATGATCCTTGTGGTAATGGATTTCCCATGTCCAAAATGCTATTTGATTTAAACCCAAATCTAACAGGGGACCAGAAGTCACCATTGTGACATTTTGGTTCTTATACCTGCCAGTGGGGACTGCGTTTTTATTCAGAATGGTAATGATTGCCCTTGACATCCTGTGTCGACACCAGGTTTTCATGTCCTCGTTTTCTGCTCCCGCGTCTCTCTGCTGGTTCGTTCTACGCCCTGCTGTGCCTCGACACAACACAGCAGCCCTCCAGTGATCTGAGCAGGGACCTGACTCCAAACACAAATAAGAAAACACAAACTGGTTTGGTTTCCCAAATGGAGGGAGAGAAGATGACAGAGACTGACTGCTCTGATATGAGGCTCTCTTAAAGGCCTGCTTGGGCTTATGCTGTTGGTATTAACTGACCACTGCACACCGGTCACAGCAAGCTAAGTGTATTTGTATGAATTTTTAGATTCACCTACTTTAGAGATCGGCTATCTGTAAAATGACATGGAGCAGTTGTACTTGTAGCCCTTGCACCAATTACAGTATATATTCATATTTTCTGCCCTTTTCTGTACTATTTTTGGAACATGGCAACACTGCACACTTTGCATTTATCGTCCTTTTCTTGGAGTTCTAACCTCCATTACATCAGCCTTTTCATTGCAACACTTCCCCTCTACTTTATTTTCTCGGAGCAGATAGATACTGCATCATTATTCATTCATCTCTCCTCTTCTTCCAATAAGGTTGTTGCATCTGACAGTGTGCTCCCAGGACATCATCCCAGGGAATGATGGGATTGTAAGTGTGTGTGTGTGTGTGTGTGTGTGTGTGTGTGTGTGTGTGTGTGTGTGTGTGTGTGTGTGTGTGTGTGTGTGTGTGTGTGTGTGTGTGTGTGTGTGTGTGTGTGCGTGTGTGTGTGCAGAAAGTGAGCCCTGTGGGAACCTACGAAGGTCTCCTGCTTTGGCAGCTGATGACTTACTGAGAGAGAGGAGAGAGAAGAGAGGAGAGAGAGAGAGAGAGAGAGAGAGAGAGAGAGAGAGAGAGAGAGAGAGAGAGAGAGAGAGAGAGAGAGAGGGCCTGCAGCCCCACAGGCAGAAAGATATTCAGTGACAAAAACGCTCCTCGGTGACTCAAGTCCATGCTCCTCAGCTAACAACCTCAAATACATAAATGTCAAACTCTACTGGCTGCCTCACTAATGAAAAAAGGCTTCATTGACTCCTCATAGCATCTCAAGACAAGACTAGCAAAATTCCTGTTCCATATAGTCATCCTGAGATTACTTCACAAATAAAATGCTCAGAGCTTTTAATTGGCCATACCTTGGAGGATCTCTGATGAGTCTGTTCTCCTGTCTCCTGTTGTCTTCAGGCCAAATATTGTAGATGTGATGTCATGCTACAACTAATTAAATATGAAAAGCCAGTAGGGGGCTCTAAATGTCACACTGTACAAACTAGTTTACATTAACCTGGGGCAGAGTCCTGGGCAGAGGTGCTACAGAGTTTAGCTTCCTGGTCAGACCAGACATACGGTTGCTAAGCATTCACCGTCATTTTCCAAAGTATTTAAGAAGTTTCCAAAGTATTTCCACCATGTAAATGGTGCGTGACTTTGATAGAGGTACTGAGAGAACTGTTTCATAGCGGTACAAATGTGAGTGGTAATCGTTGTTGACAGTTTCACCCAACTGGAACATCTTTTAGGGTTCTACTCCTACTGAGAAAATGGGTTCGAAACAGCTCTCCATCCTTTTACTGGGCCAAAGAAACATAAATCAAATGAAATTCTCATATCCTAGAGCCTCTAACGTTCCAGTCTGTAAGATTGGATACTTTAGAAAGTTTAGGTTAGATGGTCAATTCCAGACCACACCACCCTAAGACCCTCACAAACTTCTACAAATGTACCACTGAGAGCATTCTGTTGGGCTGCATCACCGCCTGGTACAGCAACTGCCCCGCCCTCAACCCCATTGCTCTCCAGAGGGCGGTGCGGTCAGCCCAACGCATTGTGCTGCCTCCCCTCCAGGACATTTACAGCACTCTGTGTTAAAGGAAGGCCAAGAAGATCATTAAGGACCTCAGCCACGGTCTGTTCACTCTGCTACCATCTAGCTGACAGAGACTACTAATGCCATATGTATGGTCATTGAACGCTGGTCGCCTCATATTTCTCTTTATATAGTGTTGTTTACTCACTGTACATACTGTGTTCTCCACTTAGCTCATCCTAATATACCTACATTCACACATTTTATTTTCCAAAGGATGTACTGTCTATATGTGGCATAGGATATGAACCTGGGTCTCCCACAGGAGCAACACAGATCTTAAACCTTTAGACCAAGAGGAAGTTCCTTATTGGGCCCAAGGCAGACGCTGTGTCATGCTCTGACCGTAGAGATCCTTATTACTCTCGATGTTTGGTTAGGTCAGAGTGTGACTCGGGTGGGAAAATCGATGATATTATTATATCTTTTCTGTTTCTTTGTTTTTGGGCCGAGTGTGGTTCCCAATCAGAGGCAGCTGTCTATCGTTGTCTCTGATTGGGAATCATACTTAGGCAGCCTGTTTTCTTCCTGTGTTTGTGGGAGGTTGTTTTCTGTTTAGCCTCTGTTGCCTGACAGAACTGTACGTTTTTGTTTGTCGCCTTTTGTTATTTTGTTTGAGTGTGTTGTGATAATAAAAAATCATGAACACTTACCACGCTGCGCTTTGGTCCACTTCTCCTTCAGACGACCGTTACACACTGCTTTTAATGTCTGCTACATATACACACACCACATATTTATATTCTGGATTCTCACACATGCTCACTCTAATATATCTACTTGAATATATTTTTATTTGTTTATTTGTATTGTATTTGCGATTTTACTGCACTGTAGAGCTAGTAATCTAAGCATTTTACTGTCATAACACCTGCAAATCTGTGCACGCGACCAATAAACTTTTATTTGATTGGAAAGCACTCCAACTGTAATGAGCCAAAAAGTTGGCAACTTATGCCTTGAAGTTGACTTTTCACCTTACAACAAATCGAATACCTTGGCTCATTTATGCAGAGCTTCTCCATCAACTACTTTAGGCTACATCTAATGGAATATGTAGCCACCCCGATGAGAACATCTGTCTTGACTTAGAATATCTGATTTGCATCACCCCAATCTTTCTAAAGTTCTCTGAAGGAATGTAATGAGCAAACCAGTCCCTTAATTAATCAGCAATTCAATTAAAAGAGCAAAGGTGTTTGCATTATCTATGCTACTTCGGATAAAGTGGGGGAAGCAATTTAAAGAGGGATGAACATGCGGATGTGCTTCTAATGTGGAATGCTAGCTAGCGCTAATCACATGGCTGAGGCTAGAAGCTCCCAGTGAAACCCCAATGGACACAGAGGTGTGGGAAATACAGAGTGGTGCTGAATTGCTGGAGGAGATTCATCAGTAGGATCTATCTAGTGCTGAATTTTGCTTACTTGCTTATGGCGGTACAATATGCCAGATGATGGCATGCCATAGCGCTCTGTTATTGACAGCTGGTAGATTCAGAATGGACTTAACTTGCAAGAGGGGATACAGAGGCTATGCTAGTAGTCCTCCTGAGTTTTACATGACTGTCTGGTTCCATGAACTACATGTTACAGATGTAAGATATTAATTTGACCAGTTTTTCACAGCAGGACAATAATCCTGCAGCAACAGGAAATGTGAATTATTATGTAGATTATAATTGATTGACATTAATGGTTGATAGATTTTTAATTTAGTTAGTTAGTTTTCATTTCCTGATCTTACTTCTGTAGGCATCCAGAGATCTGTCATCCATGTGCTACATCAAATCAAATCAAATCAAATGTATTTATATAGCCCTTCGTACATCAGCTGATATCTCAAAGTGCTGTACAGAAACCCAGCCTAAAACCCCAAACAGCAAGCAAAGCATGTGAAAGAAGCACGGTGGCTAGGAAAAACTCCCTAGGAAAAACTCCCTAGAAAGGCCAAAAACTTAGGAAGAAACCTAGAGAGGAACCAGGCTATGAGGGGTGGCCAGTCCTCTTCTGGCTGTGCAGGGTGGATATTATAACAGAACATGGTCAAGATGTTAAAATGTTCATAAATGACCAGCATGGTCAAATAATAATAATCATAGTAGTTGTCGAGGGTGCAACAAGCACGTCCGGTGAACAGGTCAGGGTTCCAGGCAGAACAGTTGAAACTGGAGCAGCAGCACGGCCAGGTGGACTGGGGACAGCAAGGAGTCATCATACCAGGTAGTCCTGAGGCATGGTCCTAGGGCTCAGGTCCTCCGAGAGAAGACAGAAAGACAGAAAGAGAGAATTAGAGAGAGCATATTTAAATTCACACAGGACACTGGATAAGACAATAGAAATACTCCAGATGTAACAGACTGACCCTAGCCCCCCGACACATAAACTACTGCAGCATAAATACTGGAGGCTGAGACAGGAGGGATCAGAAGACACTGTGGCCCCATCCGATGATACCCCCGGACAGGGCCAAACAGGCAGGATATAACCCCACCCACTTTGCCAAAGCACAGCCCCCACACCACTAGAGGGATGTCTCCAACCACCAACTTACCGTCCTAAGACAAGGCCGAGTATAGCCCACAACGATCACCGCCATGGCACAACCCAAGAGGGGGCGCCAACCCAGACAGGAAGACCACGTCAGTGACTCAACCCACTCAAGTGACGCACCCCTCCCATGGACGGCATGGAAGAACACCAGTAAGCCAGTGACTCAGCCCCTGTAAAAGGGTTAGAGGCAGAGAATCCCAGTGGAAAGAGGGGAACCGGCAAGGCAGAGACAGCAAGGGTGGTTCGTTGCTCCAGCCTTTCCGTTCACCTTCACACTCCTGGGCCAGACTATACTTAATCATAGGACCTACTGAAGAGATAAGTCTTCAGTAAAGACTTAAAGGTTGAGACTGATTCTGCGTCTCTCACATTGGTAGGCAGACCATTCCATAAAAATGGAGCTCTATAGGAGAAAGCCCTACCTCCAGCCGTTTGCTTAGAAATTCTAGAGACAATTAGGAGGCCTGCGTCTTGTGACCGTAGCGTACGTGTAGGTATGTACGGCAGGACCAAATCGGAAAGATAGGTAGGAGCAAGCCCATGTAATGCTTTGTAGGTTAGCAGTAAAACCTTGAAATCAGCCCTTGCCTTAACATGAAGCCAGTGTAGGGAGGCTAACACTGGAGTAATATGATCACATTTTTTGGTTCTAGTCAGGATTCTAGCAGCCGTACATCTGTCATCCATGTGAAATATACATCTCTCTTTATGGTCGTATTGTTTATCCACTCTCAACTTGAATCTTATAGGAATTAAGTTCCCATGATGGACTAAATGGAAAAATCATGAAGTGACCTGAAATGTGATTGTAATTTCATATCATAAGGAGAGTACACACAAAAAGTACTATGTTCAACAGTACAGTCAAACTGGGTTTGAGGTCCTTTGGCCAAGGCAGTGGTCTAGGTATTTGGTTACCATTCCAGCGACCTCCAGCCTTCCGATGTCAATACGGACACATTCACAAAATAAAGAAGCAAGGGCCTTTGGAAGGAAGGCAGAATCACATGACCTCAATCAATACACTGGCTAGCCTATTTTACCTCTGTTAAAATACCCACCTACCATTTCAGTGGTCTGTAATGCAGAAAACCTTATACGGGTAACCAGGTGTAGTTACTGATATCTGCTCATTAATGATTGGACAATTAATACTTCATGATTGGTCTTCCGCTGCATGACTAATGTACTGTTCTGTTCTCTCTGAGGGTTTGAGGAAAATTCTTGAAATGTCTTCAGCAAAAACAACACTGAAAGAGAAGAATGAGGGTATGTAAATGTATGACATTTTAAAAGATGTCAATGCCGTTAACAAGTCCAGAACTGAAGATGTTATCTTCTGAGAGACAAATCAATAGAGTCAATCTCACACCCAGGAGAGCTTACTGCTCAAGCCTTTATTGATGCTTTTTCAGGCGCCGCCACCCCTCTGCCTTGGCTCCCTCACAGCCCCCACCACACACACACACACACACAAAAACACACACACACACACACACCCAAAGAAAACCTTCAAGACATCATGTCTGGATATACTGTAATTTCCGTGGAGTTGTCTTCTGATTGTTTTCCTTTAATCCCACTAAACCATAATTTTTTTTATTTTACGTCAATTGAAGCACGTAGTTTAGCGATAGATGAAATGTGAAAGTGGCTTTCTGTTCACAAAAAGCCTGGGCTATTTATTTAGGTTTATATCCCTCTCTGCCTGTGGAAACTCTCAAAACTCTCCCAGTTAATCAAAATAACAATTTAAGACCCATTGGATGGGAAAGAGGAGTGAAGGACGACAAAATACTGTATCTGTGTAAAGTGCTGCAAAAGGGAGCAGCAATGGGCACGGTATAGTTTGTGCTGAGCTGTAGTCAGGACAATTGTGGTAACAATCTATTTTCTTGGGAGGGACCAACATCCTCTTTTTCTTCAAGAGCAAATAAATAGTTAAGACCCCTGTGTTGTTCCTCTTGACAAGCTGAGAGGCTCTGATAATTAACTATTTGTTTTAATAGGAGATTTGGATTTGACTGCCTACCTGGAGCCTGATCGCAGACCTACTTCTGCTGTCTTGACAATTCATAACAATGGATGTTTCAGAGTGGAGGACGGCTCATAATAATGACTGGAATGGAGTCAATGGAATGGCATCAACCACATGGAAACCATGCGTTTGATGTGTTTGATCCCATTCCATTGACTCCATTCCAGCCATTATTATGAGTTGTCCTCCCCTCAGCAGCCTCCACTGATTCCTATGGTTCTTGTTATAGACAAGCCTATCTGTCCATCTGCAGCCAAACTCCCAGAGCTAGGTTGCCTACAGGAGGCAGAATTTAACTGCAGGGAGAGGCGGCTGTTTATCAGGCGACCTGGTATTTAACTTTGTAGGACACATTTGTATTGATTGGTCTTTGTAATTTTCTGTGGTAGACTGAGCCCCTCTTCACAGGCTGGCTGTGTGCATTAAAACTAACAGCCTTGGCTGCGACGCTGAGTCATTCTGGGCCTTAGAGACCCACTCTACATTATCATCATAGTGGTTTAGTTGATAAGGAGGGTCTCACTAGACTAACAAAATTGGGGGTTTGTTCAGTTGAAGACACACACACACACACACACACACACACACACACACACACACACACACACACACACACACACACACACACACACACACACACACACACACACACACACACACACACACACACACACACACACACACACACTACTACATGTTTGCTTACTAGGCCTAACCAGCAGTGTATCAATTAAATTGAGTGGCCTTTCAGTAGTATAACCCCACATTTGTACAAATCTTGTATTACAAAATACTAGAAAAAAGATCTCAACTAGAGCCAGTTTGCTACAAAAGGAAAATAATTCTGCAGCAACAGAACATTTTGAATTATTATGTGGATTTTAATCAATGAACATTTTTGTAGGGGTTGAATCATCAATCTTTTAAAACCTCAAATAAACATGTTTTAAATGTTCTGCATTGCAGGAAAGTTATTTTTCAACCGGATGATCAAATTAAGATCCAAAATCTGTACATCAACTCCGAAAAAGAGTAGAGTGGGTCAACCAACCTCTTTCAATTGCTTAAATACCATGCAATTTATATATTATAGCTTTTGTAGCATAGCCATTCTTTAAAAGAACAAAACATTTGAATAACCAGCTCTAACTCTTAAAGTAACACAACTAAAAAACAATTATGTATTTGTGCGACTTCATGTCTACTTTGACTTTGCTAAAAATGTCTGTCAATGTATGTGTGTGCCTGTTGTTTTATACAGTTTGTGTGTCACAGACTTCACACTGTTCAGCCCCTGTCACTTCCCTCAGTCCTTCACAGTTGGCTGCGTTATTCCAGCTGATTTCCATCCTGTGGCATCGGCGCAGAAGGCTGATTCTCTTCCATAACAAAGTGAAAGACACTCCTAATGCACACTCCAGGCTCCCTGCGGAGAATCATTATCTTTATTCCCGCGGTCACGCTAAAGGTCACACATTTCTACAGTCATACATGCTACTTCAGCGAGTCACTAAGTCAGAGAGATTAATCTTTCCACTTCATTCTCAATGACTGAGGTTTCCTTTGTTGAGCACCAGTGAAGTGTAGGCAACAAAACATGAGGCATTTTTCTGAAGAACAAAGCTATTTCTTGAGGCCAAGAGTGTTATCTAGACTGGTGCGATTTGTTCACCTCCCTGTACTATTTGCAACACTGTTATACTACTTATAATTATAAACTGGGTGGTTCGAGCCCTGAATGCTGATTGGCTGAAAGCCGTGGTATATCAGACCATATACCATGGGTATGACAAAACATTTATTTTTACTGCTCTAGTTAAGTAGGTAACCAGTTAATAATTGTCACATGGAATGATGCTGGTGAGATGAAGCAGGTACGGGGAGTAAAGCATTTAATAAATAACGGACATGGAACAAGACAGGAACAGCAAACAGGTAACAAAGACAAACACAAATAATGCAGCAGCGGGGAACAGACAAATATAGGGGAGGAAATAAACAGATGAGTGTATCCAGGTGAGTCCAATATCGCTGATGCGCGTGACGAGGGAAGGCAGGTGTGTGTAATAGATGCTAGGAGTGAGTGATGCAGGGCAGCCTGGTGCCCTCAAGCGCCGGGGAGGGAAGAGCGGGAGCAGACATGACAGTACCCCCCCCCCCCTCCCCCCTAGGGGCGCCACCCGGCGTCCAACCTGTGTAAACCAGCCGTGACGTGGGCGCTCGGCATGCCGGTTGCGGCGTGGGAGCCCAACAAACCGGCAGGAGCGTCAGAGCCTGGCGAGCCGGCTGAGGCATGGAATCATGTCAATCCGGCTGAGGCAAGACGCCTGTAGATCCCGCTGAAGAGAGGGAGCCTGAAGATCCGGTGGAGTGTGACGTGGGATGGGAAGCTGCCGAGCCAACCAAGCCAAGGAAACCTCTCGAGTCAGCCAGGGCGTGAAAGCCCGACGGGCTGGCTTAGGCACCCCCGGTTCCATCGGCGGCAGAATCCACCCCAACGTCACCAACAAAACAAACAAAAAAAACTACCACACCGGCTTGGCGAACAAGAACTGACGATCTGGCTGAGGCCCGACGTGGGATGGGCGCCATCCGAGCCAACCGGGGCAAGGAAACCTCGAGCCAGCTAGGGCGTGGAAGCCCGACGAGCTGGCTAGGCACCCCCGGTTCCATCGGCGGCGACCCAGAGCAGATGTCACCATACAAACCGGAACGCAAGTACTACCCGATGCTTCGTATGTGGGCTGCTGCATTCTGTCACATGGGATGACGCTGGTGAGATGAAGCAGGTACGGGGAGTAAAACATGTAATAAATAACGGACATGGAACAAGACAGGAACAGCATCAGCAAACAGGTAACAAAGACAAACACAAATAATGCAGCAGCGGGGAACAGACAAATATAGGGGAGGAAATAAACAGATGAGTGTATCCAGGTGAGTCCAATATCGCTGATGCGCGTGACGAGGGAAGGCAGGTGTGTGTAATAGATGCTAGGAGTGAGTGATGCAGGGCAGCCTGGTGCCCTCAAGCGCCGGGGGGGGGGGAGCGGGAGCAGTTGTGACAATTATATCAATTTGGCACCTTAGCCGTGGTTTATTGGCCATATACCCCCCCCCCCCCCCCCCCCCCCCCCCCCGCCTTATTGATTAAATATACTATATGCCACACTGCGGAATACAAAGGTGAAACACAAGCGTGTTTCATAATTATCTGTCAACCTTTCTGAGCTTGATTTGTTTTCAGAGTATGACAAAATTTAAAGCAAGCAAAATAGTCTTGCAATGTACCAAGCAAGTCTACATGTTAGATAATTACCTTGCATTTCTTGCGTTTACATCACCCTTTTAACTAGCCTAAAGAGTTCATTAGGACTTGATGAAAGGTATTTGTATGCTTATTACATAGACTATTAGTGAAACTTCAGTGGAAGAGAATGACTAAACAACAAGTGTTTTCTCTCACTGTGGTGACAGATAGCTATCTCCTGGGTACAGTCAGAAGCAGAATCACTGTGGTGACAGCTATCTCCTGGGTACAGTCAGAAGCAGAATCACTGTGGTGACAGCTATCTCCTGCGTACAGTCAGAAGCAGAATCACTGTGGTGACAGCTATCTCCTGCGTACAGTCAGAAGCAGAATCACTGTGGTGACAGCTATCTCCTGCGTACAGTCAGAAGCAGAATCACTGTGGTGACAGCTATCTCCTGGGTACAGACAGAAGTAGAATCACTGTGTTGACAGCTATCTCCTGGGTACAGTCAGAAGCAGAATCACTGTGGTGACAGCTATCTCCTGGGTACAGTCAGAAGTAGAATCACTGTGGTGACAGCTATATCCTGGGTACAGTCAGAAGCAGAATCACTGTGGTGACAGCTATCTCCTGGGTACAGTCAGAAGCAGAATCACTGTGGTGACAGCTATCTCCTGGGTACAGTCAGAAGCAGAATCACTGTGGTGACAGCTATATCCTGCGTACAGTCAGAAGCAGAATCACTGTGGTGACAGCTATATCCTGGGTACAGACAGAAGCAGAATCACTGTGGTGACAGCTATATCCTGGGTACAGTCAGAAGCAGAATCACTGTGGTGACAGCTATCTGCTGGGTACAGTCAGAAGCAGAATCACTGTGGTGACAGCTATCTCCTGGGTACAGACAGAAGCAGAATCACTGTGGTGACAGCTATCTGCTGGGTACAGTTGGTCACAACCAACAGAATCACTGCGGTGACGGTCTGGTAGTAGTGTCTAATCCACACAGACAAACACATAGGGTTGTGCTTTGCGGTGTTGTTGTTTGCTTGAATAATTCATGATTTTTCTCAAATGTACTTCAGCCTCTTTTTAAATGTAATCAAGCCAGGCTGTAATTATCTCCTACGGAGGACCTTTCAACATACCTTCCAGGCACTTATTGGGAATTTGTATTTATAATTGCTTTGCCTTCTTGCTGGCTGCTGTAGCCGTTCCATGATTTGGAGAACGGTAATAAAGAAAATATGTCCCTTAGTGGCTGAAAATAGTCAGAACCAATGAGTTTATATGGAACAGACTGTTGGAGGGGCGAGCCCCCTGGTGAATTAGGCTACATCAATGCCTGTGTGTTGCCTAAGGCTGGTTGTGTCACCATATTCCCTATATAGTGCACTACAGAGCCCTCTCATCAGTGTGCTGCATGGGTTGCATCGGCCTCATTAACGTCTCAAAGGCATCACATCACCTGCATTCGAAACATCTACTAACGTTATGTCTCATAGTTCTAATGTAGTCGTGGGCTGACATCCTCATTTATTCACAGTCTCTATTCAGAACAACCTGGAAGCTGAGGAGACAATGGGCTTGACCTTACAGTGATAGCTAAGGTAAAAGTTTCATAAGAAATTGTGTGCAATTCCTGGATTCTGCCATCCCTCTATTCAGCTTCTATAACAACAAGGTACGTGTGCATTGCTTTCTCGAAAGAGGTTACAGAAATCCCCAAGGTTCTTACAATACAAGGGTGGTCCCCTGTGTGTGTGTGTGTGTGTGTGTGTGTGTGTGTGTGTGTGTGTGTGTGTGTGTGTGTGTGTGTGTGTGTGTGTGTGTGTGTGTGCATGTGTGTGTGTGTGTGCATGTGTGTGTGCGTATCAGTCCTGGGTATAGGAAAGGAGCTCCACTAATAGCCTGTCGTCGCTGCTCTCTCCCAAGCTCTGCTGACCTTGAGCAGGGCTCTTAAAAGATGATATGCCCAGCCTTTACACACGCTATGCCAGGAAGTTGGAGAAATATCGTGTAAACCATTCCATTAATCATGCAACTCCAGGGTCATTAAGCCTCTTCTCCCTGAGCTCCATCTGACTTACAGACACGCTCGCTATCTACCACAATGGCCAGGAGCTGTGACACTGCTCTTAATAACAAACCTAGCGCCATCTGCACAGCACACCGTACTCCCTAAACCCATCTCTGTTTGGGAGCAGTGGGTTAGTAACCCGGATACACCCGAGTGATACGCCGCAAATATTTTGAGACACGTAAATCAGAGGGTAATGAAAAAGATGAAATCTCTTCTCCCGGACTCCCAGTGTAGTGAGTTAATATGTCACGGAGGAGCAACTCTGCCATTTCATTTAGTTTCACCATCAACCTTTCATTTGACCGTCACCACACCTTGTTGAACAGAAGATCAAGGGCTTAAAGGAACATTGGCAGTCCTTTTCCTTGTTGCTTTAACGTGATACAACATCTAATTGGATTATTATTATCATTACTTTTACTTTTTCATTTCTTTCAAGAGGGTTAACCCATCAAATTGTGTTTTAATTACATTTCAGAGTGGAAGACTGGTGCGGATAGCAATGGGCGGCGTATATGAAATTGTGGGACTTCCAGGCTAGCCGATGGATGCTTCTGCGGAGTTAGCTTGTGACAGGAGTGACATGTGTGTTTTATGAATGAGTTGTACAGGGGCTCTTGGGGGAATGTCTGTCCAAGCATAGCTCCTCAAGGATTGAATTAGCCTTTTGATCCGCTAATTTGGAAAGGGAGGAAAAATTAATGGTGGAGTTTCCTGTCTCTCTCTCAGCAGACAAGCAAATGCATCCCTTTTGCTGCATTTCATTTCCTTGTTGGTAAAAAAAAAACAAAAAAACACTTGAAGCGTAGCATCATAACACGGTCATAGCCATGTCATAACCTGTCATAACACATATATTTAGACCTGTTGTGACATATATATTGTGTTATTTTATATCTGGTTACATACGAGCGTCATAAGAGTGCCAAAACCCACAACACCTACCACTCAAGGCAAACCATTAGCCATATTATTACCATTGTAATTGCACACACATTGATGTCCAACATGTACCTACCTCAATGCTCTGTTTCTGATGACTGGGATGAATGCAGGAGCAGATTTCAGGAGCAGGACAAGACACCCTCTTTGTGACTCCTATGGCATATTTAAGGTATTATCATACTGATAATGAAATATTAAAATGTGCCAGGACGAACAGTAGAATGGAACAGGTAATTCAGTAACGATGACATAAACCTCTGAAAGAAAGAAATGTGATCCATGGGGTATGAATCCGAGTTGCACCAGTTCTCCACATGACTGTTGATCAGGGCAGAAAGTAGGTCAGAACCACAGGTTGGCTGTACAACTGGGCTGAGATACAAAACCCAGAAACAATCCTATGATACCGTGTCTGAGTCCTCTTCACCAAAAGTTGATTAATTAGCATTGCTGAGACCAGGCCAACAGCTCTGTCAACGATAGTGACTCATATTAACTAATTTGGAGAGAAAAAATAGGCTTGAAATCCACAAGAAACTCAACTAAACAGAAACAACATTTGAAAATACATTTTCAGTTTTCAGTTGGGTCTGGGGTGACTCAAACCTCAGTCATGTGATGACCTCAGAGGTAACCGACCATGGAATCTCAAAGGAAGTCTTACCTGCCAAACAGAGGCTGTCTCCCCAAGCCAAAACAATAAGTGCATCATACATTAAACATGAGAGTGGTGCTCAATTTGAATATTTTTTAAGGAATTCATTCATATTTTAAATCACACCAGCGGTGCAATTAATCATAGCAGTGTTTAGGGTGAAAGTGATGAATATTCAGCTGCCCACCGTAGACACCGGAGCTGTGACCCTGATTTCCCTCAATTTAATTCTATTCAGTTATATTCCTCTGCTTCGCTGTGGAACCGCTACTATTTGCTTCTCTGCACCCCAGCCTCCCACTCCAGTCATTAAACAAAATGACACAACCACAGGTATTGAAACCCCCTCAATGTTAGAAAATTTGTTTAAATGCAGATGCCTTTATAACTCCCCGGTATGAAATCCCTCAACCTTCACTGGCTCACTCCCTAAAGCCCAGCATCTCATAAATCACTGTGTGATCTCTGGACTGCTGAGAATTTGCCTCAAGAGTTGTGCCTCTGAAAGCGTGGGGCTGGGACGCTGTAGCCCAAACCTGTCCTTTAAAACACTCTTGCATATGGTTTAGCACTTACTTCAGGGTGTGGAGGGTTTAGTCATAATGATGGATTGAGTTTATATACTGCAGCAGCACCATACAATCCATGTCCACTGTTTGGTAGGAAAAACAGCAGAAACACTGGAGGCCAGAAACGGCTCACAGACATGAAGGGAATTTCTCATAACCCCATCCTTTACCATTCCGCCATCCTTTAAGCATTCCAAGATATATGTGGATGTGATATCCATGACCCCGCATTCAGTTTGCTTATGATAGATAAATATTGATCAGCACCGGGCGCAGTGGAGAAATTACTCAGAGGCGTGGGACAAAGCGATCGTCTTTCACAAGATCGAGCGTCATCCATAGATTCAGTATTACAGGGTCGGATCAATGTGTGTGAAACATACATCATCATCTTTTCCAACACTGGGAAGGAAAGTCAGAGGAGAACGAGAAGAGAATGTCAATCTCAGGAAGTGAGGACGAAGCAGAAATAACAACAGAGAGATTGGCATGTCTGTGGAATGGAAGGAACATCTTTCAAGTAGGACTTCACAAGGACACTGGGAACAAAAGAAAATCATTGAGGGAAAACCATTTTTTTTTGCGAGAAGCAGCCTGTTACAAAGTGAGATTATAGACATTTAGTAATAGAGAATATTCTCTTCTCAGCAACAAAATTATAGAAGCTTATTACAGCAGGGAATTACACAGACACCAATCTACGTCCATGCCAAGGCAAGAAATCATAATTCCAGATTCCCACTCAATTGTGAGTAGAGCAGCCAAGGTGAGTAGAGCTCAAGGGACCACCTCTCATATGGCTTACACACCTAGATGAGCAGAGAATGGAGCTCGCAGGTGTACTTGCTCGCTTGCCTTTCACCAGATTCACTTGGACACCCAAAGAGGAATACTGCTACAAGTAACAAAAGGAATAAGGAGTCAATATCCTCCTCAGACAAAATGGAGAACATTGATCTGCTCCATTATGAAGTCCCAAAATGAAAAGGGCCGGACTAAGCTGCTTACATGCACTATCGCTCCTGTTGATTAGACAGGAATTAATATTCACTGGGCCGCGGCTCTCAGAGAACATTTTAGTCTTCGCTTTTTAAGAACCGCCAAGCATCTCAAGACAGCAATTTAGCCCTTTAGTTCCCCTAGCCACGCTGCCTGAGAAATTACGGAGCTGGGCCGCTGGAGACGGAAGTATTAAAGGAGAGCTCCTCCGGAGCGTCTCATTGGATGCCAGGGATTCTATATGCAGATGAGGCCAGATGGCAGGAGGACCCTGCTGAGGCCTGGTCAGGTGAGGAGCAGAATCCGCAATCAAGACAAGAGGGGGGTGAGATAGAAGACAGAAACAGAGAGCAAGGGAGACAGAAAGAGACAAAGAGAAGCTCCCCATTGCACAAGCAAAGTAACACCATATCTAAGATACAGTTCCTCATCTCTAGCCTCTAGAAACAGTGAAGTGTTCGCTCCAATTCCTTCCTCAGACAGCACAGAGTAACTGTGACAGTAGGAGGTGTCGGCAGGAGCCTGAAGACAATTGAAGGCTTTGGCTTCCTTGATGAAGTGTCTAAGGGAAAGGCCCATGAGTGTAGCTACATCACTCTGAATAACAGTGCGTATATGGACAAGGACCTGGCTGGGAGGAGGTGTTGATGATTGGCAAACCCACTGGGGGAGGTGGATGGTGGGTGGACAAACATATTACTTTACATTTACATTGCATTTAAGTCATTTAGCAGACGCTCTTATCCAGAGCGATTTACAATATCCAGTGGAACAACCACTTTACAATAGTGCATCTAAATCTTTTAGGGGGGGGGGGGGGGGTCAGAAGGATTACTTTATCCTATCCTAGGTATTCCTTAAAGAGGTGGGGTTTCAGGTGTCTCCGGAAGGTGGTGATTGACTCCGCTGTCCTGGCGTCGTGAGGGAGCTTGTTCCACCATTGGGGTGTCAGAGCAGCGAACAGTTTTGACTGGGCTGAGCGGGAACTGTGCTTCCTCAGAGGTAGGGGGGCCAGCAGGCCAGAGGTGGATGAACGCAGTGCCCTTGTTTGGGTGTAGGGCCTGATCAGAGCCTGAAGGTATGGAGGTGCCGTTCCCTTCACAGCTCCGTAGGCAATCACCATGGTCTTGTAGCGGATGCGAGCTTCAACTGGAAGCCAGTGGAGAGAGCGGAGGAGCGGGGTGACGTTACTTACTTACGTTACTCACGTATTACTTGGCCTTTCTGTGCGTGGATCAACGGAACGAATCGTTCTACCTCTTTATAAAGAAAGTGTATCAGTTTTAAGGTGGATATGGCAGACAGTCCCGTTCTCCCACTCAGCAGGTGGTGTCCCTGACGCTGTGTTTCCCTCACCCCCTCCTATAGAGTGATTCACCAGGCTAATAAAAGGCAGCAGCAGCTGATGAAGTATTTCACGGCCCCAGCCAGCTGGGAGGCATCAGGCTCAAGAGGTGCATCATATCCCCCCGAAGACTAAAACCTCACTTCCTGTTTACAACAGGTTCATTACCCGCTCTGGACACAGCATGTCCCCCAGGCACTGGTCGAGACGCTTTCACCTCAGCAGCCTTTATGCTGAAAATCATGAGCAGCATAAATAAAAAATATTTTAAAAAATCATTGCAGAGCCTGTGGCAGAAATAGGCAGAGGCTATTTCCTACCTAGTACAGCCCAATTATAGCATTGCTCACCTCTAGCAGTTCCACCTACTGACTGTTACCTTCCATGAAGACATTGATACTCCAGATGCACATGGCAGAGTCGAGGCCTTACCCTGGGTGTCTCCAATGACCCCTCTGTTTCATGGTGCTGCGGACAGTTACATTAAAACTTTACCAATACACCTTATAAAGTATCATCAATTCAAGACAACATCAAGTACTCATATCCCCTTTATAAATGTACGCTTCTCATTTAAAGTGCCACAAAAAAAAGGATACTATGATTTAAAATAAATGCATGGCTTCACTTCAATACCTGAAGAGATACTGAATGGAATATTTGATCCCTTTGGATTTGAAGATCTTCCAAAAAAAGTTAGTATTTCTAACTGAAAGTCATTTAAGGAACTTTTCCTATGGAAAATAAAAGCTTTGAGAAACAAAACCACCATTGTGGCTCTCTGACAGCATGTCTAAAGAACAATCTTCATGTGCAGACAGAGTTGAGGTGAAGAGAGCATCAGTGTTGTTGAAATCTTTGAATGTTGCCACAATAATTGAAAGGAGTGCTCGGAGGACAAAGGAACATCAGCTGTTTGTGTATTTGGAGCTCTAGAAGCCAACTAATAGAAGCCTCAGCAACATTAAAGTGGCCTTCATAGCAGCATAACTCTTTCTCTTGGAGATCCTTTTCACCTTCCGATGTAAAAAGCCAGTTCAAATTTGGCAAATGGTACCTTGTTGGGCAATTGCACAAAATGGTCTCTAAGCACACCTCTACGCACTGAATGGAAATAGACGTAAACTCATGCCCAAATTGAAGGCGTAGATCAGTGTGAATATACCTGTTTCTTATTTTCTCAGGTAAAGCTTTTCAAGTGGGAGCTATTGAATCACTCTTAATGAGATTCTCCCCTCTATTTTCAACTGCTCTAACAGTTTAGTCTATTAGGATGTGATTCAAGAGTAGCAAATGAGTGGTTTTAAGAGTCAATTCAAGACTCCATCAAGGTTAACCACTCAAAATCAGAGGCATTTATTCCATGTCCTTGTTCTATTTGATTTTGTGTGTACTGGAGCAAGCAGGCTGTGTGCACTTCCTCCACGGCATTACAAACACCTTCCTCCACGGCATTACAAACACCTTCCTCTACGGCATTACAAACACCTTCCTCTATGGCATTACAAACACCTTCCTCTACGGCATTATAAACACCTTCCTCTACGGCATTATAAACACCTTCCTCTACGGCATTACAAACACCTTCCTTTATGGCATTACAAACACCTTCCTCTACGGCATTACAAACACCTTCCTCTACGGCATTACAAACACCTTCCTCTACGGCATTACAAGCAGAGCTACACTCATAAGAAGGTTGTGGGTGTTGCTGGAATGCTTTAAGGTAGAACACAACATTTGGGGTCATAGGGGTCATATTACGCCTGTTGGATGTTCAAAAATATTTTTGCGTAGGTAAATAATTTCACTCCAAAACATAGCCTGTTGCATAGAGGTGTAGAGACAGTAGAGTATGGTGCCTTGCATAGCAGACAGCGCTATGGTGCTGAAATGATTAGAGCCCAGTACTGAGTAAATACTGGGCAGTGCATGAGGACAGCGGTATGGTGCTGAAATTATTAGAGCCCAGTACTGAGTAAATACTGGGCAGCGCATGAGGACAGCGGTATGGTGCTGAAATGATTAGAGCCCAGTACTGAGTAAATAGTGGGCAGCGCATGAGGACAGCGGTATGGTGCTGAAATGATTAGAGCCCAGTACTGAGTAAATACTGGGCAGCGCATGAGGACAGCGGTATGGTGCTGAAATGATTAGAGCCCAGTACTGAGTAAATACTGGGCAGCGCTTGAGGACAGCGGTATGGTGCTGAAATGATTAGAGCCCAGTACCGAGTAAATACTGGGCAGTGCTTGAGGACAGCGGTATGGTGCTGAAATGATTAGAGCCCAGTACCGAGTAAATATTGGGCAGCGCTTGAGGACAGCGGTATGGTGCTAAAATTATTGAAGCCCAATACTGAGTAAATTCTGTCCAGCTGAAGAGAGACAGAACACGACATCATCCACGTAATCAGATTTGCATTAGTCACCTGTACTCTAATTAGATTTATGTTATCATGAAATGAATACCAAGTTGATATGCATGACTGTAAAGAAGTGTAGAATGACACACAGGTCAGGAGATGTGTGGAGAATGGATTTGTGTGGAGAATGGAATTTGTCTCATGCATATGCCCCCTGCCCCCATATGGTCTCTCCAAAGTCCCTGAGTTACGACATCTTCACACAGACTGTAGCCCTCTCTGCCTTCTGTAATTGGTCAGGAAGAGATGTAAACTCAGCAAAAAAAGAAAAGGCCCTTTTTCTGGACCCTGTCTTTCAAAGATACTTTGTAAAAATCGAAATAACTTCACAGATCTTAATTGTAAAGGGTTTAAACACCGTTTCCCATGCCTGTTCAATAAACCATACACAATTAATGAACATGCACCTGTGGAACGGTCGTTAAGACACTAACAGCTTACAGACGGTAGGCAATTAAGGTCACAGTTATGAAAACGTAGGACACTAAAGAGGCCTTTCTACTGACTCTGAAAAACACCAAAAGAAAGATGCCCAGGGTCCCTGCTCATCTGCGTGAATGAGCCTTAGGCATGCTGCAAGGAGGCATGAGGACTGCAGATGTGGCCAGGGCAATAAATTGCAATGTCTGTACTGTGAGACGCCTAAGACAGCACTACAGGGAGACAGGATGGACAGCTAATCGCAGACCACGTGTAACAACACCTGCACAGGATCGGTACATCCGAACATCACACCTGCGGGACAGGTACAGGATGGCAACAACAGCTGCCCGAGTTACACCAGGAATGCACAATCCCTCCATCACCATCAGCGCTCAGACTGTCCGCAATAGGCTGAGAGAGGCGGGACTGAAGGCTTGTAGGCCTGTTGTAAGGCAGGTCCTCACCAGACATCACCAGCAACAACGTCGCCTATGGGCACAAACCCACCGTCGCTGGACCAGACAGGACTGGCAAAAAGTGCTCTTCACTGACGAGTCACGGTTTTGTCTCACCAGGGGTGATGGTCGGGTTCGCGTTTATCGTCGAAGGAATGAGCGTTACACCGAGGCCTGTACTCTGGAGCGGGATCGATTTGGCGGTGGAGGGTCCGTCATGGTGTGGGGCGGTGTGTCACAGCATCATCGGACTGAGCTTTTTGTCATTGCAGGCAATCTCAACGCTGTGCGTTACAGGGAAGACATCTTCCTCCCTCATGTGGTACCCTTCCTGCAGGCTCATCCTGACATGACCCTCCAGCATGACAATGCCACCAGCCATACTGCTCGCTATGTGCGTGATTTCCTGCAAGACAGGAATGTCAGTGTCCTGCCATGGCCAGCGAAGAGCCCGGATCTCAATCCCATTGAACACGTCTGGGACCTGTTGGATCGGAGGGTGAGGGCTAGGGCCATTCCACCCAGAAATGTCCGGGAACTTGCAGGTGCCTTGGTGGAAGAGTGGGGTAACATCTCACAGCAAGAACTGGCAAATCAGGTGCAGTCCATGAGGAAGAGATGCACTGCAGTACTTAATGCAGCTGGTGGCCACACCAGATACTGACTGTTACTTTTGATTTTGACCCACCCTTTTTTCAGGGACACATTATTCCATTTCTGTTAGTCACATGTCTGTGGAACTTCTCAGTTGTTGAATCTTGTTATGTTCATACAAATATTTACACATGTTAAGTTTGCTGAAAATAAACGCAGTTGACAGTGAGAGGACATTTCTTTTTTTGTTGATGTATTCCCACTTTGTTCCTGGACTATTTCATTTCTTTATGGCCAGCTACACAGGGAGACCAACTGATGTATTCCCACTTTGTTCCTGGACTATTTCATTTCTTTATGGCCAGCTACACAGGGAGACCAACTGATGTATTCCCACTTTGTTCCTGGACTATTTCATTTCATTAATTAATTAATTGGAGGTGACAGCCCTTACATCTGCTGCCCCGGCAATTAATGGAATAGATTTCAAGAGCCACTGAGGCAGATCCCCTGATAGAGCCGTCCACTTTATCTTAGCCTACATGGAAACTTTGCAGCCCAGACAGTTATTTAGTGCCTGGGCTTTGTAGAAAGGTCACAGCTCTCTGTATCAGTCTGACTGTGCAGGGGGACTTGGTTCCATTCTAAACAAACATTCAACCCAAAATGCCTGCAGTCTTGTACTGTACATTCCTTTCTTATTTTGACACATTACAAAATCCAGTTTCCTTCCCGTATGCCTAGTTGTTCTACTACATCCAAATACTAATGGACTAATGGTTTAAATTCAGAGAAACCCCCTAATCTTCTCCACATGCAGTTGCTAGTGAAAGTCTGCACACTCCTTGCACAGTCTTCACATTTTGTTGATTTAAAATGAAATCTAAAAAGGATTACAGAAAATGTCTTTCCTATCTATCTACACAACCTACTCGACATTTCATATAATGTGAGAAAAAAAATGAGGACGTATTGATTGCATATGCAAAACATATGTCACGACTTCCGACGAAGTCGGTTCCTCTCCTTGTTTGGGCGGCGTTTGGAGGTCGAAGTCACCGGTCTTCTAGCCATCGCCGATCCACCTTTCATTTTCCATTTGTTTTGTCTTGTTTCCCACACATCTGGTTTACATTCCCTCATTATTTGACGTGTATATAACCCTCTGTTCCCCCCATGTCTGTGTGTGGAATTGTTTGTTGTTTCGTGTATATGCACGTTAGACTGGTTTGCTCTGGGTTATGTCAACCCGTATTTTGTTTAGTGTTCTTAGTGCTGTGTGTTTGTTCGCCGTAATAAAACGCTCCGTTTGCCACCCAAGTTCTGCTCTCCTGCGCCTGACTTCCCTGCAGTCAGTTACGCATACCTTACAACATAAAACTCTTATTGTGGTGGCAGCATCATGTTATGGGTATGCTTGTCATCAGCAGGGACTGGGTAGTTTGTCAGGATCAAAATAAATATAAAAGGAGCAAAGCCCAGGTAAAAGTTAAAGGAAAACCCGCCTCCGTCTTCTAAAAAACGTACCCTGGTATAGAGTTTTTTTTTCAGCGTGGCAACAAAAAAACAAAAAAAACATGTCAAAGACACCAGAATGACTTTAAAAGAGGTGATGAGTGTTCCTTAATGGTCTAGTCTCTGACTTAAATTTGCTTGAGAATCAGAGACAAGGTTTGAATATTGATCTCCATCAATGATTCCCAACCAAATGTACTAATCTTGAGCAATTTTGTCAAAAACATTTGACATAAGTTACTCTAAGAGTTGTGCAAAATTGGTAGAATATTATTCAAAGTGATTCACAAATGTAATTGCTGCCAAAGGTTCTTCCACCAAGTATTAACTCTGGGGTGTGAAGACAAATGCAATTAAGACATTTTTTTAAATTATTGTTTATTAAATTTGGAACATTTTCTCTAACTTTCTTTCTCTGTGAAAATGTAGATCTGTAGGCAAAATGTAGATCTGTAGGCAAAACAATCTAATGTATTCCCTTTTTAAGGCAGCAAAATGTGAAAACTGTGCAAGAGGTGTGTAGACTTTCACTAGGCCCTGTACATGAACATGACAACTGATGGAGTTGGTATAATAGAGGGATGACCATATCTCTGAATACTGAAGGTAATTACTGTATATTGCAGGTATGGAACCATCTAGGTTCTACATTCGGTCCTGATTTAGTTGACTTTGACCTTTCTCTTTTACAGCATTTTTCTTTAATTTCCCTGTTTTTTTTACTTCTCTCATATAGGACCGATAACAGACAGGCCCTGACCCACACTGAGAACCCTCCTCACTAACGATCCCCCATTTCACAAGTGAACAAAAATATATCCAATTTCTGACTTGTAGTCGGATAACGAGGTCTCCACTTTCTATACAGTCTAGGTGGAAGAAACCCTTCTGAAGCTGAAATGGCCAGATCTCCCACTGTTTCCCCTGGCCAGGGGGCTGGCCTCTGCACTCTGTGACACCGCTGGACCGGTGGCCTAGCAACTGCAGCCAAGGTCTACCATCCAATATCAGTGTTTTGCAGAAATCATTTAAATTTAAAAATCTATTTTGCTGCTTCAAAGCACGGGTTCTTACAGATGTAGGATCTTAATTTGACCTATTTTGTCACAGCAAATTAATCCAAACGAGTGATCAAATTATGATCCTACATGTGTAGGTTATTTTTCAATGTGTGCACTTTTACTGGACTAAAACATAATTATATAAAAAGAGCATGAGTGAGAGAGAGAGAAATAGAGAGAGAAAATGTTCGGAGGGATGTTAGCGGGTCTTTGAAAACTTCTGCTGCTTTACTTTTCATCCATAGGATATCAATCGATTGGCAGGCGGTGATGAGAGTGAGTACAGTTGGGGTTCAGATAATGGTGGAATTGTGTGGCACTGAATCGCCGTTTAAAGCCTTTTTGCAATTCTGTCGCAAGCTCAAGCAGAGAGTGCTATCAGCTCAAAGCAGACACATTCACATACGGCTTCACACACACACACACACACGCACACACACGCACACACACGCACACACACACACACACGCACACCGTTCAATCTACACTGACAGAAATACTGTACATATTCATACACTCACACTGTGGTTAACACTGTAAAAGCGGATATTCCTTTAAAATTATTTGAAGACTAAAATCAGGCAAATATTAGATCCAGTTAGATACTGTATATATTTATTCCCTCCCAAATCCTGGTTGTTTTCACTGTTGTTGTATAGAACTTGGTCATCCATGAGAAATGTGTCCTTCAAAGCAGAAATGAAGTGAAACGATGTGAACAGCTTTATTTGCTCCCTCCCTGCTTCTCTTCGACCCAAATGGCACTTTTCCCCTACATAGTGCACTACTTTTGACCAGAGCCCTATGAGCCCTATGAGCCCTATGAGTCATATGAGCCCTGCCCCTGTGAGTCCTATGAGCCCTGTGAGTCCTATGAGTCCTATGAGCCCTGTGAGTCCTATGAGCCCTGTGAGTCCTGTGAGTCCTATGAGTCCTATGAGCCCTGTGAGTCCTATGAGCCCCATGGGCCCTGTGAGTCCTATGAGCCCTATGGGCCCTGTGAGTCCTATGAGCCCTGTGAGTCCTATGAGCCCTATGGGCCCTGTGGGCCCTGGTCAATAAAAGTGCAGTACATAGTAAATAGGGTTCCATTTGGGACACTGCCTCCATCTCTGTGGCCAGATCACCCCAGGTCGCCGTCTTGACTGATCCCATTGATCTTAAATCCCATGAAAGGCTCAGAATAAACGTCATCTCTCGCTCATTTAACAGGCGGCTGAATCGATAGAGGATGATCAGAGAGACAAATAAAAATAGAGTGGTCAATCAGAGGGCTGTGACTTTGATGATGGCCTTCAAGGTCATCTCATTAAGAAGAGAAATGTGTGTTCACTTCCAGACAGATCTCAACCTTTTCTCCTTCAGCTTCTAAAGTAACACCAACTATCTCCTGAACCTATGTGACAGCTGCTAGAGCTAGTTGTGTCTTTCATTACGCCAACATTATTAACAATGCTGTGTCGATTATTTGCCAGGGGTTTTTCCAAGTTATATGACCAGGAAAAACTCATGGGATGAAGCGATTCCAATATCTCATCACTGTGACTTACAGGGTAGCCAGCACCCCTGAATGAAACCTGAACTCCCCTAACCATTCTCCTTTTTGTTTAAAATGCAATTTTGTACTGCTACAGGGGAATAAAATAAAAAATAATTCAAAATTAAACGAACACCCCCAGCTCTGTCATGGATTAAATCATTTATTGGCGGGTCCACAGTGCACTATTTGGATGCTGGAATTATTTAGGAATAGATTTGTTTGACAATCAGATGAAAACACCCCAGCTAGCACATGTGGTTAATTTGGAAGTTGTTGGATCATAGGTTTTTGGTTTCAGAGAAACCAGAGAGAGGGGTCCTCAGTTTACTGATAGATGCGAGTGGTGTGATGAGCGTGTGGGGAGCTCTATTTCCCCTCTCATTGTCACCAACAAGGCCTCTTTACCTTGTAAGGTTTGAAAGGACGTAGACTGAATGTCAATGACAATACTGAATTATCACTTAGAGGCTAATGTCTTAGTCTGTCAAAGAGTCATCCCCTGGTAGTATAACTACTGCATAGACTACATACTAAGAGATCCCTATTAGGGAAATACTGTTGTATCAAAACATTTTTGTTTAAAGGAGGTCTAAATCTTAGCAAATCAAATCATATTTGTCACATGCGCTGAATACAACAGGTCTCAACGTCAACAGTGAAGAGGCGACTCCGGGATGCTGGCCTTCTAGGCAGAGTTGCAAAGAAAAAGCCATATCTCAGACTGGCCAATAAAAAGAAAAGATTAAGATGGGAAAAAGAACACAGACACTGGAAAAAGGAACACTGCCTAGAAGGCCAGCATCCCGGAGTCGCCTCTTCACTGTTGACGTTGAGACTGGTGTTTTGCGGGTACTATTTAATGAAGCTGCCAGTTGAGGATTTGTGAGGCGTCTGTTTCTCAAACTAGACTCTCTAATGTACCTGTCCTCTTGCTCAGTTGTTGTCACATGTCAGTTGTGTGGAGGTGAGGATGGAGTCAGGTGCAGGACACAGAACTGAGTAAAAATAACATAATTTACTCTGAAAAATGAATATTCCAAAAATCCACGCAGGGATAAAAACACTAACACAACCGACTAACACAAAACATGAAACAATCACGCACAAGACATAATGAGAACCAGAGGGTTAAATAGGGAAATAATCATAACATAATGAGAACCAGAGGTTTCAATAGGGACATAATCATAACATAATGAGAACCAGAGGGTTAAATAGGGAAATAATCATAACATAATGGGAACCAGGTGTGAACAATCAAGACATAACAAATGGAAAAAGAAACGTGGATCGGTGGCAGCTAGAAAGCTGGTGACGACGACCGCCGAACGCCGCCCGAACAAGGAGAGGCACCAACTTCGGCGGAAGTCGTGACAGTTGTGCACCGGGGCCTCCCACTCCTCTTTCTATTCTGGTTAGAGCTAGTTTGCGCTGTTCTGTGAAGGGAGTAGTACACAGCGTTGTACGAGATCTTCAATTTCATGGCAATTTCTCGCATGGAATAGCCTTCATTTCGCAGAACGAGAATAGACTGACAAGTTTCAGAAGAAAGTACTTTGCTTCTGGCCATTTTGAGCTTGTAATCGAACCCACAAATGCTGATGCTCCAGGTACTCAACTAGTCTAAAGAAGGCCAGTTGTATTGCTTCTTAATCAGAATAACAGTTTTCAGCTGTGCTAACATAATTGAAAAAGGGTTTTCTAATGATCAATTAGCCTTTTAAAATGATAAACTTGGATTAGCTAACACGTGCCTTTGGAACACAGGAGTGATGGTTGCTGATAATAGGCCTCTGTGCGCCTATGTAGATATTCCGCAAAAAATCTGCCGTTTCCAGCTGCAATAGTATTTTACAACATTAACAATGTCTACACTGTATTTCAGAACAATTTGATGTTATTTTAATGGATACAAAATGTGCTTTTCTTTCAAAAACAAGGACATTTCGAAGTGACCCCAAACTTTTGAACTGTAGTGTACATGTAGGTAGGGGTAAAGTGACAATGCACAGATAGCAAACAGCGAGTAGCAGCAGCATAAAAAAAGTGTGTGTGTGTGTGGGGGGGGTTAATGCAAATAGTCTGGTTAGCCATTTGATTAGCTGTTCAGCAGTCTTATGGCTTGGGGGTAGAAAGTGTTAAGAAACCTTTTGGACCTAGACTTGGCGCTCCAGTGCCGCTTGCGATTCGTTAGTAGAGAGAAAAATCCATGACTAGGATGGCTGGAGTCTTTGGCAATTTTTAGGGCACCGCCTGGTTTAGATCTCCTGGAAGGCAGGAAGCTTGGCCCCAGTGATGTACTGAGCTGTACGCACTACCCTTTGTAGCACCTTGCGGTCGGAGGCCGAACAGTTGCCATACCAGGCGGTGATGCAACCAGTCAGGATGCTCTCGATGGTGCAGCTGTAGAACTTTTTGAGGAACTGAGGACCCATGCCAAATCCTTTCAGTCTCCTGAGGGGGAATAGGCATTGTCATGCCCTCTTCACGACTGTCTTGGTGTGTTTGGACCATGATAGTTTGTTGGTGATGTGGACACCAGGGAACTTGAGGCTCTCAACCTGCTCCACTACAGCCCCGTCGATGAGAATGGGGACGTGCTCGGTCCTCCTTTTCCTGTAGTCCACAATCATCTCCTTTGTCTTGATCACGTTGAGGGAGAGGTTGTTGGTCTCTGCCAGGTCTCTGACCTCCTCCCTATAGGCTGTCTCATTGTTGTTGGTGATCAGACCTACCACTGTTGTGTCGTCAGCAAACTTAATGATGGTGTTGGAGTCGTGCTTGGCCACGCAGTCATGGGTGAACAGGGAACAGGGAGTCATGGGCCTGGTCTGGTATCTGCAGTAAGTACTTTGCGTCCGACTCGTTAAAGAAAAAATCCTTGTCCAGTTCGAGGTGAGTGATTGCTGTTCTGATGTCCAGAAGCTCTTTTCGGTCATAAGAGACTGTGACAGAAACATTATGTAGAAAATAAGTTACAAACAATGCAAAAAAACTAACAAAATAGCACAATTGGTTGGGAGCCCGTAAAGCAGCCGCCATCACCTCCTACACCATTACAGCAGACAGTAAATGTATGAGATGTTTATGCCGAAAGCAGGGTGAGTAAGGAACTTTGATGGCACTGCTTCTGGGGTTCTTTCTTGTAAATTTAGTTAAGAGCTGAAAAAGTTCAAAGGTTCCAGATTGTCAGACTAGCCAACCATGAGCCATTGTCATCTGAAAGGATTTAACTAGAGCAGTAGGCCTATGTGTCTGGTAAAGTTTCCTAAACTACTACACATAGACCTTATCTTCATCTAGCCTAGAAGAAGACGTTTCTCCCCACCCATACATCCGCAGTACAGTACCTCCTCTCTCATCCTGAGTAATTGTTAAAGTTGCATAGTGTTCTGTACTAAACAAGTTGCTCCTTGGTTCAGAGCTGTAGGAGGAGCAAGGTTTTGGTAACTTACATCATGCAGAGTTGAGTCACACCTCTCACGCTCTCTCTCTTTCTCTGGGTCAGAGCACATCTGTCACACAATGTACAGTGAGTCAATCAACAAACGTGTTCCTAGGGATGTTCACTGATAGACAAACAAGCATATCAAAATTACCTAAATGTATTTCATGTGGCTTCACTAGGAGTAGAGATCCTATTCTATCTCACTAGGCCTATAGAAAGTGTTCCATTTTGTATTACAAATGGTAGCATGTGAACATTAATTTAAATCTTAGCTCTATATAAAGATTGTATACCTGCACTCCCATTAGTCTGTATTTGAACCAGGGTGGCAGTTGTAGGGGAGGTCCTGCAGAGTTGGACTGATACAGAGAGCTGTGACCTTTCTACAAAGCCCAGGCACTAAATCACTGTCTGGGCTGCAAAGTTTCCATGTAGGCTAAGATAAAGTGGACAGCTCTATCAGGGGATCTGCCTCAGTGGCTCTTGAAATCTATTCCATTAATTGCCGGGGCAGCAGATGTAAGGGTAGTCACCTCAGGTTAGAATAATCCTGGATTCTAATGAAAATTGCCTGACAACAGATTCAGCCGCAAGGGGGTTACATCACTTTGTCCTCAAGTCTTAGAATTGGGACCTATATTTCAGGTGAAGCGAACAAACTCTTTTCTCTTGTTTGGCAAATTATTGATTGCCAATACCCTGTTAACCAATAATTAGTATTTAGCCTATAGAACCAGGGCTGTGATGAGAATAACACAAACTGTAGAGAGTTTATGAATTTATCCTCTTTATATCAATAGTGGTGCCATCTGTATGAAATGTAAATCCTCAAAAAAAATGTATAAGGCTGAATCAGAACTCATACATTGAGTTGGAAAAAAAATACAGCTAATTCCCACAGGACTCATTTACACTTTGTACATGGATTTCTGTAAATTAAGCCTGGACCAGCATATATATATGGTACATGTATCTCTTAAGACCACAGTCAGTATACATCTTACGAGTCTTGTTTAATATGAAATGTAGAACAACATACAGTAGAACTGAATGGCATAAGCGTACAGTCTATTTTAGGTCTACTTTGAAGTCGCTTGAGGAAAAGCTGTAAAGAAACATACCTCTGAAATATTGTCTGCTGACTGCTGCTCTTTCAATGATTTTAGCAGCATTCACACGGTACGTCAACTCAACACACACTCTCCTTGCTTTAGTTGTGTCTTGAGGAGTGTGTTCTTAACCCTTTACACGTGTGGGAATTGGCCTAAATGGATAGGGCTAAATTGAAATGTTTCTTAAAGATGAAATATGAAAAGCACATGTATATCCATGGTAGCAATTGAAAGAGAACAGTTTGTAGACTATGGGACAAGTCTTAGACTAAAGTTGAGGACACAACAGTTCACCTGACACAAGACTGAGACTGAATCCTGTTGATTATATGTGCATTTTACATTTACTGTACTTTTTGCCACATTTGTTGATAACGAAATCTGAAAATACTCTGGATACATTCAGTAACATGATAAGAATATTCTTGGAAAATGTGGGGTAGGTGTAACAGACAAAAAATGACAAGGGATTGCGTGAGAGGATTAACTGTTCTCTCCAAGTGGCCACACAACGTTTTTGCAAAGAAAATGAATTTACTGAGATATAATGTAAACACCCATTCTTCCAAACAAGCTATTGTCCAATTGTGTGATGATCATATTATGAGCAAAAAAAACTGCTATTTTAGTCTACCACTGGTGTCAGTAGAGGAGGTGTTAAACCTGATCAGTGTCAAAGCGCTATGGATAATGGCACGTTTGTGGGTGTACTATTTCTAGATTTTAGTGCAGCATTTGATTTAGTGGATCATGAAATACTTTTAACAAAATTACTGCATTATGGGTTTAAAGAGGCAACATTGAATTAGGCACAGTCATATCTAACTGACAGGAAACAGTCCACCTATATAGATGGATGGTTTTCTTCCCCTCATGCCCTAGACTGTGGAATACTGCAGGGCAGCTGCCTTGGGCCACTTCTTTACTTAATATATCAACAAAATTCCTTATCTGAAACTCAAGCTACTATATTTGAAAGATGATACCACAATTTATACAGCAAGACAATCTGTTCAACAGGTTCAGGAAGCTCTGGGAAATACCAGGGAGTGGGTTTGTTGGAGAAAACTTGTTAGGTCTGTTCCACCAGGAAAAGGTCAATGGGGGGAGTACAAATAGAGGAAGTGTCAGAAATCAAACTACCAAGGGTGCAGCTGCTTATAATGGTCATCTCAAATAACTAATCTATGTAAGAAAATAATTTACGAACTGCATGCATGTTTAGAAGGAAAGATTCTTTAGCAAATAACCCAAACATTAATTGGGAGTCAGGTGAACTACTGTTCTGTGGTCTGGGAAAATGCATCAGCATGTGAGATTAGGAGACTGCAGATTACACAGAACATGCTTATTTTATTTTACACTGTACACCATTTAAAACGACCAAACTCCATTCACAGCAGGATTCAGTTGGTAAGAGACAGATATTCAGTCAATACGAGGAATAGATTGTCCACCATGTCTTATCCCGGCAGACAAGAGAAATAGGCAAAATAACATTTATATTCAGTGCAATAAAGAAATGTAATAATTTATCTGAGCAAACCAGAAACCTTTCAATATATAAATTCAAACAATAAATTAGAACCACTTTCAAACATGCTAAATTGGAAGGTTGTGCAGGACTATGGTAGAAGGAACCAATCTATCTTTTCAGACTGTCAGAGTATTTATCTGGTTAATATGTCAGAGTATTATGTCTGTTGTTTGTAACTGTGTTACATGTGAAAATGTGATTGTATTACAAATAGTATTTTAACTCTTGGAAGATTTGTCCAAGACTTAAACCTCTCCAAAGTGTGCATAGTTCCTAAGTAATTTCAAGGCACTTTTATGACTCAAAGAATAATCTTCAATTACAAGGTGCTTTTGAGCTCTCCTAGCTATACCGTTGAGGAACACCGGTTTTGTTTGGAACACAACCCTGCCCCCCCTTCCCCCATCACACAATTACTGTTGTTGTTTATGCAATCCAAAACCTGTCTTTTTAAATCGCAATCTGAGTCAGGTGGGCATCATTTGAAAACTTGTTCCATTGCCAACAGGCTTTCACACGGAAATTCTGAGAAACAGATCGTAATTCTGGTGCGCATAGAAAGGACTCATGAGTGCATTCAGGTGCGTGTTCTGCAGCAAATTATCTTCACAATAGACACACATACACTCATTATGTTCAGATCAACCCAGGTCATCTTGTAGCTGTACATCAAACATAGTGATCATAAACGTTGACACTGTATATGACATGAGTTTTATGATATGGAAATGTGAATTGCAAGTTTTTGGTTTGCTTGTATGACATCAAAACAATATTTATTATAATCCTCAACATCTCATCTTTCAAAATACATAGAGTCCCGTGCGGTGCTCAGGTTCAGAACGGCTGTCAGTCAAAAACCATAAATAGCTGTGAAGCACAGAGGCTGAGCTCTGATGTCATTTATAGCATGTTACTGTACAGCCACTAATGTTCCAATGTAGGCGCTTATCAGTGTCTAAATCTGCCATTTTCATCACGTATACGGGTACGGGCATAAAGGCCAACCAAATTGTTATAGCATCACGTAATGACATCTCAAAGCTTCTGTTTCTTGGGAAAAGTTGGTTTGTCAGCAACAAATTATACACCTCACATTCACCCTCTCAGTGGGTGGAGTAACAACAGTTTAGGTCAGTGAAAAAACAGATACAATTGTATTTGCAAAGTCTATAATGGCTTCAAGATTACTATGGTAACACAGGCAGCCCATGGAGCACCCGGAGGTTACCCAGGATGCAGTGTGCCATCAATACTTTAGCAGGATGTTCAATGGTGAGATCCAGCTGGCAGGACCTGTGGGGAGATAGATGTCAGATGAAGTACTGTATCTGCTATGGCTCTGTGTTTTGCCCAATCATGTGATGTGCCTGGATATAGTTTTTTATTTAAAGCTTTTTCATCAAACTTTCCCCTTTTCTTTTTAAGTCAGCACCATCAGACAATTGCTTTCATTTTTGGTGTAATTCGGATTACTGGATAACGCTTAAAATACATTATAAAATCTTACTATGACACATGACTGCGCAAACATAAGGCCCTACAGTATCATTGACTTCAAGCTGATAACAGCACTCCTCCCCAGCATCGGCCCCAGGCTTTTCAAAGTATGTATCTTCAATGATCCTTGTGTTTGTGGGTTTTCCCTCCAGTCCGTGTGTAGTTGCCTGCTGTTAAACTTCAAGTGGTGTACTGTTCGCATTGAAAATATATAATGGTAGATTGCTTTTGAAGAGGTAGCAAGGTCCCTTTCCTCTTGTGATGCTACTGTGAGTAGCAGGTGGAATGGTGCTATAGTCCATGCTGCAGTGAGAGAAACACTGTGGCATTAAAACCACCTGCTGAGTGGGAAAGTGAAGCTATTTCTTGAAACAGACCTATGGTTTTTCAACTTAGTTTGATTCTGGTGCATTGTTTGTATAGCATAAAATGGCGACAGTGTGAATGATTAAGGATTCTGCTCCTCACGTGACCAGCCCTCAGCAGGGTCCTCCTGCCATCTGGCCTCATCTGCATATAGAATCCCTGGCAGCCAATGAGACGCTCCGGAGGAGCTCTCATTTAATGTTTCCGTCTCCAGCGGCCCAGCTCCGTAATTTCTCAGGCAAGGTGGCTAGGGGAACGAAAGCGCTTAATTGCTGTCTTAAGATGCTTGGCAGTTCTTAAAAAGCGAACGCTAAAATGTTTTTGAAGATCCACGGCCCAGTGAATATTAATTCCTGTCTAAACAACAGGAGAGATAGTGCATGTAAGCAGCTTAGTCCGGCCTTTTCATTTTAGGACTTCATAATGGCGCAGATCAATGTTCTCCGTTTTGTCTGAGGAGACCACTAGCATGTGACCACTCTTTTCGTAGCTCAGAAGACTCTTCAATACCAGCTGGGCTCAAATTCAATGTCTAAATACATACAGGCCTTGTAGCTTTCAAATAGTCAGTATGATGATCTTCAATCTCTTAAGTCCTCAAAAGGTTAATTTATTATACACTTATAGAGGCTCAAACAGTCTGAACATAGTCTGGTGAACCGAGAAACTCACCAAACACCACTTTTTAGCCGACAACAGTTCCAACGTTTTCATGTCAGATATCAGGCCCAGTACTATAAATAGGTGAGCAGTGCTGTCTTCGCTTCCTCTGACAACATTCCCAAGGTTTTGGAAATTAAAATGAAACTTAAGCGTTATTATGGGGTATCCCTCAGAGGAAAAACGTTGGCAGATGAGGTACAGTTTGCATGAATATGATTAAAATTAAGGCAAGAAGCTAGGGTCACAGAATTCTTTGTCTGGTAACTGAATATTCATAGTTTTCACCCTTTAACCGCACAATGATTAATTGAACCTCCAGTGTGATTAAAATGTGAATGAATTTCTCTCAAAGCCCCTCCGCTCTCTGGGACGACACATCCAAGTTGAGCAGCTCATGTTTAATGCATGAAGCACTTATTGGTTTATCTAGGTGAGAGTGTTTCTTCCCGCCAGGTATTCTTTCTTTTTTTACTCCAGTCTGCTAGCTTAAATGTTCTAACGGAATCACATGAAGTTTGGGTCCTCAAACACTCATCTTTCCAAAAATAAAAGCAAAACGTCCCTTTTTCAATTTCATTTTCCATTATTGTTTTTGGTACAGACCAACTGGGTATTTATCTTTACATTTTGGGAGGAAGTTTTTTAAATGTAGAATTTCAATCCTATTTATTTCCCCTTCATATTAGTTCACGTGAGTCACTATCGTTGACAGAGCTGTTGGCCTGGTCTGAACAATGCTAATGAATCAACCTCAGATCAAAAACCCAGAACAATCCTATAATACTGTATCTCAACCCAGTTGAGCAGCCAACCTGTGGTTCTGACCTACTTTCTGCCCTGATCAACAGTCATGTGGAGAACTGGTGCAACTCGGATTCATACCCCATAGATCACATTTCTTTCTTTCAGAGGTTTATGTCATCGTTACTGAATTACCTGTTCCATTCTTGTGCGCGGCCTGGCACATTTTAATATTTCATTATCAGTATGATAATACCTTAAATATGCCATAGGAGATGATTTATGCAGGTCACAGAAGGAATTCATACATTTTTCTAACTGAGTGCTATAGCCTCAGGCTGTGATTGGTGACCTGACACAACCATGTGATTCAAGTAATGAATTAAACATCCAGTTAGCATATGTATCATCTAGACATGGCTGAACAACAGTGATATACCTGCAGTATATACTGTAACAGTGATATACCTTTTCATACCTGTAGGCATTTCCTTTTTTATTGACAAGAAACCGCCAGGAGCTAAAGTGATATATTTTCCTCACGGCTGTGAAAAACACTTTTCATTTCTTCTCCCTCTCCAAATTGATTGGTGGATCAAAAGGCTAATTCAATCCTTGAGGAGCTGTGCTTAGATAGAGATTCCCCCAAGAGCCCCTGGAGAACTCATCCATAAAACACACGTGTCACTCCTGTCATAAGCTCACTCCCCAGAAGCACCCACTGGCTAGCCTGGATGCCCCACAATTCTACACACGTCTCCCCTAGCCGGCTGAATTAACACATGTTCTTGGAAATAATTAGATGCAATTTGATGGGTAAGAGAGATGAGAAGGAGAAGAGGAGGGAAAACAAGGTAATGATTCAAAAGCCAATCAGATACTTTTCTAGGTACTTGTGTTACGAAACCAATAACTAGCCTACGGATTTTGCTGCAGTCGTTATGTCAGGATTCTTAGGCCTAGCCACATGGTCTGTAACCTGATTTGATGTGTGCATAAATGTGAGAAGAAAGCGCATGCAACCGGGTGTTGAATACACATGTGCCCAGGGAGACACCAACATTACCTTAGGCCCAGGGTCAGCTCTGGCTTGAACTCTTGTTCAGCCAGTCCAAGCAGATTATTACTTGTTCATATGGCATAAAAAAAGGAAAAATACAAAAAGGCATGACCAAAGACTCAAAAACAAACAAAAGGCCTCAAAGCCACCAAACAGCTTTTCCAGCTGGGACACTAACTGACGATCACCTTAACTGGCAGCACCTGCCCTTATCAAAGCCTGGCAGCACCTGCCCTTATCAAGGCTTGGCAGCATCTGCCCTTTTCAAGGTTTGGCAGCACCTGCCCTTATCAAGGCTTGGCAGCACCTGCCCTTATCAAGGCCTGGCAGCACCTGCTCTTATCAAGGCCTGACAGCACAACACTTGAACCTGGTTGCTGGCTGCTGCCCCCTGGGGGATGGAGTGCGGAAGTGTATCCTGGTAGAGTGTGTTGCCTAACTGTGGGCTAAGACTAAACTACCCCACCTCCCCCATATCATAACACTTGGAAGAAGGATAGATGTCTCTCTGTAGGTATAAACGTTTCTCAGTGCTACTTTTGAGCAGTTTTCCAATCTTTCATCTGCTTCTAAAAAGACAGAGAAATCGATACAGAGTTAAACAAGGGGAGGAGGTCTTGAATAATGGAATATTGGAAGCTTTGAGAGCATGTCCATCTCCATCTCCCTCATAATTCATATTTTCACATTAGGTTTGCTACGCTAAAATATTGTGCTGTGGCATCGCTGGTATATCTTCCGGCATTAACACAGAGTAGATTATGATTGGTGATGAAGACCATGTCAGACTAGAAAGCCCAAGGGACCAAATGACTGTGGAGTTCAATGACACATTCGAAGCGCGCGATTGAATCAGAAGTTCAAATGGTTTCTCACTAAACAACATTAACCAGAGTAAATTGATCACAAACACGGAAGCCTTATCAGTGAAAATGAGAGTTCTTGATCCCTATCAAAATAACAGGTGCCAGAGATGATTAAAAAGAGTAGTAACATCCTATTGCAGCCACTCAGGGACATATTTTGTTTATAACCGTTTTCCAAAGCAGTGGAGTGGCTACAGCAGCCAATGAGATGGGAAAGCAATTATAAATGCAAATTCCCAATAAGTGCCTGGAAGGTATGTTGAAAGGTCCTCTGTAGGAGATAATTACAGCCTGGCTTGATTACATTTAAAAAGAGGCTGAAATATAAAATCCATAAATTATTCAAGCAAACAACAACACCCGGGAAGCAGAGACCTATAAGTGTCTGTGAGGAATAAAGCGGTACCAGCCCGAGGTGATTCTGTCTCTGACTTCAGCCAAGAGATTGAAACATAACACAGGACTGGATGTACAACTGTCTTTTGAGTTTGTTCGTGTTGGATTCCCTACGGATTTATAGCTAATTCCCTTGAAAAAAAACTTGTTATTTTCCACAAACTCAAAGTTTATGAGAGGGAACGTGATCATTACCGTGAGGCCTGCTGTCAACAGTATTCATGGTGTGTGAAAGCAATTATATGCCTCTATGTCATTGCCCTGTATTTTTCCCAGTTTAATTTGCTGGTAACATATTTATATGGTGCACACACACTTTTGTACCATTTCTGTACTTTGTATACCTGAATACCTTTGACCAAAGTGGCCAAAATGCTTTCAGCAAAGTGACTTGTGAAAAAAGTTTTGGTTACCTCAGGGTTCTCAGAAAGTTGTGTGAAACAAGGATAAGCTAGCCTTGGGTTATTTCTAAACCAAGGTCAAAAGATAGCTCGAGGCTAAGAACAGCCAGTTTGAAAAGCCCTTGTGTCTTGGGTTCTGATACCAGTCTGTCTGTTTCTCAGAAAAGCCACACCCTGGTCCTCCACAGAAGGTTTTCTTTCTCCGTAGGTTTGTCCCATTTATACCAACAAAGAGTTTGATAATTACCCTCTTTGAGTACAAGGATAGCTACTGTATATTACACTGGCCGTTCTCTATGACCCTTCTCCTCTTGACACTATTATTGCTGTTGACAAAGGAATTAAAGCCCTGGTGTGAATAAATCTGACAATGTATATAGCTTACTTACTTCTCGTGTTCATCTTTTTATTTTATTTTTTCTACTACATTGATATTGATTAATGCACTGTTGGGTTTAGGGCATTCTATAAAGACATTCCACTGTAGGCCTACTTGTGCACATAAAACTTGAAACTTGAATAATTTTCGACCACCCCTGAGAAATTCAATTACATAGAAAAAATGTAACATCTTCAAGTAATATTTGAGAGAGGGAGAGATAGTGGCCTTTAATTCTCGCACTTCACTTGTGCTCAACAAAGGAAACCTCAGTCATTGAGAACGAAGTGGAAAGATTAATCTCTCTGACTTAGTGACCCACCGGAGTAGCATGTGTGACTGTAGAAATTTGTGTGACCTTTAGCGTAACCGTGGGAATAAAGATAATGATTCTCCGCAGGGAGCCTGGAGTGTCTCTCACTTTGTTATGGAAGAGAATCAGCCTTCTGCCACAGGATGGAAATCAGCTGGAATAATGCAGCCAACTGTGAAGGACTGAGGGAAGTGACAGGTGCTCTCTCATACAGATAAACTGCAATAGGACACACACACACACACACACACACACACACACACACACACACACACACACACACACACACACACACACACACACACACAAACACACACACACACACACACACACACACACACACACACACACACACACACAGATACACAGACACAGACACACACTACAACCACAACAATAACAGGCCTCGGTTCCACCAATGCAAAATCGAAACTAAGCTGCACCACATTTTGTTTTCTTAAATCAAATATAGATTTTCCATCTTTCTGTGCAGGTTGACGTTTATTGTCATGAGTCTTGTCCTGGAGGCAGAACTGAGCTATTTCCCCTTAGGCTAGCTGCAAAGTCGAAATTGGTTATATTGTAAAAATTCATAAAATGAGCTTTTCGGTCTTAATTTAAGGTTAGGGTTAGGTATTAGGGCCAACAGTGTGTTTACGGTTTGGGTTAAGGTTAGGTTTAAAATCAGATTTCATGACGTTGTGGCTGTGCCAGCTAGTGACCACTCTGCAGAGCTGCCTCCAGAACAAAATTCATGCTGACAAACGCTAACTTCCCCTTCTGTAAGGCCTACCTGGTCAGTCTATCAGGATGTTGGGGTGGCAGGTAGCCTAGTGGTTAGAGTGTTGGACTAGTAACTGCAAAGGTTGCAAGATCAAATCCCTGAGCTGACAAGGTACTAATCTGTCGTTCTGCTCCTGAACAAGGCACTGTTCCTAGGCCGTCATTGAAAATAAGAATATTTTCTTAACTGACTTGCCTAGTTAAATAAAGATAAAAAAAATCTTTACGTGTTTCCATTGTGCAGTGCCCATATCAGACCAGATCATCAGCAAGGAAAGGCTACCCCTCATGAAAAAGTAGTACTAAATTACTACACACAAACCTATTTGTCAGGTAGTGACTATGTTGAAACTTTCAGGGATCAAATCAAACTTTATTTGTCACCTGCGCCGAATACAACATGTGTAGACCTTACCGTGAAATTCTCACTTACAAGCCCTTTACCAACAGTGCAGTTCAAGAAAGAGTTAAGAAATATTTACTAAATAAACTAAAGTAAAAAAAAAAAAGTAACACAATAAAATAACAATAACGAGGCTATATACAGGGGGTACCGGTGCCGAGTCAATGTGCGGCGGTACAGGTTAATCGAGGTCATTTGTACATGTAGGTAGGGATGAAGTGACTATGCATAGATAATTAGCAGCGAGTAACAGCAGTGTAAAAAACAAATGGGGGGGGGGTGTCAATGTAAATAATCCGGTGGCCATTTGATTAATTGTTCAGCAGTCTTATGGCTTGGGGGTTGAAGCTGTTAAGGAGCTTTTTGGTCCTAGACTTGGCGCTCCGGTACCGCTTGCCATGCGGTAGCAGAGAAAACAGTCTACGACTTAGGTGACTGGAGTCTTTGACAATTTTTTGGGCTTTCCTCTGACACCGGCTAGTATATAGGTCCTGGATGGCAGGAAGCTTGGCCCCATTGATGTACTGGGCCGTACGCACAACCCTCTGTAGCGCCTTATGGTCAGATGCCGAGCAGTTACCATACCAGGCGGTGATGCAACCGGTCAGGATGCTCTCGATGGTGTAGTTGTAGAACCTTTTGAGGATCTGGGGACCCATGCTAGATCTTTTCAGTCTCCTGAGGGGGAAAAGGTGTTGTCGTGTCCTCTTCACGACTGTCTTGGTGTGGACCGTGATAGTTCGTTGATGATGTGGACACCAATGAACTTGAAACTCTCGACCCGCTCCACTACAGCCCCGTCGATGTTAATGGGGGCCTGTTCGGCCAGCCTTTTCCTGTAGTCCACGATGAGCTCATTTGTCTTGCTCACATTGAAGGAGAGGTTGTTGTCCTGGGACCAGACTGCCAGGTCTCTGACCTCCTCCCTATAGGCTGTCTCATCGGTGTCGGTGATCAGGCCTACCACTGTTGTGTTGTAAGCAAACTTAATGATGGTGTTGGAGTTGTGTTTGGCCATGCAGTCGTGCGTGAACAGGGAGTACAGGAGGGGACTAAGCACGCACCCCTGAGGGGCCCCAGTGTTGAGGATCAGAGTAGCAGACGTGTTATTGCCTACCTTTACCACCTTGGGGCGGCCGTCAGGAAGTCCAGGATCTAGTTTCAGAGGGGGGTGTTTAGTCACAGGGTCCTTAGCTTAGTGATGAGTGTTGAACGCTGAGCTATGGTGTTGAACGCTGAGCTGTAGTCAATGAACAGCATTCTCACATACAGTAGGTGTTCCTTTATTCCAGGTGGGAAAGGGCAGTGTGGAGTGCGATTGAGATTGCGTCATCTGTGGATGTGTTGGGGCGGTATGCAAATTGGAGTGGGTCTAGACCATGACCAGCCTTTCAAAGCACTTCATGGCTACCGACATGAGTGCTATGGGGCAGTAATCATTTAGGCAGGTTACCTTCGCTTCATTGGGCACAGGGACTATAGTGGTCTGCTTGAAACATGTAGGTATAACAGACTCAGTCAGGGAGAGGTTGAAAATGTCAGTGAAGACACTTGCCAGTTGGTCCACACATGCTTTGAGTACACATCCTGGTAATCCATCTGTCCCCGCGGCTTTGTGAATGTTGACCTGTTTAAAGGTCTTGCTCACATCGGCTACCGAGAGCAATTATCACACAGTGAATGTGTTGTTTATGCACTACTCAAGATACCCAAGTGGCGTTTTGTAGTGTTCAGTAGGAAAACAGTAGTGTTTCCAGTAGTAATCAGTTAGAGATTTGTTATATTTAATGTTGGTAGTAAATAAGTAGTCAAAACACTACAGCTTTACTACACAGGCTTTTCAATAATAATTAGTTAGTTTTTACTACTTGATGTTGATAGTAAATAAGTAGTCACAACACTAGAGCCAGACAACACCGGCTTTTTGTGACTGCAGAAGAAGACAAAACAGGAAATAGTTGGTTGTTGTTAGCTAGCTACTGTTTTTGACAATCCCGAATGTAATCATCTTCCATCCTTTGTCATCCTATCTTTAATCTTTAATGCCCTTATGCTAGCACCATCTGTACGTTTATTTATGTTTATGTTTTATGAATACTTTTTTGTCGTTGTTTAGCCATTTATACAACATCAAAAAGATTGCTTGCCAAAACAGTCTTGTGTTTAGCCTAGCTGTTTGCTAACCCCATTAAAATGTAGCTATGTAGCCTTTGTTTTCGTGATGCTAGCTAATAAGTATGTGTGTTTGTTTGCAAATGTTCAGTAGGTTCATATTGGTATACTTGCCCATTCTACTTACCTCTTTTGACCTTTTGCTAAGGAGGCACTCGACATAAGAAGACAAAAGGACGTTTTTGGTGAGATTAACATTGTTTATCGACTGTTTTTATGTGTTGTCTTATGTGATCTCTGTTAGCAGATGATTGATAATGGCTTATAATTGGTTGTCTCTTGTGCTTCTCTTTTATTTTCTAAAAGAAATGTGGCTGCACTCCGTTCCTCTCATATTGCTCAGAACCACGTACAGTATAACTCCTAAGGCTCTGTCATCTGTTATACAGCAGTGTTTAGATTCTGCTTTAAAACCAAAGATGATAGCTGTGTGTGTGTGTGTGTGTGTGTGTGTGTGTGTGTGTGTGTGTGTGTGTGTGTGTGTGTGTGTGTGTGTGTGTGTGTGTGTGTGTGTGTGTGTGTGTGTGTGTGTGTGTGTGTGTGTGTTGGGGTCAGTACGTCTGTGACGTAATTTGCCTTGACAGCTTTGGAGCTGTGCCCGGCAAAGAGGCGTGTTAACTGATGTGTCAGGTGTTTGCGTTCTATCCACCAGCTCGTGTTGGTTCCGGCCCATGGCCCCTGAGCGATGCTAGTCAGTAGAGACAGCCCTCCACCCTGCCGCTTTTAGCACATTAGCCGCTGCACCGGCCCTCTGTCAGACCACTGCTTGTCTCCCACCACCGGCTTTTGTGATGCCAGAAGACAGGGACTTGACAGAAATAAACATGAAGAGATTTGTTTGAGGACTGAAACCTTTTAATTTGAAGTGTGTGTGTGTCCTGAGTAATTGTTAAAGTTGCATAGTGTGCTGTACTAAACAAGTTGCTCCTTGGTTACAGAGTTGAAGGGGAGTTGATTAATGAGCAAGGTTTTTGTAACTCCCACTGGGCAAAAACTAGTTGAATCAACAATGTTTCCACGTCATTTCAACCCAAAAAATGTATGTCATAACGTTGAATCAGTGTGGAAAACTCATCGGATTTGCAGAAAGTCATCAACCTAACTGCATTTCCTATTTTTGTCACCTAACTTTTAACCTATATCCAATGACATGGTGAAATGTTTTGTTGATTTCATGTTGGATTCACAATAGTTGACAACTCAACCAAATGTAAATAAAAACTAGACGTTGAACTGACGTCTGTGTCTGGTGGGTTACATCCTGCGGAGTTGAGTCACCGAGGAGCGTTTTGTCACAGAATATCCCCCCCCCCCCCCCCCCCCCTCTCTCTCTCTCTCTCTCTCTCTCCGTCTCACTCAGTAAGTCATCATCTGCCAAAGCAGGAGGCCTTCGTGGGCTCCCTTCCTGCACACACACACACACACACACACACACACACACACACACACACACACACACACACACACACACACACACACACACACACACACACACAGACAGACACACATCCTTATTTGCAATCCCATCATTCCCTTAAATGTTGTCCTCAGAGCACACCGTCAGACTTCATTTGAATAGGGCAGAAGAGGTGAATAATGATGCTGTTCAAAACAATACATTCTGGCCTTCGCAAGGGACATCTAGAGGAATAGCATTAAACATGACTGAAAACAACAGATAATAGATCAAGCATAGGTAACTTACATTATTTTCATTTCACTTTATGGATCACAATGGACCAAAGATAGAACAAATTTAAAAAACAACAACCCATTCATACAGCTCCATAGACCTCAGCTTCCGCCTGGCTTATTGTATAGCCAAGGCTGAAACTTCAAGAGTCTGTCATCTTCTCTCCCTCCATTTCCCCACCCCCACACTTCTCCCTACTTTGAGGCCTTGGCTTGGTGGGAGAGACATCCAGTTTGTGTTTTCTTATTTGTGTTTGGAGTCAGGTCCCTGCTCAGATCACTGGAGGGCTGCTGTGTTGTGTCGGGACACAGCAGGGCGTAGAACGAACCAGCAGAGAGACGGGGGAGCAGAAAACGAGGACATGAAAATCAGGCGTCGACACAGGATGTCAAGGGCAATCATCGCCACAGCAATGTCACCATGGTGCATATTAAGTGAAACGTTGAGCGTGTAAAACTCCCGGAATTATGCTCCACTGTTCCATCTCACGGCACATCAAATGGCAGTTGGTAGTTGAAACACGATGTACCCTCTCAAGTGCATTCATTTTTAGTCAATTTTAAATGCGCTGCTGCTGTGCAGAGACAACACCCCCCTGTGTGTGTGTGTGTGTGTGTGTGTGTGTGTGTGTGTGCGTGTGCGTGTGCGTGTGTGCGTGCAATGGCAAAATAAAGTTGAATTTCTCTTTAGGATCACTTAGGTTCTTTATCACAGGGAGGAGAGATACGGGAACAGTGTTGGCCACTGAGTGTTCTTCCTAGGAGAGGTAAGAGGCAAAGTCATGTAGCATCTCTTTAAACAGGCTCCAGGGAGGTTAAGATGGAAGAAATGGCTTGTCTTCACCAGTGAGACAAACAACAAATGGATAATTGGGTTTGGTAGAAGATGATATGGCCCTGCACCCTACGGACAAATTAGGAAGTATTTGGCTGGAAGTAGGCTATGATTTTGGCCATTTTCATGTAATGTGCAATTGAAAATCACTTCAAATGCATCTGGTTCTTGGTGCGTTGTTCGTATTGAGAAGTATTTTGGGGGAGAAATAAGCAGCTGTCTTTTGGTTGGAGAAGTTAAATTGGCCACAAGTTACAATGCAAAAAATGTTGTTTGAAAAATGTATTTATATCGAATTGTTATTCCTTTAGATGAAACGTTATCCTCTTCTCAGACCATATTATGTTGTATTGTTCATGGTTTCAATCAGAATTTGTCCATGAAAAGCTGTTTATGAATAAAGCATCGCCATTACGATCAGGCACTTCAAAAGGGACTTTGAAAGTGGAATAAAAATATTTCTCACCATATTTCTCGCGGCACGGCTCACTGAAACACACATTCTGCCCACGGCTGATAGTGGCACTTTTTAATTGCTTTTCTCATTGTTTAATTAACACTATGGATCCACTGCATTTTGTGCTGAGAAGAAGAAGAAACGGAAATTACTCCACAATCAATCAGACAGAAGTGATGAGTGCACTTTTGTTGCGACAAAAATAGCCCAAATAACTAGATTTTAATAGCTGTTTCACAGAAATCCCAGTTTGGACAAAAGAGCATCAAAAACGTCTTACCTCACCTATCAAGCATCATCAACTGGATCGAATCCCCGAGCTGACAAGGTAAAAATCCGTCTTTCTGCCCCTGAACAAGACAGTTCCCCGGTAGGCAGTCATTGTAAATAAGAATGTGTTCTTAACTGGCTTGCCTAGTTAATTAAAGGAAAAAACAAAACAAAAAAACACCTACCTCTTTCAATGTCCATCTGGGCCCGCATTTTAAAAGAGTCTCAGATTAGGTGTGCTGATCTAGGATCAGTTTTGCCTTACAGAACATAATGAAAAACATTTTTTGATCAGGGGTTGAGCTGATAAAATTTCACCAGTGGATCCTAGATCAGCCCTCCTACTCTGAGAAGCTATTTTAATACAGGCCCTGACCTCCAAGGACGTACTGTAGCTACAGATCCTCTCTTGAGAGGTTGCTCAGCGGGTTCAATGTCTTACTAACCCATTCTGAATGTTTATGTAACAAAATGTCTGCCAGGTAGCATGAAGGGCATTTGGATCTGGTTCAGTGTCTTAGTAATCCATTCTGCATGGTTATGAAACAAAATGTCTGCCAGATTGCATGAAGGGCATTTGGATCTGGTTTAATGTCTCAGTAACCCATTCTGCATGGTTATGAAACAAAATGTCTGCCAGGTTGCATGATGGGCATTTGGATGTGGTTCAATGTCTTAGTAACCCATTCTGCATTATATTGTACATCTGAAACAAAATGTCTGCCAGGCCATCCATCATCTCTCTAGTGAGCCCCATCCATCATCTCAGAGCCGGGCTGACACCCACTCTGCTCCTGTTCCTCTCTGCTCGGCCGTGATTGGTCGATTTCAGGGAACTGAAGAGTTCAAGCACAGAGGAGAAGCGTAACATTCCAAACTGTACAACTTGACAGAAACTCATTGATTTAGAAATCTACTGAGATGGGATTCATCAACCTTGGGGGCTGGACCATGTGGTGTGGTCCTTGTGAAGGTTTTTTGAGGGAGAACTACTGTAGACACATTGGCTTTGGGTAGGCAAGGAAGAAGGAGGTATATTGTGAACAGGTTGTTTACACTGGCATGATGTGGTGTGGATTGGGCTGGGCCAGAAGCATGCATGTACTTTAGTGGGTAGGTGACCGGTAGCCTAGAGAAGTGGGCCAAGTCAGATGTAAACACAGACAGACAGAGACAGACAGATAGACACAGACAGACAGACACAGACAGAGACAGAGACAGAGACAGAGACAGAGACAGAGACAGACAGACAGACAGACAGACAGACAGACAGACAGACAGACAGACAGACAGACAGACAGACAGACAGACAGACAGACAGACAGACAGACAGACAGACAGACAGACAGGCAGGCAGGCAGGCAGGCAGGCAGGCAGGCAGCATCCACAATCAAATAGAGACCTGACATGAGGGCTGCGGGCCACTTCGTGTGTCTGAGATGTGAGATGTGCCTCCTGGTCATCTAATGACCCCTTAGCTTGCAAAATTCACGAGACATGACGATCTCAAATTCATATTTCTTTCAACTTCAAAATGGTCTGCCTTCTTTAAAGATAAAAGCAACCAAACAGCACTAGGATTCATCTTTGTGATATACAGATAAGATTCAGTCCCTCTGAATGTTAGGAAAGCCTTCATGTGGAGGATGCAGAGAGGGGAAAATATCTGTTTTGAGAGTATCCTGCTTTGAGATAGGAATAAAAAATACAATGATCCATACAATACCAAATGTCAATCTTAATTGCATTGCAAGAGTAGCTATCTTGCTTGTGGAAATACAGTAATCACAATCTGTATATGAACCCATATGATACAATATAGTTTATGCCATTTAAACCGCTGAAGAGAAATCCCTCAAAGATAACATTTGAAAGGATTGTGTTTGTAATTCTGCTGCAAATCAATGAAGTGGAAAAAAGGCAAATGATTAGTCTTATGGAGTGGCAACTTAATGGCAAAGTAGATTTCTTGCAATTAAGATAAATTAGTTCATTTTATTTACAATGCTGAGTTGCATACAGTGCATTATACCTCGGCTAACACACAGGGATGGTGTATTGGTAGAAAACAAGAACGTTGAATTAGGAAATCATGGCAAAATCCTGACTGTTTCTGGCATGAGAAAAAGTCAGTTACCAGTCAAGGAGACCCAAACATGAAGCAGTAACATTACTGTACTGAGTTTAGGATGTTGCTGGTCAGTTTGTGTGATATTAAAAGGCCCCCCCATTATTAGACCTATGCCATTATATGTAGCGGTATCCCATCACAGTGGCAGGTATAAACATTTTGGGACCGATTGTGATTGGATCTAGTGAAGTCACTTCCCGAGGTGGACATATTGTTTTAGCTGTTATGCAGCCATTTGTAATCACATCAGGGACACTGGCTAAAACCTCACAGTATCCTGCCCCACTCTATCTCAACTGGATTACCACAGTAACATTAGTGTAATAAACATTAAAACTAAATCAGATCAAATTGCAGCCACAAGAGGATAAGTAACAGGTAATGATGTGAGTTACCATGATTGGATTTGGATTGTTATTTAGGCATGCTGGTTTAAAGGAGGCAATGATTTTTTTTTGTGTTTTCATTATTATTATTATTATTTTTACCCCTTTTTCTCCCCAATTTCGTTATATACAATTGGTACAGTCTTGTCCCATCGTTGCAACTTCCGTACGGTCTTGGGAGAGGCGAAGGTCGAGAGCCATGCGTCCTCCAAAAAAACAACCATGCCAAGCCGCACTTTTCTTGACACACTGCCCGGAAGCCAACCGCTTCAACGTGTCGAAGGAAACACCGTACAACTGGCGACAGTTGTCAGCTTGTAGGAGCCCGGCCCGCCACAAGGAGAGCATGATAGGACAAGGACATCCCTGCTGGCCAAAACTTCCCCTAACCTGGATGATGCTGGGCCAATTGTGCACCGCCTCACGGGTCTCCTGGTCACAGCCAGCTGTGACACAGCCTGGGATCAAACCCAGGGCTGTAATGATGCAGTTCCTTAGACCACTGCACCACTCGGGAGGCCCTATTCCTCTATATTTCAACTACAGTATTTTTATGGTAATGCCAAGAAGATAAAGGCTTTTTAAGCTCAAACGTTACCTATTTTAAGCAAGAGAGGGAACCTTTAACATTCTGGAGAAGTAATTCCTGCACCTGAACTATACAGAAGTAGACTAGTAGAGCTTTAATCTACACAGGGCTTTCATCTAGATATACTCTGGGGCAGCAGGGTAGCCTAGTGGTTAGACCGTTGGGCTTGTAACCGAAAGGTTGCAAGTTAAGAATCCCAGAGCTGACAAGGTACAAATCTGTCGTTCTGCCCCTGAACAAGGCAGTTAACCCACTGTTCCTAGGCCGTCATTGAAAATAAGAATTTGTTCTTAACTGACTTGCCTAGTTAAATAAAAAAACTCTATGGCATCTTGAATGAAAAATCCATCAGAGCATCAGTGTCAAGACCATCATTGTTGTTGTCATCATTATTGTACGAAACCCCTCTCCAGCTTTCTTCCTAACTTCTGCAGTAAGCACCGGTCCTTTAGGATGGATTTATTGTTAATAATATGCTATCATCATCATAATAATATCTTGCCAGTGAGAAGTTAAGTTCAGGCACTCAAACATGCATAGACCTATAGAGCTTCATTTGTAAATTGGGATGTCCGGAACAAAAAGTGAGCCATGAGGGGTGGACCTGGGGCGCTCTGAGATGCCGGAACACATGATGAAAAATCACATTTATAATAAAGCATTGCATGTTATACCATCGCTTTGCGTGCTGGCATAGATAAGTAGAGTTGAGGCGCTTGCAGAAGTTGCACATGTGAAAAACAAAATGAAGCCTTGAAGTCAGGACCATTTTTTGCCTTTTATAAATGCACCTCATGCAATTCTGCATCATTTTAGATGACTGGAGACTTTTGCAGAATCATTTTTAATACCTCACACATGATCAAATTGACAGGCTACTTTGACACTGACAAACTGAGAATCTGAGATCAATAAAAACGACCTTGTCTTGCATCCATCAATAGCCTAGGCCTAGGTGTGTTGAGACATATTGTATAATATGAGGATTACATTATAGTCCTTAAAAAGCTTTCCAGTTTCACTGACTCACCCAATGATGTGCAGCTCACTCACCCGCGTTAGCCGGTGTGCTCGTGCCAAAAGCCTATCCCTCTCTTGTTTCATTTTCTTAAACAATGCTCTTCCCTCAATAGGCCTATTCGGAAGTTGAAAACATATTTGGTAGCCTACAGACAGATTCTCTTTTCAGCAGGAGCCATTTGCTTTCCAACCTGTGTTTTCCTGCGATTGTACTTGAAATATTGCGAAAAGCCTGTTTTGGCTGACAGATTTGCTGCACGTTCCTGACTGTAGGCATGCCTTGTGATTGGACTACACACAATCCACAAGGCTATTTAAAAAAAAAGCTATTGATCCTCTGCGGCTAAAATATAGGCTTACAATTGATGTAGTATTCTGGATTATTTCATTTATTTCTGGAGAGCAATAATTCTATAACTTTGGCAAATGAATTTCAATTCTTAGAATATCAGGCACGTTTCCATATTTTTTAGGGGGCAGGAGAATTACAGAGGACCCAACTTGAAATAGCTTTGATTGCTTTTATTAGAATCTTTACATTGCAAACAGTGAGAAAAAAATGTATGCCATGAGAGGTACCGGATCCTGGCAAATGGATTCCCGGAACGAAACAGTCCAAATCTGAAAGGTGCCGAATCAGCTAAAATTGTCATTGTCAAACTTGGCATCGAATAATTTCCGTGAAAGCTCCTCTGTCCTTTGGAATTGCTTATTTGTGAATGATTGTGACTGACAGAATTGGGATTGAGGCACCTGAATCTGGTGTAGTCGGTGGACTTTAACACCGAGCCCCAGGCCCACGTAGCTCCTGAGACAATGTAATGCAAATGCATGTTGACACTATGTCAACCTAGTGGACAAGCGTAAACACTTTAAGTAGGTATTGATCTCTTAGTGTCACTGGATTTAACAAGCTTTGCGGTTGTCAACAGAGCCACTCTGGCTTCTCCTCTCCAAGCTCCCTCTCTAACTAAGATTTGATGAAAGCTTGGCTCAGTCCTAAATCTCTGCTACACTTGGCAGTGAGTAAAAGCTAAATCTTTCTTAGGATTTTCAAGGATTCTGTTTCTTCGGAATCTTTCTTTACTTGCAGTTCCCCTTTTTTCCATCAGGGGTCTACAGGTGTGCTGCCTGTGTCTCTTTGAGGGACATTAGGGGGCTAGAGACTGAAATACTGATGAAACGTTGCATCAGCAGCCAGCCATATGGACTAGAGCGGTGCTCCTACTATAGCATCAGCAGCCAGCCATATGGACTAGAGCGGTGCTCCTACTATAGCATCAGCAGCCAGCCATATGGACTAGAGCGGAGCTCCTACTATAGCATCAGCAGCCAGCCATATGGACTAGAGCGGTGCTCCTACTATAGCATCAGCAGCCAGCAAGATGGACTAGAGCGGTGCTCCTACTATAGCATCAGCAGCCAGCCATATGGACTAGAGCGGTGCTCCTACTATAGCATCAGCAGCCAGCCATATGGACTAGAGCGGAGCTCCTACTATAGCATCAGCAGCCAGCCATATGGACTAGAGCGGTGCTCCTACTATAGCATCAGCAGCCAGCCATATGGACTAGAGCGGAGCTCCTACTATAGCATCAGCAGCCAGCCATATGGACTAGAGCGGTGCTCCTACTATAGCATCAGCAGCCAGCCATATGGACTAGAGCGGTGCTCCTACTATAGCATCAGCAGCCAGCCATATGGACTAGAGCGGTGCTCCTACTATAGCATCAGCAGCCAGCAAGATGGACTAGAGCGGTGCTCCTACTATAGCATCAGCAGCCAGCAAGATGGACTAGAGCGGTGCTCCTGCTATAGCATCAGCAGCCAGCAAGATGGACTAGAGCGGTGCTCCTGCTATAGCATCAGCAGCCAGCAAGATGGACTAGAGCGGTGCTCCTACTATAGCATCAGCAGCCAGCCATATGGACTAGAGCGGTGCTCCTGCTATAGCATCAGCAGCCAGCCATATGGACTAGAGCGGAGCTCCTACTATAGCATCAGCAGCCAGCCATATGGACTAGAGCGGTGCTCCTACTATAGCATCAGCAGCCAGCCATATGGACTAGAGCGGTGCTCCTACTATAGCATCAGCAGCCAGCCATATGGACTAGAGCGGTGCTCCTACTATAGCATCAGCAGCCAGCAAGATGGACTAGAGCGGTGCTCCTACTATAGCATCAGCAGCCAGCAAGATGGACTAGAGCGGTGCTCCTGCTATAGCATCAGCAGCCAGCAAGATGGACTAGAGCGGTGCTCCTGCTATAGCATCAGCAGCCAGCAAGATGGACTAGAGCGGTGCTCCTACTATAGCATCAGCAGCCAGCCATATGGACTAGAGCGGTGCTCCTGCTATAGCATCAGCAGCCAGCCATATGGACTAGAGTGGTGCTCCTGCTATAGCATCAGCAGCCAGCCATATGGACTAGAGCGGTGCTCCTACTATAGCATCAGCAGCCAGCCATATGGACTAGAGCGGTGCTCCTACTATAGCATCAGCAGCCAGCAAGATGGACTAGAGCGGTGCTCCTACTATAGCATCAGCAGCCAGCAAGATGGACTAGAGCGGTGCTCCTACTATAGCATCAGCAGCCAGCCATATGGACTACAGCGGTGCTCCTACTATAGCATCAGCAGCCAGCAAGATGGACTAGACCGGTGCTCCTACTATAGCATCAGCAGCCAGCCATATGGACTAGAGCGGAGCTCCTACTATAGCATCAGCAGCCAGCGATATGGACTAGAGCGGTGCTCCTACTATAGCATCAGCAGCCAGCAAGATGGACTAGAGCGGTGCTCCTACTATAGTATCAGCAGCCAGCCATATGGACTAGAGTGGTGCTCCTACTATAGCATCAGCAGCCAGCAAGATGGACTACAGCGGTGCTCCTGCTATAGCATCAGCAGCCAGTCATATGGACTAGAGCGGTGCTCCTACTATAGCATCAGCAGCCAGCCATATGGACTAGAGCGGTGCTCCTACTATAGCATCAGCAGCCAGCAAGATGGACTAGAGCGGTGCTCCTACTATAGTATCAGCAGCCAGCCATATGGACTAGAGCGGTGCTCCTACTATAGCATCAGCAGCCAGCCATATGGACTAGAGCGGTGCTCCTACTATAGCATCAGCAGCCAGCCATATGGACTAGAGCGGTGCTCCTACTATAGCATCAGCAGCCAGCCATATGGACTAGAGCGGTGCTCCTGCTATAGCATCAGCAGCCAGCCATATGGACTAGAGCGGTGCTCCTGCTATAGCATCAGCAGCCAGCCATATGGACTACAGCGGTGCTGTGAAGCCTTTCTGCACTGCTTTGCATGGCTTAATGCCCCTTCTGAGAATTGAAAATCCAGGCCTTAGCATGGGGTTTTGAGCATACAGTTACATGTAACCTCTCTCCTCCTCCTCTCTCTGTATTTGTATGTCTCTCTTTTCTTCTCAACTCTTACTTTCCCTGGCATTCTTATTTCTTTAAAGTGATTTCTGCGTATTTCAGCATTACATATTAATGTGCAGCCAGTGTTGCTGTTCTGTTGGGGTCTGGGCTAAGAGTTAATGTGGTTGTGCATTATATATCCCCCTGCTTAATGAACAGCCCCCACTTCCAACAGGCACATGAATATTACATGTCCCAAAGTGTCAACACGACCAGGATTGTTGGAATAATTACATTATGTAATGTGATAGCCACTGCCTCAAGCGTTGTTCAATAAAACCTCAATAGTCTTCGCTTTTTCACGGGACTGCCATTATATACACACATGAAAGCATGCATGTATGTATGCACACATGCAAGCAGACACACACACACCCACACGCATGCACGCACACACAACTACACACACACCACACATGCTGTACGCACGCACGCACACACACATGTTCAATATAATATGACCCCCCCCCCCCCCCCGTGGAATCAAGGCACACACACCCACACGTATGCACGCACGCACGCACGCACACACACACACACATGCACACACGCACAGACACACAGACACATGCCACACATGCCTTACACACGCATGCATGCACATATACACACACACACACCTTCAATATCTTATGAACCCCCCGGTGGAATCAACTGATCATCATCTGAAGGCCTTGCTCGAGGACTGCTATCTTCAATACAGCTATATATGCTCACGAAATCAACCAGGCACAGTGGGTTGTAGGTGATTGCGGCCTGCTGCATAGCAAATCAGTCACCAAGTCCCAAATGGCACCCTATTCCCTATGTAGTTCACTACTTTAGACCAGGACCCAACCTTTGATAGCATTACAGCTGTGAATCTTTCTGGGTATGTCTCTAAGAGCTCTGCACACCTGGATTGTTATTCTATAAAAAATTCTTCAAGCTCTGTCAAGTTGGTTGTTGATCCAGGCTGTATCACATCCGGCCGTGATTGGGAGTCCCATAGGGCGACGCACAATTGGCCCAGCGTCGTCCAGGTTTGGCCAGGGTAGGGCGTCATTGTAAATAAGAATTTGTTCTCAATTGACTTGCCTAGTTAAATAAAGGTAAAAATGAATAAATAAATAAATAAATACAATTATAAAATCATTGCTGGACAGCCAGTCTTGCTATAGATTTAAGCCGATTTAAGTCAAAACTGTAACTTGGCCACTCAGGAACATTCAATGTCATCTTGGTAAGCAACTCCAGCGTATATTTGGCCTTGTGTTTTAGGTTATTGTCCTGCTGAAAGGTGAATTTGTCTGCCAGTGTCTACTGGAAAGCAGACTGAACCAGATTTTTCTCTTAGAATTTTGCCTGTGCTTAGCTCTATTCTGTTTATTTTTATCCCAAAAAAACTCCCTAGTCCTTGTCAATGACAAGCATACTTCTAGGCTGGACTACTGCAATGCTCTACTTTCCGGCTACCCGGATAAAGCACTAAATAAACTTCAGTTAGTGCTAAATACAGCTGCTAGAATCCTGACTAGAACCCCAAAATTTGATCATATTACTCCAGTGCTAGCCTCCCTACACTGGCTTCCTGTTAAGGCAAGGGCTGATTTCAAGGTTTTACTGCTAACCTACAAAGCATTACATGGGCTTGCTCCTACCTATCTTTCCGATTTGGTCCTGCCGTACATACCTACACGTACGCTACGGTCACAAGACGCAGGCCTCCTAATTGCCCCTAGAATTTCTAAGCAAACGGCTGGAGGTAGGGCTTTCTCCTATAGAGCTCCATTTTTATGGAATGGTCTGCCTACCAATGTGAGAGACGCAGACTCAGTCTCAACCTTTAAGTCTTTACTGAAGACTTATCTCTTCAGTAGGTCCTATGATTAAGTATAGTCTGGCCCAGGAGTGTGAAGGTGAACGGAAAGGCTGGAGCAACGAACCGCCCTTGCTGTCTCTGCCTTGCCGGTTCCCCTCTTTCCACTGGGATTCTCTGCCTCTAACCCTTTTACAGGGGCTGAGTCACTGGCTTACTGGTGTTCTTCCATGCCGTCCATGGGAGGGGTGCGTCACTTGAGTGGGTTGAGTCACTGACGTGGTCTTCCTGTCTGGGTTGGTGCCCCCCCTTGGGTTGTGCCATGGCGGAGATCGTTGTGGGCTATACTCGGCCTTGTCTTAGGACGGTAAGTTGGTGGTTGGAGACATCCCTCTTGTGGTGTGGGGGCTGTGCTTTGGCAAAGTGGGTGGGGTTATATCCTGCCTGTTTGGCCCTGTCCGGGGGTATCATCGGATGGGGCCACAGTGTCTTCTGATCCCTCCTGTCTCAGCCTCCAGTATTTATGCTGCAGTAGTTTATGTGTCGGGGGGCTAGGGTCAGTCTGTTACATCTGGAGTATTTCTCTTGTCTTATCCGGTGTCCTGTGTGAATTTAAATATGCTCTCTCTAATTCTCTCTTTCTCTCTTTCTGTCTTTCTCTCGGAGGACCTGAGCCCTAGGACCATGCCTCAGGACTACCTGGTATGATGACTCCTTGCTGTCCCCAGTCCACCTGGCCATGCTGCTGCTCCAGTTTCAACTGTTCTGCCTGCGGCTATGGAACCCTGACCTGTTCACCGGACGTGCTTGTTGCACCCTCGACAACTACTATGATTATTATTATTTGACCATGCTGGTCATTTATGAACATTTTAACATTTTAACATCTTGACCATGTTCTGTTATAATATCCACCCTGCACAGCCAGAAGAGGACTGGCCACCCCTCATAGCCTGGTTCCTCTCTAGGTTTCTTCCTAGGTTTTTGGCCTTTTCTAGGGAGTTTTTCCTAGGGAGTTTTTCCTAGCCACCGTGCTTCTTTCACATGCTTTGCTTGCTGTTTGGGGTTTTAGGCTGGGTTTCTGTACAGCACTTTGAGATATCAGCTGATGTACGAAGGGCTATATAAAAATAAATTAGATTTGATTTGATACCCATGACAGGATGCAGCCACCACCATGATTTAAAATATAGAGTGGTACTCAATAATGCGTTGTGTTGGATTTGTCCCAAACATAAAGCTTTGTATTCAGGACATGAAGTTCATTTGTTTACAACATTTTTTGCAGTTTTACTTTAGTGCATTATTGCAAACACAATGCATGTTTTGGAATATTTTTATTCTGTACAAGCTTCCTTCTTTTCACTCTGTCAATTAGGTTAGTATTGTGGAGTAACTCCAATGTTGTTGATCCATCCTCAGTTTTCTCCTCTCACAGCAATAAAACTGTAACGGACAGATCAACATCTACTGGCGGGGAGGGGATGGTCCAACTTAAGGTGTCATAAAAAAATATGCACCTCCCTCCCCAACGTAAAAAAACATTTTTCACATGACCCTCCCTTTGTACTGTAAAATAAATTCAACACCCTCCCCCCTCATACAATTAACTCAAAATAATATTGGCGACAACAAATAACAATAACTGTAGCGACCCTGTGTTTATTAACGTGGATATCGACTTTGCCACTTCTGCATGCTTTTGTGGCACAGTTGATGCCACGCAGGGTTACGAGCCAGAAGGTTGAGGGTTTGCCGACTACCACCAACGATCTCACTCTCCCTGCCTGTTTCATTACACTTCGATTAGAGCTGGCTGCAGACAATGATCAGCTAGGGGGAATCTGATTTTCAACATTTTTATGCCACATCTATAATTATATAAAATATATGCAACGAATTTTACACCAACAGGTTTCTGTGCCAATGCAACACACAAGCAATTAACAAAGCATACCGAATTTGGGCACTTCAATATCATGGTTTGCGTTTTCAACACCGCAATACAAAGACTATTTCAATCTCGACAAACAGAAAATACATCCCTCTCTAGCTTGTAGACTTACGGCTTGGCTTGAACTTCTCCAGATGTAATAAACCTTTTGGTGTTTAGTAACAGATGACTCTTTCCATTCATCAATTGGCCGCTGCACAGTTTGGATTGATTGATTGACTGATTTTATTTGTCAGTAGAAAAAATACATACTGTATATAAAAGAAGTGACCAGGATTACACAATAAAGTTGGGACTTATTTTCATTGTGTTCCTACTTTTTACAACATATAATACATATACAATTAAATAGATACAGACACATTACATAGATACATACACATTACAGAGATACAGACACATTACAGAGATACAGACACATTACATAGATACAGACACATTACATAGATACATACACATTACATAGATACATACACATTATATAGATACATACACATTACAGAGATACATACACATTACATAGATACATACACATTACAGAGATACAGTGTCACGTCCTGACCAGTATAAGGGGTTATTGTAGGTTGGTCAGGACGTGGCAGGGGTGTGTTTGTTTTGTGTTGTCAGGGTTTTTGGGTAGTGTTCTATGTTTTGTATTTTTACATTTACATTTAAGTCATTTAGCAGACGCTCTTATCCAGAGCGACTTACAAATTGGTGCATTCACCTTTCTATGTTCTATTTTCTAGTTATTCTATTTCTATGTTTAGTTTATTGTTTTGACCTTCAATTTGAGGCAGCTGTTCCTCATTGCCTCTAATTGAAGGTCCTATTTAGTAGGGGTGTTTTTCTATGGGTTTTGTGGGTAGTTGTTTCTTGTTTAGCTGTGTGCCTGACAGGACTGTTTTCGTCGTTCTTTTTGTTCAGTGTTCATTTATTTAATAAAGAAGAAAGTTAGCATTCACATCCCTGCTGCATTTTGGTCCAATCCTTACGACGCCCGTGACAGAACTACCCACCAACAACGAACCAAGCAGCGGAGGAAGGAGCAGCACCAGGAGAGGAGCTATCTGGAATCGTGGACATGGGAGGAAATTCTGGACGGGGCTGGACCATGGCACCAGGCTGGGGAATACGTTCGCCCTAAGGAGGAGCTGGAGGCAGCCAAGGCAGAGCGGTGCCGTTATGAGGTATTATACGCACCGATTGGACAGTGTGAGAGGCAGCCCCAAAAATATTTTTGGGGGGGCACACGGGGAGTGTGGCTAGGTCAAGCAAGAGCCCTAAGCCAACTCCCTGTGCTTTTTATGGGGAGCAGCGGATCATGAGAGCGCCGGTCTATGCGGAGTTGCGCACAATTTCGCCCATGCGCACGCACAGTCCGGTGCGAGCGATCCCAGCCCCTCGCAAGTGCCGTGCTAGAGTGGGCGTGCAGCCTGGTAGGAGTATGCCTGCGTAGCGCATCTGACCAGTGGTGCATCTCCTGTGCCCAGGCTACCCTGCGCCTGCTCTACGCACGGCAGCCATCAGGCCACTGTACAGCCCTGTTCGCCCTGTGCCAGCACTCCGCCCATGCAGGGCTACTGTGACTACCCAGCCAGGATGGGTGGTGCAGGCTGTGCGCTCCAGACCTCCAGTGCTGGTTTATGGTCCGGTGTATCCAGTTCCTGCTCCTCGTACTAGCCTCAAGGTGCGTGTCCCTAGTCTGGCATCTCCAAAGCCAGCACCACGCACCAGGCCTCCAGTGCGTCAGCCCAGTCCAGTACGTCCTGTTCCCGCTCCTCGCACTAGCCTCGGGGTGCGTGTCCCCAGTCTGGTACCTCCAGTACCAGCCCCACGCACCAGGCCTCCAGTGCATTAGCCCAGTCCAGTACATCCTGCTCCTGCTCCTCGCACTAGCCCTGTGGTGCGTGTAAATAGTCTGGCGTCTCCAAAGCCAGCCCCACGCATCAGGCTTTCAGTGCGCAGTCCCCGTCCAGAGCTTCCGACGACAGTACCCCGTCCAGAGCTTCCGACGACAGTACCCCGTCCAGAGCTTCCGACGACAGTACCCCGTCCAGAGCTTCCGACGACAGTACCCCATCCAGAGCTTCCGACAACAGTACCCCGTCCAGAGCTTCCGACGACGGTACCCCGTCCAGAGCTTCCGACGACAGTACCCCGTCCAGAGCTTCCGGCGACGGCCTACAGTCCGGAACCGAGAGAGTCGCCCTACAGTCTGGAACCGGCGCAGCCAGAGTCGCCCTACAGTCTGGAACCGGCGCAGCCAGAGTCGCCCTACAGTCTGGAACCGGCGCAGCCAGAGTCGCCCTACAGTCTGGAACCGGCGCAGCCAGAGTCGCCCTACAGTCTGGAACCGGCGCAGCCAGAATCGCCCTACAGTCTGGAACCGGCGCAGCCAGAGTCGCCCTACAGTCCGGAGCTCCCAGAGTTGCCCGCCAGTCAGAGGTCTCCAGCGATGCGCCTTAGCCCTGAGCCTTCAGCAGGGGTGGACAGGTTAGGTTGGGGACTAAGGCCAGAGCCTGAGCCACCTCCGTAGTGGAGGATTGGAGAGGGGGGGTGTAGCACAAGAACCGTCGGTGACGGTGGCCACCCTCCCTTCCCTCCCTTTAGTTTGGGTTTATTTTTATGTTTTTTATGTTTAGGTACATCCTGGGTCTGCACCTTTGGGGGGGGGGGGGGGGGGGTGGGGGGGTACTGTCACGTCCTGACCAGTGTAAGGGGTTATTTGTTATTGTAGGTTGGTCAGGATGTGGCAGGGGTGTGTTTGTTTTGTGTTGTCAGGGTTTTGGGTAGTGTTCTATGTTTTGTTTTTCTATGTTCTATTTTCTAGTTATTCTATTTCTATGTTTAGTTTATTGTTTTGACCTTCAATTGGAGGCAGCTGTTCCTCGTTGCCTCTAATTGAAGGTCCTATTTAGTAGGGGTGTTTTTCTATGGGTTTTGTGGGTATTTGTTTCTTGTTTAGCTGTGTGCCTGACAGGACTGTTTTTGTCGTTCTTTTTGTTCAGTGTTCATTTATTTAATAAAGAAGAAAATGAGCATTCACATCCCCGCTGCATTTTGGTCCAATCCTTACGACGCCCGTGACATACATACATACACATTACAGAGATACAGACACATTACATAGATACAGATGAAAAAATGCTCAACTTCCAGATGAGTATGATGGGGGAGTTTAAGTACAAATCTTACAAGCTTTTTTGGCTACTGGTGAACCATGACGTGCATAATCAAAGTGACACTGGACTAGCGCACTTGCCAGTCTTTAGTGTGTTTATAGCTAGGTTTCCATCCAATTGGCGACAGACGTTCATGTGAGTATTCAAGAATCTTCATAAAAACAATATGCCATTTTCGAGTTTCCTTTAGTAAATTTGACAACGGACAACAAGACAGGGAAGATTTTAATTTACCGGGCATTTCATAAATGTAATGGACATCTATATGCATTCAGATCTAACCATGCTCAGCCATCAATAAACAAGGGATAATGACAAAATGAGCCACATTTATGTGTCCAGCCTAACAAATTACAAAAACACTATTCCTTGTGTTACGATGTGTATCACATGCAAAACCTTATAATCTACTTTCGTAAAACAAAATTGTCCACTAAGGTTCAGCTGTCAGAGATTTGAGCACTTAATGTATCAGGGCATTGCATGCAAAGACCTATTGGCTTAGGTGTCCAACATGATAGCTATATTTTAATATATATCGCTTCCTTTGTGTGTATGTATATACATATATATATATATATATATATATATATATATATATATATACACTACCGGTCAAAAGTTTGGACACACCTAGTCATTCAAGGGTTTTTCTTTATTTTTTATAATTTTCTACATTGTAGAATAATAGTAAAGACATCGAAACTATGAAATAACACATATGGAGTCATGTAGTAACAAGACAGTGTTAAACAAATCAAAATATATTTTAGAATTTTCAAAGTAGCCACCCTTTGCATTGATGACAGCTTTGTACACTCTCGGTATTCACTCAACCAGCTTCAAGAGGTACTCACGTAGAATGCATTTCACTTAACAGGTGTGCCTTGTTAAAAGTTAATTTGTGGAATTTCTTTCCTTCTTAATGCGTTTGAGCCAATCAGTTGTGTTGTGACAAGTTAGGGGGTAGAAGATAGCCCTATTTAGTAAAAGACCAAGTCCATATTATGGAAAGAACAGCTCAAATAAGCAAAGAGAAATGACTGTCCATCATTACTTTAAGACGTTAAGGTCAGTCAATGCAGAACATTTCAAGAACTTTTAAAGTTTCTTGAAGTGCAGTTGCAAAAACCATCAAGCGCTATGATGAAACTATCTCTCATGAGGACGGCCACAGGAAAGGAAGACTCAGAGTTACAAGCCTCAGAAACTGCAGCCCGAATAAATGCTTCACAGAGTTCAAGTAACAGACACATCTCAACATCAACTGTTCAGAGGAGACTGCGTGAATCAGGCCTTTATTGTCGAATTGCTACAAAGAAACCACTACTAAAGGACACCAATAAGAAGAAGAGACTTGCTTGGGCCAAGAAACACGAGCAATGGACATTAGACCGGTGGAAATCTGACCTTTGGTCTGATGAGTCCAAATTGGAGATTTTTGTTTGCAGCCGCCTTGTCTTTGTGAGATGCAGAGTAGGTGAATGGATGATCTCCGCATGTGTGGTTCCCACCGTGAAGCATGGAGGAGGACGTGTGATGCTTTGGGGGTGCTTTGCTGGTGACACTGTCGGTTATTTATTTAGAATTCAAGGCACACTTAACCAGCATGGCTACCACACCATTCTGCAGCGATACTCCTTCCCATCTGGTTTGTGCTTAGTTGGACTAGCATTTGTTTTTCAACAGAACAATAACCCAACACACCTTCAAGCTGTGTAAGGGCTATATGACCAAGAAGGAGAGGGATGGAGTGCTGCATCAGGTGACCTGGCCAACACAATCACCCAACCTCAACCCAATTGAGTTGGTTTGGGATGAGTTGGACCGCAGAGTGAAGGAAAAGCAGCCAACAAGTGCTCAGAATTGGGGCGGCAGGTAGCCGAGTGGTTAGAGCATTGGGCCAGTAACCGAAAGGTTGCTAGATTGAATCCCTGAGCTGACAAGGTAAAAATCTGTCCTTCTGCCCCTGCACAAGGCAGTTAACCCACTGTTCCTAGGCCGTCATTGTAAATAAGAATTTGTTCTTAACTGACTTGCCTAGTTAAATAAAAAATATGTGGGATGTCCTTCAAGACTGTTTGAAAAGCATTCCAGGTGAAGCTGGTTAAGAGAATGCCAGGAATGTGTAAAGCTGCCATCAAGGCAAAGGGTGGCTACTTTGAAGAATCTCAAATATAAAATATATTTTGATTTGTTTAACACTGTTTTGGTTACTACCTGCTTCCATATGTGCTATTTCATCATTCTGATGTATTCACTGTCATTCTACAATGTAGAAAAAAGTAAAAACTAAGAAAAACCCTTGAATGAGTAGGTGTGTCCAAACTTTTGACTGGTACTGTATATATAGTCTATATAAGGAAGAGAAGCTTAGGCCTAACCCCAGAGATAGATATATGCCAGTGGCATGTTACGACACCAACATGCACTTCTTAATGTCAAATGGGTACTATGCAGATATAGACGTACATGAGGGTAATTTGTAATTTGTAAATTTTCTATCCAAATATTTCTATCCAAGCATTATATTGTCAGATTATAGGAGTAACTCTGGTAGGACTGAAACATTCTTCCTCGCCTGAAGTTCAACTGTCGGAGTCCGTTGGAGCGCCGGGGCGCGCTGCCTTCATATCATAGGTCTGCAGTAGCTAAAGCTTAATAATAGCCACAACACACCAAACCTTCACAAACATTTTCTTAACATTATTAGGGTAATATCAAAGGTAAGTCAAGCCATTTGTTATAGGGAAAATATGAGCAGAAGAGCAAAGCAGGGAAAAAACCCACTGTCCTCCCCTGTGCCCAATAAAAACCCACACAAACCTCCCTAAACCAAAAAGAAAGTTTAACAACCTTCCCGTTTTGGACCACCCCTCCCCCCAGTAAATTTAGATCTGTCCCTAACTATTATAAAGTAACCTTTGGCTTCATGGTGAAATGCCTGAGCTGTTTCCTTCCTCTCCAGCAACTGAGTTAGGAAGGACACCTGTATCTTTGTAGTGACTGGTTGTATTGATACACCGTCCAAAGTGTAGTTAATAACTTCACCATCCTCAAAGGGATATTCAATGTCTGCTTTTTTTTCTTCTTTAAAAAAGAAATGATTCCATTCTTTGCGAGGTATTGGAAAACCTCCCTGGTCTTTGTGGTTGAATTTGATTTGATTTGATTTTGAATCTGTGTTTGAAATTCACTGCTCGATTGAGGGATCTTACAGATAATTGTATGTGTGGGATACAGAGATGTATGTGTGGGATCCCAAATGGCACCCTATTCCTTAGTGTCTTCAGAATGTATTCACACTCCTTAACTTTTTCAACATTTTGTTGTGTTACAGAATTTTAAAAGGATTGCATTTAGATTAACGTGAAGGTATGTGATGTGGTCATTGTGTAGGTAGCTAGGTGCTCTGTACTATTGTGCATGGGCTCAGTTGGATGATAAATGTTTACAGCACTACATTAAGGAGACATTTTTGCTGGAGGCCGGATCATTCATTCATTGTGAGGGACTGCCCATCGCCTCTCCTGTCTTAAATTAGTCGGCACCTTTCACTTGCAGAGGGTGGTAGGGGGTGAAGGGGGATTAGGGAGATAAATCTTTTGGACGGACAGTTAAAATCATTATTTGGCATCCTGCGGGACACATGGTTGTGCTAAGGGTTTACAAATCAGCTCATTCCTCTTATAAACATCCATAATGCATGCTGTGGGGAGGCAGGAGGGTTCATGTGTTCAAATGCAGTATGAGAAGAACAAACTGACAGCTGAGAGAGAGAGAGAGAGAGAGAGAGAGAGAGAAAGAGAGAGAGACAGAGAGCATCCCTAATGGCACCCAATTCCCTATATAGTACACTATGTAGGGAATAGGGTGTCATTAGGATGCAGACAGAGATAGAGGAGAAAGTGAGTTAGTGAAGATACGGTATTAAAGGCTGTAGGATATCAACAGTTTTTCATAAGGAGCAAACATAACAAGCCCTCATGGCTTCCCTACTCTTCCGCCAAAGATTTACGGTGCTCCACGCTATTCAGCAATTTCCCCCTGGAATCCATTATTTTGCCTTCTTCCGTCAAGGTTGCGGGTGTTGTCAAGTTGAAAGGGCCTCTCAACCCTGGCAAATGGTTAATTTTAGAAACTCGTTGAAATCCCTCCTCTCTCTCAGCCCTCAGCGTGGGATTCTTATAGAGTATCTGTACAGCAGATTCATACTTATTTTTCAAAAGCAATATCTGGAGAACATGAGACTAGAGAGGTTGTAATAATACATTATGGATATGTTGTTGTGAGATATAATTTATATGCTGAGTGACATTGCCTATGTTAATGTTTTAAAGATAAACAGAGATTTGCATATTTAACAAAGCATCTTACAAAAAAAGGTCCAATCAACTTTTTGCAAACAATTCTTACCATCGGAGTCTAATTCAGACCCACAGCAAGTCATCACTGTTTCCTTACTGTGTGTGTGTGTGTGTGTGTGTGTGTGTGTGTGTGTGTGTGTGTGTGTGTGTATCCTCATCCGGTAGTAATCCTGTTAATCTGTTCACTGGCCACAGCTCCAGTATTGATGTTTTCCTGTTGTTTTAGGAGAATGATTAAGCATTGTGGAATTAACAATGGCTTAACCTCTTCACAAGATTCCTCCACAACCCCCTTTCTCACAGAAAGCCTTGGGAAAATGTCTTGTCTCTCCTATTGCTCTCTACTCATCTCAAAATACTCGATGCTCACACAAAAAATCACAAACTATCAAACTATCACAAACTTTCTAAATGTCTAGTAGTTAAAGTGAGAACATAAAGAAAGATCTTTTTTTTTTTGTGAAATACTTGGATTTCTTTGCATCCTCTCATGTACATGTTGCATTAGGCCTATCTTTCCTGAAGCTTCTAAAGCGCTACAAAGGAATTCGCATTATCCTTTGTATTATGAACCAAGAACTACGTATTATCCTTTATAGAGAATAGTCGGCCGGGCCTAACCTCTGACTGACACTTCAGCGTTGTTCTTTCTCATTCTTTCCAGAGCAGATAACATTTCCCAGCCAGGCTGTTTTATCGAGGCAGAAGGTCGGGTTGTTCTTTCTCATTCTTTCCAGAGCAGATAACATTTCCCAGCCAGGCTGAGGTTTTAATGAGGCAGAAGGTCGGGTTGTTCTTTCTCATTCTTTCCAGAGCAGATAACATTTCCCAGCCAGGCTGAGGTTTTAATGAGGCAGAAGGTCGGGTTGTTCTTTCTCATTCTTTCCAGAGCAGATAACATTTCCCAGCCAGGCTGAGGTTTTAACGAGGCAGAAGATCGCGTTGTTCTTTCTTATTCTTCCCAGAGCAGACAATATTTCCCAGCCAGGTTGAGGTTTTAACGAGGCAGAAGATCGGAAGCGCCACTTTCCCCATCAGCAGTTGTCCAGTCAAATAATGGTGAGGTCATAATATATATAATTTAAAGATGATCTCTAAAGTGCTAGACATTATGCTACTGCAAGAGAGGAAAGAGTCAACTTAACATTGTGTCTGTAACATTGATCAAAATGGGAAGGGGAGAGGAGACAGGTTCTCAGACCCTGAACCATGGTGGCTACTACGCTAAAGAATACCTCTGAATCCGCAACAAGAGATACATTAATGTCATTCATTTGAAATAAAGATCACCTCCACGGGGTTGCCAGGTGTGAACATGAGGTGCTGATTCGACGACACCTGGGAAAGTGGGTGAGAAAACTCACCTTTAATTTCACAGTGCAAAATAAAGGTGATGAGTTGTGATACAAACTGTCACACGGCTATGCAAAGTCTGGATAAATTCACTCCCTTTTCCAATTCACAATTATTATTTCAGCACAGTACTGAAAAGATCCTGCATGCATTTTGTCTTCATCAATGTTTAAAGGAGATGTTTGAATTTCGTGCATTGAATACATGTTTTTTCATCGCCTCATTGCAAACATTTTGTATATAGGCCTTCAGTCACTGGTAATCATGCCTCTGAGGCAGCGTATACAAGAATGACGTGACTCTGGCAATGAATTAATATACAGTAAATAATCAATATTGATATTGACATGAATAATCAATGCACTGATGTCATATTTATGTCATAGTGTTGTGATGTGTGGTAATAGGCCTACTGCTCCGGAGTGGTGCAGCGGTCTAAGGCACTATATCTCAGTGCAAGAGGTGTCATTATAGTCCCTGGTTTGAATCCAGGCTGTATCACATCCGGTCGTGATTTGGAGTTCCATAGGGTGGAGTACAATTGGCTCAGCGTCGTCCGGGTTTGGCCGGGGTAGGCCGTCATTGTAAATAAGAATTTCTTATTAACTGACTTGTCTAGTTAAATAAAGGTTAAATAAAGAAGAATAAAAAAACACATTCAGTTCTGGAATTAAGATCCAAATCTGTTACGAAGTAAATTAGAAAATGACAAATAATGTGTTCAGACCATAACATATTAAAAAACACTCTGCCCTAGGATTGAACCGCTTGATGACTGGATGAAACATTATTAGGCCCTCATCCTCTTTTTATCTTACTGCGATGAAGACTCCAAACATGATCTACTGATTTAAATCAAAAGACTGTTTCCCATGTTTGTCTCCAGTGACGTAGGCCTAGGTCTCCAAATACTCATTGTCCAAATGGTACCCTTTTTCCTAGCGTCTAAACTCAATTCCATTGCGAAAGAAGTTTCTGATGAACTCCACCATTGAAGTTGAGCAGAGACCAGGCTTTTTGGAATTCAGCTCCAAATACATCGATTCGCCCAAGGTCAATACTTAAAAAAATGCTAATAACGAAACGTTTACCTTGTAACTATGACCTTGGGAGAATCGATGTAGTCGGAGCTGAATTCCTCAAAGCCTGGTCTCTGCTCAACTTTGTTCCTTCAGCATGGAGTTGAGTTTAGTCAGCTACCTTTTCCCTATGTAGCGTACTACTTTTGACCAAAGAAGTATGGGCCCTGGTCAAAAGTAGTACACTATACAGGCAATAGGGTGCCATTTAAATCTCACACTATGATGGCCACCCACTGGATCATTCCTTTGAACATTTTTTCTTGTCCTTTTCCCCCAACAGTTTTATACTTGAAGGGAGATGTTTTAAATAGTTTTCCAGGAAAAATAAGCATTCACAGAAAAGAGACTGACTGACAAACAAGAATAATAAGTATAGTTGCAAGCAGCAATGAATGGGGTTCACAGGATGACAGAAAGGACACAAGATCAGTTGGATTAAAAAGAAAGCACTCTATCATGAAGGAACTTTGTTGTTCTTCTGCATAATTTAAATGGAACATTCATTTGCATGAGACAAAGTCCACTTGATCAATAGTTATTGCTCTGGTATCCTATGGTGCCACTGGTGCCAATGACATCTGTAGTGCCACCAACTGGTCTGGTGCAGCCATCTAAGGTTGCAGTGACTTTATATTTACGCAGCTTCTAAGGACATATATGTGACTCATTTCAGGAAACTAGGCGTATGTCGCGCGTCAATACTTCACAGGACAGCCATTTGAACGTAAATGTGAAAAAGATATCTAAATGCGTTTTTTTGCAGAAATGCCTTCTGGAATGGAAACTTTCATGTGCCTTAATAACAAACTTGTATGCCATCTGTAAATACGAATAACATTTTTAAATTAGGAGCCTAGTTGGTTTAGCCACTGAAAAAGCCAGGAACCTTCCCGTTAGCCATGATTGGCTAAGATAATGGGAGGGCTGGACATGCCGAGAGATGAGTTCGGATTTGTCTGCCGTGTAGTACGCTTCTGTCTATAATATGAGCTGGTCAGTATGTGTAGGTAATCCTTGCTAACGCTGCTTTTAAAAAAAAAAGATATCAGGTAGCATAACTGCAAAGGTGTTGCTCTCCACTTTCTGGAGGACCAAGTTTTGAAATCAGTGGAATGCACAGTGGAATTAGAGTATGATAGCAAAGGAGATAGAGAAAATATGGGCATTTGATTGCAAATATGCAGACGTAGTCGAAAAGAGAACACACAGAAGGCTGTGTTGTATAAAACACCTGGCTCCGGATTTCATCTTCAAACTAAGGCAACCCTGGCATCTGACAGAGAGGGAGAAGTGTCCATCTATGTATACACGTGTAAGATAGTCTAGCTAGTTACATTTTTAGATATTACATGTTTCTAATTTTGTCAGAAAGTCGTTTTCATTTCAAGTTAACCTCTTGGGGCTAGGTGGGACGCTAGCGTGCCACCCGTGGTGCACTCCATCAACAGCAGGTGCATTTCAAGAGCGGCAAATTTGAATCCAAATAAATGTCAAAATTCAAATTTTTCAAAAATACAACTATGTTACACCATTTGAAAGATAAACATCTCCTTAATCTAACCACGTTTTACGATTTCAAAAAGGTTTTACGGCGAAAGCATAAATTTTGAGTATGTTAGGACAGTACATTTACAAGAGTTGTGTGTAATGTTTTGTCAAGTCAAAGACAGGGTCACCAAAACCATAAAACCAGCTAAAATGATGCACTAACCTTTTACAATCTCCATCAGATGACACTCCTAGGACATTATGTTAGACAATGCATGCATTTTTAGTTCTATCAAGTTCATATTTATATCCAAAAACAGCGTTTTACTATGGCATTGATGTTGAGGAAATCGTTTCCCTCCAATAACCGGCAGTCAAGTCAGCGTAACAAATTAAATAATTAAAATTAGAAAACATTGGTAAAATATTATATTGTCATTTAAAGAATTATAGATTTACATCTCTTGAACGCAATCAACTTGCCAGATTTAAAAATAACCTTACTGGGAAATCACACTTTGCAATAATCTGAGCACTGCGCCCAGAAAAATACGCGTTGCGATACAGACTAGACGTCATGTTGGGGAGATCTAAAATCGAAAATACTATGTAAATAATCCATTACCTTTGATTCTCTTCATCAGATGTCACTTCCAGGTATCACAGGTCCATAACGAATGTAGTTTTGTTCAAAAAAGCTCATCATTTATGTCCAAAAATCTCCGTCTCGTTAGCACATGATGTAAGCCAGCCGGACTTCTCGTCATGAACGAGGGGAAAAAATATATTTCCGTTCGTTCAAACATGTCAAACGTTGTATAGCATAAATCATTAGGGCCTTTTTTAACCAGAACATGAATAATATTCAAGGTGGACGAATGCATACTCTTTTATAACGTATTGGAACGAGGGTACCCAACATGAACTCGCGCGCAAGGTGTCTAATGGGCCATCATCGTTCCATGGCTCTTGTTCGGTCAGATCTCCCTCCAGAAGACTCAAAACACTTTGTAAAGGCTGGTGACATCTAGTGGAAGCAATAGGAAGTGCCAAAATATTCCTAAACCCCTGTGTTTTTCAATGGGATAGGTTTAAAGTCAATACAACACATCAGGTATCCACTTCCTGTCAGAAAATGTCTCAGGGTTTTGCCTGCCAAATGAGTTCTGTTATACTCACAGACACCATTCAAACAGTTTTGGAAACTTTAGAGTGTTTTCTATCCATATATAATAAGTATATGCATATTCTAGTTACTGGGTAGGATTAGTAACCAGATTAAATCGGGTACATTTTTTTTATCCAGACGTGCAAATGCTGCCCCCTAGACCCAACAGGTTAAAGCGTACTGTTAGATAGCTAGCTGACATTAGCTGGCTGGCTCGCTAGCTAACGTATGTGTAGTAATATTATTCGTATCTCAAAGCCATTTACATTGCTAGTTAAAGTCTACTGTTAGCTAGCTGGCTAACATTGAACCTGGTTGGTTAGCTACCTGTAAATTCATGCAGGGTAGTAACATTATGAGTTGGGATTATGGTTCATTGTTCAGATAGCTAGCTAGCTAGCTACATGTCTAAACAAAAGACTCCACTATGCAAGTAACCATTTGAATAGAATGTTCATGATGTCACTGCGACAACTGTCGATAGACGTAGCTGGTAAATTCGCTATGGATATCTACTCCGATTTCAGAGCACTTGTCTGAGTGTGCCAGAGCGCAGAATAACTGACAAATTTACAAACACTCAACACCTGTTGAATATGGCCGGTGTCAGTAAACGTTGGCAAAAAAGTGTAATTCATTTGTTGCCAGCAGCACAGTTGCAGTCATCAACGCTCTGGATAACATAAAAACAGCCTAACCAGCTCTGCTAGGGCGAGTAAAATGGTCAGAGTGAGCAGTTCCCTCATTTTTGTCTGGAAGTCGCTAGCAAACTAGCTACCATTAGCCAATTAGCTTGGGTGCTTGACTGCTGTTGTTTGCTCAGAACGCTCGGATCAACCCTACTCCTCGGCCAGAGCATTCATTGTGCACTCTGAATGCTCCGTTAGCGAAACGCTCAGAATTTACAAATGGACAATCTGACAATGCTCTGAGTTTACGAACACCCAGAGTGCACTCTGAGCACACTCTGGCACTCTAGATAGAATTTTCGAACACACCCGTAGTATAAACCGGCCTTTAGTCTTGAAATCTTTGGTTGTTTAGTACACGGCCTCACATATGAATCCTTAAAGAGCTGGGTGGGGCTAAAGCTTAAGAGTGTGTGGACGATGCTGAATTGGTATAGACAAAGAAGAGCTCTCCCGTAGGTGTACCAAAACATTCAAAGGACATTTTCTCAAAAGTGAGGTTACAAGTTTATCAACTTTCAAAGCATAATTATATTCCCATTGTTCCTCAACTGTAGTGTATGTATACCATTTTCTAGCTCTGAGTCTCCACTTTCATCCAATGTAAAAAACACAATTTAAAATGTTGCTACATAAGACCGAATTGAGCCGGTTGGTCACATATACTGAACAAAAATATAAACGCAACATGCAACAATTTCAACGATTTTACTGAGTAACAGTTCATATAAGGAAATCAGTCAATTTAAATAAATTCATCAGGCCCTAATCCATGGATTTCATATGACTGGGCAGGGGCACCCACTGGGGAGCCAGGACCAGCCAATCAGAATGAGTTTTCCCCCACAAAAGGGCTTTATTACAGTCAGAAATACACCTCAGTTTCATCAGCTGTCTGGGTGGCTTGTCTCGGACGATCCCACAGATGAAGAAGCCGAATGTGGAGGTCATGGACTGGTGTGGTTACACGTGGTCTGCAGTTGTGAGGCCAGTTGGACGTACTGCCAAATTCTCTGGAATGACGTTAGAGGCGGCTTATGGTAGAGAAATTAACATTCAATTCTCTAGCAACAGTTCTGGTGGACATTCCTGCAGTCATCATGCCAATTGCACGTGGCATTGTGTTGTGTGACAAAACGGCACATTTTAGAGTGGCCTTTTATTGTCCCCAGCACAATCTTGATATGCCACACCTGTCAGGTGGATGGATTACCTTGGAAAATGAGAAATGATCACTAACAGAGATGTAATGAAATTTGTGCAAAACATTTTAGAGAAATAATATTTTTGGCCGTATGAAACATTTCTGGGATCTTTTATTTCAGCTCATGAAACATGGGACCAACACTTTACGTGTTGCGTTTATATTTTTGTTCAGTATACATAAGATTTACATACCAAATGTCAGTCGGTGTCCATCGGTTAAGTTCTAGTAGGCAGTTGTTGTTGCCAATGGCGGAATCATCTACAGGGCTTCACATTAACTTTTTTTGCCACTTGTAACTTATTTAGCCACTTGTCCTTCGGACTGATTTTTTACTTGTATACTGTCCAAAAGCTCAAGTCACTTGTCCAAAAATGCTAAAAATGGTCAGTAACACCATTTGGTGACAGATATTCATGCAAATATTCAACAATCTGCATAAAAACAATTGGTGCATTTTCCCACCAGAGATGTGTTTCCATCACATTGACTTGTTGCGGATAAAAGGCTGTGCGTGATGACGTAGTGCACATAAAAATACCTGTTGCGGTTCAATTCCCATGTACCAAAAAATAAACTATTGATGGTTATCTCACCCCAAAAAATTGCATTATATAGCAAATGTGGCCACTCTGGTACTGGCACTTGCGCTCTAGACAACAGCTTGCAGATGCAGTGCAAAAGCTCTATATATTACTCTATATATCACTATATATTTTACCTCTTGGGGATGTCATTCGAAAACATAATGTTAAATTTCACTGCTATGCGGACGACACACAGCTGTACATTTCAATGAAACATGGTGAAGCCCCAAAATTGCCCTCGCTAGAAGCCTGTGTTTCAGACATAAAGAAGTGGATGGCTGCAAACTTTCTACTTTTAAACTCGGACAAAACAGAGATGCTTGTTCTAGGTCCCAAGAAACAAAGAGATCTTCTGTTGAATCTGACAATTAATCTGGATGGTTGTACAGTCGTCTCAAATAAAACTGTGAAGGACCTCGGCGTTACTCTGGACCCTGATCTCTCTTTTGAAGAACATATCAAGACTGTTTCAAGGACAGCTTTTTTCCATCTACGTAACATTGCAAAAATCAGAAATTTTCTGTCCAAAAATGACGCAGAAAAATTAATCCATGCTTTTGTTACTTCTAGGCTGGACTACTGCAATGCTCTACTTTCCGGCTACCCGGATAAAGCACTAAATAAACTTCAGTTAGTGCTAAATACGGCTGATAGAATCCTGACTAGAACCCAAAAATTTGATCATATTACTCCAGTGCTAGCCTCCCTACACTGGCTTCCTGTTAAGGCAAGGGCTGATTTCAAGGTTTTACTGCTAACCTACAAAGCATTACATGGGCTTGCTCCTACCTATCTTTCTGATTTGGTCCTGCCGTACATACCTACACGTACGCTACGGTCACAAGACGCAGGCCTCCTAATTGTCCCGAGAATTTCTAAGCAAACGGCTGGAGGTAGGGCTTTCTCCTATAGAGCTCCATTTTTATGGAATGGTCTGCCTACCAATGTGAGAGACGCAGACTCAGTCTCAACCTTTAAGTCTTTACTGAAGACTTATCTCTTCAGTAGGTCCTATGATTAAGTATAGTCTGGCCCAGGAGTGTGAAGGTGAACGGAAAGGCTGGAGCAACGAACCGCCCTTGCTGTCTCTGCCTTGCCGGTTCCCCTCTTTCCACTGGGATTCTCTGCCTCTTACCCTTTTACAGGGGCTGAGTCACTGGCTTACTGGTGTTCTTCCATGCCGTCCATGGGAGGGGTGCGTCACTTGAGTGGGTTGAGTCACTGACGTGGTCTTCCTGTCTGGGTTGGCGCCCCCCCTTGGGTTGTGCCATGGCGGAGATCGTTGTGGGCTATACTCGGCCTTGTCTTAGGACGGTAAGTTGGTGGTTGGAGACATCCCTCTAGTGGTGTGGGGGCTGTGCTTTGGCAAAGTGGGTGGGGTTATATCCTGCCTGTTTGGCCCTGTCCGGGGGTATCATCGGATAGGGCCACAGTGTCTTCTGATCCCTCCTGTCTCAGCCTCCAGTATTTATGCTGCAGTAGTTTATGTGTCGGGGGGCTAGGGTCAGTCTGTTACATCTGGAGTATTTCTCTTGTCTTATCCGGTGTCCTGTGTGAATTTAAATATGCTCTCTCTAATTCTCTCTTTCTCTCTTTCTGTCTTTCTCTCGGAGGACCTGAGCCCTAGGACCATGCCTCAGGACTACCTGGTATGATGACTCCTTGCTGTCCCCAGTCCACCTGGCCATGCTGCTGCTCCAGTTTCAACTGTTCTGCCTGCGGCTATGGAACCCTGACCTGTTCACCGGACGTGCTTGTAGCACCCTCGACAACTACTATGATTATTATTATTTGACCATGCTGGTCATTTATGAACATTTTAACATTTTAACATCTTGACCATGTTCTGTTATAATATCCACCCTGCACAGCCAGAAGAGGACTGGCCATCCCTCATAGCCTGGTTCCTCTCTAGGTTTCTTCCTAGGTTTTTGGCCTTTTCTAGGGAGTTTTTCCTAGGGAGTTTTTCCTAGCCACCGTGCTTCTTTCACATGCTTTGCTTGCTGTTTGGGGTTTTAGGCTGGGTTTCTGTACAGCACTTTGAGATATCAGCTGATGTACGAAGGGCTATATAAAAATAGATTTGATTTGATTGATTTGATTTGATTTGCAGGTATTGCCTACACGAGACTATTATGGACAAAAGAGCAAGATAATATTTAGTTGTCAAATGGCAGCCAAGCATCGATCATTAAGTCACCATAATAAGACCGTCAATATTTATTGGAAAGGAGCATCAAGCTCATCACCTTGCACTTTCACTACATGTGAAGTTTATCATAACTTATTTCATCTTTAGCCTAATAAACTGCATAGTTTCCCGAGTCGCAGTAGGAGGACCAAACAACATGTCATTGCATGACTCCAAGTTCACTTCAATATGATGGATATTATTTCAATATTTGCTCATAAAAGCGTTTCCACCGATATTTCTCACATAATTAATTTTACAGAAACAAAATGATCCCACCTTGTCTACCGTATTTTGTTTTGTCGACAGGCAACCAGGACATAGGATGTGAAAGTGGTCCATAAACTGGATGACACAGGGTTTGTGTGCTAAGTGGCCCCATTTCCCTATATAAGGGCCCTGGTCAAAACTAGTGCACTATATGCACTATAAAGAGAATTTGGGAGGCATAAGGTATTCCATGATGCCGGCTGTTGCGATGGCTTTAGTGGCTATTTTTGGTCAGGCCCCTGTGATTCATCAGGGGGTGTTTGGCGGTCTGATGTGGCAGGATGTGTCACACCACTAATTGTCTGACTGGCTCATGGTGATTTCTCACCGACCTCTGTGCTCTTGGACAGACCTGACCTGAGACTGAGAGCACTGTGGCTGACACAGGAACAAACTGAGCCCACGGGGGCAAATCTGTTTCATATTTGACTCATCTGAGGAGAATAGAGGTGCAGTTCATCCTCCCATGGCTCATACAATGTCCAAGAAATAGCATACTTTATAAGGTACAGTGTTTTGGGTATGATGAGGAAGCAGTGAAATGTTCTTAAATTCATTGTTGGGGTCTGGGGGGGGGGGGGGGGGGGGGGGCTGAATAATGAAGTCAAAATCATCAACATGTATTGATCACATCTTTACTAATGCTGCAGGAATGTGCTTTAAAGCAGTATCCAAATCCATAGGTTGTAGTGATCACAATTTAGTATCCATATCTAGGAAAACCAAAGTTCCAAAAGCTGGGCCTCATATAGTGTATAAGAAGTCATACAAGAAGTGTTGTAGTAATTCTTATGTTGATGACGTAAAGAATATTTGCTGGTCTGTTGTGTGTAATAAGGAGCAACCAGATGCTGCACTTAACACATTTATGAAATTGCTTATTCCAGTTACTAATAAGCATGCACCAATTAAGAAAATAACTGTAAAAACTGTTAAATCCCCTTCGGATTAATGAGGAATTGAAAAAGGATGTGGTTGAGAGGGATGAGGCAAAAGGTATGGCAGCACAACTGACTGGCAAACGTATTGCAAATTGAGAAATCATGTGACTAAACTAAATAAAAAGAAGAAGAAACTACATTATGAAACAAACATAAATTCTATAAAGAATGACAGTAAAATGCTTTGGAGCACCTTAAATTACATTTTGGCCAAAAAGGCAAACTCGGCTCCATCATTCATTGAATCAGATGGCTCATTCATCACAAAACCCACTAATAACTACTTTAATTGTCATTGGCAAGATAGCAAACTTAGGCATTACATGCCAGAAACAGACACTGACACTACACATCCAATTATATCTGACCAAATTATGAAAGGCAAGCACTGTACTTTTGAATTCTATAAAGTGAGTGTGGAAGAGGTGAAAATTGATTGTTGTCTATCAACAATGACAAGCCACCAGGGTCTGACAACTTGGATGGAAAATTACTGAAGATAATAGCTGATGATTTTGCCACTGCTATTTTGCTATGTCTTAAATTTAAGCCCACTAGAAAGTGTGTGCCCTCAGGCCTGGAGGGTAGCTAAAGTCATTCCGCTACCTAAGAATAGTAAACCCCCCTTTTCTGGCTCAAATAGCCAACCAATCAGTCTGTACCAACCCTAAGTAAACTTTTGGGAAAAATGGTGTTTGACCAGATACAATGCTATTTTACAGTAAACAAATTGACAACAGACTTTCAGCACGCTTATAGGGAAGGGCATTCAACAAGCACAGCACTTACACAAATTACTGATGATTGGCAGAGAGAAATTGATGACAAAAATATTGTGAGCTGTTTGGTAGATTTTGGTGTGGCTTTTGACATTATCGATCATAGTGACGGCAGGTAGCCTAGTGGTTAGAGCATTAGACTAGTAACTGCATGGTTGCAAGATTTAATCCCCGAGCTGACAAGGTAAAAATCTGTCGTTCCGCCCCTGAACAAGGCAGTTAACCCACTGTTCCTAGGCCGTCATTGAAAATAAGAATTTGTTCTTAACTGACTTGCCTAGTTGAATAAAGGTTAAAAAATATATATATTTGATGTGTGCATAAATATGAGAAGAAAGCGCATGCAACCGGGTGTTGAATACACATGTGCCCAGGGAGACAGCAACCTTACCTTAGACCCAGGGCCAACTCTGGCTTGACCTCTTGTCTGCTGCTAGAAAAACATATGTGTTATGGCTTTAGACCCCCTGCTATATTGTGGATAAAGAGTTACCTGTCTAACAGAACACAGAGTGTGTGCTTTAATGGAAGCCTCTCCAACATAATCCAGGTTGGAATCAGGAATTCCCCAGGGCAGCTGTCTAGGCCCCTTACTTTTTTCAATCTTTACTAATGACATGCAACTGTCTTTGAGTAAAGCCAGTGTGTCTATGTATGCGGATGACTCAACACTATCCATGTCAGCTACTACAGCAACTGAAATGACTGCAACCCTTAACAAAGAGCTGCAGTTAGTTTCAGAGTGGGTGGCAAGGAATAAGTTAGACCTAAATATTTCTAAAACTAAAAGCATTGCATTTGGGACAAATCATTCACTAAACCCTAAACCTCTTGTAAATCTTGTAATGAATAATGTGGAAATTGAGCAAGTTGAGGTGACTAAATGGCTTGGAGTAACCCTGGATTGTAAACTGTCATGGTCAAAACATATTGATACAGTAGTAGCTAAGTTGAGAAGTCTATCCATAATAAAGTGCTGCTCTGCCTTCTTAACAACACTATCAACAAGGCAGGTCCTACAGGCCCTAGTTTTGTCACACCTGGACTATTGTTCAGTCGTGTGGTCAGGTGCCACAAAAAGGGACTTAGGAAAATGATATGCATGTCAATCTCTCCTGGCTCAAAGTTTTTGTAAAATGTTTTGACAAGCTGAATTTTTTATTTAAAAAAAGAATATATATTTATCCTTTATTTAACTAGGCAAGTCAGTTAAGAACACATTCTTACAGACAGCTCGTGAATGCCGAGCTGTCTGTTTAAGCTGCTAGCACATAGCTCGGACACCAACGCATACCCCACAAGACATGTCACGAGAGGTCTCTTCACAATCCCCAGGTCCAGAACAAACCTCTGGAGGCGCACAGTACTAAATAGAGCCATGACTAGATGGAACTCTATTCCACATCAGGTAACTGATGCAAGCAGTAGAGTCAGATTTAAAAAACTGGTAAAAATACACCTTATAGAACAGCAGGGACTGTGAAGCAACACAAACATAGGCACAGACAACATGCATACACACACACACTATACACACACGTACATTGTAATATTGTTGTATGGTGGTATTATACATTTTGTACTGTAGATATGTAGTGGTGTAATAATGTTATATGATGTACAGTTTTATATCTAATGTAAGAGCCTTAATGTGTTTGGACCCCAGGAAGAGTAGCTGCTGCTAATAGGGATCCCTGATAAATAGAAATAGAAATTCAAATACAAATGTCTGGAATTATATCATTAATGCATGTTTCCCCTTATAATTAAAGTCCCCAAGCCTTTCATCATGCAACAAGGTTTACAATGTTGGAATGCAAAATGACTCATTGTTGGCACACAATATTAAAAATGTTTTGAAATGAATAGGCCTACATTTATTAATTATTTAATACATAATTTATCAATTATGTATTAATTAAAATGTTTATTGAAAAAGATAATTAAAGCAAGCAAGCCTTGTAATATGTTCAATATAATAGTCGCTGTAAATGTATTCATAATGCTTTATAGTTTACACAGGTGGTTTATGGAAACTGTTAGCAATATAGGATGAGATAGACAGTTACCATATTCTCCAATCTGGGCGCGTTAAGCATCACTGGTCCACGCGCTGCCTTCAGTCTCCTCGCAGTCGAAGGGAGGAGAGCGAGATAATACGCAGCACCTCCATACATGTAGTGATGCAACTGTTGTATTAAGGTTTCATATATTGTATATTTCTAGAATTCCTTCTTCTGAGAGGGAACAGAACCCCTAGACACTCGGGACAGGTCGGTCGGCGCATCTTCGGCAGCAAAGAATTCACGAGCTGAAGACTGACTGTAGCAGAGTTGTAGGGCTACTGTAAAGCGAGCACTCGACGGTTTCATTAGATGCGTTTGCAGAGAAGTAAAGCATGACAACATCCTCCGCGGGGTAAAACGACGACATTATGTTTTGACGTGAGTAACCTATTTTACATATTTCGTATACAGTAATATCTGCAATGTTTTTAAGATTGGCAATGTTGTGGATGTGGAGCCCTACTGTAGATAAATAGCCCGAGCAAGAATGTAAGACCTTATTTCACTGGTCTACACATAAAGTATGTTAGCCTACACACAAATACTAGAAACTTGGCTTCTTACCCATGCTTTTAAGGTTATCCTGAGGTATAGCCCACATCTACTGCAAATACAGTTGCAGTAGGTTAGCCTATAATAACCTTCACTTCGGTGGATAAATACAGTTAGATTCCAAAAAGAAGCAACCTACTTCAACAATGTTAGGTTGACAGGAGTCAAGAATGTCAAACTTTGAGATAGGCTATTATTGTTGAATAAACTGCAGAGGGCACACATGTAACACAAAACAAAACACATCCATTGCTGTAGTCCTCATATCTAAATAGTAGTTCACACATTGCTGTAGTAGCTAGTAGTAGTTGCTGTAGTTTTCCTAATTCTGTAGAACAGCTTGTGTCCTGGGGTGGTGAGAGTGACAGCACCATGGCTCATCTAAGGGGCCTGTGGCCAAACAGCTACTCATTACTGTGCAGCAGCAGCGCTGGTTTCTGTTGGCTGGAGACGGCGTGTGGCTCATCATCAGGGGTCACTGTGAGGGGTGTTGCGTCGTGATGAAACTACATTTTTTACTAAGAGTAAGGTTAACTAAATGAATTCATCTGAATTCACATACCAAAAATCAATAACAGATCATTAAAACCTTTAATACAGCAGTATCACAAGTATTACATTACAAGTTATGTTTTCTGTTATAATTGTGTCCTAATGCTGTCTCTTAGCCTATGATTATTAATCTCCTACATAAACAGTTCGATTAGGTGTAGTGTCAGTCAATGATAAACACGAGATCGTTAAATGGAAGATTTTCTAAGGTCCTTGATACGTGCCCTTCACCTGGACTCCTGGATACTTAGTTGCTCCTTGACTAGAATGTTAAAGGCTCACACACATAGCACTGATTCTAGCGTTCGTCTGCCGATCATTCAGCGCGCTGTGTTTTAGGGACCACCCGCTGTCTGACTGCCGACATTTTCAGGTGATTCTACGTGTAAAATCGGTGAGCACTCCGTTCGCAAATTGCGTTCAGAGGTGCTTAGTACTCTCAGCCAGCAAACACTATTGGTGTGTCTGAGCCCTAATTCCTTACTAGACTGAAATGGTGTAATCAGTCAACTATTCGTGTTTCTTTCCATTCTCCAAAATGAACAGTGGTTCTCAAACTTTTTGGTTTACTGTACCCCCCCCCCCCCCCCCCCAAAAAAAAAAAAAAAAAATCTAAAATATTGCAATTGCGATTTGACTTCCAATATAGATGTTGGAATCCTAGAAACAAAATGATTTATATTAAGAAGCAAAGTGGAAGGCAGCATTGTTTTTGTTTGGAACAGTCTGTTGACTGCATTTGACCTAACAGAACAGCATGCAAACGTACACTGAGATTACAAATCATTAAGAACACCTTCGTAATAGTGAGTTATACCCCCTTTTGCCCTCAGAACAGCCTCATTTCGTCGGGGGCATGGACTCTACAAGGTGTCTAAAGCGTTCCACAGGGATGCAGGTCCATGTTGACTCCAATGCTTCCCACAATTGTGTCAAGTTGGCTGGATGTCCTTTGGGTGGTGGACCATTCTTGATACACACGGCAAAATGTTTAGTGTGAAAAACACAGCAGCGTTGCAGTTCTTGACACATTTAAACCGGTGTGCCTGGCACCCTCTGAATGGCACACATACACAATCCATGTCTTAAATCCTTCTTTAACCTGTCATTTACACTAATTGAAGTGGATTTAACAAGTGACATCAATAAGGGATCATAGCTTTCACCTGGATTCACCTGGTCAGTCTATATCATGGAAGCCTATGTCATACACACTCAGTGTATAGTGAATCTAACAGCGTGGAGGAGGAACTGCGCTGCTTGAGTGACAGGGGGCGGGGCTTTGTGTGTATGGGAAGCAGCCACAAGAGGAAAGAGGGAGAGAGACACGACAAACAGAGTAAACTATAAAAACGGACGTTACACGCAGACAGAGTAAACTGTAAAAATGGACGTTACACGCAGACAGAGTAAACTGTAAAAACGGACATTACACGCAGACAGAGTAAACTGTAAAAATGGACGTTACACGCAGACAGAGTAAACTGTAAAAATGGATGTTACACGCAGACAGAGTAAACTGTAAAAATGGACGTTACACGCAGACAGAGTAAACTATAAAAACGGACATTACACGCAGACAGAGTAAACTGTAAAAATGGATGTTACACGCAGACAGAGTAAACTATAAAAACGGACATTACACGCAGACAGAGTAAACTATAAAAACGGACGTTACACGCAGACAGAGTAAACTGTAAAAATGGATGTTACACGCAGACAGAGTAAACTGTAAAAACGGACATTACACGCAGACAGAGTAAACTATAAAAACGGACGTTACACGCAGACAGAATAAACTGTATAAATGGACGTTACACGCAGACAGAGTAAACTGTAAAAACGGACGTTACACGCAGACAGAGTAAACTGTAAAAATGGATGTTACACGCAGACAGAGTAAACTGTAAAAATGGATGTTACACGCAGGACAGAGTAAACTGTAAAAACTGACGTTACACGCAGAGTAAACTGTAAAAACGGACGTTACACGCAGACAGAATAAACTGTAAAAATGGATGTTACACGCAGACAGAGTAAACTGTAAAAACTGACGTTACACGCAGAGTAAACTGTAAAAACTGACGTTACACGCAGACAGAGTAAACTGTAAAAATGGATGTTACACGCAGACAGAGTAAACTGTAAAAACTGACGTTACACGCAGAGTAAACTGTAAAAATGGACGTTACACGCAGACAGAGTAAACTGTAAAAATGGACGTTACACGCAGACAGAGTAAACTGTAAAAATGGACGTTAAACGCAGACAGAGTAAACTATAAAAACGGACGTGGCGTTTCAAAATAATGCGAAATGAATATCTCTTGTGATATGTACATTGCCCGTGAATATTGCAATTTCGATGTGAATTCGATTAATTGTGCAGCCCTACTCACGATTGCATTTTGCACTTCCCAGGATACCACCTCATTTGCATTTTACAAACAGGTCTATGTTGAGTCTTCCTAAGTACCCCCTGCGGATAGGCCAAGTACCCCCCCAGGTTGAGAACCTCTGATTAACAGAATGTATACTCACATTACATGTATACTTCAAATCTAAAGGTTTCAGTTACTTCTCTTTTCAGTTTAGCAAATTTCATTACGGCATGTTAAATGTGTGTTTCTGAACCAAAAATCAAGACTGACATTTTGTTCTACATATTCTTAATTGTTGACTGTCAAAGGGTCGATAGACAGTGTGTGAGTCATCTGAGCGGCCATCTAGCTGAACTAGGCAGGCAGCATCTCCAGTATCTTTCGCATCTTTCTGTGAAAGGTTAGACAAATGCCACAAATAATTGTCAAGAGTAGTTTCCTTATAATGTCTTTCCGTTGGCTTGCCACTATGATTATCCGAGGAGGATAAGGTCAGAGGGGCCAATGAATATCTAGTCGGCCTTGCGGTGTGTGTGTGGAAGCCATCAAGCTTACTGTGACAGTAAGGATGTGAGACTGTGAGGTGTAGTCTTTGACAAATGAGGACTGTCTGTGACGGTGAAAGTGGATTTCTGGCTGCACCTCTTGTTTCTGTGCATCCAGTCACTGCTGCGGCTGTCCCAAATGGCACCCTATTCCCCATGAAGTGCACTACTTCTGGTCAAAAGCAGTGCACTATATAGGGGAAATTATGCCATTTGGGACACACAGCCTGTGTAAAGAGGCCTTAGAGCCAGCTGTTGACAGACTCTGTATGAATGAATGGACTGTGTCTGTGTGGACTCTGCCATGTTAAGCAGCATTACTACAGTAAGTCAAGCACCACTGCCAAGATTAGCAGTGGAAAGCAAGGGTGCGTCCCAAATGGCACCATAGTCTCTATTTAGTGCACTACTTTTGACCAGGACCCTCTTTATATAGGAGTTAGGGTGCCATTTGGGATCGCAGCCCAAGACTCTTAACACTCTAGGCATGGATCTAGCTCCCATCTCGGTGGAATCAGAGATGCAGCTCTGATGGCCGTCGAGTGCTTAACTGGTTCACTAAGCATCATGCTGATGCAGGGCTTGAATTCATGTTTATAAAAGAGGTAGGAATCGAAAAAGGACCGGCTGTATGTATGCCCTCCCTCGTTTTGCCACCAGTGCTTTTGTCTGCCCTGCTTGCAGTGTTTACTCAAGATTTGAGATTTTAGTTTTGAGTGGAGGTGTGTGATGGCTCCCAAAGCAGCGTCCCTAGATACAAGATTTTGAATTGAAAAAAAAACTTTTTCATCAAATGTGGTTTTCATGTAGGTAGCAATTTTATTCCACTGTGTAGTTACTGCCACAAATGGTATTTTCTTTCAAAGGGTATCCTTTTGAATTACCCTTTAATTCAAGCCCTTATTCCTGCTTTTACACCCAATTTTCAAACTTGTTGGCCTCATGTTTTCAGATATCTCAAAATGAAGTTCTGAGTCACAAGGTGTAACAAGGTGTGAGTCAAGTGACGTTTCTTTTGTTCCCGTAAAACAGATAGAAGCAATTATCTGGGAGCTGCTATAGTGTTAGAGACATTCCATAAACAGTCAAGTGTTTATCGCCCCATAAAGTTCCTTTATTCTGCAGTTTGACATCAAAAGGGGGTTTGTTGATATCGTTTGACAGACAAATTAACAGCATGCTAGTCCAAGACATTCCCATTGAGAGAATGATAATTAGATGTCTGTTTTTTAATACACTGAACATTTAATAGGAGGGCCTGTGGTTGTCAAACTGCTGGCTTTGGGGAATTAGCACAAAGTCTACAAGGAATTGAGAGGCACAGGTTGATTATTTTTGCTCTACCGATCATTTCACCTTTCACTTGGCAGTCTGAGATTTTGAACTTGAAGCTAAAATAAAAGATTCTCAATAAAACAAACTATACTATGTAAAATATCAGGACACAGAGATAGTCACATGGTGGCCAAATGTTCTCATTATTTGCTGTTAAAAATCACCATAGAGGCATCTTGTTGAGCACTGGGGAGGCATTGCTGCATTGATCTGATCTGATTTGTGTTTATATTTATTATGGATCCCCATTAGTTCCTGCCAAGGCAGCAGCTACTCTTCCTGGGGTTTATTATGGATCCCCATTAGTTCCTGCCAAGGCAGCAGCTACTCTTCCTGGGGTTTATTATGGATCCCCATTAGTTCCTGCCAAGGCAGCAGCTACTCTTCCTGGGGTTTATTATGGATCCCCATTAGTTCCTGCCAAGGCAGCAGCTACTCTTCCTGGGGTTTGTTATGGATCCCCATTAGTTCCTGCCAAGGCAGCAGCTACTCTTCCTGGGGTTTATTATGGATCACCATTAGTTCCTGCCAAGGCAGCATCTTCTCTTCCTGGGGTTTATTATGGATCCCCATTAGTTCCTGCCAAGGCAGCAGCTACTCTTCCTGGGGTTTGTTATGGATCCCCATTAGTTCCTGCCAAGGCAGCAGCTGCTCTTCCTGGGGTTTATTATGGATCCCCATTAGTTCCTGCCAAGGCAGCAGCTACTCTTCCTGGGGTTTATTATGGATCCCCATTAGTTCCTGCCAAGGCAGCATCTTCTCTTCCTGGGGTTTATTATGGATCACCATTAGTTCCTGCCAAGGCAGCATCTTCTCTTCCTGGGGTTTATTATGGATCACCATTAGTTCCTGCCAAGGCAGCAGCTACTCTTCCTGGGGTTTATAATGGATCACCATTATTTCCTGCCAAGGCAGCAGCTTCTCTTCCGGGGTACAGCAAAATTAAGGTAGTTATATACAAATAAAAACATTACATTACACTTCACAACAGATTTCACAACACTCTTCTACTACCACATACTGTATCTACAACACAAAATTATGTGTACTTGTGTGTATAATGCGTATGTTATCATGTGTGTGTGTGTGTGTGTGTGTGTGTGTGTGTGTGTATGCGTGTGTCTGTGCCTGTGTGTGTGTGTGTGTGTGTGTGTGTGTGTGTGTGTGTGTGTGTGTGTGTGTGTGTGTGTGTGTGTGTGTGTGTGTGTGTGTGTGTGTGTGTGTGTGTGTGTGTCTCTTCACAGTTCCTACTGTACCGTAAGGTGTAGTTTTATCTTTTTTTAATCTGATTTTACTGCTATTGTCATGAGGAAAAGTTCATGTTCTGAAGCTTGTGCTCTTTAACCATCATTATAATGTAATGTGCTGTGAGTCACAGATGGCATCGTTGATGGCAGAGGGTACTGTAAGGAGAGACGCTAAATACATTTGTCAAAAAATGTCAAGCACTCACTCATTTTAAGTGATTCACTCTTTATTTAATAGCATCTCCAGCCACTCGTTTGTGTGGGTTGCCTTTGGCAGCCCGCCGTTTCCCATTGTTCATTTCTGCATCTTGCTGTGTCAATCATTTATTGGTTACCTGCCGCACTCGCTGGCTGCATTAGCAATACAATGTCCATTTCTGTAACCATGTAATCAATGAGAGACAACGTGCTGAAGTAGTCTTGGCACAGTTTAACTGCTGTTATAATCTCACACAGTTGTGTTTCTTTTGAAGCACTTAAATAAAGGTTAAATAAAAAAAATGTATTTTGAAGCAGTTACAGCTAGGTTCTCACCTTACATTGGGGGAGAGGGGGTTCATTTGAGCCAAAATAGTACGTTTCTGGGAAACCATGCACAAAATTAATTATTTAACCAAATGTTTAGGAAGAGATCTTCCTTTCATGGAGTTTGTGAAGGAACAAAAAACAGATTTTCACCAACTCAAATGAATTTATTGTGTTAGAGATAATTTTAAGATTGTTCTATACATCATTTGGGGTCTCTATAAGCTTCAATATGAGGTCCTAAACCTAGCATGATAGTGCAACCTTGTAACTGTGTGGGCAACTATAGACAAAATGTTTGCGTTGGGGAAAGTTGAGCCAATGGCCATGGGTTAAGTTGAACCAATGGTTGAGCCAATGGCAAGTTGAGCAAATTGAAGTGCATTCTTCCCAATGCAAGGCATTATCACTGGGATATGAGGTAACAACAGGGCCTGGCCTATGTTAAAGAGCCACTGAGCATTCCGATTGGCATGTGTTTTTCTGTTGCTCATTCGAAAAACAAGATTTCAGTCTTGAATGTGTATTTCCTGACTGATTCCACATTTCGTTAATGATGTTTGTACCCCATGATACGCTGTAGACGTGGAAGCCTGTTTCACTTCTTCAAAATCCCCAGAATGAATCTAAGATAACTCAAAAAATCTGTAATATATTGTGACGTTTTTGCCGAGGATCTTTTGGTTGCGCAATTTTACATCAACCTACTGTAAGGTGTTTGGTGCAGTATTTCTCAGGTAAATAAAGTCGGACCTGCTGAGCACGTCTGTCTCACTCTCTATGCTATTTGAGAGAGAGCAATCACCACAGCTATTCATGTTAGTGGGCAAATGGTCATTGTCAAATAAAAACCCAACCTTCATTTACCCGTTTTGACACATGGATGTTCCAAACTCCGTTTTAGACCAGACTGACTTTATGACCCAAGTTATGCTATTTATCCTTTGTAGTACATTTTGAGACTAGAATAACTGTTACTGACTCAAATCAATGCCACATAGGGCATTTTCAAAGGGATTTGTTGCTTTTTGAAGGCAGTCACTCTTTAAAGGTGTTACAAAAAGTACATTGTTTGTTAGGTGTTAAGCCTGTGTTAAAATATACTTAAAATGAAATGATTAAAAGACAATAAAACAATTGTGATTGTGTTGAATTGTGTTTGGGAAATAAAGATAGACTTGGTTTTAAAAACATAGTGGTAATGTTTAATTCAGCACAGAAATGTGTAGGCGGCTGAACTTACCCTGTCCTGCGGCTCAACTTACCTCACACCCGGTGTAAGTTGTGCCAGGAGACCACTTTTTTGGACAGCTATGTTTTCAAAACTGTTATGTTTACATTCATTCAGATTATTTCCAGGGAAACACAACATCCTGAAATACATGAAGATATCTTTGTTAGAGAGAATACTATATTTCCCTTGACGGAGTGATGCGGAATTTAAAAAAGGCTCAACTTACTCCACTCTCCCCTACCGTCACATGGAGCTAAATATATTATCTTAGATGAGTAGTTTCAAAATGTCATAATAATTCCCATTATGTGCATACATTTATGCACTTTGGATTGACTTACCAATTAACCTGTAGTACTATAAATTCTCTGTGTATTATTTATGCAACTTGTAGGCTATACAGTAACTATAACTTCAAACCTGATAAAATAATTTCCCTTTTGAATGCATATGTTGCATATTTATCAGTTGTGTCCAGAGGGGTCTGCAGGACCAAAATGCACTTCCATCCCTGAAGAGAAAATTGCCTTTGCTGTCTTCTAACATCCAGGTTGTATGAACTGTAATCTGAATCTTGATTTTGATGTGTTTATTAGGGGTGTAACAATTCACCAAGCCCACGGTTAATTTATGTATTGCGGTTTTGGGGTCACAGTTCGGTTCGCTTTCGGTACAGCGGTAAAATGAAATGCCAACAGATACTGGAGTTCATTTTTGTTTATTTAAGAAAATACAAAGTGTTGGTATTCCTGATTGTGAATACTCATAAAAAACAACACTAAAATAAAGTGCAATATGTGTGTAAAGTCAATATGTAAGCAAAGAGAAAAATATTCACAGTTGTGTAACTCTCATAAAGGCGGTGTGTCTATAGTGCATTACTTCTCATCTCCCACTCCGGGGTAATGTGATGGGCTGTCACTGTTAAGTAGCTCTCTGTAGCCCTGGAGGTCCACCATCTGCAGTAAGCGCACCACAGGGTACATTGGCCAATTCATTGAAAACTTGGGCTTTGGCTTGCTTATATTGAGCAGGTACTACCTGTTTGCTGAAATTGGTGCGAGAGGGAAGTTCGTAACGTGGCTCAACCACTTTCACAAGGTGCTAAAACCCTCTATTCTCAACCACCGAGAATAGGCGCATATCCACGGCTATAAACACTAATCGCGCTTGGAATTTCTTTAGCCCTGTCAGAATCAGCTGTGAAGAGCTGCTTGAATGCAGAGGGGAAGCGAAGTTGTGTTGTTGTTTCTTTGCATTTCTGTCAAGCTCCGGTGGTAGGAATATTGGGGCGATTTTGGCGTAAATGTATCAAAATGTTTGAGGTGTTGGCAGCTACATAGGCTATTCTCGATGAGCAGTGGCGACATGTGTTAACGTTTTATACACAGCTCTCTGTCCATCGCCGTTGTAATCTACTTGGAAGCCAACATTTTCCCAAACTGGAGATTTAAACGGTTTATTGACCCCACCACTCTCCATCGTACAGAACTAGTTCCCGGCTGTGCCTCACAAATGGATAGTTTGAAATGCCGCAATTAAGATTTGAATTTGGATTACAATGTGCACATAGGCTCTAGTTGTTTTAACAGAATAGCCTGAAATGTTTTTTCAGTTCAGATTTCATCAAGCAGCATACAGCACAGCGTAGGCATTGCTTATTTTTTTTAATATTGTTTTTTATGTATTCATTCGTGTTCACAGTGCGGACCAAACTGAGTTCCCTGTACTGAACGGTTTGGTACAAATAGGTGTATCGTTACGCCCGTAGCGTTTATACTACAAAAGACACTGTGTTATTGAGGCATTATGTCATACAGCCTTCGGGGGGGAGGATATTGGCAGATACATGAAAGGACTTGGCTGTAGTATAGTGAGAGATAATAATAATAATGGAATGGAAATGTGTTTCTTGCATATCCCGACTCCCCCTGAGACACCAGCAGGGAGTGGGGTCACAGCCAGGGTCACCATTGTCGAGCGCCCCTGGAGCTCTGGTCAAAAGTATAGTGCACTAGGTAGGGAATACGCTGGCATTTGCAAGCAGCTAAAGTAAACGGTCCACAGTGAGGGATGAATAATATTCAACATAGCCGGCACAAACAATAGCACACAGCAAAGGAGAGAGGCTATGGATTATATCATGGAACTGTGTACCATTGAGACGATGGTGGAGATTGCAATTAATGCTCATGGCTCCTCCGAGGGATCTTTGAGGAACCAGTAGTTGTCTGCAGTGGAGTGAGCATGGTTGAGATGATAATGAGGGGTAATGTGGTGCTTGTAAGCAGCATGAAAGTGCCAAAGGAATCAAAGACGAGAAGACACAGAATCCTCCATTAAATATACGTCAATGACAGTGGAAACAAAGAACAAAGACCTAAACTCTTTGTGTTTGTTAAGGGTGGGGTGTGTGTGTGTGTGTGTGTGTGTGTGTGTCTGTGTGTGTGTGTGTGTGTGTGTGTGTGTGTGTGTGTGTGTGTGTGTGTGTGTGTGTGTGTGTGTGTGTGTGTGTGTGTGTGTGGGTGTGTGTGTGTGTGTGTGTGTGTGTGTGTGTGTGTGTGTGTGGGTGTGTGCATGGGTATGTGTGTGCGTGTGTATGGGGAGGATAGTTGAAATAGCTTATTTATGAAGGCATCAGCCCCCCTCCCCCTATCACACCAGCTGTTTATGACACTACAGTGGAGGCTTTGATCATCAGGCCAAGGGCACAGAGCTTGACGTGACAGATGCAGACCAGAAGGTAGGAACCGTAATTGTTGCTCTCTCACTCAAGTTTTTAAAATAGATATGTCTCTTCATATCACAGCATTTCTTTACTCCACCGCCAAGTATTGTGTTATTATACCCCTCGTGAAAATACCCCAAAATATGTTTTGGACACACCCCCTGAACTATAGCGCCACGCAATACAGATAAGATCTACTATTGCACTTGTTTGTGAAAAATAGTGCCTCTAACGACTTCAGGTAAATTATTTTTCTAATAACAAGACTTTGTATACAATTACAAGTTTGAACTCAAAGAGACAATAGCATTATCACAACAGTCAACAGTAGTACAAGGTGCCTTGGGAAAGTCCATTCAAAACAGGAGGAATGTTGCACCTGCTACCGGAGCTGTGAATTGTCGTCACTAATTTATTACCAGGGATTTCAGACAACGCAGGTGCCCAAACCCCATACTCATCTGACCTGGAAATGACTGCAAGCCAAACAGCTGCTTCATACATTTATCTCTAAATTGCTGTCATGGACTTGATTGTCCCTATTGAGTGTAATCTAATTATATGATAAGCATAGTAGGCATATATTTTTTGCAAAAAAAGCTATTTGAATGCTATTTGAACTTATACATTTCTGTCATGCGGGGTTACAGGTACAATATTTAAATTCATATAATTTCATATTGAATCCATATTTGTTTTATTAATTATTTCATACATTGTACCTGTGGGCTGCCACTCAGAAGAAGACAACAAGAAGAGAAAATAAAAAAACAATACAAAAGGTGCATAATTACAAAGTATTGATCATTTTGATAATATTTTTGAGTTTAAATAATAATAATTTCAGTACAAACAGGAAAAGAAAACAAAAAAGAAGTGGGCCTCCAACCCCGAACTCCCATCCCATCCCATCCCCCCAACCCCAACCAGCAAACAAACTTCTCATTTCCAAGTAAGGTCCTATGCTGTAGGTGATTTATCGTAATTAATTATATCGACAAAATGTCCACGATAAGTCGTCGGTTTGGTCGGTGTCAATCATTTTCAGTTTATCGTCCCAGCTCTAGTTGACATGGAACATATAAAAAAAGGCTACCTGATCTAATAGCAAGCTCGCGCCACATTTTCATATAGGTAGCAGACCTGCGTTTAAATACATCTGTATTGGAGTATTTGTTATTTTAAATACTTTTTTCTGTGTATTTTAGTATTTTCAAGTACAAAGCCCAAAACAAGTACTTTTATTGGAATGCTTGCATGGTTATTTGTAAAAAAAAAAAAAAATAACAGTCTTCCAAATTATATTTTAAATAATTTTCAAAAACGTATTTTAAATACTATTTTCAAATACCTGGGTTAAATGTATGGCAGTGTATTTGAGTCAGTGTATGTGAGTATTTTCAAATACTTTCCAAGTGTATTTCCAAATACATTGTAATATTCAACTACTTGATTTTTCCAATAAAGGTTATCTGAATACTTACTTTGGAATGTATGTGAAAGTAATTGGGATATTTGAAATAGTACTTGAACCCAGGCCTGATAGGTAGTCACGATAATTATTAAATACATTAATGACATGAAATGCATACACTTCTCTTGCCACTGACGTTTACACCTCAGGGAAATAATTACTATAGCATTGACACGCCATGCATGAGATTTGCATGGCTAGTTAATTCAAGGCAAGGCTATGCTACCCTAGAGCACTCCAGCAGTAGCTGTCAGGGAAACAATTATTTCTACCCAATTATTTTCTCCTCTGAGACAAAGGCGTAAAAGTGAATTGGATATTGGAGGAACTGTTTTATGTTGCTTCTTTCAAGGCTTTTTCTTTTATTGATGTCAGGTCTTTACCAAAGTCTTGTATGCATCACAGAGGGTAATTATATCCTACAATAGATCCATAATGCTATAAACAAGACTGCTGACTTATTGAGACCAGACAAATGACCAATCAATATATTTCATAGAGACACATTTATTTTTTAAATTACATTTACAATGTTTTTCCTTTTCTTGAATATCTTATTTGCCTGATGACAAACTGAATTCTTCCGCAGCTCTATTGTACCCTACAGTCTGAGACTGCCATCATTGAAGTGGTTTATGGTGACGTCAAAATGAGGGGTGTTGAATTTTTTCATGGGGATGGGGGGGTTAAAGGTACCATATTTTAATTGATATAATTTCATATTATATTCCATTTGTTTTTCATTATTTCATACATTCTACCTGTGGGCTGCCACTCAGAAGAAGAAGACCACAAGAAGAGAATTAAAAAAATAAACATTACAAAAGGTGCATAATTACAAAGTATTGATAATGTTGATCATATTTTAAAGTTTAAATAATAATAAATTCAGTATTCAGTGTGAACAGGAAAAGAAAACAAAAAAGAAGTGGGCCTCCACCCCCAATCTCCCATCCCATCCCATCCCCCCAACCAACAAACTTCACATACAGTGGCTTGCGAAAATATTCACCCCCCTTGGCATTTTTCCTATTTTGTTGCCTCATAACTCGGAATTAAAATTGATTTTGGGGGGGTTTGTATCATTTGATTTACACAACATGCCTCCCACTTTGAAGATGCAAAACATGTTTTTTTGTGAAACAAACAAGAAATAAGACAAAAAAACAGAAAACTTGAGCGGGCATAACTATTCACCCCCCCAAAGTCAATACTTTGTAAAGCCCCCTTTTGCAGCAATTACAGCTGCAAGTCTCTTGGAGTATGTCTCTATAAGCTTGGCACATCTAGCCACTGTTTTTTTCCCATTCTTCAAGGCAAAACTGCTCCAGCTCCTTCAAGTTGGATGGGTTCCGCTGGTGTACAGTAATCTTTAAATCATACCACAGATTATCAATTGGATTGAGGTCTGGGCTTTGTCTAGGCCATTCCAAGACATTTAAATGTTTCCCCTAAATAACCTGTTAGGGCTAGGGGGCAGCATTTGCACGTCTGGATAAAAAAATGTACCCGATTTAATCTGGTTACTAATCCTACCCAGTAACTAGAATATGCATATACTTATTATATATGGATAGAAAACACTCTAAAGTTTCTACAACTGTTTGAATGGTGTCTGTGAGTATAACAGAACTCATTTGGCAGGCAAAACCCTGAGACATTTTCTGACAGGAATTGGATACCTGATGTGTTGTATTACCTTTAAACCTATCCCATTGAAAAACACAGGGGCTGAGGAATATTTTGGCACTTCCTATTGCTTCCACTAGATGTCACCAGCCTTTACAAAGTGTTTTGAGTCTTCTGGAGGGAGATCTGACCGAACAAGAGCCATGGAACGATGATGTCCCATTAGACACCTGGCGCGCGAGTTCATGTTGGGTACCCTCATTCCAATACGTTATAAAAGAGTATGCATTCGTCCACCTTGAATATTATTCATGTTCTGGTTAAAAAAGGCCCTAATGATTTATGCTATACAACGTTTGACATGTTTGAACGAACGTAAATATATTTTTTCCCCTCGTTCATGACGAGAAGTCCGGCTGGCTTAGATCATGTGCTAACAAGACAGAGATTTTTGGACATAAATGATGAGCTTTTTTGAACAAAACTACATTCGTTATGGACCTGTGATACCTGGAAGTGACATCTGATGAAGAGAATCAAAGGTAATGGATTATTTACATAGTATTTTCGATTTTAGATCTCCCCAACATGACGTCTAGTCTGTATCGCAACGCGTATTTTTCTGGGCGCAGTGCTCAGATTATTGCAAAGTGTGATTTCCCAGTAAGGTTATTTTTAAATCTGGCAAGTTGATTGCGTTCAAGAGATGTAAATCTATAATTCTTTAAATGACAATATAATATTTTACCAATGTTTTCTAATTTTAATTATTTAATTTGTGACGCTGACTTGACTGCCGGTTATTGGAGGGAAACGATTTCCTCAACATCAATGCCATAGTAAAACGCTGTTTTTGGATATAAATATGAACTTGATAGAACTAAAAATGCATGCATTGTCTAACATAATGTCCTAGGAGTGTCATCTGATGGAGATTGTAAAAGGTTAGTGCATCATTTTAGCTGGTTTTATGGTTTTGGTGACCCTGTCTTTGAATTGACAAAACATTACACACAACTCTTGTAAATGTACTGTCCTAACTTACTCTAAATTTATGCTTTCGCCGTAAAACCTTTTTGAAATCGTAAAACGTGGTTAGATTAAGGAGATGTTTATCTTTCAAAGGGTGTAAAATAGTTGTATGTTTGAAAAATTTGAATTTTGACATTTATTTGGATTCAAATTTGCCGCTCTTGAAATGCACCTGCTGTTGATGGAGTGCACCACGGGTGGCACGCTAGCGTCCCACCTAGCCCATAGAGGTTAAACCACTCAAGTGTTGCTTTAGCAGTATGCTTAGCATCATTGTCCTGCTGGAAGGTGAACCTCCGTCCCAGTCTCAAATCTTTGGAAGACTGAAACAGGTTTCCCCCAAGAATTTCCGTGTATTTAGCGCCATCCATCATTCCTTCAATTCTGACCAGTTTCCCAGTCCCTGCCGATGAAAAACATCCCCACAGCATGATGCTGCCGCCACCATGCTTCACTGTGGGGATGGTATTCTCGGGGTGATGAGAGGTGTTGGGCTTGCCCCAGACAGTGTTTTCCTTGATGGCCAAAAATCTACATTTTAGTCTCATCTGACCAGAGTACCTTCTTCCATATGTTTGGGGAGTCTCCCACATGCCTTTTGGCGAACACCAAATGTGTTTTCTTATTTCTTTTTTTAAGCAATGGCTTTTTTTCTGGCCACTCTTCTGTAAAGCCCAACTCTGTGGAGTGTACGGCTTAAAGTGGTCCTATGGACAGATACTCCAATAGCCTACAATAGATCGATAATGCAATAAAACAACACTGCTGACTTATTGACACCAGACAAATGACCAATCAATATATTTAATAGAGATACATTTATTTTTTAAATTACATTTACAATATTTTACCCTTTCTTGAGTATCTTATTTGACTGATGACAAATTGAATTCTTCTGCAGCACTATCGTTTGCTACATACTTCAGTCTGAGACTGCCATCATTGAAGTCATTTGTGGTGACATCAAAATGAGGGGTGTTGTACAAAACAAAATCATCAGCGATTGGATCATCTCTAACCAATCACATTATCAAAGCCAATGACAAGTTTTCTAACCACCACTTTACCCACGTGTGTTCTGGCTCTGGCCCAACCCATCGGTTTCTGGGACCAATCAGATGGTCGAGAATGGACTTCCATTGGCGTAGCGTTTGGCCGGAGCAAGGAGTTTGGGTTGCCAGGCAATCTGCCTGTAGGCGATGCACTTTATATGAACCAATGTAAAGACTCGTATTTACACTCATTGCTCTAATGTAAGATATCTGACGTTTTTCTTCTCTGTAAGGCTAAGAGATGTTCTTCGATGCCTCTGCGATCTTAAGTTGAATTTCTCATTTTACAGACTCAAAAGCTACAGTGACTCTTTTACCTCAGCCTCTTCCATCCTCCATCATGTACATAATTACAACAGGATGTTCCTAGCTAAGTGAATGTAATTGGGTTCCTGTCATCCCCTAGTGCCTATGTTTTCTCCAGGTAGTCATTCACCTCTTAATATTGAGCTCATGTATTATTCACGAAGCCTGTCCCGCTGCTGCGACCCTTAACTATAATTAGCTTTTCCCAACACCTCCCTTTCTTTAAGACGGACAATCTGGAGAGCGGAGATGGGAGAGGAAGAGAGAGCCAAAGAGATGCAGGGTGCGCAGAAACAGTTAGTGACACCTTGGTGAGGAGTTGGACTGTGAGAAAGAAGGAGGGAGGGGGGGTTATGAAAGAGAGGGAGAGAAAGAGAGAGGTGGTTGCGAAAGAGAGAGAGAGGGAGAAAGAGAGAGCGTGGCTACCGATTGCCATTATAAGTGTTTACGCCACTGTTTTGGAGAGCCAATGATCTGTTCTTGTGTGAGTCATGGAGATTATTAAGACTGGTGGCAGCGTGCAGCACAGAGCATCGGCAGAACTCCCTCACGCTCCTCACACTGACAACAGACAGGAGACAGAGCAGAGAGAGACACTTCTTAAACGTACAGCAATACAGCCGGCAGGTGAGTGAGTGTAAATGCCTGTAGCTGTGATATTTCATGGTTTACTGTGTAAAGCTTGAGCATCCTGTATTCTCTCTCTGCTACCAGCGACTTCAGATGATCACAATCTCTCCCCTCAGCATGCTGTTTTATGTCGTTGTTAGAGGTAGACATAGAGGCAGATCTCGCCCTCTCTCTTTCTCTGTGCATCTTTCTCTCAACCCTTGTCACTCTCCTTCCTGCCTCCCCCTCTGTCTCATTTCTTGCTGTCACTGTCTGTCATTCTTGTCCCTGCCTCCCCTCTCTCTGTCTTCCTCACTCCCTCCCTGCACTCCTCTCTGTGACAGTGAGTTGCCTCATGTCTTGTGTACAAAGGATCCATCAAAATGTCTGTGGTCTGGTGGAAGTAACTAATTTCAGGTGGTTAAATTTGTCATCCAAATCATTGTATTCAACATGCTGTTTAGTCTTTTTGGAAGGAGAAGGTGCATGTCACTCCACCCCCCCCCCCCCCCCCCTCCCACCCCCCCCCACCCCACACACACACAGCTATAGCCTCCACCTACAAAACAGCCAATGTAGGTGCACACAGTGCCACAGTCTTGTATTACAGAATGACTCATAAATACATACTGTTATAGTGTGCTTAAGGCATCAGTCTACAGTGCAATTCTAATTAAATTCCCTCTCCCTGTCATTTCCATTTAATTCAAATAAAATCCCAGGTCAGTCTTTGAATTCAGATATAATTAAATTCCTTTCAAATCAAATGTTAGGTAAATTCTAAGAATTCAATTCCCAATTAAATATTGTCCCCAACAATTCCACAAATTCAAATTCATTTCCCTTGGGCTTTCAGGCTAATCATGTCACTGTTCAGACAGCCTTGCTACAGCATACGGCTATACTGGAAATATAAATAATATAAATCATTTTAAATAAATCCTGCAGTCCATTGATACTAAGTGCATTAATTCCATTCACTGGAAAATGTACAAATATAAAATTCCAATTCAATTCCAAAGATTTTTTCAATTCCAATTCAAACAGTTCAAACAGTCTAATTCCAATTCAATTCCATTTCCATAACTTGAAGATAGTTAAAATTCAACTTCAATTCAATGTAAATTCTCCACTTCATGAGTGAATTCAATAATTTAATTGGAATATTACATTGGGACTGGAGCTGTGGAGAGCACACACAGGTAAACCATAGAAGCACTGTTAGCATGTTTTAAATGCTGGAATGAATGGTGCTCTGCTTGTCGTTATCGCATTCTATTGTCTGTCTACTATTGTCTGTTTGTTTGAGGAGGATTCTGCTTCTTTGTGTTAAGCGGTGTAATGTACAGCTCTTATGGATGGGGCTAAATATATCCGTGGTTTCTGTGTGTCTGTGTGTGTGTGTGCAGACCCACAACAAGGCATCACTGTTTCCCGTGTGTGTGTGTGTGTGTGTGTGTGTGTGTGTGTGTGTGTGTGTGTGTGTGTGTGTGTGTGTGTGTGTGTGTGTGTGTGTGTGTGTGTGTGTGTGTGTGTGTGTAGACCCACAACAAGTCATCACTGTTTCCCTACTGTGTGTGTGTGTGTGTGTGTGTGTGTGTGTGTGTGTGTGTGTGTGTGTGTGTGTGTGTGTGTGTGTGTGTGTGTGTGTGTGTGTGTGTGTGTGTGTGCGTGCGTGCAGACCCACAACAAGGCATCAAAACTGTTTCCCTACTGTGTGTGTGTGTGTTTGTGTTTGTGCGTGCAACTTACTGTGTGTGTGTGTGTGTGTGTGTGTGTGTGTGTGTGTGTGTGTGTGTGTGTGTGTGTGTGTGTGTGTGTGTGTGTGTGTGTGTGTGTGTGTGTGTGTGTGTGTGTGTGTGTGTGTGTGTGTTGAGAGGTATAGCCTACTGTACAGTAGTCTGAAGATGGGACTAAGCGAAGCGTAGGGGTGTCTGCTGGCCTGCCAAGGATAGTCAGCTGATCTGCTTGGAGGTGCAGGAGATTTATGACCCCCGAGAACAAAAGTGTGTCTGCCTTGGGACCATAAACCATAAATCACAGAGAACTGGTTCAGACCGGGTCAGCAGCTCCTCTGTTCTGTGTTTGTACGTATTTGTATTTATTATGGATCCCCATTAGCGGTTGCCAAGGCAGCAGCTACTCTTCCTGGGGTCCAGCAAAATGAAGACAGTTGTACAATTTAAAAAACATTACAATGCATTACACAACAGATTTCACAACACATTAAGTGTGTGTGTGTGTGTGTGTGTGTGTGTGGCTGTTGTGTTTGTGTGTGTGTGTGTGTGTGTGTGTGTGTGTGTGTGTGTGTGGTGGTTGTGCTTTTAACGCTGTCTCTCCCTGACTCAGATGTTTGTTGACATACTGTTCCTCCTGGGTTGGATGTGCTAGGTTGAATTACAGCCTTATTCTAAAATTGATTAAATAAAAATAAATGTTCATCAATCTACACACAATACCCCATAATGACACAGTCGAAAACAGGTTTTTAGAAATTGGTTTATGTTCCTTGTATGACTGTTGTGATGTTGCTACCCTGAAGTTTTTGCTATCTAGAGGTATTCAGCAGGATAATTGCAAAATGTTTAAGTGTCAATCAAGACATTCTCTTTTTCTAATGCCAAAATGTCACTGGCTTTTCTTTGAAATGACCTCAAACAGTTTTCTGCTAATTCCTTTATTGACCTTTATTTATTTAGGCATTCCACTGACACGAGGTGTTATATATTTTATTGAGACTGTAATATCAAAATAGCAAATTAAGTTTTGTGTAAGGCTATAAGTGAACTAGCAATTCATTGCATTATATTCTATGTTCTGTCTATATAATCTGTCAATCTAATGGATGTTTGTCTGGTTTGGCATTACATGAAGGCTAAAGGTGAACATGGATTTATGCAAAGTTATTAGAGAAAGCGCTCTTGCCATTGAAATCCATTCATTAGATGTGTCTATCCAGCCTCAAGAAGACATACTGGATATATTGCTCCCTCATTGATTTGTTATACAACATTTCAGAGTGAAATAGGTAGCTAGCGAATGCTATACATTACTAGAGGTAGTCTAATTTCAGTACAGTGCCTTCAGAAAGTATTCCCACTTTTTTACTTTTTCCACATTTTGTTGTGTTACAGCCTAAATTTAAAATTGATTATATTGTCAAAGTGGAATAATAATTATGTTTTAATAAATGTTTACAAAATTATACAAAAATGAAAAGCTGAAATGTCTTGAGTCAATAAGAATTTCACCCCTTTGTTATTGCAAGCCAAAATAAGTTCAGGAGTAAAAATGTGCTTAACAAGTCACATAATAAGTTGCATGGAGTCACTCTGTGTTCAATAATAGTGTTTAACATGATTTTTGAATGACTACCTCACCTCTGTACACAACACATACAATTAAGGTCCCTCAGTCAAACAGTGAATTTCAAACACAGATTCAACCACAATGACGAGAGAGGTTTTCCAATGCCTCGCAATTTTTCAAATGAAAAAAACAAACATTATTTAACTAGGCAAGTCAGTTAAGAACAAATTCTTATTTACAATGACGGCCTACCCCGGCCAAACCCTCCCGTAACCCAGACGCCACTGGGTCAATTGTTCGCCGCCCTATGGGACTCCCAATCACTGCTGGGTGTGAGACAGCCCCGGATCGAACCAGGGTCTGTAGTGACGTTGCTAGCACTGTGATGCAGTGCCTTAGACCGCTGCGCCACTTGGGAGTTATGCAAAGAAAGGTATCTATTGGTAAAAAAAGAAGACATTGAATATCCCTTAGAGTATCGTGACGTTATTAATTACACTTTGGATTGTGTATCAATAGACCCAGTCACTAACAAGATACAGGCGTCCTTCCTAACTCAGTTGCTGGAGAGGAAGGAAACCGCTCAGAGATTTCATTATGGCCAATGGTGACTTTAAAACAGTTACAGAGTTTAATGGCTGTGATAGGAGAAAACTGAGAATGGATCAACAACATTGGACTTACTCCACAATACTAACCTAAATAACAGAGTGAAAAGAAGGAAGCCTGTACAGAATATAAATATTCAAAAACATGTATCCTGTTTGCAATAAGGCACTAAAGTAAAACTACAAAGAACAAAGTAAAGAAAATCTCTGGCAAGACTTGAAATTGTCTGTATAGCAATGATCAACAACCAACTTGACAGAGCTTGAAGAATTTTTAAAAGAATAATGTGTAATATTGTATAATTCAGGTGTGCAAAGCACTTAGAGACTTACCCAGACAGACTCACAGCTGTAATCGCTGCCAAAGGGGATTCTAACATGTATTGACTCAGGGATGTGATTACTTACTGTATGTAAATTAGATATTTTTGTATTTCATTTTCAATAAATTTGCACAAATCTTTGCGGGGGTCGTTATGGGGTTTTGTGTTTAGATTGGTGAGACAAAATATACACTACCGTTTAAAAGTTTGGGGTCACTTAGAAATGTCCTTGTTTTTGAAAGAAAAGCAAATGTTTTGTCCATTAAAATAACATCCAATTGATCAGAAATACAGTGTAGACATTGTTAATGTTGTAAATTACTATTGTAGCTGGAAACGGCAGATTTTTTATGGAATATCGACATAGGTGTACAGAGGCCCATTATCAGCAACCACCACTCCAGTGTTCCAATGGCACGTTATGTTAGCTAATCCAAGTTTATCCTTTTAAAAGGCTAATTGATCATTAGAAAACCCTTTTGCAATTATGTTAGCACAGCTGAAAACTGTTGTCCTAATTAAAGAAGCAATAAAAAAACTGCCTTTTTTTGACTAGTTGAGTATCTGGAGCATCAGCATGTAATGAATATGAGGGGAGACAGAGAGCTGGTTTAAAGTGCAGGGTGCAGCAGGTGTTTCTTTGTAAAGGACCACAAGAGGAGGCAGGTAGCTGGGTCCAGGAGCAGGCAGAAGGTCATAAACAGGGGGTCCAAAAAGGCAACAGTACAGGCAGGGAAAAGGCTAGTAACGTAGTCCGGGAGATCAGCCAAGAGGTTGATAACAGGAAATCCAATATGCAAAGGTACAGGCAGGGAATAGGGAAAAAAAGCGTCATTAGTGAGGATGCCCAAAAACTATCATACACAGGAGGGCTAATACGGGAAAAACAGCACTTCGAATAGAAGTGTGTAACAAAACAATCAATACCTCACAATGATGTGTTGCAAAGAACTGAACTAAATAGTGTGTGTAAATGACATACAGGTGTGTGAACAGCTGATCAGAATTCAGGTGATTGGGATCTGGAGAGTGAGCTGCGTTCAGGGGATCTACGTGTTTGAGAGTGTGAGTTGGAAGCAGACGTTACACAGCATTTGTGGGTTCGATTACAGGCTCAAAATGGCCAGAATCAAATAACTTTCTTCTGAAACTCGTTAGTCTATTCTCGTTCTGAAAAATGAAGGCTATTCCATGCGAGAAATTGCCAAGAAACTGAAGATCTCGTACAACGCTGTGTACTACTCCCTTCACAGAACAGCGCAAACTGGTTCTAACCAAAATAGAAAGAGGAGTGGAAGGTTTGAGAAACAAACAAGTCCTCAACTGGCAGCTTCATTAAATAGTACCTGAAAAACACCAGTCTCAACGTCAACAGTGAAGAGGCGACTCCGGGATGATGGCCTTCTAGGCAGAGTTGCAAAGAAAAAGCCATATCTCAGACTGGCCAATAAAAATAAAAGATTAAGATGGGCAAAAGAACACAGACACTGGACAGAGGAACTCTGCCTAGAAGGCCAGCATCCCAGAGTCGCCTCTTCACTGTTGACGTTGAGACTGGTGTTTTGCAGGTACTATTTAATGAAGCTGCCAGTTGAGGACTTGTGAGGCGTCTGTTTCTCAAACTAGACACTCTAATGGACTTGTCCTCTTGCTCAGTTGTGCACCGGGGCCTCCCAATCATCTTTCTATTCAATTTCTTGCATGGAATAGCCTTCATTTCTCAGAACAAGAATAGACTGACAAGATTCAGAAGAAAGTTTTTTGTTTCTGGACATTTTGAGCCTGTAATCGAACCCACAAATGCTGATGCTCCAGATACTCAACTAGTCTAAAGAAGGCCAGTTTTATTGCTTCTTTAATCAGAATGGCAGTTTTCAGCTGTGCTAACATAATTGCAAAAGGGTTTTCTATGACCAATTAGCCTTTTATAATGATAAACTTGGATTAGCTAACACAACGTGCCATTGGAACACAGGAGTGATGGTTGCTGATAATGGGCCTGTCACGTCCTGACCTGTAAGGGGTCATTTTGTTATTGTAGTATGGTCAGGACGTGGCAGGGGTGTGTTTGATTTATGTGTCTTGGGTTTTTTGGGTAATGTTCTATGTTGACTATTTCTATGTTTGAATGTCTATTTAGTCTATTTCTATGTTCAGGTTTTGGTTTGGCCTTCAATTGGAAGCAGCTGTTCTTCGTTGCTTCTAATTGGAGGCCATATTTAATTAGGGGGTTTTTGTCACTGTGTTTGTGGGTAGTTGTTCCATGTATAGCTGTGTAGCCTTACAGGATTGTTTTTTTTTTGTCGTTGTTTGTTATTTTTGTTAAGTTTATCCAAATAAAAAAGGAAGATGAGCACGATACCCGCTGTTTCTTGGTCCACTTTTTACGACGCTCCTGACAGGGCCTCTATATGCCTATGTAGATATTCCATTAAAAATCAGCCGTTTCCAGCTACAATAGTCATTTACAACATTAACACTGTATTTCTGATCAATTTGATGTTATTTTAATGGACCAAAAATGTGATTTTCTTTTAAAAACAAGGACATTTCTAAGTGACCCCAAACTTTTGAACAGTAGTGTATATTTAATCAATTTTGAATTCAGTCGAGGGGTATGAATACTCTCTGAAGGCACTGTAAGTTATTTCTGTACGATACGTATTTCAGAGTTATTTTTATAATGCTGGCATGAATATAGATATAAATAATCTGTGTCAGGAATAGGAAGTAATGATAGAAAGATGGATCTTAATTTAGTTGTGCCTGTATTGTTTTTGAAAGAGGTGTCGAGCCGCTGCTGGAAATCAAACACATGCAAATGCCTGCTGTGTTGTGGAATGGAACTGCTTTGGAACATCTGAAGTACTTCAAACTCAAACTGCCATAACAGTTACTACAATATGATTAATAATGTAAGATAAGACTGACCAATAAAATATACAATATGTCAACTTAGTGTAGATGTCTAGCTATTACTGTATGTCATGAGTCCCTGTTGGTTGCTCTCCACTAGGCCGATGCATTGGTAGGATTCAATGCATTTTGAAATTGAGCACATCAGTCTTCGTCAAGACTAAACATTCACTATCAACGGAACAAAACACTTAGCATACTTTGCTTTGGAAAACATCCCAGATGATACATAGGTGTAAATACATAGATTGGAGTAAGGGCGCAGCATTGGATAGCAGACGATTTACAGGCTCCTGACCAATTCTGCTATTTTGTAATTTTGTATTTATTATATATTTTATTATTACGTGTTTTACTTTTCTATTAATTCTTTATTTTCTTTCTCTCTGCGTTGTTGGGAAGGGCCCGTAAGCAAGCATTTCACTGTTAGTCTACACCTGTTGTTTACAAAGCATGTGACAAATAACATTTGATTTGAATACAGATTTAAAAAGGCTACTATTCATTATACGCTTGTTATTATAGAAAATAACAAACATGTTTATTTTCTCCCTGTGTTGAAGAGGCTCCGTTATTCACAGTTTCTTAAAATATTCTAAAAACAAAAACACTACTGGGAGTGAAAAAGCAAGCAAAAATGACCTTTACAAGTGAAATGTTAATTTATACACTGTATGAAAAAAGAACGTGTACTGAATGGTTAGCTAGCTACTGAATCCAGAGCAGCGTTATTCCCCTGGTCGCCTTCTGCGGTTCTTTACATGTGGATTAGGAACAGTTCAGTGGTCATTAAGCAACAATATGCTGGGGGAATTGGTGGTTATGATACTGTATGTTTATTTGTGGCTACAGCATAAAAATGGCCTCATCAAGTCCCTAGGGTCCTGTATTATTACTGGTTTACTGGTATATTAGTGGCTTGTACTATGGTCTTGGTTATAGCCTGTTTGTAGGTCGCTCTGCTCAAGACTCTCCCTCCCTCGTCATTATGAGTGCAGCATAAAAGGGCTTTGAACTCCTCCTGTAGATGCCAGGAACTCATTATTGCCAGACAGCTGTTCGCAGTAAAATCGTTCTAACTCCTATTAAGTACCATTATTATTTTAGAATGCACACCATGTTGTTTTTATGATTGCTTTTACTCCTCTCTGAATGAGAATGGCAGCCAAATGTATATGCCCCCAACAAATGTCCACTAATTACCATCTGACGTTCGCAAATTCATTATTTCAATATGAACCATTTTATTTAAACTTTATTAATCCAGGTTAGTCTTGTCAAGTTAAAATCTATTTTTCAACCATGATGCCTGAGAGGGTCTCTAGTTTCTCTGACTCTATTGTGCAGACGAGCCCTGTTTCCTTTGTGGTAGTCAGACACTAATATGGCCATATACTGTAGACCCATTGTGGCCACTAGTGCTTCCAATTATGCCCCTCTTTGAGTGGATCTGTTCTTACTGTGTAGGTTATTTAGAAGGCGGTGCTCTTGAGCCTCATACAGTGGTACTTTTCCTTTGTTAGTGCTGGGGCCTCTCCCTGGTTGTGTTGCCCGGTATACCGGTCCCACTGTAATATCACGGACCCAAAACGTCATGATACTTATGATACCTTAGTACTGTTTCATATGACGCTGGCGCCTGTTATAAAATGTTTATAAAGTCAGTTTTGTTTATACATTTAAGCAATGGCCACTAGTCTCTGGTATGGGCAGGTCCAATGATATCCACTTCACGTTCATGCCCATATCACCTGTGGCAGCTGTAGTCAGCCAGCCTCATCGCTTACCAGCCCTCACTCACCTGCTTCTCTCCGTCCGGTCTTCAGTGTCTATTCCTCCGTCAGTTTAAAAAATCTATAATTTAGCTGTGATGGCGAGCGGGGATGCAGACCCAGACCCTGATGAGTCTTCTGTTGTTACATTTGTACATTTGTAACATTGGAGCAGTGCACAAAGCGAGTAATGTTGATGCATTCTAAAAGTTCATCACCTGTTGTAACCAAGCACACAGACCAGTCTGAATAGACTCTGCAAGTTCACTGTCATGCAGCCTCTGAGTGTCAGAGAGGGAAAATGGAGCACAACTTTGTGACAGGCATGCTTGCAGCTTAATTTCAAGAACCATGTTGCAGGCTGTTTTTAAACTAACCCCTGGTCGCTAATTATTGGTTTGATAACAAACAACGTAGTTCAGTCATTTTACCTAGCTAGCTGACAACCTGGTAACTTGACAGTAGGTTTAGGCACATCTGATTGGCACAGGAAGAAAGGAAAATGGTCTGCCACTCATGAGATGTGCTTGAAAAGGTAAGATTCATATAGGGCTAATGGAAGACTAAACTACATCAAACATCTATTTCTTTCTGCTGCTCCTTAAAATCTGTTTGGTGCCTAACGTTATAAAAGTTGGTAGCAGTGTGTATTTGTGGGGGAGAGAGAGTGGTGTGTGTGTGTTTATGAGAGTGAGGGAGACAGAGTGAGTGAGGGAGACAGAGAGAGTGAGGGAGACAGAGAGATTGAGGGTGAAAGAGAGCGTGAGGGAGACAGAGAGAGTGAGGGAGACAGAGAGATTGAGGGAGACAGAGATTGAGGGACACAGAGAGATTGAGGGAGACAGAGAGAGTGTGTGAGACAGAGAGAGTGTGTGAGGGAGACAGATAGAGGAAGACAGAGAGAGTGTGTGAGAAGGAAGAGTGTGTCTGTGTTAACTGAACAGTAAAGGTTTCATGCAGTGTTTTCCCCTGACTGACACAATGACATGCAGATCATTATGCAGTGTTTTCCCCTGACTGACACAATGACATGCAGATCATTATGCAGTGTTTTCCCCTGACTGACACAATGACATGCAGATCATTATGCAGTGTTTTCCCCTGACTGACACAATGACATGCAGATCATTATGCAGTGTTTTCCCCTGACTGACACAATGACATGCAGATCATTATGCAGTGTTTTCCCCTGACTGACACAATGACATGCAGATCATTATGCAGTGTTTTCCCCTGACTGACACAATGACATGCAGTGTTGTCTCCCTGACTGACACAATGACATGCAGATCATTATGCAGTGTTGTCCCCCTGACTGACACAATGACATGCAGATCATTATGCAGTGTTGTCCCCCTGACTGACACAATGACATGCAGATCATTATGCAGTGTTTTCCCCTGACTGACACAATGACATGCAGATCATTATGCAGTGTTTTCCCCTGACTGACACAATGACATGCAGATCATTATGCAGTGTTTTCCCCTGACTGACACAATGACATGCAGATCATTATGCAGTGTTGTCTCCCTGACTGACACAATGACATGCAGATCATTATGCAGTGTTGTCCCCCTGACTGACACAATGACATGCAGATCATTATGCAGTGTTGTCCCCCTGACTGACACAATGACATGCAGATCATTATGCAGTGTTTTCCCCTGACTGACACAATGACATGCAGATCATTATGCAGTGTTTTCCCCTGACTGACACAATGACATGCAGATCATTATGCAGTGTTTTCCCCTGACTGACACAATGACATGCAGATCATTATGCAGTGTTGTCTCCCTGACTGACACAATGACATGCAGATCATTATGCAGTGTTGTCCCCCTGACTGACACAATGACATGCAGATCATTATGCAGTGTTTTCCCCTGACTGACACAGTGACATGCAGATCATTATGCAGTGTTTTCCCCTGACTGACACAATGACATGCAGATCATTATGCAGTGTTTTCCCCTGACTGACACAGTGACATGCAGATCATTATGCAGTGTTTTCCCCTGACTGACACAATGACATGCAGATCATTATGCAGTGTTGTCCCCCTGACTGACACAATGACATGCAGATCATTATGCAGTGTTTTCCCCTGACTGACACAATGACATGCAGATCATTATGCAGTGTTTTCCCCTGACTGACACAATGACATACAGATCATTATGCAGTGTTGTCTCCCTGACTGACACAATGACATGCAGATCATTATGCAGTGTTTTCCCCTGACTGACACAATGACATGCAGATCATTATGCAGTGTTTTCCCCTGACTGACACAATGACATGCAGATCATTATGCAGTGTTTTCCCCTGACTGACACAATGACATGCAGATCATTATGCAGTGTTTTCCCCTGACTGACACAATGACATGCAGATCATTATGCAGTGTTGTCTCCCTGACTGACACAATGACATGCAGATCATTATGCAGTGTTGTCCCCCTGACTGACACAATGACATGCAGATCATTATGCAGTGTTTTCCCCTGACTGACACAATGACATGCAGATCATTATGCAGTGTTTTCCCCTGACTGACACAATGACATGCAGATCATTATGTAGTGTTGTCTCCCTGACTGACACAATGACATGCAGATCATTATGCAGTGTTGTCCCCCTGACGGACACAATGACATGCAGATCATTATGCAGTGTTTTCCCCTGACTGACACAATGACATGCAGATCATTATGCAGTGTTTTCCCCTGACTGACACAATGACATGCAGATCATTATGCAGTGTTTTCCCCTGACTGACACAATGACATGCAGATCATTATGCAGTGTTTTCCCCTGACTGACACAATGACATGCAGATCATTATGCAGTGTTGTCTCCCTGACTGACACAATGACATGCAGATCATTATGCAGTGTTTTCCCCTGACTGACACAATGACATGCAGATCATTATGCAGTGTTTTCCCCTGACTGACACAATGACATGCAGATCATTATGCAGTGTTGTCTCCCTGACTGACACAATGACATGCAGATAATTATGCAGTGTTTTCCCCTGACTGACACAATGACATGCAGATCATTATGCAGTGTTTTCCCCTGACTGACACAATGACATGCAGATCATTATGTAGTGTTGTCTCCCTGACTGACACAATGACATGCAGATCATTATGTAGTGTTGTCTCCCTGACTGACACAATGACATGCAGATCATTATGCAGTGTTGTCCCCCTGACTGACACAATGACATGCAGATCATTATGCAGTGTTTTCCCCTGACTGACACAATGACATGCAGATCATTATGTAGTGTTGTCTCCCTGACTGACACAATGACATGCAGATCATTATGCAGTGTTTTCCCCCTGACTGACACAATGACATGCAGATCATTATGCAGTGTTTTCCCCTGACTGACACAATGACATGCAGATCATTATGCAGTGTTGTCCGCCTGACTGACACAATGACATGCAGATCATTATGCAGTGTTTTCCCCTGACTGACACAATGACATGCAGATCATTATGCAGTGTTTTCCCCTGACTGACACAATGACATGCAGATCATTATGTAGTGTTGTCTCCCTGACTGACACAATGACATGCAGATCATTATGCAGTGTTTTCCCCCTGACTGACACAATGACATGCAGATCATTATGCAGTGTTTTCCCCTGACTGACACAATGACATGCAGATCATTATGCAGTGTTGTCTCCCTGACTGACACAATGACATGCAGATCATTATACAGTGTTGTCTCCCTGACTGACACAATGACATGCAGATCATTATGCAGTGTTTTCCCCTGACTGACACAATGACATGCAGATCTTTATGCAGTGTTTTCCCCTGACTGACACAATGACATGCAGATCATTATGCAGTGTTTTCCCCCCGACTGACACAATGACATGCAGATCATTATGCAGTGTTTTCCCCTGACTGACACAATGACATGCAGATCATTATGCAGTGTTTTCCCCTGACTGACACAGTGACATGCAGATCATTATGCAGTGTTTTCCCCTGACTGACACAATGACATGCAGATCATTATGCAGTGTTTTCCCCTGACTGACACAATGACATGCAGATCATGATGCAGTGTTTTCCCCTGACTGACACAATGACATGCAGATCATTATGCAGTGTTTTCCCCTGACTGACACAATGACATGCAGATCATTATGCAGTGTTTTCCCCTGACTGACACAATGACATGCAGATCATTATGCAGTGTTTTCCCCTGACTGACACAATGACATGCAGATCATTATACAGTGTTTTCCCCTGACTGACACAATGACATGCAGATCATTATGCAGTGTTGTCCCCCTGACTGACACAATGACATGCAGATCATTATGCAGTGTTGTCTCCCTGACTGACACAATGACATGCAGATCATTATGCAGTGTTGTCTCCCTGACTGACACAATGACATACAGATCATTATACAGTGTTGTCTCCCTGACTGACACAATGACATGCAGATCATTATGCAGTGTTGTCCCCCTGACTGACACAATGACATGCAGATCATTATGCAGTGTTTTCCCCTGACTGACACAATGACATGCAGATCATTATGCAGTGTTGTCCCCCTGACTGACACAATGACATGCAGATCATTATGCAGTGTTTTCCCCTGACTGACTCAATGACATGCAGATCATTATGCAGTGTTTTCCCCTGACTGACACAATGACATGCAGATCATTATGCAGTGTTTTCCCCTGACTGACACAGTGACATGTAGATCATTATGCAGTGTTTTCCACTGACTGACACAATGACATGCAGATCATTATGCAGTGTTTTCCCCTGACTGACACAATGACATGCAGATCATTATGCAGTGTTTTCCCCTGACTGACACAATGACATGCAGATCATTATGCAGTGTTGTCCCCCTGACTGACACAATGACATGCAGATCATTATGCAGTGTTTTCCCCTGACTGACACAATGACATGCAGATCATTATGCAGTGTTTTCCCCTGACTGACACAATGACATGCAGATCATTATGCAGTGTTTTCCCCTGACTGACACAATGACATGCAGATCATTATGCAGTGTTTTCCCCTGACTGACACAATGACATGCAGATCATTATGCAGTGTTGTCTCCCTGACTGACACAGTGACATGCAGATCATTATGCAGTGTTTTCCCCTGACTGACACAATGACATGCAGATCATTATGCAGTGTTGTCTCCCTGACTGACACAATGACATGCAGATCATTATGCAGTGTTGTCTCCCTGACTGACACAATGACATGCAGATCATTATGCAGTGTTTTCCCTTGACTGACACAATGACATGCAGATCATTATGCAGTGTTTTCCCCTGACTGACACAATGACATGCAGATCATTATGCAGTGTTTTCCCCTGACTGACACAATGACATGCAGATCATTATGCAGTGTTTTCCCCTGACTGACACAGTGACATGCAGATCATTATGTAATGTTTTCCCCTGACTGACACAATGACATGCAGATCATTATGCAGTGTTTTCCCCTGACTGACACAATGACATGCAGATCATTATGCAGTGTTTTCCCCTGACTGACACAATGACATGCAGATCATTATGCAGTGTTTTCCCCTGACTGACACAATGACATGCAGATCATTATGCAGTGTTGTCTCCCTGACTGACACAATGACATGCAGATCATTATGCAGTGTTGTCCCCCTGACTGACACAATGACATGCAGATCATTATGCAGTGTTTTCCCCTGACTGACACAGTGACATGCAGATCATTATGCAGTGTTTTCCCCTGACTGACACAATGACATGCAGATCATTATGCAGTGTTTTCCCCTGACTGACACAGTGACATGCAGATCATTATGCAGTGTTTTCCCCTGACTGACACATTGACATACAGATCATTATGCAGTGTTTTCCCCTGACTGACATAATGACATGCAGATCATTATGCAGTGTTTTCCCCTGACTGACACAATGACATGCAGATCATTATGCAGTGTTTTCCCCTGACTGACACAATGACATGCAGATCATTATGCAGTCTTTTCCCCTGACTGACACAATGACATGCAGATCATTATGCAGTGTTTTCCCCTGACTGACACAATGACATGCAGATCATTATGCAGTGTTTTCCCCTGACTGACACAATGACATGCAGATCATTATGCAGTGTTGTCTCCCTGACTGACACAATGACATGCAGATCATTATGCAATGTTGTCCCCCTGACTGACACAATGACATGCAGATCATTATGCAGTGTTTTCCCCTGACTGACACAATGACATGCAGATTATTATGCAGTGTTTTCCCCTGACTGACACAATGACATGCAGATCATTATGCAGTGTTTTCCCCTGACTGACACAGTGACATGCAGATCATTTTGCAGTGTTTTCCCCTGACTGACACAGTGACATGCAGATCATTATGCAGTGTTTTCCCCTGACTGACACAATGACATGCAGATCATTATGCAGTGTTTTCCCCTGACTGACACAATGACATGCAGATCATTATGCAGTGTTGTCCCCCTGACTGACACAATGACATGCAGATAATTATGCAGTGTTTTCCCCTGACTGACACAATGACATGCAGATCATTATGCAGTGTTTTCCCCTGACTGACACAATGACATGCAGATCTTTATGTAGTGTTGTCTCCCTGACTGACACAATGACATGCAGATCATTATGCAGTGTTGTCCCCCTGACGGACACAATGACATGCAGATCATTATGCAGTGTTTTCCCCTGACTGACACAATGACATGCAGATCATTATGCAGTGTTTTCCCCTGACTGACACAATGACATGCAGATCATTATGCAGTGTTTTCCCCTGACTGACACAATGACATGCAGATCATTATGCAGTGTTTTCCCCTGACTGACACAATCACATGCAGATCATTATGCAGTGTTTTCCCCTGACTGACACAATGACATGCAGATCATTATGCAGTGTTTTCCCCTGACTGACACAATGACATGCAGATCATTATACAGTGTTTTCCCCTGACTGACACAATGACATGCAGATCATTATGCAGTGTTGTCTCCCTGACTGACACAATGACATGCAGATCATTATGCAGTGTTGTCTCCCTGACTGACACAATGACATGCAGATCATTATGCAGTGTTGTCTCCCTGACTGACACAATGACATACAGATCATTATACAGTGTTGTCTCCCTGACTGACACAATGACATGCAGATCATTATGCAGTGTTGTCCCCCTGACTGACACAATGACATGCAGATTATTATGCAGTGTTTTCCCCTGACTGACACAATGACATGCAGATCATTATGCAGTGTTTTCCCCTGACTGACACAGTGACATGCAGATCATTATGCAGTGTTTTCCCCTGACTGACACAGTGACATGCAGATCATTATGCAGTGTTTTCCCCTGACTGACACAATGACATGCAGATCATTATGTAGTGTTGTCTCCCTGACTGACACAATGACATGCAGATCATTATGCAGTGTTGTCCCCCTGACGGACACAATGATATGCAGATCATTATGCAGTGTTTTCCCCTGACTGACACAATGACATACAGATCATTATGCAGTGTTTTCCCCTGACTGACACAATGACATGCAGATCATTATGCAGTGTTTTCCCCTGACTGACACAATGACATGCAGATCATTATGCAGTGTTTTCCCCTGACTGACACAATGACATGCAGATCATTATGCAGTGTTTTCCCCTGACTGACACAATGACATGCAGATCATTATGCAGTGTTTTCCCCTGACTGACACAATGACATGCAGATCATTATGCAGTGTTTTCCCCTGACTGACACAATGACATGCAGATCATTATGCAGTGTTGTCCCCCTGACTGACACAATGACATGCAGATCATTATGCAGTGTTGTCTCCCTGACTGACACAATGACATGCAGATCATTATGCAGTGTTGTCTCCCTGACTGACACAATGACATACAGATCATTATGCAGTGTTGTCTCCCTGACTGACACAATGACATGCAGATCATTATGCAGTGTTTTCCCCTGACTGACACAGTGACATGCAGATCATTTTGCAGTGTTTTCCCCTGACTGACACAGTGACATGCAGATCATTATGCAGTGTTTTCCCCTGACTGACACAATGACATGCAGATCATTATGCAGTCTTTTCCCCTGACTGACACAATGACATGCAGATCATTATGCAGTGTTGTCCCCCTGACTGACACAATGACATGCAGATCATTATGCAGTGTTTTCCCCTGACTGACACAATGACATGCAGATCATTATGCAGTGTTTTCCCCTGACTGACACAATGACATGCAGATCTTTATGTAGTGTTGTCTCCCTGACTGACACAATGACATGCAGATCATTATGCAGTGTTGTCCCCCTGACGGACACAATGACATGCAGATCATTATGCAGTGTTTTCCCCTGACTGACACAATGACATGCAGATCATTATGCAGTGTTTTCCCCTGACTGACACAATGACATGCAGATCATTATGCAGTGATTTCCCCTGACTGACACAATGACATGCAGATCATTATGCAGTGTTTTCCCCTGACTGACACAATCACATGCAGATCATTATGCAGTGTTTTCCCCTGACTGACACAATGACATGCAGATCATTATGCAGTGTTTTCCCCTGACTGACACAATGACATGCAGATCATTATACAGTGTTTTCCCCTGACTGACACAATGACATGCAGATCATTATGCAGTGTTGTCCCCCTGACTGACACAATTTACATGCAGATCATTATGCAGTGTTGTCTCCCTGACTGACACAATGACATGCAGATCATTATGCAGTGTTGTCTCCCTGACTGACACAATGACATACAGATCATTATACAGTGTTGTCTCCCTGACTGACACAATGACATGCAGATCATTATGCAGTGTTGTCCCCCTGACTGACACAATGACATGCAGATCATTATGCAGTGTTTTCCCCTGACTGACACAATGACATGCAGATCATTATGCAGTGATTTCCCCTGACTGACACAATGACATGCAGATCATTATGCAGTGTTTTCCCCTGACTGACACAATCACATGCAGATCATTATGCAGTGTTTTCCCCTGACTGACACAATGACATGCAGATCATTATGCAGTGTTTTCCCCTGACTGACACAATGACATGCAGATCATTATACAGTGTTTTCCCCTGACTGACACAATGACATGCAGATCATTATGCAGTGTTGTCCCCCTGACTGACACAATTTACATGCAGATCATTATGCAGTGTTGTCTCCCTGACTGACACAATGACATGCAGATCATTATGCAGTGTTGTCTCCCTGACTGACACAATGACATACAGATCATTATACAGTGTTGTCTCCCTGACTGACACAATGACATGCAGATCATTATGCAGTGTTGTCCCCCTGACTGACACAATGACATGCAGATCATTATGCAGTGTTTTCCCCTGACTGACACAATGACATGCAGATTATTATGCAGTGTTTTCCCCTGACTGACACAATGACATGCAGATCATTATGCAGTGTTTTCCCCTGACTGACACAGTGACATGCAGATCATTATGCAGTGTTTTCCCCTGACTGACACAGTGACATGCAGATCATTATGCAGTGTTTTCCCCTGACTGACACAATGACATGCAGATCATTATACAGTGTTGTCTCCATGACTGACACAATGACATGCAGATCATTATGCAGTGTTGTCTCCCTGACTGACACAATGACATGCAGATCATTATGCAGTGTTTTCCCCTGACTGACACAATGACATGCAGATCATTATGCAGTGTTGTCCCCCTGACTGACACAATGACATGCAGATCATTATGCAGTGTTTTCCCCTGACTGACTCAATGACATGCAGATCATTATGCAGTGTTTTCCCCTGACTGACACAATGACATGCAGATCATTATGCAGTGTTTTCCCCTGACTGACACAGTGACATGTAGATCATTATGCAGTGTTTTCCCCTGACTGACACAATGACATGCAGAACATTATGCAGTGTTTTCCCCTGACTGACACAATGAGATGCAGATCATTATGCAGTGTTTTCCCCTGACTGACACAATGACATGCAGATCATTATGCAGTGTTGTCCCCCTGACTGACACAATGACATGCAGATCATTATGCAGTGTTTTCCCCTGACTGACACAATGACATGCAGATCATTATGCAGTGTTTTCCCCTGACTGACACAATGACATGCAGATCATTATGCAGTGTTTTCCCCTGACTGACACAATGACATGCAGATCATTATGCAGTGTTTTCCCCTGACTGACACAATGACATGCAGATCATTATGCAGTGTTGTCTCCCTGACAGACACAATGACTTGCAGATCATTATGCAGTGTTTTCCCCTGACTGACACAATGACATGCAGATCATTATGCAGTGTTTTCCCCCCGACTGACACAATGACATGCAGATCATTATGCAGTGTTTTCCCCTGACTGACACAATGACATGCAGATCATTATGCAGTGTTTTCCCCTGACTGACACAGTGACATGCAGATCATTATGCAGTGTTTTCCCCTGACTGACACAATGACATGCAGATCATTATGCAGTGTTTTCCCCTGACTGACACAATGACATGCAGATCATTATGCAGTGTTTTCCCCTGACTGACACAAGGACATGCAGATCATTATGCAGTGTTGTCCCCCTGACTGACACAATGACATGCAGATCATTATGCAGTGTTTTCCCCTGACTGACACAATGACATGCAGATCATTATGCAGTGTTTTCCCCTGACTGACACAATGACATGCAGATCATTATGTAGTGTTGTCTCCCTGACTGACACAATGACATGCAGATCATTATGCAGTGTTGTCCCCCTGACGGACACAATGACATGCAGATCATTATGCAATGTTTTCCCCTGACTGACACAATGACATGCAGATCATTATGCAGTGTTTTCCCCTGACTGACACAATGACATGCAGATCATTATGCAGTGTTTTCCCCTGACTGACACAATGACATGCAAATCATTATGCAGTGTTTTCCCCTGACTGACACAATGACATGCAGATCATTATGCAGTGTTTTCCCCTGACTGACACAATGACATGCAGATCATTATGCAGTGTTGTCCCCCTGACTGACACAATGACATGCAGATCATTATGCAGTGTTTTCCCCTGACTGACACAATGATATGCAGATCATTATGCAGTGTCGTCCCCCTGACTGACACAATGACATGCAGATCATTATGCAGTGTTGTCTCCCTGACTGACACAATGACATGCAGATCATTATGCCGTGTTGTCTCCCTGACTGACACAATGACATACACATCATTATACAGTGTTGTCTCCCTGACTGACACAATGACATGCAGATCATTATGCAGTGTTGTCCCCCTGACTGACACAATGACATGCAGATCATTATGTAGTGTTTTCTCCTGACTGACACAATGACATGCAGATCATTATGCAGTGTTTTCCCCTGACTGACACAATGACATGCAGATCAATATACAGTGTTGTCTCCATGACTGACACAATGACATGCAGATCATTATGCAGTGTTGTCTCCCTGACTGACACAATGACATGCAGATCATTATGCAGTGTTTTCCCCTGACTGACACAATGACATGCAGATCATTATGCAGTGTTGTCCCCCTGACTGACACAATGACATGCAGATCATTATGCAGTGTTTTCCCCTGACTGACTCAATGACATGCAGATCATTATGCAGTGTTTTCCCCTGACTGACACAATGACATGCAGATCATTATGCAGTGTTTTCCCCTTACTGACACAGTGACATGTAGATCATTATGCAGTGTTTTCCCCTGACTGACACAATGACATGCAGATCATTATGCAGTGTTTTCCCCTGACTGACACAATGACATGCAGATCATTATGCAGTGTTTTCCCCTGACTGACACAATGACATGCAGATCATTATGCAGTGTTGTCCCCCTGACTGACACAATGACATGCAGATCATTATGCAGTGTTTTCCCCTGACTGACACAATGACATGCAGATCATTATGCAGTGTTTTCCCCCGACTGACACAATGACATGCAGATCATTATGCAGTGTTTTCCCCTGACTGACACAATGACATGCAGATCATTATGCAGTGTTTTCCCCTGACTGACACAATGACATGCAGATCATTATGCAGTGTTGTCTCCCTGACTGACACAGTGACATGCAGATCATTATGCAGTGTTTTCCCCTGACTGACACAATGACATGCAGATCATTATGCAGTGTTGTCTCCCTGACTGACACAATGACATGCAGATCATTATGCAGTGTTGTCTCCCTGACTGACACAATGACATGCAGATCATTATGCAGTGTTTTCCCCTGACTGACACAATGACATGCAGATCATTATGCAGTGTTTTCCCCCCGACTGACACAATGACATGCAGATCATTATGCAGTGTTTTCCCCTGACTGACACAATGACATGCAGATCATTATGCAGTGTTTTCCCCTGACTGACACAGTGACATGCAGATCATTATGCAGTGTTTTCCCCTGACTGACACAATGACATGCAGATCATTATGCAGTGTTTTCCCCTGACTGACACAATGACATGCAGATCATTATGCAGTGTTTTCCCCTGACTGACACAATGACATGCAGATCATTATGCAGTGTTTTCCCCTGACTGACACAATGACATGCAGATCATTATGCAGTGTTGTCTCCCTGACTGACACAATGACATGCAGATCATTATGCAGTGTTTTCCCCTGACTGACACAATGACATGCAGATCATTATGCAGTGTTTTCCCCTGACTGACACAATGACATGCAGATCATTATGCAGTGTTGTCTCCCTGACTGACACAGTGACATGCAGATCATTATGCAGTGTTTTCCCCTGACTGACACAATGACATGCAGATCATTATGCAGTGTTTTCCCCTGACTGACACAGTGACATGCAGATCATTATGCAGTGTTTTCCCCTGACTGACACAATGACATGCAGATCATTATGCAGTGTTTTCCCCTGCCTGACACAATGACATGCAGATCATTATGCAGTGTTTTCCCCTGACTGACACAATGACATGCAGATCATTATGCAGTGTTGTCTCCCTGACTGACACAATGACATGCAGATCATTATGCAGTGTTTTCCCCTGACTGACACAATGACATGCAGATCATTATGCAGTGTTTTCCCCTGACTGACACAATGACATGCAGATCATTATGCAGTGTTGTCTCCCTGACTGACACAATGACATGCAGATCATTATGCAGTGTTTTCCCCTGACTGACACAATGACATGCAGATCATTATGCAGTGTTTTCCCCTGACTGACACAGTGACATGCAGATCATTATGCAGTGTTTTCCCCTGACTGACACAATGACATGCAGATCATTATGCAGTGTTTTCCCCTGACTGACACAATGACATGCAGATCATTATGCAGTGTTTTCCCCTGACTGACACAATGACATGCAGATCATTATGCAGTGTTTTCCCCTGACTGACACAATGACATGCAGATCATTATGCAGTGTTGTCTCCCTGACTGACACAATGACATGCAGATCATTATGCAGTGTTTTCCCCTGACTGACACAATGACATGCAGATCATTATGCAGTGTTTTCCCCTGACTGACACAATGACATGCAGATCATTATGCAGTGTTGTCTCCCTGACTGACACAGTGACATGCAGATCATTATGCAGTGTTTTCCCCTGACTGACACAATGACATGCAGATCATTATGCAGTGTTGTCTCCCTGACTGACACAATGACATGCAGATCATTATGCAGTGTTTTCCCCTGACTGACACAATGACATGCAGATCATTATGCAGTGTTGTCTCCCTGACTGACACAATGACATGCAGATCATTATGCAGTGTTTTCCCCTGACTGACACAAAGACATGCAGATCATTATGCAGTGTTTTCCCCTGACTGACACAATGACATGCAGATCATTATGCAGTGTTTTCCCCTGACTGACACAAAGACATGCAGATCATTATGCAGTGTTTTCCCCTGACTGACACAATGACATGCAGATCATTATGCAGTGTTGTCTCCCTGACTGACACAATGACATGCAGATCATTATGCAGTGTTTTCCCCTGACTGACACAATGACATGCAGATCATTATGCAGTGTTTTCCCCTGACTGACACAATGACATGCAGATCATTATGCAGTGTTGTCTCCCTGACTGACACAATGACATGCAGATCATTATGCAGTGTTGTCTCCCTGACTGACACAATGACATGCAGATTATTATGCAGTGTTTTCCCCTGACTGACACAATGACATGCAGATCATTATGCATTGTTTTCCCCTGACTGACACAATGACATGCAGATCATTATGCAGTGTTGTCTCCCTGACTGACACAGTGACATGCAGATCATTATGCAGTGTTTTCCCCTGACTGACACAATGACATGCAGATCATTATGCAGTGTTGTCTCCCTGACTGACACAATGACATGCAGATCATTATGCAGTGTTGTCTCCCTGACTGACACAATGACATGCAGATCATTATGCAGTGTTTTCCCCTGACTGACACAATGACATGCAGATCATTATGCAGTGTTTTCCCCCAACTGACACAATGACATGCAGATCATTATGCAGTGTTTTCCCCTGACTGACACAATGACATGCAGATCATTATGCAGTGTTTTCCCCTGACTGACACAGTGACATGCAGATCATTATGCAGTGTTTTCCTCTGACTGACACAATGACATGCAGATCATTATGCAGTGTTGTCCCCCTGACTGACACAATGACATGCAGATCATTATGCAGTGTTGTCTCCCTGACTGACACAATGACATGCAGATCATTATGCAGTGTTGTCTCCCTGACTGACACAATGACATACAGATCATTATACAGTGTTGTCTACCTGACTGACACAATGACATGCAGATCATTATGCAGTGTTTTCCCCAGACTGACACAATGACATGCAGATCATTATGCAGTGTTGTCTCCCTGACTGACACAATGACATGCAGATCATTATGCAGTGTTTTCCCCTGACTGACACAATGACATGCAGATCATTATGCAGTGTTTTCCCCTGACTGACACAATGACATGCAGATCATTATGCAGTGTTGTCTCCCTGACTGACACAGTGACATGCAGATCATTATGCAGTGTTTTCCCCTGACTGACACAATGACATGCAGATCATTATGCAGTGTTGTCTCCCTGACTGACACAATGACATGCAGATCATTATGCAGTGTTGTCTCCCTGACTGACACAATGACATGCAGATCATTATGCTGTGTTTTCCCCTGACTGACACAATGACATGCAGATCATTATGCAGTGTTTTCCCCCCGACTGACACAATGACATGCAGATCATTATGCAGTGTTTTCCCCTGCCTGACACAATGACATGCAGATCATTATGCAGTGTTTTCCCCTGACTGACACAGTGACATGCAGATCATTATGCAGTGTTTTCCCCTGACTGACACAATGACATGCAGATCATTATGCAGTGTTTTCCCCTGCCTGACACAATGACATGCAGATCATTATGCAGTGTTTTCCCCTGACTGACACAATGACATGCAGATCATTATGCAGTGTTGTCTCCCTGACTGACACAATGACATGCAGATCATTATGCAGTGTTTTCCCCTGACTGACACAATGACATGCAGATCATTATGCAGTGTTTTCCCCTGACTGACACAATGACATGCAGATCATTATGCAGTGTTGTCTCCCTGACTGACACAATGACATGCAGATCATTATGCAGTGTTTTCCCCTGACTGACACAATGACATGCAGATCATTATGCAGTGTTTTCCCCTGACTGACACAATGACATGCAGATCATTATGCAGTGTTGTCTCCCTGACTGACACAATGACATGCAGATCATTATGCAGTGTTGTCTCCCTGACTGACACAATGACATGCAGATTATTATGCAGTGTTTTCCCCTGACTGACACAATGACATGCAGATCATTATGCAGTGTTGTCTCCCTGACTGACACAGTGACATGCAGATCATTATGCAGTGTTTTCCCCTGACTGACACAATGACATGCAGATCATTATGCAGTGTTGTCCCCCTGACTGACACAATGACATGCAGATCATTATGCAGTGTTGTCTCCCTGACTGACACAATGACATGCAGATCATTATGCAGTGTTGTCTCCCTGACTGACACAATGACATACAGATCATTATACAGTGTTGTCTACCTGACTGACACAATGACATGCAGATCATTATGCAGTGTTTTCCCCAGACTGACACAATGACATGCAGATCATTATGCAGTGTTGTCTCCCTGACTGACACAATGACATGCAGATCATTATGCAGTGTTTTCCCCTGACTGACACAATGACATGCAGATCATTATGCAGTGTTTTCCCCTGACTGACACAATGACATGCAGATCATTATGCAGTGTTGTCTCCCTGACTGACACAGTGACATGCAGATCATTATGCAGTGTTTTCCCCTGACTGACACAATGACATGCAGATCATTATGCAGTGTTGTCTCCCTGACTGACACAATGACATGCAGATCATTATGCAGTGTTGTCTCCCTGACTGACACAATGACATGCAGATCATTATGCTGTGTTTTCCCCTGACTGACACAATGACATGCAGATCATTATGCAGTGTTTTCCCCCCGACTGACACAATGACATGCAGATCATTATGCAGTGTTTTCCCCTGCCTGACACAATGACATGCAGATCATTATGCAGTGTTTTCCCCTGACTGACACAGTGACATGCAGATCATTATGCAGTGTTTTCCCCTGACTGACACAATGACATGCAGATCATTATGCAGTGTTTTCCCCTGCCTGACACAATGACATGCAGATCATTATGCAGTGTTTTCCCCTGACTGACACAATGACATGCAGATCATTATGCAGTGTTGTCTCCCTGACTGACACAATGACATGCAGATCATTATGCAGTGTTTTCCCCTGACTGACACAATGACATGCAGATCATTATGCAGTGTTTTCCCCTGACTGACACAATGACATGCAGATCATTATGCAGTGTTGTCTCCCTGACTGACACAATGACATGCAGATCATTATGCAGTGTTTTCCCCTGACTGACACAATGACATGCAGATCATTATGCAGTGTTTTCCCCTGACTGACACAATGACATGCAGATCATTATGCAGTGTTGTCTCCCTGACTGACACAATGACATGCAGATCATTATGCAGTGTTGTCTCCCTGACTGACACAATGACATGCAGATTATTATGCAGTGTTTTCCCCTGACTGACACAATGACATGCAGATCATTATGCAGTGTTGTCTCCCTGACTGACACAGTGACATGCAGATCATTATGCAGTGTTTTCCCCTGACTGACACAATGACATGCAGATAATTATGCAGTGTTGTCTCCCTGACTGACACAATGACATGCAGATCATTATGCAGTGTTGTCTCCCTGACTGACACAATGACATGCAGATCATTATGCAGTGTTTTCCCCTGACTGACACAATGACATGCAGATCATTATGCAGTGTTTTCCCCCCAACTGACACAATGACATGCAGATCATTATGCAGTGTTTTCCCCTGACTGACACAATGACATGCAGATCATTATGCAGTGTTTTCCCCTGACTGACACAGTGACATGCAGATCATTATGCAGTGTTTTCCTCTGACTGACACAATGACATGCAGATCATTATTCAGTGTTTTCCCCTGACTGACACAATGACATGCAGATCATTATGCAGTGTTTTCCCCTGACTGACACAATGACATGCAGATCATTATACAGTGTTTTCCCCTGACTGACACAATGCCATGCAGATCATTATGCAGTGTTTTCCCCCTGACTGACACAATGACATGCAGATCATTATGCAGTGTTGTCTCCCTGACTGACACAATGACATGCAGATCATTATGCAGTGTTGTCTCCCTGACTGACACAATGACATACAGATCATTATGCAGTGTTTTCTCCCTGACTGACACAATGACATGCAGATCATTATGCTGTGTTTTCCCCTGACTGACACAATGACATGCAGATCATTATGCAGTGTTTTCCCCCCGACTGACACAATGACATGCAGATCATTATGCAGTGTTTTCCCCTGCCTGACACAATGACATGCAGATCATTATGCAGTGTTTTCCCCTGACTGACACAGTGACATGCAGATCATTATGCAGTGTTTTCCCCTGACTGACACAATGACATGCAGATCATTATGCAGTGTTTTCCCCTGCCTGACACAATGACATGCAGATCATTATGCAGTGTTTTCCCCTGACTGACACAATGACATGCAGATCATTATGCAGTGTTGTATCCCTGACTGACACAATGACATGCAGATCATTATGCAGTGTTTTCCCCTGACTGACACAATGACATGCAGATCATTATGCAGTGTTTTCCCCTGACTGACACAATGACATGCAGATCATTATGCAGTGTTGTCTCCCTGACTGACACAATGACATGCAGATCATTATGCAGTGTTTTCCCCTGACTGACACAATGACATGCAGATCATTATGCAGTGTTTTCCCCTGACTGACACAATGACATGCAGATCATTATGCAGTGTTGTCTCCCTGACTGACACAATGACATGCAGATCATTATGCAGTGTTGTCTCCCTGACTGACACAATGACATGCAGATTATTATGCAGTGTTTTCCCCTGACTGACACAATGACATGCAGATCATTATGCAGTGTTGTCTCCCTGACTGACACAGTGACATGCAGATCATTATGCAGTGTTTTCCCCTGACTGACACAATGACATGCAGATAATTATGCAGTGTTGTCTCCCTGACTGACACAATGACATGCAGATCATTATGCAGTGTTGTCTCCCTGACTGACACAATGACATGCAGATCATTATGCAGTGTTTTCCCCTGACTGACACAATGACATGCAGATCATTATGCAGTGTTTTCCCCCCAACTGACACAATGACATGCAGATCATTATGCAGTGTTTTCCCCTGACTGACACAATGACATGCAGATCATTATGCAGTGTTTTCCCCTGACTGACACAGTGACATGCAGATCATTATGCAGTGTTTTCCTCTGACTGACACAATGACATGCAGATCATTATTCAGTGTTTTCCCCTGACTGACACAATGACATGCAGATCATTATGCAGTGTTTTCCCCTGACTGACACAATGACATGCAGATCATTATACAGTGTTTTCCCCTGACTGACACAATGCCATGCAGATCATTATGCAGTGTTGTCCCCCTGACTGACACAATGACATGCAGATCATTATGCAGTGTTGTCTCCCTGACTGACACAATGACATGCAGATCATTATGCAGTGTTGTCTCCCTGACTGACACAATGACATACAGATCATTATACAGTGTTGTCTACCTGACTGACACAATGACATGCAGATCATTATGCAGTGTTGTCCCCCTGACTGACACAATGACATGCAGATCATTATGCAGTGTTTTCCCCTGACTGACACAATGACATGCAGATCATTATGCAGTGTTTTCCCCTGACTGACACAGTGACATGCAGATCATTATGCAGTGTTTTCTCCTGACTGACACAATGACATGCAGATCATTATGCAGTGTTTTCCCCTGACTGACACAATGACATGCAGATCATTATACAGTGTTGTCTCCATGACTGACACAATGACATGCAGATCATTATGCAGTGTTGTCTCCCTGACTGACACAATGACATGCAGATCATTATGCAGTGTTTTCCCCTGACTGACACAGTGACATGCAGATCATTATGCAGTGTTTTCCCCTGACTGACACAATGACATGCAGATCATTATGCAGTGTTGTCTCCCTGACTGACACAGTGACATGCAGATCATTATGCAGTGTTTTCCCCTGACTGACACAATGACAAGCAGATCATTATGCAGTGTTTTCCCCTGACTGACACAATGACATGCAGATCATTATGCAGTGTTTTCCCCTGACTGACACAATGACATGCAGATCATTATACAGTGTTGTCTCCCTGACTGACACAATGACATGCAGATCATTATGCAGTGTTTTCCCCTGACTGACACAATGACATGCAGATCATTATGCAGTGTTTTCCCCTGACTGAAACAATGACATGCAGATCATTATGCAGTGTTGTCTCCCTGACTGACACAATGACATGCAGATCATTATGCAGTGTTTTCCCCTGACTGACACAATGACATGCAGATCATTATGCAGTGTTTTCCCCTGACTGACACAATGACATGCAGATCATTATGCAGTGTTTTCCCCTGACTGACACAATGACATGCAGATCATTATACAGTGTTGTCTCCCTGACTGACACAATGACATGCAGATCATTATGCAGTGTTTTCCCCTGACTGACACAATGACATGCAGATCATTATGCAGTGTTTTCCCCTGACTGAAACAATGACATGCAGATCATTATGCAGTGTTGTCTCCCTGACTGACACAATGACATGCAGATCATTATGCAGTGTTTTCTCCTGACTGACACAATGACATGCAGATCATTTTTCATGTATATCACAGAAGGTTTTTGGCACCTTCATTTGGGAGAACGAGCTCATGGTAATGGCTGTTGCGGAATGAGTGGAATGGTATCAAATGATGTGAGTTATGCGCTGTTCCAGCCATTATCATGAGCCATCCTCCTTTCAGCAGCCTCCGCTGATGTACAGTATAGTCCTTCCTCCGATTCCTCCAGCCAAATCACAGGAAGGCCTTTGCAAGTATGAGAAAATCAGCTATTCTATGGAGAATGTTTAGAAAATGTGAACAAATGTTCGGGGGACGGGGCGAACAGGATGCTAGGCCACTGATTTTTTTCCCACCGTGATATGGCGTAAATACTCGGTATCGTGACACTTGGCCTGGTATCGTATCGTTTGTAAAATGTTGGTATTGTGACAAGCCTACTCCCTGGTACTCAAGACCTAGTACCTTCTCAAGACCTAGTACATTCTCAAGACCTAGTACCTACTCAAGACCTAGTAGTTTCTCAAGACCTAGTACCTACTCAAGACCTTGTACCTACTCAAGACCTAGTACCTTCTCAAGACCTAGTACCTTCTCAAGACCTAGTACCTACTCAAGACCTAGTACCTACTCAAGACCTAGTACCTTCTCAAGACCTAGTACCTTCTCAAGACCTAGTACTTTCTCAAGACCTAGTACCTACTCAAGACCTAGTACCTTCTCAAGACCTAGTACCTTCTCAAGACCTAGTACCTACTCAAGACCTAGTACCTACTCAAGACCTAGTACCTTCTCAAGACCTAGTACCTTCTCAAGACCTAGTACCTTCTCAAGACCTAGTACCTTCTCAAGACCTAGTACCTACTCAAGACCTAGTACCTACTCAAGACCTAGTACCTTCTCAAGACCTAGTACCTTCTCAAGACCTAGTACCTTCTCAAGACCTAGTACCTACTCAAGACCTAGTACCTTCTCAAGACCTAGTACCTACTCAAGACCTAGTACCTTCTCAAGACCTAGTACCTACTTTTAAAGATTTGTAATAGGCTTAATTAACTACATTGTGCTCTGTAACTTAAATGTTTATGACATAACCTAGCTAGACAGGGAAGGCTAGTCATTATATTGTGTCAAAACAAAGCATTTCTGTTTGTAGAAACAGTAGACAGGGCATTTAAATATTTTGATTTTTTTAAATTTAACCTTTATTTAACTAGGCACAGTTAAGAACAAATTGTTATTTACAATGACGGCCTATACCGGCCAAACCCGATCGACGCTGGGCCAATTGTGCGCCGCCCTATGGGACTCCCAATCACGCCCGGTTGTGATACAGCCTGGCATGTACGAATGTCTTGGTTAGATAATACTGTATATTGTGTTTTGTCATTTAATTTTCACTTTTATGAGTCACCAAATTGACAATTAATCCATTAACCAATGTAAATGATATTGAGGAAACTGATTTCCCCATTATGCTGAGGAAGAGGAGGCCTAGTAAAACCCACTGTTCTCTAATTGACCCTTGCAGCCGTATGTTCCTGAAAGATTGCTCTATATCCCAGGTTTTATCATTACTTTTCCTGGTGCAGCTCGGCCTCTGACACAAATCCCCCTCCTCAGCCATGTCATTGCTATGGTCAGGTTTTTTTTAAGCATGTACAGTATGTCATGTTAAGCCTGTAATGCACACAATCATTCTACAGAACAGAAAATGCATTTTCATGCTCAATATTGGAGCACCTCCAAATCAAATCACAGAATCAATATGTCATACAATCATGTTATGTTTCTTGCACAGCATTAGATTTGGCAACCGCAACCTACCGCATTGATTTACAAATAGGTTGTAAAAACATTCTTTATATTCTGAATGGGCATAATCAGGGGTTATTTGGGCCGGAGCCCACGGTGGCACAGAACCACCACTTATGATCCAATTGAGAGCCAGGCGGGGCTGAGCCCCGGTACATTAGGTTGTGGGAATTTTGCCTACAACAGTATCTAATGAAGAATATTGGTATTGTACAACGTTTTGCCCACCCCATGTCGTCAAACCATACGAGACAGGCTGTGCCATTGCTATCAAATTGATGCCGCAAACACCCCAAAAAATATGGCACATGAATAAAGAAATCTGCTGAGCGCACTTTGAAGATGCTGCTGTCCACATTGACTTGTCCCCAGCCAACAACACAAGTAACAAATGGGGAAAAGTAAATGTGGACAGCAGCATCTTCAAAGTGTGCTCAGCAGATTTTTTTATTCATGTTCCATATTTTTTGGGGTGTTTTCGGCATCAGTTTTATAGCAGTGGCACAGTATAACGTGTGCGCTGGGAGTCGGGAAGCAAGTTCAGGGAGTGCATAATTTAATAAACAAAACAAGAAACACGAACAATGCACAGACAGGAAACTGAAACAGAAACAATGACGCCTGGGGAAGGAACCAAAGGGAGTGACATATATAGGGCAGGTAATCAAGGAGGTGATGGAGTCCAGGTCAGTCTGATGACGCGCAGGTGCGCGTAACGATATTGACAGGTGTGCACCATAACAAGCAGCTTGGTGACCTAGAGGCCGGAGAGGGAGCACACGTGACACACAGCCTGTCTCGTATGGTTTGATGACACGGGGTGGGCGAAACGGTGTACAACGCCAATATTCTTCATTAGATACTGTTGCAGGCAAAATTCACACAGGTACTGGGGCTCAGCCCCGCCTGGCTCTCAGACAACCCCCATAGTCAGTTAACTTTTTTCAGTTGTCTTGTCACATTTTATGTGAGAAAATAGTATTCCTCTTGCGGCACTTTCTAATTGTGTGTGTCACAGGGAGAGAATCATGCATTGATATGCATATGCCCAGCCATTGCAGAGTCACGGGAAAAATATCTGAAAGCAGTTGAGTGAACTGCACCATTTTCAAACCCGAGTATCAGCAGAATGGTTTCGGCACATTTAGCGCTTTACATTAGCATTAAGTGCATAGGGAAGACTGGGAACAAATGTAACAAGGCCCCCCCCCCCACTTCCCAAATCATAATAACCACTGGGTTTAATGGAATCTCAGGTAGATTATTCAAGGCCAACAACGTTGTCGCTGATTCTCAATGTAGTTATTGTCTTGTAGTTATTGTCTTTTTCAGATAGAGAGGTATTTTTACCTCTCTATCAGAGGTTAAGGTGAGTTACAGGTAGTTAGTGGTACTTTCACAAGCCAATGTTAACTAGCGTTAGTGCAACTAGCGTATTTGTAGACTTCCAGTCATTGCACTAACGCTAGTTAGCATTGGTTCGCGAAACTACCTCTAACTTCCTTCATACTGCACGCAGAGTCATACATTAATCTGACTCTGGGAAAGTAGAATAATCTCTTTAAAGCAGGGATGGGCAACTTTGATGGCCCCCCAGAGAGAACATTTTTATGTTTTAGAGTTTTGCCATGGGGCAGAGAGAAGATTTGGCAATTTTATAACTAGATGTTTTTGTGTTTATTTTGTGCAATTCTACACATTTTGCCATATGGTGGAGAGAAGTGTTTGTAGTTTTTAACATGATATCTGAGTGAGACTGACAAAAAAAATCAATGGGGGCCTCCCGGGCTCTAATTTGACCTTGATTATTACAAGTTTAGATAGCTGGCCGCTAGACTAATTTACCAATCTAACCAATTTTTGCTGACATTGTGTATTCTGCTATTCTACCTCACAACAGTAAGTTGAGACCCTCAGGGATGGGCAACTGGGCCGCCAGTTGCCCATCCCTGCTTCAGAGTAAGGCTACAGTTTACTGTCACAGGAGTGTGGTAACCATCTTCATTGTATGGCCCCCAGGGTCAGGCTGTATAGATAGACACATACTTACTTCAATCTCATTCTTTAAACCATGGCCATGGAACTCAGTTATTTTGTCTCTGGTATGGAGTGTATTGTAAGAATGCAGGCGCTGAGCAGAATGAATGGGTGTTAGGTAGGTGGGAGCTAACTAGCCTAGCGCTGAGGTGGACCTGAGAGATTAGCTGGGAAATTGACACTGACAAATCTTATACATTAAGGCTTCCTTGGCGGTCAGGCAGCTATTGCTAGAGGAGGAAGAAGAGGAGGAAAAGAGAGGGTAGGAAGGTCTACTCTATGGCTAGAGAAGGAGGAGGAGGGTGGGGGGAGAGGGGAGAAAGGTAGGCAGCTATCACAATCTCTACTCTATTTCTAGAGGAGGAAGAGGACGGTGGAGTTAGAGGGGAGGAAGGTAGCCTACTACTCCAGCATCCCGTAAATAGTTTTTGGTTTCTTTAATACTCTGCCAACCAGCAGCATAATCAAATAAAATTGTATTTGTCACATGCTTCGTAAACAACAGGTGTAGACTAACAGTGAAATGCTTACTTACTTATTAGAAAGCAACGAGAAGAAAGACACACACAGCAACACAGCGAGAAAAGAAAGAAAGCAAAGCCAGGTGTGCTCAGAGACTCTTCATTTGACTAATGTGTTTACAGCCAAAGTAATGAATCAAGTTAATTAAGGAAACAAGAGAGAGTAATTAATATGAGCTGTTCATGCTAAATAACAAAGCAAATATGGGCAAAACTGTTTTATTTCCCGTCGGAGCGAGCTGGTGGAGTTTTTCTCATCTTGTCTAGTTTAATTAGTAAATCCAGACGTCTTCGGTCTGGAGACCTACTTATGATTCTGTTCTGCATTAAGTGTAAGTTTTATTGTTGGGAAGTTTTCGGAGGGTGTTTGTTTAAAACTATTGTTCATTACATTTTAACATAAAATGCATTGCAAATAGGGTCAGGTGGTATCCAGATGTTCATACCGTCATACCGTTTCTGTACCATACCGGGGTATGCAGTATTACACAAGGGGAGCTATTTAAAAAAACAACAATGCACAATTTCGGGAACAAGGATCTTGATCCAGGAGGGAATTGATCTTGACATTTAGCCACTTAGCTAGCAACTTAGCAAAGCAAATGCATAGCTGGAACCCTGAGCTGGATATAATTTATTTGACACATCTTAGATTTCTTATAGTTATACTTAACTTATAGTTATACTTAACATAAGCAGTGGCGCAGGTGCAGCAGGTGTTAAAAACAGTATTGAAAATCATACCGTTGGTATTTCAAAATACTCCATTATACGCTTTAAACAGTATATCGCACAAGCCTAATTGTAAACATGATTTATAAAGTAAACATCATTCCCTAAACCCAATTTAATGAGCCCCGTCTTTCTGTATTCAAATCAAATGAAACTGTATTGGTCACATACACATATTTAGCAGATGTTATTGCGGGTGTAGCAAAATGCTTGTGTTCCTAGCTACAACAGTGCAGTAATATCTAAAACAATTCACAACAATACACATAAGTCTAAAAGTAAAATAATGAAATTAAGAAATATATAAATATTAGATTGAGCTGTCAGAGTGGCATTGACTAAAATACAGTAGAATAGAATATAGTATATACATATGAGATGAGTAAAGCAGTATGTAAACATTATTTAAACATAATTAAAGTGGCCAGTGATTCCATGTCTATGTATATAGGGCAGCAGCCTCTAAGGTGCAGGGTTGCATAACTGGGTGTAATTTGGCTAGTGATGGCTGTTTAACAGTCTGATGGCCTTGAGATAGAAGCTGTTTTTCAGTCTCTTGGTCCCAGCTTTAATGCACCTTTACTGACCTCGTCTTCTGGATGATAGCGGGGTGAACAGGCCGTGGTTTGGGTGGTTGATGTCCTTGATTATCTTTTTGGCCTTCCTAGGACATCGGCTGCTGTAGATGTCTCGGAGGGTAGGTAGTTTGCCCCCGAGGAGTGCTTTCTACCTTCTCCACTGCGGTCCCATGGATAGGGGCATTGCTCCCTCTGCTGTTTCCTGAAGACCATTACCAGCTCCCTTGTGTTGTTGACGTTGAGTGAGAGGTTATTTTCCTGGCACCACTCTCCAGGGCCCTCACCTCCTCCCTGTAGGCTGTCTCGTCATTGTTGGTAATCAGGCTTACAACTGTTGTGTCGTCTGTAATTGAGTTGGAGGTGTGCGTGGTGAACAGGGAGTACAGAAGGGGTCTGAGCACGCACCATTGTGGGGCCCCTGTGTTGAGGATGAACGAAGTGGAGGTGTTGTTTCCTACCTTCACCACCTGGGGGCGGCCCGTCAAGAAAGTCCAGGACCCAGTTGCACGGGGCGTGGGTTCAGACCCAGGGCCCCAAGCTTAATGATGAGCTTGGAGGGTACTATGCTGTTGAATGCTGAGCTATAGTCAATGAACAGCATTCTTTCATAGGTATTCCTCTTGTCCAGATGGGATAGGGCAGTGTGCAGTGCGATGGCAATTGCATCATCTGTGGATCAATTGGGGTGGTAAGCAAATTGAAGAGGGTCTAGGCTAGGGTGTCAGGTAAGGTAGAGATGATATGATCCTTAACTAGCCTCTCAAAGCACTTCATGATGACAGAAGTGGGTGCTACGTGGCAATAGTCATTTAGTTCAGTTACCTTTGCTTTCTTGGGTACAGGAACAATGGTGGACATGTTGAAGCAAGTGGGGACAGTAGACTGGGATAGGGAGAGATTGAATATGTTCGTAAACACTCCAGCCAGCTGGTCTGCGCATGCTCTGAGGATGCGGCTAGAGATGCCGTCTGGGCCGGCAGCCCTGCGAGGGTTAACACAATTAAATGTCTTAATCACGTTGGCCGCAGAGGGGGAACCCACAGTCCTTGGTAGCGGTCCGCGTCGGTGGCACTGTGTTATCCTCAAAGCGGACAAAGAAGGTGTTTAGCTTGTCCGGAAGCAAGAGGTCGGTGTCCGTGACGTAGCTGGTTTTCCCTTTGTAGTCCGTGATTGTCTGTAGACCCTGCCACATACATCTCGTGTCTGAGCTGTTGATTTGGGACTCTACTTTGTCTCTGTACTGACGTTTTACCTGTTTGATTAGCTTACGGAGGGAAAAACTACACTGTTTGTATTCGGCCATATTCCCAGTCACCTTGCCATGGTTAAATGCAGTGGTTCGTGCTTTCAATTTCGTGCAAATGCTGCCATCTATCCACAGTTTCTGGTTTGGGTAGGTTTTAATAGTCACAGTGGGTACAACATCTCCTATACACTTCCTGATGAACTCAGTCACCGTACCAGTGTATATTTGTTGATGTTATTCTCAGAGGCTACCTGGAACATATTCCAGTCCACGTGATCAAAACATCTTGAAGCATGGATTCAGATTGGTCAGACCAGCGTTGAAGAGACCTTAGCACAGGTACTTCCTGTTTTGAGGTTCTGCCTATAGCAAGGGAGGAGCAAAATGGAGTTGTGATCAGATTTTCCGAAGGGAGGGCGGGGGAGGGCCTTGTAGGCATTTCGAAAAATTGAGTAGCAGTGGTCTAATGTTTTACCAGCACGAGTACTACAGTCAATGTGTTGGTAGAATTTCGGTAGCATTTTCCTCAAATTTTGTATGTTAAAATCCCCAGCTACAATAAATGCGGCCTCAGGATATGTGGTTTCCAGTTTGCATAAAGTCCAGTGTAGTTCTTTGAGGGCCGTTGTGGTATCGGTTTGAGGGGGAATATACACAGCTGTGATGATAACCGAAAATAATTGTCTTGGGAGGTAATACGGTCGGTATTTGATTGAGAGGTATTCTAAGTCGGGTGAACAAAAGGACTTGAGTTTCTGTATGTTATCACAATCACATCATGAGTAGTTAATCATGAAATATACACCCCCGCCTTTCTTTTTCCCGGAGAGTTCTTTATTCCTGTCTGCGCGATGTACTGAGAACCCAGCTGGCTGTATGGACGGGGACAGTATGTCTCAAGAGAGCCATGTTTCCATGAAAGTGTATGTTACAATCCCTGATGTCTCTCTGGAAGGAGATCCTGGCTCTGAGCTCGTCTACTTTATTATCCAGAGACTGAACATTAGCGAGTAATATACTCGGAAGCAGTGGATGGTGTGCATGCTTCCTTAGTCAGACTAGAAGTCCAATCCGAATACCTCTTCTCTGCCAGCGGTGTTTTGGAGAAGCTTCTGGAATAAGTTAAATTGCCCTGGGGGGTACAAACAAAGGATCTAATTTGGGAAAGTTTATTCCTGGTCGTAATGCTGGTGAGTTACAGCTGCTCTGATATCCAAAGGTTAGTTCTGGCTGTATGTAATAAAACAAAAAATGTCTGGGCTAATAATGTAAGAAATAACACACACAAAAATTAAATACTGCAAAGTTGCTTAGGATCTAGAAGCAGAGCTGCCATATCTATCGGCACCATCTCAGAGTTTGTTTTAAGTTAGCATAAAGATTTTTGCATCTCAAGATCTCAATACTAATACAAAACCTTTTGTACATTTGCTCCTATTAAAATAAAAGTATGTCTTGATTCTTGTTGGTGTACCAACTACCAACTACACTGGAATCCAATCCCCATAGAGGGATTCAGGGATGTAGGAGACAGCTTACCATAAACACACATAAACTTACTATATCCCTGAATAGATACTATTACAGTATATGAAAGTTATTCCTAATAGAAGAGGGAATTCATGATAGGTACTTTGGAGCAGTTGGACTGGCCCACATTAATCCTGGACTAAAAAGCCCTTTCAATGAAAACTTTATCCACTGATCATGCTTTGTACTCCAGAAGTAGGCTTAACAACTTAATCTAGGTCTGTGTACATGTCTTATGCCATGCCATCTAATTCACAAGTTTCATGGTGCATCCCATCTTATTTGTTTTGGACACTGAAGTTATTTCCCTGAAAATAAGTAAGGTTCTCTCACTCGCTGTTGCCTAGCAACGTAGTAGTAGTGCATGTAACTTGTCTTGTGAGCCATCTTGCTTGATCAGTCCACATTTGGACAGTTTTTTTTAATTGAGAGTCCGATCGAGTTGAGGGCAATTAGACGGTAACAACAACAATTGTTGATAAATTCATCAAATGTGTTGGACATGTATTTGTGTACGATGGTGCGGTGTGTGTGTGTGTGTGTGTGTGTGTGTGTGTGTGTGTGTGTGTGTGTGTGTGTGTGTGTGTGTGTGTGTGTGTGTGTGTGTGGGGGGGGGGGGGGGGGGTTAGCCTACAGACTATAATATACAAGGGAGGCATTGTACATGAAACATAGAGGCATTGAGATGAACCCACTGAAACAAAGAATACTTCACAATTTTATATTTAATTTTATACACAGAACAGACTTTTTTATTTTTGGTGGTTGGTTCATCAAGGTGCTGAGCTGTTGAATATTCATCATGGCCGCCACCTAGCTTGTTTTCTTAAAAATAAGTCTCATTAGCACTTTCAGCCTCTCTCTCTCGCTCTTCAAAGTTCTTCTTTTGAGCTCTTGTCACACTCCAAAGAGAAACACAAACATGTTATTAGCCTCTGTCTGAATTCACTGTCTGCATAGTGCATATACACTCGTCATTCACAGTGGGCTCCTTCTGTCTTTGTATCTTTTCAGCATAGTTATCTTTTGTTGTTCATGTTCTGTGTAATGTATGTTACCGTATTATATAAACGAATAATGAAGATATGGAATTAATTTAAAGATCAAATTTAAATGCTAAGCTTATTCCATATGTATGCTAAAATACTAGGGCTGACAAACGCCACAAAAAATGTATTGAGTTAATTGCATGATTTGCTGTATTTAATCGTGATTAATCGCAAATTGAGAATTTGCTCTAATTGAGCTGTAATTTAAAAAAATGTATACAGAAAGCATTACAAGAATATTGACGTGTTGATTTTGTCCAAAGTAGCGGTTAGCAAAATCAGAAAAAAATAGTTTTGACATCATTGACATCATCACATTGATGTTTTTAGCTGTATAGATTATGTATTTTGGATGTTTTCAGTGTATTTTGAAAAAGTGAACTTGAGTTAACTGATTAACTCTGACAGCCCTATACAATCCTAAGCATAACAAAGCTAAAATATGCCAAAAGACGCAGTGTGATCAATCTACAGAAATAAGGTCATCCTACAGTCAGCTAATGTACATTTATCAAATCAAATAAGCTTTACTTATACAGCACATTTCAAACATTGACTGCAACGCAATGTGCTTAACAGGACATTTTTTTGAAAAAACAATCAAATTAAAAGCTGAAATATTTGCTACACAACAAACATAAAATTAAAAAAATAAATAATAATAACACAAACCTAACAACTAAAAAGCACCCTGAGGAAAAGCAAAGTTAAAAAGATATGTTTTAAGATCTCTTTTAAATATGTCCACTGTATCGGCCCCCCCCCCCAGGATCTCTGGCAGGCTATTCCAGAGGCTGTGGGCATAATAACTAAAGGCTGTCTCTCCATGCCTCTTGGACCTAGGCTTGGGATAGTTAAAAGGCCAGTGCCAGAGGACCTGAGGGAACTACTGGTTACATAACTTAAAAGCATATCTGACATGTATTTGGGTGCACAATCGTGGATTTATTTAAAAACCAATAGAATAATCAAAAAATGTATTCTAAAGCTCACAGCCAGCCAATGAAGAGACCTTTAAACTGGTGTTATTTACATTTCTATCAGCTTTAATCATGATACATGCACTGTGGGATATGGGTATGTTTTCTTCTATTCTGATGTACGTTGCATACAAAATAAATAAGATAAAGAATAAATATCACTGATAATAAATAAATGTTACTTATGTTATCAGTAAGCTATAAAAACAAAGTGAGTCACACATATGTCTAACCTCTCAGTAATTTATTGAGCTTTCCTTTAGTGCTAGATGGGTGGGGAATATTCCATTGGCCACATCACGCCAGGCCAGCTCAATCAAGCTCAATCAAAAATATTTCAAAGAAAACAAACACTATTTGAACCCAGGTCGTGGGCCCGGCCTGTGAGCTGCTGCTGTGTCAGCTACAGACAGGCCCGTTGCCAGCCGTCTCCTTCTGTGGGCATGGCGGTCAGACAGGCGGTCAGGCAGGCAGGCTGCTGTGTGTGCCAGACTACAGTATGTCTGAGGTAATGTGCCGGCCGGCTGGCCTCTGATTGCTGCTGGAGCCTGGCTGGGGCTCTGGGACGGGAGATTAGCCCGCTGCCCAGACCTGATATGCAGCTAGTAGCCAGGGCCAAGCACTGATAGTAAATGGACAGAGAATGGCGGGAGGGATGGATGGAGGAAGGTAGAGAGTAGAACTGCCTGGATATCCACATATCTAAAAGAGGAGGACACTGATTTATGTTATCCAGCCATCTTGGCCTTCATCACAATTAGTTTTCTTACGTTTGGCAGAAGTAGTTTGCAAAGTAGACTGACTCAAGAGGTGACGTCACCTTACCTTGAGACCTAGGACAACAACCTTAACTTCTTTATCTGAGTGGGCGAGTCAATCTTGTTTAGATCACAAGGTACTGGTAGACGGTCCGTTATTGAAGTTAACCCTCATTTACTCCATGGTGCTGTACTACTGTGGCTAACCCTATAAAACAACACATTTAACTGCACCAATCTAGTGTATGTGACAATATTATATATTTTTAGCGATGTGTGACTTATGTGGTACGTTTGTGTTATCATCACAACGTCCCCAAGTAGGGTCGCCCATGAATCAGAATTTTGCTTCTGAAATAGAAAGAGGCCTTATAGGTAACGGACAGAGCACATAAAATACATTTCCCTCAGGGATCTCAGGGAACAGCTGTTAAATGATGTGGCCTCCTCCAGGACAAGCCACCACTCAATCACTCCAGACAGCACAGCCTGGAGGGAAGAGGGAAATATACGACGCTGTTGGCGAGAGAGAGAGAGAGAAAGAGATTGAGGGGTAGACGGAGAGACAGCGAGAGAGACAGAAATACGGTACAAGGGGCTTCTCAAACAGGATTTCCCCCTCAGACCTGGGTTCAAATAGTATTTTAAAATAATTTCAAGCACTTTATATTTGCTTCATTGAGTTAGCTTGCCTGGCTTAATGGACCAATAGAATCATCCCGTAAGTGTAAACCCTGCCCATCTGGTACTCTAGGTATGCTAAAGAAAACGCTTCAAATAGTATTTGAACCCAGCTCTGTCCCCCCCGTTTCCCCATGTGATGCCCTCCCATCCCTCCTATCACCAGCCCTGCTCATTAGTTATCTACGTCAAGTCATAAAATGGCTGATTACTGCCTTAAATTATCTCTACAGCTGAACGGATATAGACCCAGGCTTTTTTTCATGGGGAAATGATGAACCCAATGAAACGCCTGGCAATCATGATGATTGATGGCGTTTGTTTTATTAGCCTAGAAAAGCTTCATCCACAGGGCCAGTGTACTGGCAGTAAGGCCCTGAGAGAGTAGTGGCATCAGTGTAGTGAAGTGGCATCAGTGTGAAGTGCGGTGACACGATTCAGGCCAAAAAGCACACAATGAGAGTGTTCTTGTGCAGACCGTACACATAACACAATAATGATGCCAGTTACGTCAGTCTCTGAAGTATCGCTCTCTGAGGTTTTTGCCTTTGATATAAAACCAATGCCTGGTTCTTCACGTTTATTGTATTTTTTTACCCCCTTTTTCGTGATATCCAATTGCTTCGCTGCATTTCCCCAACGGCTCGGCGACGGTCAAGTGATGCGTCCTCCGAAACATGACCTGCCAAACCGCACTTTTAACACCTGCTCAACCCGGAAGCCAGCTGCACCAATGTGTCAGGGGAAAAATAAACTCATAAGAAACTTCTAGAAAACTAGAAACTCCTAGAAAAAGCATCAACAACTCCTGTACATCCCTTTGTTTCTCTACTATTCACATGCCATTGCTCTGTTCTCTATTGGGATGTCAAGGCCTAGTCTAACTCTGTGTGCTCCCATACAAAAAGAAAATAAATTTCCACAGGTTTAACGTCACATAAAATCTATTTCAAATACATGTAGATATTATCAAGGCACAAGGCGAGACCCAAATGCAGACACAGGAGGCAGATGGTTGGAGTCTTACATTGTTTATTAATCCAAAAGGGTAGGCAAGAGAATGGTCGTGGACAGGCAAAAGGTCAAAACCAGATCAGAGTCCAGGAGGTACAGAGTGGCAGACAGGCTCGTGGTCAAGGCAGGCAGAATGGTCAGGCAGGCGGGTACAAAGTCCAGAAACAGACAAGGAGGACTAGAAAAACCGGGAGGACTAGAAAAAAGAGAATGCAAAAAGCAGGAGAACGGGAAAACCACTGGTTGACTTGGAAACATACAAGACGAACTGGCACAGAGAGACAGGAAACACAGGGATAAATACACTGGGGAAAATAAGTGACACCTGGAGGGGGTGGAGACAATAACAGGATAAGGTGAAACAGATCAGGGCGTGACAGATATATTTGCATCTTTGCTCAAATGCATGTAATGCCAAACAATATTCCAGAAATGCGTGTCTACGACATCTAGTCTACACGGTGGCCAAAGTGGTTCCTAATTCGTCTTCTTAAATTACTCTTTAGGCATTTTTCTTGTTGATTTCACCTCATTTTAACATTCTGTAATAAAGGGAAAAAAAGACTATAGTAAGTGCATCTCTTCAGCTTAATTAAATAAGGAAACTGTAGATCGTACAATGCTCCACAATATGTCAAAGTGTAGGTCTAGGTCTTGTGCTTCCAATGAGTGGTATTATATGGTGTTACAGTCAAATCAAATCAAATTCTTCACATGCGCCGAATACAACAGGTGTAGACCTTACCGTGAAATTGTTACTTACAAGCCCTTAACCAACAATGCAGTTCAAGATATAGGGTTAATAAAATATTTACTAAATAAAGTTACAAAAATCTAATCAATCAAAAAGTAACACAATAAATGTACCTAACAATGTGGAGGCTATATACAGGGGGTACCAGTACCAAGTCAATGTGGAGGCTATATACAGGGGGTACCAGTACCAAGTCAATGTGGAGGCTATATACAGGGGGTACCAGTACCAAGTCAATGTGGAGGCTATATACAGGGGGTACCAGTACCAAGTCAATGTGGAGGCTATATACAGGGGGTACCGGTACTGAGTCAATGTGGAGGCTATATACAGGGGGTACCAGTACCGAGTCAATGTGGAGGCTATATACAGGGGGTACCAGTACCAAGTCAATGTGGAGGCTATATACAGGGGGTACCAGTACCAAGTCAATGTGGAGGCTATACACAGGGGGTACCAGTACCGAGTCAATGTGGAGGCTATATACAGGGTGTACCAGTACCAAGTCAATGTGGAGGCTATTTACAGGGGGTACCAGTACCAAGTCAATGTGGAGGCTATATACAGGGGGTACAAGTACCAAGTCATTGTGGAGGCTATATACAGGGGGTACCAGTACCAAGTCAATGTGGAGGCTATATACAGGGGGTACCGGTACTGAGTCAATGTGGAGGCTATATACAGGGTGTACCGGTACCAAGTCAATGTGGAGGCTATATACAGGGAGTACCGGTACTGAGTCAATGTGGAGGCTATATACAGGGTGTACCGGTACCGAGTCAATATGCGGGGGTACAGGATAGTCGAGGTAATTTGTAAAGTGACTATGCATAGATAATATACGGGGGGGGGGGGGGGTCAATGTAAATAGTCCGGGTGGCCGTTTGATTACTTTAGTTGTTCAGCAGTCTCATGGCTTGGGGGAAGAAGCTGTTAAGGAGTCTTTTGGTCCTAGACTTGGCGCTCTGGTTCCGCTTGCCAGTAGCAGAGAGAACAGTCTATGACTTGGGTGACTGGAGTCTTTGACAATTTTTTGGGCTTTCCTCTGACACCACCTACTATATAGGTCCTGGATGTCAGCAAGCTTGGCCCAAGTGATGCACTGGGCCATACACATTACCCTCTGTAGCGCCTTACGGTCAGATGCCGAGTAGTTGCTATACCAGGCGGTAAATATATATGTCACTGGCCTACGCACAATAACCAATAATGTCAAAGTGAAATTATGTTCTATGAAATTTTTACAAATGAATTAAAAATGAAAAGCTGAAATGGTTTGAGTCAATAAGTATTCAACCCCTTTGTTATGACAAGCATAAATACGTTCAGGAGTAAACATTTGCTGAACAAGTCATATAATAAGTTGCATGGACTCACTCTGTGTGCCATAATAGTGTTTAACATGATTTTTGAACGACTACCTCATCTCTGTACCCCACACATACAGATATTTTTAAGGTCCCTCAGTCGAGCACTGAATTTCAAACAAAGATTCAACCACAAAGGCCAGGGAGGTTTTCCAATGCCTTGCAAAGGAAGGGTACCTATTGGTAGATGGGTAAAAAAAGCAGACATTGAATATCCCTTTAAGCATGGTGACATTATTAATTACACTTTGGATGGTGAATCAACACACCCAGTCACTACAAAGATACAGGCGTCCTTCCTAACTCAGTTGCTGAAGAGGAAGGAAACCGCTCAGGGATGTCACCATGAGGCCAATGGTGACTTTAAAACAGTTAGAGAATTTAATGGCTGTGATAGGAGAAAACTGAGGATCGATCAACAATATTGTAGTTACTCAACAATATTAACGTACACTGTATCTGGTGTGACCACCATTTGCCTCATGCAGCACGACATGTCTCCTTCGCATAGAGTTGATCAGGCTGTTAATTGTTGCCTGTGGAATGTTGTCCCCACTCCTCTTCAATGTCTGTGCGAAGTTGCTGGATATTGGCGGGAACTGGAACACGCTGTCGAACATCCAGAGCATCCCAAATATTCTCAATGGGTGATATATCTGGTGAGTATGCAGGCCATGGAAGAACTGGGACATTTTAGTCTTCCAGGAATTGTGTACAGATTCGTTCGACACGGGGCTGTGCATTATCATGCTGAAATATGAGATGATGGCAGCGGATGAATGGCATGACAATGGGCCTCATCATTCGTGGGGGACGACATGTTTACTGTTGCCTTGTTCAAAAATATACATTACCAGTCAAAAGTTTGGACACACCTACGCATTCCAGGGTTTTTCTTTATTTTTACTATTTTCTACATTGCAGAATAATAGTGAAGACATCAAAACTATGGAATAACACACATGGAATCATGTAGTAACTAATCAAAATATATTTTATATTTGAGATTCTTCAAAGTAGTCACCCTTTACCTTGATGACAGCTTTGCACACTCTTGGCATTCTCTCAACCAGCTTCATGAGGTAGTCACCTGGAATGCATTTAAATCAACAGGTGTGCCTTGTTAAAAGTTAATTTGTGGAATTTATTTCCTTCTATATGTGTTTGAGCCAATCAGTTGTGTTGTGACAAGGTAGGAGTGGTATACAGAAGATACCCCTATTTGGTAAAAGACCAAGTCCATATTATGGTAAGAACAGCTCAAATAAGCAAAGAGAAATGACAGTCCATCATTACTTTAAGACACGAAGGTCAGTCAATATGGAACATTTCAAGAACTTTGAAAGTTTCTTCAAGTGCAGTCGCAAAAACCATCATGCACTATGATGAAACTGGCTCTCATGAGGACCGCCACAGGAAAGGTGGACCCAATATTACCTCTGCTGCCGAGGATAAGTTCCTTCGAGTTACCAGCCTCAGAATTTGCAGCCCAAATAAATGCTTCACAGAGTTCAAGTAACAGACATCTCAACATCAGCTGTTGAGACTGTGTGAATCAGGCCTTCATGGTCGAACTGCTGCAAAGAAACCACTACTAAAGGACACCAATAAGAAGAAGAGACTTGCTTTGGCCAAGAAACACAAGCAATGGACATTAGACCGGTGGAAATCTGTCCTTTGGTCTGATGAGTCCAAATTTGAGAATTTTGGTTCCAACCGCAGTGTTTTTGTGAGACGCAGAGTAGGTGAACGGATTATCTCCACGTGTAGTTCCCACTGTAAGGCATGTAGGAAGAGGTGTGATGGTGTGGGCATGCTTTGCTGGTGACACGGTCTGTGATTTATTTAGAATTCAAAGCACACTTAACCAGCATGGCTACCACAGCATTCTAAAGCGATATGCCATCCCATCTGGTTTGCGCTTAGTGGGACTATCATTTGTTCTTCAACAGGACAATGACCCAACACACCTCCAGGCTGTGTAATGGCTATTTGACCAAGAAGGAGAGTAATGGAGTGCTGTATCAGATGACCTGGCCTCCACAATCACCCGATTTCAACCCAATTGAGTTGGTTTGTGATGAGTTGGACTGCAGAGTGAAGGAAAAGCAGTCAACATGTGCTCAGCATATGTGGAACTCCTTCAAGACTGTTGGAAAAGGATTCCAGGTGAATCTGGTTGAGAGAATGCCTAGAGTGTGCAAAGCTGTCATCAAGGCAAAGGGTGGCTACTTTGTTTAGCACTTTTGTGCTTACTACATGATTCCATATATGTTATTTCATAGTGTTGATGTCTTCACTATTATTCTACAATGTAGAAAATAGTAAAAATAAAGAAAAAACCTTGAATGAGTAGGTGTGTCCAAACTTTTGACTGGTACTGTATTTCTTACAAATATGTTTAAATGTATGTTGGAATATATTTTACAAAACATTTCCAAATACATTTTAAAATACACTGCTCAAAAAAATAAAGGGAACACTTAAACAACACAATGTAACTCCAAGTCAATCACACTTCTGTGAAATCAAACTGTCCACTTAGGAAGCAACACTGATTGACAATACATTTCACATGCTGTTGTGCAAATGGAATAGACAACAGGTGGAAATTATAGGCAATTAGCAAGACACCCCCAATAAAGGAGTGGCTCTGCAGGTGGTAACCACAGACCACTTCTCAGTTCCTATGCTTCCTGGCTGATGTTTTGGTCAGTTTTGAATGCTGGCGGTGCTTTCACTCTAGTGGTAGCATGAGACTGAGTCTACAACCCACACAAGTGGCTCAGGTAGTGCAGCTCATCCAGGATGGCACATCAATGCGAGCTGTGGCAAGAAGGTTTGCTGTGTCTGTCAGCGTAGTGTCCAGAGCATGGAGGCGCTACCAGGAGACAGGCCAGTACATCAGGAGACGTGGAGGAGGCCATAGGAGAGCAACAACCCAGCAGCAGGACCGCTACCTCCGCCTTTGTGCAAGGAGGAGCAGGAGGAGCACTGCCAGAGCCCTGCAAAATGACCTCCAGCAGGCCACAAATGTGCATGTGTCTGCTCAAACGGTCAGAAACAGACACCATGAGGGTGGTATGAGGGCCCGACGTCCACAGGTGGGGGTTGTGCTTACAGCCCAACACCGTGCAGAACGTTTGGCATTTGCCAGAGAACACCAAGATTGGCAAATTCGCCACTGGCGCCCTATGCTCTTCACAGATGAAAGCAGGTTCACACTGAGCACGTGACAGACGTGACAGAGTCTGGAGACGCCGTGGAGAACGTTCTGCTGCCTGCAACATCCTCCGGCATGACCGGTTTGGCGGTGGTTATAGGCAATTGGTGTGGGGTGGCATTTCTTTGGGGGGTCACACAGCCCTCCATGTGCTCGCCAGAGGTAGCCTGACTGCCATTAGGTACCGAGATGAGATCCTCAGACCCCTTGTGAGACCATATGCTGGTGCGGTTGGCCCTGGGTTCCTCCTAATGCAAGACAATGCTAGACCTCATGTGGCTGGAGTGTGTCAGCAGTTCCTGCAAGAGGAAGGCATTGATGCTATGGACTGGCCCGCCCGTTCCCCAGACCTGAATCCAATTGAGCACATCTGGGACATCATGTCTCGCTCCATCCACCAACGCCACGTTGCGCCACAGACTGTCCAGGAGTTGGCGGATGCTTTAGACCAGGTCTGGGAGGAGATCCCTCAGGAGACCATCCACCACCTCATCAGGAGCATGCCCAGGCATTGTAGGGAGGTCATACAGGCACGTGGAGGCCACACACACTACTGAGCCTCATTTTGACTTGTTTTAAGGACATTACATCAAAGTTGGATCAGCCTGTAGTGTGGTTTTCCACTTGAATTTTGAGTGTGACTCCAAATCCAGACCTCCATGGGTTGATAAATTGGATTTCCATTGATTATTTTTGTGTGATTTTGTTGTCAGCACATTCAACTATGTAAAGAAAAAAGTATTTAATAAGATTATTTCTTTCATTCAGATCTAGGATGTGTTGTTTAAGTGTTCCCTTTATTTTTTTGAGCAGTATATATTTACCAAATACACTCCATAGCCAGTATATTAGGTACACCCATCTGGTACCGGGTCGGACCCCCCTTTGCCTACAGAACAGCCTGAATTCTTCAGGGCAGTGATTCTACAAATTGTCGGAAATGTTCGTTGCAAGGGACCTAACGTGTGCCAGGAATAACATTCCCCACACCAGTACACCACCAGCCTGTTCCAGGCATGATGGGGTCATGGACTCATGCTACTAATGCCAAATCCTGACTCTGCCATCAACATTACACAACAGTAACCGGGAGTCGTCGGACCAGTTACTGTTTTTCCACTACTCAATTTTCCAGTGTTGGTGATTGCGTGCCCACTGAAACGGCTTCTTCTTGTTTTTAGCTGATAGCTGTGGAACCTGGTGTGGTCGTCTGCTGCAATTGCCTAGCCGTGACAAGGATCGATGATTTGTGCGCTCCGAGATACCATGCTGAACGTCTGTTGTACTGCGCCGTTATTTGTCAGTTTGTGGCCCTCCTGTTATTTTGCACGATTCTTGCCATTCTCCTTCGTCCTCTCTCATCAATGAGCTGTTTTCACCCACACTACTGCTGCTGACTGGATGTTTTTTGTTTCTCGCACTATTCTCTGTAAATCCTAGACACTGTCGTGCGTGAAAAGCCTAGGAAGTCGGCCGTTTCTGAGATACTGTATCCGGCGCGCCTAGCATTGATGATAATACTACGCTCAAAGTTGCATAAGTCACTAGTTTTTCCTATTCTAATGTTCAATCGAAACGTAACTGAATGCCTCAATTCCTGTCTGCCTGCTTTATATAGCAAGCAATGGTCACGTGAATAACTGTCTGGAGGAGCGATCCATTTTCATGAATGGGGTGGTGTACCTAATTAACTGGTCGATAAATATATCAGAAAATCCATTCTTTAAGAATATATTTTGAGATGCATTTAATACATTTTCCAATGCATTTAAAATATATTGTGCTAGAAATTGTACATACATTTATATATACATTTAAAATACATTCTATAATATATATTGGAATAGATTTTGTATTAAAATTTTAAATGTAGACATTATTTTGCCAATTTTTAATATTTTTCAATTATTCAAAAAATATCTTTTAAATGTATTCTTTTTTTTGTATGGGCTGCCGCTGAAGACCTGAGCTGCTGATGGGGGTGATTGAGTAGCCTTCTGCTCCAGCGGGTTCCTTTTCTACGGACCAAGTGCCACCCTATTCCCTACAGTTCACCAGAGACCTATGGGCCTTGGTCAAAAGTAGCCATTTGGGACGCATCCAGGGTCTCTTCTGGGCCGCCACTTTTCCGCCTCCCGATATCCAGCTGCGGGGTGATTGAAACAAGAGTGAGCTCTTGTCAGGGAGTCTCAGCCACCATGTAATTGAATTCATCCATGTTTCACAGGGTGCACCAAAGCATAGCCCTGGAAAGACCTAGGGTAAATACACTCAGCACTTAGAGACAAAGCCCGATGCAGTCTCACAAACACAACAAATTCCTGCACACGCACGGACGCCCACACAACAAACAAACACACACACACACACACACACACACACACACACACACACACACACACACACACACACACACACACACACACACACACACACACACACACACACACACACGACAGCAATAAACACAATCGGAGGTGCTACTGGGTGTTACAATAGAATAGATACAATAGAACCTGACAATAGTAAAACGGGCAGTGAGCCTATAACATTACCTTTGGAGCATGTTGGAGGAATGTTCAGTAGGTTTCAGTAAGTGGGTATGGGGGGTACTTTCTGTCTGAAGTGCTGCTTTATGTAGGCTACCCACCATCATTACTAGTACACTACCGTTCAAAAGTTTGGGTTCACTTAGAAATGTCCTTGTTTTTGAAAGAAAAGCAAAAAATGTTATCTATCAAAATAACATCAAATTGATCAGAATTACAGTGTAGACATTGTTATTGTTGTAAATGACTATTGTAGCTTGAAACCGCAATTTTAATGGAATATCTACATGGGTGTACAGAGGCCCATTATCAGCAACCATCCCTCTTGTGTTCCAATGGCACGTTGTGTTAGCTAATCCAAGTTTATCATTTTAAAAGGCTTATTGATCATTAGAAAACCATTTTGCAATTATGTTAGCACAGCTAAAAAAAACTGTTGTCCTGATAAAAGAAGCAATAAAACTATCCTTCTTTAGACTAGTTAAGAATCTGGAACATCAGCATTTGTGGGTTCGATTACAGGTTCAAAATGGCCAGAAACAAAGACCTTTCTTTTGAAACTCGTCAGTCTATTCTTGATCTGAGAAATGAAGGCTATTCCATGCGAGAAATTGCCAAGAAACTGAAGATCTCGTACAATGCTGTGTACTACACCCTTCACAGAACAGCGCAAGCTGGCTCTAGCCAGAATAGAAAGAAGAGTGGGAGGCCCCGGTGCACAGCTGAGCAAGAGGACAAGTACATTAGAGTGTCTAGTTTGAGAAACAGACGCCTCACAAGTCCTCAACTGACAGCTTCATTAAAAGGCACCAGTCTCAACGATGCTAGCCTTCCAGGCAGAGTTGCAAAGAAAAAGCCATATCTCAGACTGGCCAATAAAAAGAAAAGATTAAGATGGGCAAGAATATTGGAAAAAAGTCTTATAAACAGACAAATCTAAGTTTGAGGTGTTCGGATCACAAAGAAGAACATGCGTGAGATGCAGAAAAAAATGATAAGATGCTGGGGGAGTGCTTTATGCTATCTGTCAAGCATGGTGGAGGCAATGTGATGTCTGGGGGTGCTTTGGTGGTGGTAAATTGAGAGATTTGTACAGGGTTAAAGGGATCTTGAAGAAGGAAGGCTATCAATCCATTTTGCAACGCCATGCCATACCTTGTGACAGATGCTTAATTGGTGCCAATTTCCTCCTACAACAGGATAATGACCCAAAGCACATCTCCAAACTATGCAATAACTATTTAGGGAAGAAGCAGTCAGTTGGTATTCTGTCTATAATGGAGTGGCCAGCACAGTCACCGGATCTCAACCCTATTGAGTTGTTGTGGAGCAGTTTGACCGTATGGTACGTAAGAAGTGCCCATCAAGCCAATCCAACTTGTGGGAGGTGCTTCAGCATGGGGTGAAATCTCTTCAGATTACTTCAACAAATTGACAACTAGAATGCCAAAGGTCTGCAAGTCTGTAATTGCTGCAAATGGAGGATTATTGGACGAAAGCAAAGTTTGAAGGACACAATTATTATTTCAATTATAAATCAATTTTTATAACTTTGTCAACGTTTTGATTATATTTCCTTTTCATGTTGCAACTCATTTCATGTATGTTTTCATGGATAAACTTTCTAAGTGACCCAAAACTTTTGAATGGTAGTGTATGTAGGTGAAGAAAAATAGTGGAAACAATAGTGAGAGAGAAATAACGAGAGTTTAATTGTGTGGCTGCCATGGGAGATGCCCTTGTCATGTCAATGGGCTTGTAATAACTAAAGATTTCCACTTTGTTTGTGTAGCCAGCATCCGCAAATCAGATATGAAAGCAACGTTTCCAGACATCCATTCATAGCATAAAAGAAAGTGGCCTTTGCTATGTAATTGTCAGGTTGGAAGTGTCTTTTCCAATTTCCTCTCTGGCATCTGGTGTTGCCTCCCAGTGCTGTGTGTGTGTGTGTGTGTGTGTGTGTGTGTGTGTGTGTGTGTGTGTGTGTGTGTGTGTGTGTGTGTGTGTGTGTGTGTGTGTGTGTGTGTGTGTGTGTGTGTGTGTGTGTGTGTGTGTGTGTGTGTGTGTGTGTGTGTGTGTGTGTACACAGTGGTATACTTCAGGCTGGAAGTATACCCCTGTTTGGAGGGTAAATGGGATTACATAGTCAAGGCTGCTTCTAGGCATGGCAGACATCAGGCTGCGTCTGAAATGGCAACCTATGGTGCAGTAGTTTTTACCAAAGCCCTATGGCACACACACACACAAGCTCAGTCTACTCAGACAACAGCAACGCTCTCTGTGGCCTGTTCCGTGTAAGAAATTGGATTCTCCAAGCGCGATGGGTGAGAAACACACACACCAACACACATGCTCAATCACACATACACACAGTGTGTGCTGTACTTAATGGGTGTAAACTCCTTGGGACATTGTTTCAATCTAAAGGCCATGGCAGGTTCTGCTTGAGCTCAACCCTTCTCAACCCAGATCCTGGGGGCATACTGGTGTGGGGATTTTCTCCTCAACTGTTCTGTCAAATAATTCTCACAGGACCAACGGCACACATGCAATTAACCTTGCGTAGATAAATATTTTCCAATTTGTGCAACAAAAAAACAATTTTTTTGTGTTAGCTAACAAATAGAGGCAAAATAATTTTCGAATAGATTGTCCCAGGTTTGGTATTGAGGTAGGCTGCCATTAGAGAGAAAGAGATAAAGAAAGATATTGAGCCATGATAGTAATACTGTACTGTTTCTTTGTAATAAAGAAGCGGTGTATTTTTGGACTGCCTGCCTCCGAGTCACTGACCCACTATAGGCTATCCAAACACACCGTAGGGGTGAACAGTCCCTCTCCTGGCCTAGCGGTGGCACACCATGTGAAATCTGACACCCTGACCGTGGCTCCCTGCCATGTGGTTTCATGTTAGTTCTGAGGCGATGGCAGAGGCTCTCCAGGTTTCAGATGAGATGCTCCAAAAAGTATCTGCCTGCCTGGCTGTAATTTATATTGCACATCATATGTTTTGTTCCTTGAGCAGCGAAGCATTAAATTGGCCCTTCAGTTGGGTGTGGGTATTATGCAAGGGTCACCAAAGCAGTAGCCGACTGGTAGCTTCTATGGAGAAGAAAGCATTTGATGGGGGAAGCTTGGTCTGTAATTAGGGTCGGCTGTAGCAGTCCGAAACACCACAGTGGTGTGTAGTGGTGCCTGGAGAAGTGGGTATACTCGAATTTTGCACCAGAAATCCCCTAGTGAAAGAAAGGTGTCCTGTGTAAACATTCTATGACAAACTGTGACATACACTCTGAGTGACCAGAATTTCAACTGAATCAGAAAGTCTCTCAAAAGTCACACTTTTTTTAATAGAACAACAACAAAATTGGAGAAAAAAAAGTCCACAACAATGCTTAAACCACATCAGGAGACCACTTGGAAAATAAACTGGAACACGCTGTCGTATATGTCGATCCAGAGCGTCCCAAACATGTCTGGTGAGTATGCAGGCCATGGAAGAACTGGGACATTTTCAGCTTCCAGGAATTGTGTACAGATTCATGTGACATGGGGCCGTACATTATCATGCTGAAACATGAGATGATGGCGGCGGATGAATGTCACGACAATGGGCCTCAGGATCTCGTCCCCGTATCTCTGTGCATTCTAATTGCCATCGATAAAATGCAATTGTGTTCGTTGTCTGTAGCTTATGCCTGCCCATTCCATAACCCGCCATGGGGCACTCTGTTCACAATGTTGGCATCAGCAAACAGCTTGTCCACACGATGCCATACACGTGGTCTGCGTTTGTGAGGCCGGTTGGATGAACAAATTCTCTAAAATGACGTTGCAGGAAGCTTATGGTAGAGAAATGAACATAAAATTCTCTGGCAACAGCTCTGGTGGACATTCCTGCAACCAGTTTATAGGTTCACGGAAGCTATGTTACCATGCACTGTCTATCTGAGATTGCTAAATAATTACAATGGCTGCTTCAGATGATTCCTTTTTCTAAGAAGAGCTGGGCAACTAAAAATGTTTTATGTTATTTTACATAGGAACATACAGCCCTATTTATTTGATCTGAAATGCACTGAAAAGGAGTTGAGACAGCGAGAAAAAAAATTGTGAGACCAGCAAGCAGCGGCGTCAGCCTAAACCAGTTGGAACAGGACTCAGGAGGGCAAATGACAAACAAGTAAGTTGTTTTGCGGTCTGAAGTTAGCCAGTTATAAGCTCTCTTTTTACACAAGGCAGTGTTGTTCAGTACAATAAAATATGGTGATCGATTCGGCCATAACGGGTGCTTGCTAGTTCCACTACAAGGCAAACTAGCCAAGTTTAGCTAGCTAGCTGTGTATTTGCTATACCTTATATATAGTGTAGTCTAACGTTATAGTTAGCTAGCTAACTAGCTATAACATTATATATTAGGTATAGCAAATACACAGCTAGCTAACTAGCCTAGCTAGTATCAGTGCCTCTCATTAGCAGCAAAACTGGATAAATGTTTTGTTGATGATGGCGGAATGACTTTGGCTTTTTGACTCATATTAGTCTTGGAGTAACTATACCTGTGTGTTGTAGGTAGCTAGCTAAAGTGTGTCTGTGACGCATCTCATATTCTACACCATGCTGCTACGGTAGGAATACAGACATTACATAATGATTGTGCATGAATGTGTAATAGCATTGTCGTCTTTCTCTCACAGACAATACCACCGGGATACAAAGAAGTTGATGAAAGGTCCCATGACAACAATCTCCCCTTGTATTAAAGTGACTCTGAACACCTCACTGCACCACCCAAACACACCATACGCAAGTATTCTCCCTGTAAAACAGTAGTATTTATTATAAGCGTTAGTAGTATATTTTTATTCTACTGTGTATAACATTTCAGGTAAGACCCAAGTGCAGACTGTGTTGAAGTAACAATGTTTAATACAGCAAAAGGGGCAGGCAAACGTGAGGTCAAGGCAGGCAGGGATCGATAATCCAGAGTAGTGGGGCAACGGTACAGGACGGCAGGCAGGCTCAGGGTCAGGCAGAGTGGTCAGGCAGGCAGGCTCAGAGTCCGGACAGGCAAGGGTCAAAACCAGGAGGGCGAGAAAAAGAGACTGGGGAAAAGCAGGAGCAGAGAAAAACGCTGGTTGACTTGACAAACAAGACGAACTGGCAAAAGACAAACAGAGAACACAGGTATAAATACACAGGGGATAATGGGGAAGATGGGCGACACCTGGAGGGGGATTAAGAAGTGAGTTTACGCATCGCCCACAATAAAACAGTGTTTATGTGGCGTATACCTGAATATACCCTGGACTACACGACTAGTATCCCAGGGTCATTATGGTATTCCAGGTTTGGCTGTAGCAGTCAGAACACCCAGGGTCGTCATGGTATCCTAGGGTTGGCTGTAGTAGTCGGAGCACCCAGGGTCGTCATAGTATCCCAGGGTTGGCTGCAGCAGTCAGAACACTTTGTAGAACTACCAGTCTATAATCTTATGACCATTTATTTTGCTGTTTTCATCATCCCATCTCCTCCAATGACATAATTTTACGCCCTATTGAAAAGAAAAACGGCGGACAGCCTGAATAGAAAATTATTCGCTGCTTGCCCCATAAAATATAATTTTCTGATTTAGAGTATTATATCATATAAGCGGTTACACGCCATGTGAAAAACGGTGACACTGAAAAATGAGGGCGCACAAAAAAGGAGGAAATTGGAGAGGGAGAAAGAGAGAGATAGTGAGACTATGTACTGGGTGGTGAAATCCCATGTATAACACGTTGTCAGACTTGTCTAGGTGCCTCTGCAAGCTGACTTTAGCAGGGCTCTGTCCGGCTGCTTGGGCTTACAGTGCAGCCTCCCCTGTGTAGTGTGCAGACCTGGGTTCAAATGCTGTTTGATAGTAAGTTAGGGGTATTAAATAGAGGTCGACCGATTAATCGGAATGGACGATTAATTAGGGCCGATTTCAAGTTCTCATAACAATCGGAAATCGTTATTTTTGGACACCGATTTGGCCAATGTATTTATTTTTTAAATTATTATTCTTTTTTTTTTACACCTTTATTTAACTAGGCAAGTCAGTTAAGAACAAATTCTTATTTACAATGACGGCCTACCCCGGCCAAATCCTCCCCTGTGCGCCGCCCTATGGGACTCCCGATCACAGCCGGTTGTGATACAGCCCGGGATCGAACCAGGGTCTGTAGTGACACCTCTAGCACTGAGATGCAGTGCCTTTGACGGCTGCACCACTCTGGAGCCCTCTAAAGGCTCCCGAGTGTTTAGATAGCTGAATTAGATAGCTACTATAGAAAATAGGAGAATATCTTCTTTGTTATTTATCAACTCCTAATATTGAGAACATTTCACTCATTGGAGCTAATTACACTCATTGGAGCTAATTACACTCACTAGAGTATCTGACATAGGCTTCGAAAAGCACCCGCGAGTAGGCCTACCAGTCAGGGCAAGTGCCACTGGCTGCTGGTAAGCTTTCTTGAGTTGGACGTACATTTTTGCCAGCACATGGCTAACCTTTGTTTAACCAGCTAAACAGCTGCTCTTGGCGAAAATGTATTTGGAGTTACATGCTGACCAAACCGCACCCGTGCGTGCCATCGTGCGCAAACTGATTTTGTTCACCCACACCAGAAGCGATCAGGACACCCAGGTTGAAATATCAAAACAAACTCTGTACCAATTATTCATTTGGGGACAGGTCAAAAAGCATTAAACATTTATGACAATTTAGCTACATTTACATTTTACATTTACGTCATTTAGCAGACGCTCTTATCCAGAGCGACTTACAAATTGGTGCATCTTATGATATCAGCGAGCTAGCTTGCTGTTGCTAGCTAATTTGTCCTGGTATATAAGCATTGGGTTGTTATTTTACCTGAAATGCAAAAGGTCCTCTACTCCGACAATTAATCCACAGATAAAATGGAAAATCAAATTAGTTTCTCATCATCTCATTTCTTTTTCTTCTTTGGACTTTATATGGAGGTTGGCAACCAACTTTACAGCATTACTAAAACCAACCGGAGTGTGGACCTAAGTTAATCTTTTAATCACCCACGTGGGTATATGCTCCTAAAAACCAATGAGGAGATGGGAGAGGCCGGACTTGCAGCGCGTTGAGCATCACAAATAGAACAAATCTCTATTTTAGCACCTGGCCACGCAGACGCTGACTGACGCGCACGAGCAGTGTGGGTGCAATGATTGAATAACATGTATGTGTACATTTATTTTGCAACGTTAGTGCACACCACACGAGCTGTGTGGTCAGCATGTTACCTTGCTAGCTAATAGGCTATTTTAGAGTTTACACTTCCTCTTCCAATTATAATGTGGGGATGTCAAAATAATGAAAAACTATCTACGAAATCTATTCATTTTAAAATGTTGATTACTTCCCCTTGACATTATCATTCACCTGGGGTGTATTCATTAAGCCGATTCTGTTGCAAAACGTTTCTTAAACGGCAGCAAACAGAACGAAACGGGAAGGAATTTACCTAAATTTCTCCAATAGAAACTCTAGTTTTAGTTGCAAAATGGAACGTTTTGCAACTGTCTGGACTAATGATTACAACAATGGTGACAAGGTAGGGATTTCAAACAGTCATACTGTATTGCAGTGGGATGGACAAGGAGCATTACAGTACATTGTAAACAGGTGCTCACATAAAGCATGTATGCATCACATTCAAGAGTGCCTTTTCAAAATGAAGTGCCATCAAGGGGAGACAGAAGAGCATTTTATTTTTCAAACATACTCACTCATCCCAACACACCCACGCACATATGTCCTTGTAATACACACGGCATTAATGGAGAATTTAATTGTCTGGGGAAAGAAATAAACAAAAGAGATTACTGTGCATTATTGGTTCCCCGATAAAAGTGGCCAATGTATTTATCATTCTGGAAGCGGACAGGCTCACCTACGCCTGCATTCTGAGTGGTGACCTTCATCTGCTATTGGATATGACGGCTACATCCCAAATGGCACGATATTTCCTATCTAGTGCACTACTTTTGACCTGGGCCCATGGAGCTTTGCTCAGAATTAGTGCACCATGCAGGAAATAGGGTACCATTTGGGACGTAACCTCTTTGTTAAGTTGAAACACTGTCAACCTTTCATATCAAGGTTTTTCTCTCACGTTGACAAAAAAATGTAATGTCAAACCGTTGTTTGATTTCCTAGAATTTCAACTGCATATTGTAATTGGAGTTGCCATGTCATTGTCTAGAGGGGTGATGGTGGATTGTATTGTAGTCAGTATTGGGTGTGTGGAGGTGTCAATTCAATGGCTTTTAGTGTTGCTTTAGTCTTTTACTGTTGCTCAGACAGAGGACAATTGATGTTGGTTGATTATGTAATTTGTGCATTGCAAAGAGCCTTGTACTACGTTTGTTAGATAGCTATGGGTCTAGTATTAGAGCAATGTCGTTCTCAGCTCATGTAACACTATGCTATCAGAAGCTTGGTGGAAGCAACACTCTCTTTAAACAGCCTTTACCTACCAGGCATCCTCTGCCTGTTCTCCTTCACAAAGTCGCCGGCTCAGTATGAGTCCAGTCTTAAAGACATGAGACATGGTAGGCTATTTATTTACTGTACCTCTTCCATTTGAATAAGCTCTTCCCTTGTGTGAAACAAGCAGATAATGTATTAACTATAATAAACCTGAGCTGACTTCAGTGGTTTTGAGTTTGAACACTGAATTAATACTGAGTCGACCTGTTCCGGCCTGTGCTGTTTTACACTGAGATTGGGAGATCGGAGGTGTGTAATGTGCAACACAGTGCATTCGCTTGGCAGAGTTGGCCCATGCATACCAAAAAATAACAGATCCCTTTTATAACTTTGGACAGGGTTTCATTGCCCCAGAGAAGTTGTGAATATCGATGCTGAGAAGTGAAATTACTGTAATCTCTGACCCCTTTGTTAGCGGCAGCAGCATTAAAGTTGCTGAGTGAGTGCTTCACATTGAGATACTGTTTATTGTGACTCAGCAGAAATGGTGTTCCAATGGACACACACACACACACACACACACACACACACACACACACACACACACACACACACACACACACACACACACACACACACACACACACACACACACACACACACACACACACACACACACACACACACACACACACACGCACACACACTCATGCAAGCTCAACCCCAAATTGTATGTCTTGCACATCCTGCTACCTGTGTTCAAAACATTCCCTGAAAAATATCACTGGGAGGAAAAGAGTCCAAAACTGTATCCCAAAGTCACCTCATTGACCTTTTGAGAATCTCTGAACTTCAACAGTTTTGTATTACTGCTAATTCTAATCATAAAAAACAAGGTTCTCTGTGGTAACTAAGGCAGACCCACATTTGAACAACACCTCCAATAAAACCCCATCTGTTTATTCATATACCCATTCATTTCCCAGATTTAGCAGCACTGCGTCGAGTAATTCTTCCGATTGCTTACCCATCACCTGAGTTGTTTGGCTGGGTGTTTGGCTGGGGATTCAGCTGGGGGTTTGGGACAGAGGAGCAGAGCATGTGGTGTGTCTGATGCTACATGTCCTCCACCCACCCTCTCGCTCTCTCTGGAGCCCCAGCGGAAGGTGGCATCTGTTCGTGGCATGCATTGTTTGCTGCGTTGACGCACCCTGATTCTATGGCTAATGATGAAAATGAGGGGAATGAACGAAGATGTGTTTAGTGACTGCTCTGTGGTAGGTGTTGTGTTCAGCAATGTGGTGTTCTAGCTCAGCTGAGTATTGAATGCTTATGTAATGTCTGTGCATTTGTAACAGTAGGTGTGTATGAGTGCACAGCACAGTGGATGGAGCACAGCTGAGTTCCAGGGAAACTTTGTGGTTAACAGCAGCAGGGGAATACATGGAACTAGTGATTCTCATTTCAACTGTGCACGTTGTGCTTTGTACAACATCATGATCAGTTATCTATTTTTGTATTCATTTAAAAATATATATAATTTGTAATATATATTATATTAATATATATAATATATACTTTTTTTACGCATTTTTCTCCCCAATTTCATGATATCCAATTGGTAGTTACAGTCTTGTCCCATCGCTGCAACTCCCGTATGGACTCGGGAGAGGCGAAGGTCGAGAGCCGGGCATCCTCCGAAACATGTCCCTGGCAAGCTGCACTGCTTTTTGACACACTGCTCGCTTAACCCAGAAGCCAGCCGCACCAATGTATCGGAGGAAACACCGTCCAACTGGCGACCATGTCAGTGTGCATGCGCCCGGCCCGCCACAGGAGTCGCTACAGAGCCATGGGATAAGGCCAAAACCTCCCCTAACTCGGACGGCGCTGGGCCAATTGTGCGGCGCCTCATGGGTCTCCCCAGTTATCTACTTCATCTAACATTGGTTATATGTGACAGACTGGCTCGATTCGGTCTTATATAGCAACATTTTCAATGGTGTTTTTACATTGGATAAAAGTAGCGACTCAGTGCTAGAAAATGTTATATCATACACTACAGTTGAGGAACAATGGGAAAGTAATTCTGCTTTGAAAGTTGATAAACTTGTAAACCACTTTTGAGAAAGTGGCCCTTTAATGTTTTGTACACCTACTGGAGAGCTTTTCTTTGTCTACACCCATTCAGCATCATTCACACCTTCTTAAGCCTTAGCCCCACCCATCTCTTTAAGGATTCACATATAAGGCCATGTGCTAAACAGAGTGAGTACGGTAGTGTACTAAACAACCAAAGATTTCAAGACGAAAGTCTGGTCTCTACTACGTCTATCGACATCTCTGTCGACAGTGACATCATAAACATTCTATTGAAGTCCGACATCAAACTTGTCGTGGAGAAACATTTTTAACACAAAAACTACACACTGCATGACATCGGCAGCCTGGTGGTCCAAAACAGCATAACTGGTGTATTTTAACACCAATAACCCATCCTTTTAAAAATGAATATAATATATGTCAATCTAGCAACTAAAAGCAACTTTCTGAACAATGTTGTAGTTAGTTTGTAGCTTGTTAGCTAGCTACAGTGGCTTGCAAAAGTATTCACCCACCTTGGCCTTTTTCCTATTTTGTTGCCTGACAACCTGGAATTAAAATAGTTTTTGGGGTGTTGATATCATTTGATTTACTCAACATGCCTACCACTTTGAAAATGCAAAATATTTTTTGTATGACACAAACAAGAAGGAAGACAAAAAAAACAGAAATCTTTAGCGTGCAGAACTATTCACCCCCCAAAGTCAATACTTTGTAGAGCCACATTTTGTCCCTTGGGGTATGTCTCTATAAGCTTGGCACATCTAACCACTGGGATTTTTGCCCATTCTTCAAGGCAAAACTGCTCCAGCTCCTTCAAGTTGGATGGGTTCCGCTGGTGTACAGCAATCTTTAAGTCATAACACAGATTCTCAATCGGATTGAGGTCTGGGCTTTGACTAGGCCATTCCAAGGCATTTAACCTGTTGGGTCTAGGGGGCAGCATTTGCACGTCTGGATAAAAAAAATGTACCCGATTTAATCTGGTTACTAATCCTACCCAGTAACTAGAATATGCATATACTTATTATATATGGATAGAAAACACTCTAAAGTTTCCAAAACTGTTTGAATGGTGTCTGTGAGTATAACAGAACTCATTTGGCAGGCAAAACCCTGAGACATTTTCTGACAGGAAGTGGATACCTGATGTGTTGTATTGACTTTAAACCTATCCCATTGAAAAACACAGGGGTTTAGGAATATTTTGGCACTTCCTATTGCTTCCACTAGATGTCACCAGCCTTTACAAAGTGTTTTGAGTCTTCTGGAGGGAGATCTGACCGAACAAGAGCCATGGAACGGTGATGTCCCATTAGACACCTGGCGCGCTAGTTCATGTTGGGTACCCTCGTTCCAATACGTTATAAAAGAGTATGCATTCGTCCACCTTGAATATTATTCATGTTCTGGTTAAAAAAGGCCCTAATGATTTATGCTATACAACGTTTGACATGTTTGAACGAACGGAAATATATTTTTTCCCCTCGTTCATGACGAGAAGTCCGGCTGGCTTACATCATGTGCTAACGAGACGGAGATTTTTGGACATAAATGATGAGCTTTTTTGAACAAAACTACATTCGTTATGGACCTGTGATACCTGGAAGTGACATCTGATGAAGAGAATCAAAGGTAATGGATTATTTACATAGTATTTTCGATTTTAGATCTCCCCAACATGACGTCTAGTCTGTATCGCAACGCGTATTTTTCTGGGCGCAGTGCTCAGATTATTGCAAAGTGTGATTTCCCAGTAAGGTTATTTTTAAATCTGGCAAGTTGATTGCGTTCAAGAGATGTAAATCTATAATTCTTTAAATGACAATATAATATTTTACCAATGTTTTCTAATTTTAATTATTTAATTTGTGACGCTGACTTGACTGCCGGTTATTGGAGGGAAACGATTTCCTCAACATCAATGCCATAGTAAAACGCTGTTTTTGGATATAAATATGAACTTGATAGAACTAAAAATGCATGCATTGTCTAACATAATGTCCTAGGAGTGTCATCTGATGGAGATTGTAAAAGGTTAGTGCATCATTTTAGCTGGTTTTATGGTTTTGGTGACCCTGTCTTTGACTTGACAAAACATTACACACAACTCTTGTAAATGTACTGTCCTAACATACTCTAAATTTATGCTTTCGCCGTAAAACCTTTTTGAAATCGTAAAACGTGGTTAGATTAAGGAGATGTTTATCTTTCAAATGGTGTAACATAGTTGTATTTTTGAAAAATTTGAATTTTGACATTTATTTGGATTCAAATTTGCCGCTCTTGAAATGCACCTGCTGTTGATGGAGTGCACCACGGGTGGCACGCTAGCGTCCCACCTAGCCCCAAGAGGTTAAATGTTTCCCCTTAAACCACTCGAGTGTTGCTTTATCAGTATGCTTAGGGTCATTGTCCTGCTGGAAGGTGAATCTCCGTCCCAGTCTCAAATCTCTGGAAGACTGAAACAGGTTTCCATCAAGAATTTCCCTGTTTTTAGCGCCATCCATCATTACTTAAATTCTGACCAGTTTCAAAGTCCCTGCCGATGAAAAACATCCCCACAGCATGATGCTGCCTCCACCATGCTTCACTGTGGGGATGGTGTTCTCGGGGTGATGAGAGGTATTGGGTTTGTGCCAGACAGCGTTTTCCTTGATGGCCAAAAAGCTCCATTTTAGCCTCATCTGACCATAGTACCTTCTTCCATATGTTTGGGAAGTCTCCCACATGCCTTTTGGCAAACACCAAACGTGTTTGCTTATTTATTTCTTTAACCTCTTGGGGCTAGGTGGGACGCTAGCATGCCACCCGTGGTGCACTCCATCAACAGCAGGTGCATTTCAAGAGCGGCAAATTTGAATCCAAATAAATGTCAAAATTCAAATTTTTCAAAAATACAACTATTTTACACCATTTGAAAGATAAACATCTCCTTAATCTAACCACGTTTTACGATTTCAAAAAGGTTTTACTGCGAAAGCATAAATTTAGAGTATGTTAGGACAGTACATTTACAAGAGTTGTGTGTAATGTTTTGTCAAGTCAAAGACAGGGTCACCAAAACCATAAAACCAGCTAAAATGATGCACTAACCTTTTACAATCTCCATCAGATGACACTCCTAGGACATTATGTTAGACAATGCATGCATTTTTAGTTCTATCAAGTTCATATTTATATCCAAAAACAGCGTTTTACTATGGCATTGATGTTGAGGAAATCGTTTCCCTCCAATAACCGGCAGTCAAGTCAGCGTCACAAATTAAATAATTAAAATTAGAAAACATTGGTAAAATATTATATTGTCATTTAAAGAATTATAGATTTACATCTCTTGAACGCAATCAACTTGCCAGATTTAAAAATAACCTTACTGGGAAATCACACTTTGCAATAATCTGAGCACTGCGCCCAGAAAAATACGCGTTGCGATACAGACTAGACGTCATGTTGGGGAGATCTAAAATCGAAAATACTATGTAAATAATCCATTACCTTTGATTCTCTTCATCAGATGTCACTTCCAGGTATCACAGGTCCATAACGAATGTAGTTTTGTTCAAAAAAGCTCATCATTTATGTCCAAAAATCTCCGTCTCGTTAGCACATGATGTAAGCCAGCCAGACTTCTCGTCATGAACGAGGGGAAAAAATATATTTCCGTTCGTTCAAACATGTCAAACGTTGTATAGCATAAATCATTAGGGCCTTTTTTAACCAGAACATGAATAATATTCAAGGTGGACGAATGCATACTCTTTTATAACGTATTGGAACGAGGGTACCCAACATGAACTCGCGCGCCAGGTGTCTAATGGGACATCATCGTTCCATGGCTCTTGTTCGGTCAGATCTCCCTCCAGAAGACTCAAAAGACTTTGTAAAGGCTGGTGACATCTAGTGGAAGCAATAGGAAGTGCCAAAATATTCCTAAACCCCTGTGTTTTTCAATGGGATAGGTTTAAAGTCAATACAACACATCAGGTATCCACTTCCTGTCAGAAAATGTCTCAGGGTTTTGCCTGCCAAATGAGTTCTGTTATACTCACAGACACCATTCAAACAGTTTTAGAAACTTTAGAGTGTTTTCTATCCATATATAATAAGTATATGCATATTCTAGTTACTGGGTAGGATTAGTAACCAGATTAAATCGGGTACATTTTTTTTATCCAGACGTGCAAATGCTGCCCCCTAGCCCCAACAGGTTAAGCAATGGCTTTTTTCTGGCCATTCTTTCGTAAAGCCCAGCTCTGTGGAGTGTACGACTTAAAGTCGTCCTATGGACAGATACTCCAATCTCTGCTGTGGAGCTTTACAGCTCCTTCAGGGTTATCTTTGGTCTCTTCGTTGCCTCTCTGATTAATGCCCTCCTTGCCTGGTCCGTGAGTTTTGGTGGGTGGCCCTCTCTTTGCAGATTTATTGTGGTGCCATATTCTTTCCATTTAAAAAATATATATTTAATGGTGCTCCGTGGGATGTTCAAAGTTTCTGATATTTTTTTATAACCCAACCTTGATCTGTACTTCTCCACAACTTTGTCCCTGACCTGTTTGGAGAGCTCCTTGATCTTCATGGTGCCCCTTGCTTAGTGGTGTTGAGATCATGTGACAGATCATGTGATACTTAAGTAAAGTCCACCTGTGTGCAATCTAACTAATTATGTGACTTCTGAAGGTAATTTGTTGCACCAGATCTTATTTAGGGGCTTCATAGCAAAGGGGGTGAATACTTATGCATGCACCACTTTTCCGTTTTTATTTTTTCATTATTTTGTATGTCCATTACATGAAATCCAAATAAAAATCCATTTACATTACAAGTTGTAATGCAATAAAATAGGAAAAATGCCAAGGGAATGAATACTTTTGCAAGGCGTTGTAGCTAACGTTAAGTTAGCTGTCTAGCTAGTTCAAATAATGACAATATCCTATAGCTGACAACGTCTTAACTTTAGCTAATTTGTATTAATTATTACAGGAAAATAAAGTCACAATAAGATCATTATTTAGCTCACCATTTAAGTTAATGGTGAGCTAATTACAGAAAATAGCTTATGGATGTAATTGTGACAAAATAAAAGCTGGGCATTTTACCAGAGCATTTTAGAACTTGGACACTGTCTCATTGTTCTAATGTTATATATCCTAATTTGACTTTGGTGCAGGTCATGTTGTTCTTCACATTTCCATCTCTGGTAAACACACACTATATCAAATCAAATCTAAGTTTATTTGTCACATGCACAGGATACAGAAGGTGTAAACTGTACAGTGAAATGGTTACTTGCATAGTGGTCTATGTCTTTTGTTCAGACATGGCACTAGCTAGCTAAACAGTTAACCATAATCCCAACTCGTAATGTTACTACCCTGCATGAATCTGAAGGTAGCTAACCAACTAGGTTCAATGTTAGCTAGCTAGCAAACATTAGGCTATAACTAGCAATGCAAATGGCTCTATTACTAGCAATGCAAATGGTAATATTACTGCAAAGATCATACATGTATCATTAGCTAGTGAGACAGCCAGCTAACATTAGCTAGCTAGCTAACAGTACGCTTTAACTTGCAATAAAACTTACTTTCTAACAAAATGAAAAATGTATAATATCTGAAAATGTAGCTAGCTAGACTCTCTTACCCGTAAAGATGGATGAACTCTTCTCCCGCTCTTTCACGAATGCCATGGTTGCACTTAGTTTAAAGACATAATCTAGAGACAGGTGTTTTATACAACAGCCTTCTGTGTGTTCTCTTTTCGACTCCCTCCTAAGCTATCATACTCTGCTTCCACCGGGCATTCCACTGATTTTAAAACTCGTTCCTCCAGAAAGTGGAGGGCAACACTTTTGCAGTTCTTCGTGATATTAAAAAAAGCAGCATTAGAAAGGATGGCCTACACATACTGAGCAGATCATGTTATAGACAGAAGCGTCCTACATGGCAGACCAATCCAAACTCATCTCTTGGCATGTCCAGCCCATCCATTATCTCAGCAAATCATGGCTTGCTTTTTTCCTGACTTTTTTCATGGCTAAACCAACTAGGCTCGTAATGTAACAATTGTATTTATATTTACAGATGTCATACAAGTTTGTTAGTAAGGCACATGAAAGTTCACATGTTCGAGAAGGCATTTCTGCCAAGAAATGCATTTTGATAAAAAATGTATGTTAAAATGTCTCTCCTGTGAAGTACTGACGTATGACATACGCCTAGTTTCCTGAACCGAGTCACATGTAGTAATTTACTGTAACAGTTTCACCACGTATGGCCTAACCCTAGATGTTAAACTAATGATGATGTATGAACCTGTATAGACATCAGCCAGGGTTTCAAGACCTCTGTTCCGTCCTGTTGTTTTCAGGCAAAAGTCATGCTGCTCGGTTAGAGAGATCAACAGCTGTAGTGTTGTACCTGTATACTTGATTATATGTGACTCACCACCTGGACTTGGTCTTATGTAGCAAAATTCGAAATTGTGTTTTTTACATTGGATAAAAGTAGCTACTCAGAGCTACAAAATGGTATACCACACACTGCATTTTTGAGGAACAATGGGAAAGTAATTCTGCTTTGAAAGTTGATCAACTTGTATACTCACTTTTGAGAAAATGGCCTTTGAATGTTTTGGTGTCTAGTGAAGAGCTCTTCTTTGTCTACATTCAGTATCGTTCACACCCTCTTAAGCTTTAGCCCCACCCATCTTGCTTCGCTCTTGGAGCATTTACATTGCACACTTGACGCTCTGGCCGATGATTTGTTTACCTCTAGATAGCCTAACCAGCTTTTCTGGCAACAATTTCATTACACTTTTTTGCCGACATTTATTGACACCGGCCATATTCAATGGGTGTAATAACATCATACATCTAACGTTTGCTAGCTAGCTAACAGTACACTTTAGCTTAAACATGTAGCTAGCTAGCTAGGTAAACAATGAACCTAGGTAGATAAACAATGTGTAAGATCACACATGTCACGTAACGTTAGCTAACGAGTCAGCCAACTAACATTATCTAGTTAAACAACAATGAACATTGTGCCAAATCATGTCGTTACTACCCTGCATGAATTTGCTGGGAAGTAACCAACCAGGTTCAATGTTAGCTAGCTAACATTAGGCTCTAACTAGTAAAGCAAACAGCTCTGGGATACCAATAATAACGTGATACATGTAACGTTAGCTAGGGAGCCAGCCAGCTAACTTTAGCTAGCTAGCTTACAGTACACTTTAGCTTAAGACATGTAGCTAGCTAGCTAGGTAAACAATGAACCTATCTTGGTAAACAACGTGTAAGATCCCACAAGTCATGTAACGTTAGCTAACAAACCAGCTAGCTAACATTAGCTAGTTAAACAACAATAAACATAGTGCCAAATCATGTTGTTACTACCCTGCATGTATCTGCTGTGAGCTAACCAACTAGGTTCAATGTTAACTAGCTAACATTAGGCTCTAACTAGCAAAGCAAACGGTTCTGGGATACGAATAATAACGTAATACACGTAACGTTAGCTAGGGAGCCAGCCAGCTAATGTTAGCTAGCTAGCTAACAGTACACTTCAGCTTGAAATGAAACCACTTCCTGTCAAAATTAGAAACGTGTAATATCTGAAAATGCAGCTAGCTAGACTATCTTACCTGTATACATCATCATACATGATGGACGTGTCTCCCTGCCATGCCATGGTTGCCCTTAGTTTGAAGATGTAATCCGGAGACAGGTGTTTTCTCCATCTCTTTAGCTTTCATATTTTGATTCCACTGATTTCAAAACTCGATCCTCCAGAAAGTGGAGAGCAACACTTACGCAGCTCCACTACACGATACATAAAAAAAATCAGCATTCGACAGGATTACCAACACAGACCAGCCTTCCCTGTAGCTCAGTTGGTAGAGCATGGTGTTTGCAACGCATGGTGTTTGCAATGCAAGGGTTGTGGGTTTGATTCCCACGGGGGGGCCATGTATGAAATGTATGCATTCACTACTGTAAGTCGCTCTGGATAAGAGCGTCTGCTAAATGAACAAAAATGTAAATATAGACAGAAGCCTTCTTTATGGCAGACCAATCCGAACTCCTCTCTTGGCATGTCCAGCTCACTCATTATCTCAGCCAATCATGGTTACTGGGATGGTTGCTGACTTTTTCTGTGGCTTAACTTCTCTATGGCCGGCGGGACGAAATCGTCCCACCTACGTAACAGCCAGTGGAATCCCGTGGCGCGTTATTCAAATACCTTAGAAATGCTATTACTTCAATTTCTCAAACATATGACTATTTTACACCATTTTAAAGACAAGACTCTCGTTAATCTAACCACACTGTCCGATTTCAAAAAGGCTTTACAACGAAAGCAAAACATTAGATTATGTCAGCAGAGTACCCAGCCAGAAATAATCAGACACCCATTTTTCAAGCTAGCATATAATGTCCCAAAAACCCAGAAGACAGCTAAATGCAGCACTAACCTTTGATGATCTTCATCAGATGACACACCTAGGACATTATGTTATACAATACATGCATGTTTTCTTCAATCAAGTTCATATTTATATCAAAAACCAGCTTTTTACATTAGCATGTGACGTTCAGAACTAGCATACCCCTCGCAAACTTCCGGTGAATTTACTAAAAATGTACTAAATTACTCACGATAAACGTTCACAAAAAGCATAACAATTATTTTAAGAATTATAGATACAGAACTCCTCTATGCACTCGATATGTCCGATTTTAAAATAGCTTTTCCGTGAAAGCACATTTTGCAATATTCTCAGTAGATAGCCCGGCATCACAGGGCTAGCTATTTAGACACCCAGCAAGTTTAGCACTCACCAAAGTCAGATTTACTATAAGAAAAATGTTATTACCTTTGGTGTTCTTCGTCAGAATGCACTCCCAGGACTTCTACTTCAATAACAAATGTTGATTTGGTCCCAAATAATCCATTGTTATGTCCAAATAACGGCGTTTTGTTCGTGCGTTCAAGACACTATCCGAAAGGGTAAATAAGGGTGACGAGCATGGCACATTTCGTGACAAAAGAATTCTAAATATTCCATTACCGTACTTCGAAGCATGTCAACCTCTGTTTAAAATCCATTTTTATGCCATTTTTCTCGTAAAAAAGCGATAATATTCTGACCGGGAATCTGCGTTTAGGTAAAAAGAGGAAAGAAAATAAAGCACGGGGTCGACTCGTGCACGCGCCTAAGCCCATTGTCCTCTGATCGGCCACTTGCCAAAAGCGTAAATGTGTTTCAGCCTGGGGCTGCCTCGATATCATTCAGCTTTTTCCCGGGCTCTGAGAGCCTATGGGAGCCGTAGGAAGTGTCACGTTACAGCAAAGATCCTCAGTCTTCAATAAAAAGAGCCAAGATGAACAACAACTTGTCAGACAGGCCACTTCCTGTAAGGAATCTTCTCAGGTTTTTGCCTGCCATATGAGTTCTGTTATACTCACAGACACCATTCAAACAGTTTTAGAAACTTTAGGGTGTTTTCTATCCAAAGCCAATAATTATATGCATATTCTAGTTACTGGGCAGGAGTAGTAACCAGATTAAATCGGGTACGTTTTTTATCCGGCCGTGTCAATACTGCCCCCTACCCCCAACAGGTTAACCAACAAGGTTCGTAATTGAATTTTTTTATTCGTTTTTACATATGGCATACAAGTTGGTTATTAAGGCACATGAAAGTTCACAGGCATTTCTGCCAGAAAACGCATTTTGATAACCCCCCCCCCCCAAAAAAAAAAACCTTTAAAATGGCTCTCCTGTGAAGTCGGGACTTGCAATATTCGCATAGTTTCCTGAAATGGGTCACATATGTACTATTGTTATTATTACTACTGAAATTAACTGTATTTCATTAACCTCATTGCATTATACTGTATTTACTGAAATGCTGTACCACTATAATGCTTTGGCAATATCTACAAATTGTATTTCATGCCAATAACGCAATCTGAATTTGAATTTGATCTTAACAAGCCAAAGAGACTACCTCCAGAGAGGTAGACAGAGAGAGACAGATAAAGCGACAAAGGAAAAGAGAGCGAGGAAGCAGTAGATCATTTGGAGAAATGAATGAATAAATTGGAGGCGATGTCGACGCTGGTGATCCTCACAGCACTGAGACATTATTGATTTCTAAAGAGAAAATGCTTTCTTTATGCACCCAGAGAGCTTCTCTCTCTCTCTCTCTCTCTCTCTCTCTCTCTCTCTCTCTCTCTCTCTTCTTGCCAACTCTACCAATCCACCTCTTTCTCCCTCTATTTCTCTGTCTTTATCATTTTCTCTGCCTTTCCTCCTCTCTCTCACCATGTTTCTCTCTCTCTTTCCCCCTCTTGCTCTTTCTTCCTCTCCCTTTCTTTCCCTCTCTCTAAGGAAGTTAGCTAGAAAAGAGGCAAGATAACAGGTAAAACCTGAACTACAACAAAGGCCTAGCTGCTTTGTCTAGCCCAGCCCAGCCTAGCCCAGTAGCAGCGCCGGTGGTCTAGCGGGGGCTGGGGAACAACACTGGTTGGGGAACCAAAGGCATGTCTCCACCATCTGCTCCTTTTAACAGAAAGCTGTGAATCAGCTCTTTAATTTCTGAAGGAGGGGAGTGCAGCGCATCCCCAAAGCTCTTTATCTGCAGGGATGGAAACAGCAGAGAATCAAAACGGAGATGGAAATCTCCATAGATAACCAAAGAAATGAAGCAGGGCTCACTGTTAGTGCTCATGACAAGGCTATGTCGTAAACAGGGTAAACCTAACTTTCTGGGACTGAACTTGCAGTTGTTATCAGGTTATTTTACATTCTAATGGCCTGGGTGGAATTTTTCACATGGGTGGGCAAGGTTTTATCAAACTGATTTTTTTGCACCATCTGAAAATGTTTACCTGGAATATTGAATGCAGTAATGTAATCTGTGTGTGTGTGTGTGAGTGTCAGGTGTGTGTGTGGCTCTGTGTGTGTGTGCGTTTAGGTGAAGCTACCATCCTGGGAGAGTGTGTGTAAGTGTGTGTCGCCTGCCTCGGTGCTGGGTGATAGCGCTGCAAAGTTATCAGCTCTTTTCATTTCTGGGTTGACACTGTCAGTGAAGGATTTGGAGGTGAGGTGAGTAGCTGTGGATTAAAGATCATATCAAAGCCAGGAAGGGGGAAGATAGGGGGTGAAGCTGCAGTTCCTGCAGATGGGGAGAGAGAGAGCACCAAGTTTCCTAGTTGATCAGAGTTGCAGGGTGGCAGAGACTGTGATGAAGATTGTTGCGAGGTGTGTGGTACGTGCATCAGAGAAATAGAATGTATGGCTTTTACATTCAAGGACATCGAGAAACACTGCTTTACTTAACTGAGGGAAGTTGCTGTTGTTGGAGGGTGTACAGCAACAACCAACAAAACAATAACAACTCGACTTCTAAAGATATTGTGAGGGAGTTTTGTGAAGGAGTGCATCTTTGGTGAGACAGAAGAAATCCATTTTAATGTTTGAGCTTTACAGGGTTTAGAGAATGAAGAAATGTGTTCCCCTTGGATAGCCATATCCAAGAATCGCTTAGCAATGAGACGATTAAGTGCACACATTAATCCAGGAGTCAGAGCAATCTTGTAATCCACTCAGTATGCTAATTGCCTTTTCTTTTCCAGCAAAGGAGTTTACAGGCCATTAAATGGCACTGAGCAGTTGACAAAGGATAGCCAACATGTTTCTCCACCCACTCTCTCTCTCTATTTCTCTATTTCTCTCTCTATTGCTCTATTTGTCGTTCTCTCTCTCTCTTTCTCTTGGTCGTTCTCTGTCTTCTCTCTCTCTTGTTCTCTATTTCTCTCTCCTTGTTCTCTCTCTCCTCATTCTCTCTCTCTCTCTCTCTTTCACACTCCTGCTCTATTTCTTACTTGGATGGGAGCTGTTGCACACCCACACTTCAATTCCCTCAATCTTCTAGGAAGAAAATCAGAATTGGTATTAGGTATCCTATGTCCTGATCAAATAGCATGGTTGCACTTAAGATTCTGACATTTCTCTTTGGAACACTTTGAGCTTCAAGGACTTGGGAGAGGTTTCTGCAGAGTGTGGACAGTGTTTCCCACAGCTCTGAGGTTGTAACCAGGGATTTTTCTGCTATTGAAATCCTTGGGAGGTGCCAGGTTTCCTCCAGACGTGACGCTTGGCATTCAGGCCAAAGATTTCAATCTTGGTTTCATAAGACCGGAGTATCTTGTTTCTCATGGTCTGAGAGTCTTTAGGTGCCTATTGGCAATCTCCAAGGCTGAAATGTGCCTATTCCTGAGGAGTGGCTTCCATCTGGCCACTCTACCATAAAGGCCTGATTGGTGGAGTGCTGCAGAGATGGTTGTCCTTCTGGACGGTTCTCCCAACTCCACAGAAGATCTCTGGAGCTCTGTCAGAGTGACCATCGGGTTCTTGGGCACCTCCCTGACCAAGGCCCATCTCCCCCGATTGCTTAGACGGCCAGCTCTAGGAAGAGTCTTGGTGCCACAACTTTGGAAGTATGCTTGGGGTCATTGTCCATTTGGAAGACCCATTTGCGACCAAGCTTTAACTTCCTGACTGATGTCTTGAGATGTTGCTTCAATATATCCACATCATTTTCCTGCCTCATCATGCCATCTATTTTGTGAAGTGCACCAGTCCCTCATTCAGCAAAGCACCCCCACAACATGATGCTGCCACCCCCATGCTTCACGGTTGAGATGGTGTTCTTTGCCTTGCAAGCCTCCCCCTTTTTCCTCTAAACATAATGATGGTCATTATGGCCAAACAGTTCTATTTTTGTTTTGTCAGACCAGAGGACATTTCTCCAAAAAGTACGATCTTTGTCCCCATGTGCATTTGCAAACCGTAGTCTGGCTTTTTTATGGCGGTTTTGGAGCGAACCAAACTTGTGGAGGTCTACCATTTTTTTTCTGAGGTCTTGGCTGATTTCTTAAACAGCATTATCGTTACAGAGGCACACCTTGTGCTGGGGACAATAAAACGCCACTCTAAAATGTGCCGTTTGTCACACAACACAATGCCACAGATGTCTCAAGATTTTAGGGAGCGTACAATTGGCATGCTGACTGCATGAATGTCCACTAGAGCTGTTGACAGAGAATTTAATGTTAATTTCTCTACCATAATCCGCCTCCAATGTCATTTTAGAGAATTTGTTAGTACGTCCAACTGACCTGACAACCACAGACCATGTGTACGGCTTCGTGTGGGCGAGCGGTTTGATGATGCTAATGTTTTGAACAGAGTGCCCCATGGTGGCGGTGGGGTTATGGTATGGGGAGGCATAAGCTACGGACAAGAAACACATGCATTGCATTTTATCGATGGCAATTTAAATGCACAGAGATACCGTGACGAGATCCTGAGGCCCATTGTCGTGCCATTCATCCATTGCCATCACCTCTTGTTTCATCATGATAATGCACAGCCCCTTGTCGCAAGGATCTGTACCCAATTCCTGGATCTGAAAATGTCCCAGTACTTCAATGTCCTGCATACACACCAGACATGTCACCCATTGAGCATGTTTGGAATGCTCTGGATCGACGTGTACAACAGCGTGTTCCAGTTCCCACCAATATCCAGCAACTTCGCAAAGCCATTGAAGAGGAGTGGGACAACATTCCACAAGCTATAATCAACAGCCTGATCAACTCTATGCGAAGGAGATGTGTCGCACTGCATGGGGCAAATCGTGATCACACAAGATGTTGACTGGTTTTCTGATCCATGCCCCTACCATTTTTTTTGGTATCAATGACCAATACAAATACAAATACAAATACAAATACAGATGCATATCTGTATTCCCAGTCATGTGAAATCCATAGATTAGGGACTTATTTATTTATTTAAATTGACTGATTTCCTTATATGAACTGTAACTCAGTAAAAGCTTTAACATTGTTGCATGTTGCGTTTCTAGTTTTTTTCAGTATATTTTGTTTATAAATATATATATTTGATTTTATATATATATATATATATATATATATTTATATATATATATTTAAAAAATATATATATATTTAAAAAATATATATTTTCGGGATGGTAAAATGTTTCCAGTGTAAACTTAAACGACTAAAAGCAAATATAAGGTATGTAGGAAAGATAATGGACCTATATATTTTTTTATAATATAATCTTTGAAAACGAACAATCACTATAATAAAGCTAGACAGTCAGGGAGAATTAAAAATTACAAAAACCAATGGATTTAGCAGAATAGATTTATTATGTTTGAGCAAAAGAACACAGCATTAACCATGTCAAAATGCATAGAATTCCAAGAAATGTGCTTAAAAACTGCAACATTTGCTTTCAGCTGCATGGCAAATTAAAAAATGTATCTACACTGCCAAGATGGGGGCCTTTAAAATTTGATATAAAATTCAGCCACGGTCCGACTGCTTCCACGCCCCATGCCACACCCACCACCTAGACCCTTTTTTGGTCCAGAAAACCCATGGTAACTTTGGTCTGTATCTGACCGCAGTACAATTTATGAAAGAGAAAGAGAGCTAATGTCTCCTACTATCCCACTCTTTCTCTTTCTCCTATTGTTCCACTATCACTCTCTCTCAGCACTCTTTTTCTCCTCTCTCCATTCACTAGAGGTTTACTAAGGTAAAGTATACCATTCACACTGCACCTCCGCCTGCCTACTACTATGTGGTCTTCAAGTGGCCACAGCATTGAGTCGACATGATGGATGTTGTTTCAAACCAGGTTTCTCGCTACACTGATAAAACAGACGTGTCAAAACAAGCTGGCTGGCATTGTATGCAGATAACGATAGTCACAGATTAGGATACGATTTGTGCTTTTTGTTCATTTGTGGAGCCAACTGCCAGGGAATGTGACGGATGACTTAAAGTGACAATGCCGGCATGAAGCCTAAACTGCAAATGTGCTCGGTAATGACCAGAGTGTGTTTTGGAGATGCCACTAATGAGTGTGGCCATTAGGCACAAATTACGTTATAAAACCTGGGGAGTTAGGGCTGTTAGGGCTGAGTTAGGGCTGTGCTGGCTGGGAGAAATGGCTGTTACACCTCTCCATTGATTTATTGGATGACCTCCATGATCATAAACTGGTTGTCTCTCATATTCATCAGAAATGAACAGTTTCAATACAGGCCTAAAAAGAGAGAGATAAGAGACACTGAAGCTAGCAGCAGCCAATGTTTATATTTGTTGGGTTCTCCTGTGCAGGGAGCTTCCTTCCTTTCGTGATCTCTACTGTAATCTAAGCTTTGTCATACATCACATGATAACCTCAGGGTATCTTTTAGCATCTGGAGAGGTGGTGCTAGGTCACGATATGATGCTCTCTGGCTCCAGGAAGGGAAGGCAGGTCCACGGTGTGTGTGGGTGGGGGTTGGGAGGTAGGGAGGTGGGGCAGTTGGAGGTTGTGTGTGGGTGGATGAAAACCCAACGTCTCTGCGACTGCTCACTGAATGGAAATCAGGATAGACTCGAGGATGGGGGAGGAATGAGACTAAAATTTATGAACACGGGCTAAACCGAAATGGATAGTTAAAGGTATGTTCTAGTTTTCAGTAGTCCTGAATATTGAAAGGGGGAAAGATATCTGTCTTAACCATCAGACATATCAGAATAATTGAATCACCTCAAAAGGAAAATGTGAAGTAATTTGGTTTTGTTACCATGAATGATCTTGGTCTAGGGATGTACTTACAGTTGTATTTTACAAAGATGATTCCAATTTTCTTAAGTAATCCCAGCAAACCAACGTTCTGTGAATGTTTCTAGTTCATTAGGTTGCCCAAAAAGTCCTAATAACACAAATACTGTCAAGTTGTACTGATGATTGTACAATGATTGTATAAAACATTCACTATGTTGCAAGAACATTCCCAGAATACATTTTGTTATTACATTACCTGGAAACCTAATAAGAACTTTAGGGGAATTTTCTGTGGTGGTTGTTATAGATGTAGTGCACAACATTTTTGTAAATGTTAGGATAACATTCCAAGGATATTTCATTTAACCCCCCCCCCCCAAAAAAATAATAAATATATATATGTTTTTAGGATGTTACCAGCTTAGTGTTAGATAACACCCTAACTAGAAGTTCATGTGAATGTTAGCTAATGTCCTGCGAATGTTCCTGGTTTTCTGGGGTTATACTCAACTCATTTTTCCTGTGTTATTACTATATGGTTGCATACCAGCTAAAGCACCATTTTAAAAGGTTGGACAGAGCTTAGAAATGTGTTCTTAACTGATTTTCCTGGTTAAATAAAGGTTTAATAACAAAATAAAGAAGTTTAAAAACAAGGCTGAAAGACCAACCGAAGGGAAGATCAAACAACTCTGAAAATGAGGTCATTTCCACACATCCTTTGATCTGTCCATTTTTCATGTAGGAGACAAATGGTATACAGAGGGATCTATCATAGCGACCAGCTTTAAGCCCCCAAAATTACAAACAAACTAAAGGCGAAGGATCGATAGAGAGTGTCTCACGGAATGATGAACTGGCACTTCGGGGTGGGGGAAAATCAATGTCTCTCATTCTCTTTCTTCTCTCTCTCTTTCTCTCCCTCTCTCTCTCTTTCGCACCACCACACACTAGTGTTTTACTGTGTGTTTACTGAGTCTGTGTGGGTTTTCTTACCACAGTGATTTAACATCCAAATGTTTATTTTTCCCTTTTCTAGCATCGACACTTTGACCTGTGAGAGAGAGGAGAGTCCTATAATGGCCCATAGGATAAGCAGTAAAAGTAAGTACATCAGGATGGATTTACTATCTTAGTGACCCACTCCCTGGTCTCCATACTGTGGTTCATTAAAAGTGGGTTTTAAAATATATACTGTATGTTGATCAATATTGCATTACAGTTAGGGCTGTGATGGTCATGGAATTTTGGATGACGGTTATTGGTCAGCCAAATGACCGTGGTCACCGTTATAATAATTTGTATAGCTCCTGACTGCATGTGCTGCTGCAGAAAGGAGGCATTACCTAGGCAACCAAAGACTCATTTGCTACAACACCTTGCTTGTTTCAGCAAGGAGAAACAAAGTTTCATCATGTTGTAAAGAGTCCATGTAACTGCGGGAATGGACTCAACCGCAAAAATCCCCGGCCGTCCCTTCTTCACTCAGCTATTCGTCCAGTTTGCGGTTTCTTTTATTTTCATTACGGTCTTCATCCATGATTGTCAGTTACACGATTACACGGTCATTCTTCCAGCCTTAATTCTTCCAGCCTTAATTGCGATCTTTAAATCTCCGCATTTAACATACGAAATACAACTAAAAGGGAAACAGGGAATGCTGTGTAATGTAAGAAAATGGCTGACCGTGAGACGGGACGTATACAGTATTATCTTGTAGGATTTCCCTGGCTACTATAACCACATTATGATCTGTCATGTAGTAGAGGAAAGACCTAGTAGCTCTGTGAATATCTATGTTTCCTGTGAGAGATGTGCCTGATTGCAAAGGGAGCGGTACTTTACCACCTTGACAACTGTCAGGAGACACATTATACAAAAAAGCTCTGCTCAAGGTGTGTGTGTGTGTGTGTGTGTGTGTGTGTGTGTGTGTGTGTGTGTGTGTGTGTGTGTGTGTGCTATTCTATATGTTTGGAATATTGCTGCATCCTTGGTGTGTGTTTGCCTGTGTGTGTGTGTGTGTGTGTGTGTGTGTGTGTGTGTGTGTGTGTGTGTGTGTGTGTGTGTGTGTGTGTGTGTGTGTGTGTGTGTGTGTGTGTGTGTGTGTGTGTGTGTGTGTGTGTGTGTGTTTGTGTGTGTGTGCTATTCTATATGTTTGGAATATTGCTGGATCCTTGGTGTGTGTTTGCCTGTGTGTGTGTGTGTGTGTGTGTGTGTGTGTGTGTGTGTGTGTGTGTGTGTGTGTGTGTGTGTGTGTGTGTGTGTGTGTGTGTGTGTGTGTGTGTGTGTGTGTGTGTGTGCTCCCTACTCAATGTACTCGTGTGAAATTTGTGTGTGCCGACTGTTTGTGTGCCCGTGTGTGTGTGCACCTATAGTATGTGTGTGCATGCGTGCATGCATGCTTATGTGTGTTTGTTTGCTGAATGTTTCTTTGCCTATGCGTCTATGTGCGTTTGTGAGTGATTGAGTGGGTGAGTGTGTATTACTTGTTTGTGCGGTACAGTATTTGTTTCTGTGTGTGTCGGTCATGGGCGTAGCCTGGTTTCTGGCAGCAGTGTGATGTGGGCGAAAGCTCCAGTTCTTTCGCAAGGCAGCGTTGTCAGCACTGGAGAGCTCCTCCTATGAGACCGCTCAAGTTCCCCCATAAGGCAGCGCTGGCAGCACTGGAGAGCTCCTCCTGTCATTCATGCCATCTGAAATTTGGGCTGTGAGATGAAGCAGGAGACAGGTATCCGTCGGAGGGCCTCTTTCTTCTCTGAGCCGGGGGAATCGAAGCGAGGAGGGCTGGTTTGTGGTGTGTGTGTGTCTGCGTGCGGACGCGTGTGTGTGTGATGCTAGTGAAATATTCATACATGAGTGGGGTTTGACAAGCTCCACTTGACACTTTCATACTCATTTTCATCTCTCACTGTTCATCACAACACTCCAGTGGAACACTGTTCTCTTGACATGTATAGTTGTTGTTGGTTGCCTACAGTTTAACATGTAGTTATACAGTATGTTGTCGTGACTGAAGTAAGAGTACCACATACAATTCAGTGTCTAGATACAGTATACAGTATGCAGGATAGTATCTATTCTGATGCCTAGTCACTTTACCCTGCCTTCATGTACATATCTACCTCCAATTCCTCGTATTCCTGCACATTGATCTGGTACTGGTACTGCCTGTATATAGCTCCACATTGATCTGATACTTCCTGTATATAGCTCCATTCTTGTGTGTTTTATTCCTCTTGTGTTACTATTTTAATTTGTATTTTATTTATGTGTGTACTCTGCATCATTGGGAAGGGCTTGTACTCAGGCATTTCATGGTAAAGTCTAAACCCGCTGTATTCGGCTCTTGTGACCAACACAATTTGATTTAGTTTTTGTATTCAGTATTTATTTTCATTAGTTTTATTTAACCTTTATTTTAACAGGGAAGACATATTGAGACCTCGGTCTCTTTTACAAATGCACCCTGCATATAAAACATAAATATATGTATTAAATTCCAAGATGGCGTAGCAGTCGGACGTGTGTTTTTGTCTTGTTCCTTCCTGTCCCTTGTAAAAATCGTTTTTCCTTGTTTTTTTTCCCGTATATATACTGCTCAAAAAAATAAAGGGAACACTAAAATAACATATCCTAGATCTGAATGAATGAAATAATCTTATTAAATACTTTTTTCTTTACATAGTTGAATGTGCTGACAACAAAATCACACAAAAATAATCAATTGAAATCCAATTTATCAACCCATGGAGGTCTGGATTTGGAGTCACACTCAAAATTAAAGTGGAAAACCACACTACAGGCTGATCCAACTTTGATGTAATGTCCTTAAAACAAGTCAAAATGAGGCTCAGTAGTGTGTGTGGCCTCCACGTGCCTGTATGACCTCCCTACAACGCCTGGGCATGCTCCTGATGAGGTGGCGGATGGTCTCCTGAGGGATCTCCTCCCAGACCTGGACTAAAGCATCCGCCAACCCCTGGACAGTCTGTGGTGCAACGTGGCGTTGGTGGATGGATCGAGACATGATGTCCCAGATGTGCTCAATTGGATTCAGGTCTGGGGAACGGGCGGGCCAGTCCATAGGATCAATGCCTTCCTCTTGCAGGAACTGCTGACACACTCCAGCCACATGAGGTCTAGCATTGTCTTGCATTAGGAGGAACCCAGGGCCAACCGCACCAGCATATGGTCTCACAAGGGGTCTGAGGATCTCATCTCGGTACCTAATGGCAGTCAGGCTTCCTCTGGCGAGCACATGGAGGGCTGTGCGGCCCCCCAAAGAAATGCCACCCCACACCATGACTGACCCACCGCCAAACCGGTCATGCTGGAGGATGTTGCAGGCAGCAGAACATTCTCCACGGCGTCTCCAGACTCTGTCACGTCTGTCACATGTGCTCAGTGTGAACCTGCTTTCATCTGTGAAGAGCACAGGGCGCCAGTGGCGAATTTGCCAATCTTGGTGTTCTCTGGCAAATGCCAAATGCACGGTGATGGGCTGTAAGCACAACCCCCACCTGTGGACGTCGGGCCCTCATACCACCATCATGGAGTCTGTTTCTGACCGTTTGAGCAGACACATGCACATTTGTGGCCTGCTGGAGGTCATTTTGTAGGGCTCTGGCAGTGCTCCACCTGCTCCTCCTTGCACAAAGGCGGAGGTAGCGGTCCTGCTGCTGGGTTGTTGCCCTCCTACGGCCTCCTCCACATCTCCTGATGTACTGGCCTGTCTCCTGGTAGTGCCTCCATGCTCTGGACACAAAGGCCAACAGACACAGCAAACCTTCTTGCCGCAGCTCGCATTGATGTGCCATCCTGGATGAGCCGCGCTACCTGAGCCACTTGTGTGGGTTGTAGACTTCATCTCATGCTACCACTAGAGTGAAAGCACCGCCAGCATTCAAAAGTGACCAAAACATCAGCCAGGAAGCATAGGAACTGAGAAGTGGTCTGTGGTCACCACCTGCAGAACCACTCCTTTATTGGGGGTGTCTTGCTAATTGCCTATAATTTCCACCTGTTGTCTATTCCATTTGCACAACAGCATGTGAAATGTATTGTCAATCAGTGTTGCTTCCTAAGTGGACAGTTTGATTTCACAGAAGTGTGATTGACTTGGAGTTACATTGTGTTGTTTAAGTGTTCCCTTTATTTTTTTGAGCAGTGTATATTTAATATTTTAATATCACTTTCTATCTACGAACTGAATATACTCTCCTGCAACCCACCTCACCCAATGTGGTATGGATCTGCTATTTTTATACTTAAGAACTCATCAACTCATCAAAATCTAGCCAGCTAACTGGCTACCAGCTAACTGGCTACTAGTTAGCTATGGCCCGCTAGCTGTCTAAAGTACATCGGACTGTTAGCTTAAGAGGCCCATAGGACAAATTCTTTGGCCACTATACACACCATACGGAGCCCTGCTGATCCGTCGTCTGAACCGTTGCCTGAACCGGAAACCCAACAGAAGCCAGCCAGGCTAACTAGCTACTAGCTAGTAGTCAGCTAGCCACTGCTAGCGGTCATCAGCCACCTCTAGCATGGACAACTCTCACCAGTCTGCACAGCGAGACTCAAACCAGAGCAAATCGTACTTATTTTTCTCCATATCTCCGGATTCCTACCGCAAGCTCTGAACCTTTTTTTTCCCACCTGGATCATCGCAGCTAGCTAGCTGCTATTCAAGTGGCCACTCCTTGCTAACGTCACTGTCCCGAAGCAATAACCAATTATCCTGGAGCTAGCCTTGCTAGGCCCATCTCCCGGCTAGCCAAAGAGGTCCACCAGCCACTACTTGGGCTACAATACCTATTTTTTCCAACTGGCTTGGACCCCCGCCGACTCATCACGACTGGACCACCGACGTGATTCGCCCAATGGGGTTTTTCTCAACTGGCTCCGCCATCGCGTCATCCCCTGAAATCCCACCCGCTAGCATGCTAGCCGCGGCCTGCTAGCTGTCCAGAGCACATCGCACTGTTAGCTTAAGAGGCCAACCGGACAAATTCTTTGGCCACTATACATATTCTGCTAATTGGCCTGGTTTACCGCATTTCCCTGGTTGAAAATGATTTGTTATGCATTTGTGCACTGGGCGCTGTCCTCAAATAATCGCATGGTTTGCTTTCGCCGTAAAGCCTTTTTGAAATCTGACACGGAGGCTGGATTAACAACAAGTTAAGCTTTATGTATTGCACTTGTGATTTAATGAAAGTTTAATATTTATAGTAATTTAATTTTAATTTAGCGCTCTGCAATTTCACCGGAAATGCTAGCGTCCCACTAATCCGCAAGAATTTAAATAAGGCGTATTGAGCAGGGCTAGAGGCTCTACAGTGAAAAAAGGCAATAAATACTAACCAAAACAGCAATTGACAAGGCATATTGACGTTAGCGAGACGCATGTGTAGCCGAGTGAGGCAACTATTGGGCCGGGGCTAGCAAGCTAACAGAAGGGCCTGTTGTGGCCCCCTCATGCTATTACAACAGACTTTCTTTCCGAAATCAGTGGTAGGATGACATTTTTTGGGGCGAGGATGGTTTGTCCTCGGGGTTTTGCCTGCCATTTCAGTTCTGTTATACACATCGACGTTATTTTAACAGTTTTAGAAACTCTAGTGTTTTCTATCCAAATCGACCAATTATATGCATATCCTAGCTTCTGGGCCTGAGTAGCAGGCAGTTTACTTTGGGCACGCTTTTCATCCGGACGTGAAAATATTGCCCCCATCCCAAAGAAGTTAACACTTTAGTTCCACCTACCGAACATGCGGTGACATCACCTGGTTTAAATGATATTTCTATGGACAATATCTCTTTCATCGTCACTCTATGCACAGGTTTACCCTCACTGTATCCACATCCTACCATACCTTTGTCTGTACATTATGCCTTGAATCTATTCTACCGTGCCCAGAAATCTGCTCCTTTTACTCTCTGTTATGAACATACTAGACGGACAGTTATTTTAGCCTTCAGCCGTACCCTTACCCTACTCCTCCTCTGTTCCTCTGGTGATGTGGAGGTTAATCCAGGCCCTCCAGTGCCTAGCTCCACTCCCATTCCCCAGGCGCTATCATTTGTTGACTTCTGTAACCGTAAAAGCCTTGGTTTCATGCATGTTAACATTAGAAGCTCCTCCCTAAGTTTGTTTTATTCACTGCCCTAGCACACTCTGCCATCTTCCGGATGTCCTAGCCATGTCTGAATCCTGGCTCAGGAAAACCACCAAAAACCTGAAATTTCCATCCCTAACTGTAACATTTTCTGTAACTGTAATAAGATAGAACTGCCAAAGGGGGCGGTGTTGCAATCTACTGCAGAGATAGCCTGCAGAGTTCTGTCTTACTATCCAGGTCTGTACCCAAACAATTCGAGCTTCTACTTTTAAAAATCCACCTCTCCAGAAACAAGTCAATCACCGTTGCCGCTTGCTATAGACCGCCCTCTGCCCCCAGCTGTGCCTTAAACTGATTCCCATCTATCTTCAGAGCTCGTGCTGCTAGGTGACCTAAACTGGGACATGCTTAACACCCCGGCCATCCTACAATCTAAGCTTGATGCCCTCAATCTCTCACAAATGATCAATGAACCCACCAGGTACAACCCCAAATCCGTAAACACAGGCACCCTCATAGATATCATCCTAACCAACTTGCCCTCCAAATATACCTCTGCTGTTTTCAACCAAGATCTCAGCGATCATTGCCTCATTGCCTGCATCCGTAACGGGTCTGCGGTCAAACGACCACCCCTCATCACTATCAAACGCTCCCTAAAACACTTCAGCGAGCAGGACTTCCTAATCGTCCTGGCCCGGGTATCCTGGAAGGATATTGACCTCATCCTGTCAGCAGAGGATGCCTGGTCATTCTTTAAAAGTGCCTTCCTCACCATCTTAAATAAGCATGCCCCTTTCAAAAAATGTAGAACCAGGAACAGATATCGCCCTTGGTTCTCTCCAGACCTGACTGCCCTTGACCAGCACAAAGACATCCTGTGGCGCTCTGCATTAGCATCGAATAGCCCCAGTGATACGCACATTTTCAGGGAAGTTAGGAACAAATACTGTATACACAGGCAGTTAGGAAAGCTAAGGCTAGCTTTTTCAAGCAGAAATTTGCATCCTGTAGCACAAACTCAAAAAAGTTCTGGGACACTGTAAAGTCCATGGAGTATAAGAGCACCTCCTCCCAGCTGCCCACTGCACTGAGGCTAAGAAACATTGTCACCACCGATAAATCCACAATAATTGAGAATTTCAATACGCATTTTTCTACTGCTGGCTATGCTTTCCACCTGGCTACCCCTACCCCGGTCAACAGCCCTGCACTCCCCACAGCAACTTGCCCAAGCCTCCCCAATTTCTCCTTCACCCAAATCCAGATAACTGATGTTCTTAAAGAACTGCAAATCCTGGACCCCTACAAATCAGCCAGGCTAGACGTTCTGGACCCTCTCTTTTAAAAATTACTTGCTGAAATTGTTGCCACCCCTATTACTAGCCTGTTCAACCTCTCTTTCGTATCGTCTGAGATTCCCAAAGATTGGAAAGCTGCCGCGGTCATCCCCCTCTTCAAAGGGGGAGACACTCTAGACCCAAATTGCTACAGACCTATATCCATCCTACCCTGCCTTTCTAAGGTCTTCGAAAGCCAAGTCAACAAACAGATTAGCAACCATTTTGAATCCCACCGTACCTTCTCCACTATGCAATCTGGTTTCAGAGCTGGTCATGGGTGCGTGCACCTCAGCCATGCTCAAGGTCCTAAACGATATCATAACCGCAATCGATAAGAGACATTACTGTACAGCCGTATTCATCGACCTGGCCAAGGCTTTCGACTCTGTCAATCACCACATTCTTATTGGCAGACTCAACAGCCTTGGTTTCTCAAATGATTGCCTCGCCTGTTTTACCAACTACTTCTCTGATAGAGTTCAGTGTGTCAAATCGGAGGGCCTGTTGTCCGGACCTCTTGCAGTCTCTATGGGGGTGCCACAAGGTTCAATTCTCGGGCCGACTCTCTTCTCTGTATACATCAATGATGTCGCTCTCACTGCTTGTGATTCTCTGATCCACCTCTGCGCAGATTACACCATTCTGTATACTTCTGGCCCTTCTTTGGACACTGTGTTAACTAACCTCCAGATGAGCTTCAATGCCATACAACTCTCCTTCCGTAGCCTCCAACTGCTCTTAAATGCAAGTAAAACGAAATGCATGCTCTTCAACCGGTCACTGCCCACACCTGCCCGCCCGTCCAGCATTCGGTGATGTCATCTATAAAATAGCCTCCAACACTCTACTCAACAAATTGGATGCAGTCTATCACAGTGCCATCAGTTTTGTCATCAAAGCCCCATACACCACCCACCACTGCGACTTGTATGCTCTCGTTGGCTGGCCATCGTTTCATACTCATCGCCAAACCCACTGGCTCCAGGTCATCTACAAGTCTCTGCTAGGTAAAGCCCCGCTTTATCTCAGCTCACTGGTCACCATAGCAGCACCCACCCATAGCACGCGCTCCAGCAGGTATATCTCACTGGTCACCCCCAACGCCAATTCCTACTTTGGTCGCCTTTCCTTCAAGTTCTCTGCTGCCAATGACTGGAACGAACTGCAAAAATCACTGAAGCTGGAGACCCATATCTCCCTCACTAACTTTAAGCACCAGCTGTCAGAGCAGCTCACAGATCACTGCACCTGTACATAGCCCATCTGTAAACAGCTCATCCATCTACCTCATCCCCATACTGTATTTATTTATTTATCTTGCTCTTTTGCACCCCAGTGTCTCTACTTGCACATTCATCTTCTGCACATCTTCCATTCCAGTTTCTAATTGCTATATTGTAATTACTTCGCCACCATGGCCTATTTATTGCCTTACCTCCCTTATCTTACCTCATTTGCACTCACTGTTTACAGGTTTTTCTTTTTTCTATTGTAAATGTGTTAATTCCATGTGTAACTCTGTGTTGTTGTATGTGTCAAACTGCTATCTTGGCCAGGTCGCAGTTGTAAATGAGAACTTGTTCTCAACCAGCCTACCTGGCAAAATAAAGGCGAAATAAAAAAATACAAAAAATATGTAAAAACACAGTAATGGGAAGCACAAATACAACGTCACAAATCACCCAGAAAAACAGTTACCTTCATCCACAAACAAGTTCCCAATCAATACTTTAAATAGCCCGAACGCCACAAAAACATCAATTATGTTCCAGCAATACGATGCATAAAAATTAAAGCAGATTTACCTAGCTTGGTGGAGACCCTAGAAAACTCTGTATTATATATAGGGTTCTATACCTTCAGGACCCCAATGCTATTGTTAATGTTATTCCAGATGGTTAAACTGATCCATCAAACGAAGTGACCAGGTTAGACAGGCAAATTGCACCATTAAATCCAAATTAGATTCCACTCTCCAAATGGGGCTGAAGGTCTCAGAACACTTAATTAATTTCTACCAGATTAGTGGTGGAATATTCTCTAATGTCAATAACAGAAATGCTGCTCTCCTGACAGCAGGCCTCTTTTAATCCAAGCTACTCACAGTGAGACAGCATTGATTGCTGCTGCCATGCTCTGCATAATTCAGCCATGCTGCTCATCCTCATAGAGCAATAAAAAGATTAGCCTCAGGGGAAAAAGTAAACAGGAGAGTTAAAGTTGCAAATCATCACTTCATCCTCCTTTATTTTTTTTCTGCAGTAGCGTCTCCGTAGCTCATCATGAGGACGAGGCCCTATCTCCACATTCTGCAGAAATATCAATATAGATTCATGAGTCTCCCTGAAGCAAGGTCCTCAGCTAATTAAATCTGTAATCACTTTGTAGTGTAAAAACAGCAGAGGGGGGGGGCATGTTGAAATGGGGGCCAGTAGAGTTTTATTTAACAAAGAAAGATAATTGGGTTCAGGGCTGTTCGTTCTCCTCATAAAACATAGAGGTTTCTACTCCCCATCAGGCTACTGATATCACAATTCCCCCTGAAGAGAGAGAGAGACAGAGACAGAGAGAGAGAGAGAGAGAAAGACACACCGAGAGAGCGAGGGAGAGGGACCGAGAGAGAGGCACAGAGAGAGAGAGGGACAGAGAGAGCGAGCAAGAAAGAGAGAGGGACGGAGAGCGAGAGAGACACACCGAGAGAGCGAGGGAGAGGGACCGAGAGTGAGGCACAGAGAGAGAGAGGGACAGAGAGAGCGAGAGAGAGAGAGAGAGAGGGACGGAGAGAGCGAGAGAGAAAGAGAGAGAGAGAGAGGGAACGAGAGAGAGACACACAGAGAGGGACCGAGAGAGAGAGAGAGAGAGGTTACCTGGAGGAGCAAGACACCGCCGTCAAGGGCACGACAGACAAGCACTCGTTTTGTCTTGAGGGTTTAAGTCAGTGGTGGGATGGAGAAGGTAATGGGATTCAGTGGAGCTTCAGACAGAGCTGGAATTCTAATGGAGGACAGAGGGAGGAGATACTCTCTGTAGGAGTGCATGAACTCCTTTCATCTCTGGGGTATGGTTCAGTCTATCAAGGTGCTGCATGTTTTAGTGCTGCTCTCGTATGACCCAGGTACTAGCATGCTCACACGTCTCACTTTGCTATTCACCTATACACCACCTTGGACCGAGCCGAACCGTAGAATTAAAATAAATATATTCTCAGGCAGATCACTCGCTCATGTTATGTGGACTGGCAGGCCTATTGGGTGAACAATTTGGACTGTTTGATTTGTGACACAATGAAAATGTGTACAACAGCGTACTCTCTCAGACTCTACCTTATTTATCATGGTCCTTTGAGCCGGATAGGAACAGTACAAACTCTCTCCAGACATTATCAAAACGATGAGATGTTATTTTCCTTTGGGGTCACATGACAAGAAAACATAAACTCTCTCTGGAAGTATTCATCATCTGTGAGCTGAGCCTTCAGGTTGGCCCCTCCTCCTCTTCCATGTTACTTTATCTGTGTTACTCACATGTGTGCCCTTTCCCAGTGCACATCATCTAAAGGACTCAGACTGGGAGAGAGGAGAGGCAGGCCAACCACAGTATGTCGGGGTTATCCATGCCCTGGAGGAATGTCCATGGTGACCTGATTTCCTCCTGTTATGTCCCACATTTCCTGGGCCATTCGCTCTCCGATTCTCTAATCCACCTGATCCTGACCAACACTGCCATTTTGTGTAAAATAAAAATGTAAATCAGAGAACTCTTGAACTATCATGAGAACAATTTTGTAATTTACTCATAATCCATCTAACCTTTGACGTGAAGTGTTCTCGACTCCCTGTAGAGATGTCTGTTCCCTTCTTTGATTCTGACCAATAATTAAAATCATAGAAGTTATAAGAAACAATAACTCTCAGGTCATCTTAGATCTGGTTTTGAAATTACTCTTTGAATTACATTGATACTGATGTTGCTTGTTGTTTCCAACATCAGTGGAATACATCAGCAGAGTGTTTTGAAGAGCCCGCCACGGTCCTCCTCATTCCTCGGTCTCATGCTGTCACATTTATTACCCAGATCTGAGTTATCGTCTGTTGATTCTTCACGTCTTCAGTCCTGTCTTTCATTTTAGCATCTGGGCTTAATTGGTGCGATGCTGTAAAGCCACAGCTGCTCTGCCTGTTAGGGCAATAAATTACCCCAATTAGGAGGCAAACAAAGGGGCTTGGCTGTCTGATCAATGCTGCAGCCACTCTGGTACAAACCCATAGGTAGAGGCTGAGTCCCAAACGGTACACTGTTCCCTACATAGTGCACTACTTTTGACCCTATGGAGCCCTACAGAGCCCTACAGAGCCCTGATCAAAAGCAGTGCACTGTAGGGAATAGGGTGCCGTTCGAGACGCAGGCAGGGAAGGACATGCTGTAACGAGGCTTCATTGACACTGAGTTTATCTCAAACACCTGTGTCCCATTTTGGCCTGGATTCCAACTGCTTCCTGCATCATCTGCGTCAGGAAGCATATACCATGGATGAGAGTCAAACAGACATTTTAACGTCATCCATCTCCGATGAAAATATCTGTGACTGCAGGGTGTAGTACGCCAAGCAGTTTGGAATGTGTGTTGGCCATAACGTGGTAACAGCACATCCGCTACTGCTTCACATCTACAGTATGTTTGAGCTCCATAGCAGAAGCATCATGTTAAAACAAAGAAAATTGTCACGTCCTGACCAGTTTAGGTATTATTTGTATTGTAGTTTGGTCAGGACGTGGCAGAGGGTATTTGTTTTGGTTGGTTCGGGGTGGTTGGTTGTGTTTAGGATGTGTGATTTGTTAGTTCTGGGTGTTGGGTATGTTCTAGGTTGTATTTTCTACGTTCTGTCTAGTTTAGTTTTTCTATGTTTAGGTTTGGGTGTGGACTCTCAATTGGAGGCAGGTGTTTCTATTTTCCTCTGATTGAGAGTCCTATATATAGGTATGTGTTTGGGGTTGTTAATTGTGGGTAGTTGTATTTTACACTGCTAGATTCAATATAGCCTGTGAAACTGTCACCTGTCGTTCTTCGTTTTCTTGTTTTCTGTGTTCACTTTATTCTAATTAAATATAAAGATGAACATGCAACCCGCTGCGCCTTGGTCCTCTCTACAACACGACAGCCGTTACAAAAATAAAGGACTAAGTACCTAATCTGTGTATTGAGTGTAAATTACAGAGCTGGTTGCATATGGGGTTCTAGATATACATTCTATAATACAGTCTATAATCCCACCCCAATAGCAGTAATCACTGGATAATCTCTACAGAAAGGAGGGAAGGATACAGAGGAGGAATAACAATAGAAACATCTGTGCCACTTCACAGTTACTATGCCGTAAACCATCACTTTATTCTTCAGTTGGAAAACATTGCCATTTACCCTCTCCATTGCTACATGATATGACATATTTATGTGAAGCTGCAAAATACTTTGGCCCCTGGAAGATATTTATCTCAAGAGGGCTTTACCTCCTCTCAGGTGTTCTAGATCCACTGTATTGCAAAGCACCATGACTCTGTCAAGCAAGTCTGGCAAGCGAGAGGTAGCCTAGCCATTAAGAGTGTTGGGTCAGTAATCGAAAGGTTGCTGGTTCGATTCCCTGAGCCAACTAGGTAAAAAATATGTCGATGTACCCTTGAGCAAGGCACTTAACCCTAATTGCTCCTGTAAGTCGCTCTGGATAAGAGCACCTGCTAAATGACTCAAATGAGATTAAAAGCCATGAAAGAAACAATAGAGAAAGGAGATAGTCAAGCGTTTTGTCCTGATCTAATCATCTCTCTCTCTCTTTACGTCTGGCCCAGCCACACCATCCTTAATCTCTCCACTAGCTGAGGCCCTAAGAACTGAACACGCCATTAAGCCGGACGGAGTTTGACAAGAACAATGAAGTGCGCTTTTTCCTGTGGCCTCGAGTGTCTGTCAGAATAATGAGGGGCCTTGTGGACCCTCCACTTTCTCCTTCTCATTCCATCCGATTCACTCTTCCCCTTCCTGTTCCCTCCATCTCATTCACTCTACCACTTCCTGTTCCCTCCATCTCATTCACTCTTCCTGTTCCCTCCATCTCATTCACTCTTCCTCTTCCTGTTCCCTCCATCTCATTCACTCTTCCTGTTCCATCCATCTCATTCACTTTTCCTCTTCCTGTTCCCTCCATCACATTCACTCTTCCTCTTCCTGTTCCCTCCATCACATTCACTCTTCCTCTTCCTGTTCCCCCATCTCATCCACTCTTCCTCTTCCTGTTCCCTCCATCTCATTCACTCTTCCACTTCCTGTTCCCTCCATCACATTCACTTTTCCTCTTCCTGTTCCCTCCATCTCATTCACTCTTCCTCTTCCTGTTCCCTCCATCTCATTCACTCTTCCTGTTCCCTCCATCTCATTCACTCTTCCTCTTCCTGTTCCCTCCATCTCATTCACTCTTCCCCTTCCTGTTCCCTCTATCACATTCACTCTTTCTCTTCCTGTTCCCTCCATCTCATTCACTCTTCCTCTTCCTGTTCCCTCCATCTCATTCACTCTTCCTCTTCCTGTTCCCTCCATCTCATTCACTCTTCCTCTTCCTGTTCCCTCCATCACATTCACTCTTCCCCTTCCTGTTCCCTCCATCACATGCACTCTTCCTGTTCCCTCCATCTCATTCACTCTTCCACTTCCTGTTCCCTCCATCTCATTCACTCTTCCCATTGAAGATCCAGTCTGGAGAGAGAAAGGGTCTGGAGAGAGAGTCTGGTGAGAGAGTGAGAGAGAGAGAGAGAGGAGAGCGAGCGAGCGCTAGAGTGTGTGTGTGGGGGGGTGGGGGGTGGGGTCTCGGGATCCGGGATTGTCTCAGAATAGAATGGTCATGTAAGACCTGTCACTCTAATTTTGGGAAAAGTGAATTGGATAAATTATGTGTGGGTTTTTCAAACTGAGACCCTCATTTTTGCCATTTATATCCTGCGATGAACAATGGTAAAAAATGTTTCAGTTTAATGGTTTTAATACACAGATTAATACACAAATATGACAAAACAGTATTGAGACACCACAGCACAGAGATGGAGCCACACGGTATAGCGTGTCAGAGAGATATCATTATTGTGATTCATCTTTGAGGCAAGCTAATATTATAAACTCAGTCACACCCACCCACAAAACTGGGTTTATTGTATTCATTTATGAAAGGGGAACTCTATGATGTAATCTAAACAAGTGGATTGATCATTTAATTCAAGTATCTTGCTCTTCGGAAGAACAATTAAATGGTTATTACCGATCAACAAAATTGTTCTAACCAACAGTCCATGAAATTGAGAATATTTTTTATATTAAAGTAAGAAGACATTGTATATCTAATTACAAACCGAGTCCGAGCCCTGAATGCTTTGGCTTAAAGCCATATACCACGGCTATGACAAAACATTTATTTTTACTGTTCTAATTATGTTTGTAACAGGTTTATAATAGCAATAAGGCACCTCGGGGGGTTGTGGTATATGGCCAATACACCACGGCTAAGGGCTGTATCCAGGCACTCTGCGTTGCGTCGTGGGTAAGAACAGTCCTTAGCCGTAGTATATTGGCCATAAACCACAGCCCCTCGTGCTTTATTGCTTAAGTAACTCACTCAGAGGCACAACCAGGAATGGTGTAGAAAATGTTCACTTTTTAGAGTCCACTTTTGAAAGGAGAACACCTTTTGAAAACACCCATTCTCTGTATGTTTCCTTCTGTGTTATAGCCTTGGGTACCCTTATTTCACCCATTTCCAGTGTTAGGCTGCTGTCTGAAAGAAATGCCTCTTCTTAGAGTTTTGTGGATATGACTAACAGGGTCATCCTGCTTATTATGACAATACTGTTATGATAATGGTAGTGAGGGTTTGTGCTATGGTGATAGGGCTGTGGAAATGGATCACCTCTATTATGCGTGGCAGTATGGTCTTATGGTAATGGTTAGCAAGGTCATCCTATATGGGTTATGGTGATGCGCGGGTCAGATGTTTGTTCACCTGCCCACAATTGTTTATAACACCTCCACAACCGCCTGACTATATGTGATGAAGTGAACATCTGAGGCTGCACTCGACCCTAACCTGCTAATATAGAATTATTTGTATTTTTTATTTCACCTTTATTTAACCAGGTGGGCCAGTTGAGAACAAGTTCTCATTTATAGCTGCGACCTGGCCAAGATAAAGCAAAGCAGTAAGACAAAAACAACAACACAGAGTTACACGTGGAATAAACAAACGTACAGTCAATAACACAATAGAAAAATCTATGTGGGCCAGTTGAGAACAAGTTCTCATTTATAGCTGCGACCTGGCCAAGATAGCGAATCACAAATCATCACACATAACACTGCTATCATCATCTTTTACCACTTCACCAAACATTAGACTAATGTTCTGGCCCTTCCATGTAGTAAGATTAGGGAATTAAGGCAATAAATAGGCCATAGTGGTAAAATAATTACAATTTAGCATTAACACTGGAGTGACAGATGTGCAGATGATGATGTGCAAGTAGAGATACTGGGGTGCAGAAGAAAAGAAAAAAAAATTACAAAATGGGGTTGGAGGTAGTTGTGTGGGCTATTTACGTTCCAGAGTCAACATTTACAGTCAGTGTCCAGATTTCAGATAGGCTACTATTCCATTTAACCCATCTGAACAGTACAGTTCCCTTGACGTGTCATTTTGAAGTCTCCATCTTGTGACTGTCGAATTTGTATAGCGAATCACAAATCATCACACATAACACTGCTATCATCATCTTTTACCACTTCACCAAACATTAGACTAATGTTCTGGCCCTTCCTTCTATTTATTTTGAACTCTCTATTTCACAGCTTTTCTCTTATTGAATTAAACTCCTACATTTTCCTTTTTGCCTCAGTGGATTGACGTAAACTTTTTATGACCAAGTTCCCAAAAGCGTTTGTCAATTGGTGTGTATTTGACATGCTACAGTTAGGCCCTAAAGCTGAGGCTACGTACTAACGGCAGATAAAAATAATGAAAGAAAAAACCACAGGGACTGTGGGTTATGAGTCATCCAGCACATCACTAATGTGTGGCAGTATGGTGTTATGGTAATTGCTTGCGAGGGCATCCCTTATGGGTGATGGTGATGGTGCTATGGAGATTAAGAGAGAGTGTTGTCCTCTATATATTGCTGTATATAACTGTATATTACCGTATGATGATGGTTTTGTTCTAATAAAAAAGGGGGTGGGGTGTTCTACTGTGATAATGGCGTGAAGGGCATGACCCGTGCAGGCAGCGTGAATATCCAGAGTAACAAAGACAATGTGCTGTGTGTGTGTGTGTGTGTGTGTGTGTGTGTGTGTGTGTGTGTGTGTGTGTGTGTGTGTGTGTGTGTGTGTGTGTGTGTGTGTGTGTGTGTGTGTGTGTGTGTGTGTATTCTTGGGGGTTTGTGTGTGTATATCTGTGTCTTCTTGTGCATGCAGCAGAGACGGAGCAGCAGAGAAAGAGTGAGAGAGGCTTAGTTAGCTGTCTGTTTGGCGCTCCACCACCCCTGTGATGTATGTTTATGGCCCATCATGGAGAGCCAATTACCCTGCCTCTGTGTGGGAGCACCACACCATCTCATCTCTGCCATCAGTGTCTCTGTGCTCTGCGTAGAGAGGGACAATCAGCCACAGTTAGACTAGATAGAGAGAGAGAGATTGAACGACAGTTAGACTAGAGAGAGTGAAAGAGAGCGAGAGAACAACAGTTAGACTAGAGAGAGAAAGTGAGCGTGAAAGAACAACAGTTAGACGAGAGAGAGAGAGCGAGAGAGAACAACAGTTAGACTAGACAGAGAAAGAGAGAGAGAGAGAGAGCGAAAGAGTCAGCCACAGTTACACTAGAGAGAGAGAGAGAGTCAGCCACAGTTAGATTAGAGAGAGAGAGTCAGCCACAGTTAGACTAGAGAGAGAGAGAGAGTCAGCCACAGTTAGATTAGAGAGAGAGAGAGAGAGAGTCAGCCACAGTTAGATTAGAGAGAGAGAGTCAGCCACAGTTAGACTAGAGACTAGAGAGAGACAGAGTGGACATCGTAGGCAAAGCCAGCGTTTTTACCTTTACCAGGGAAACTCTTGAGAGGAGAGTCATCTTCAAATGTAAGGCAGTGTACTAGGCACAGTGGGAAGCTTTGGGGAGTTGTGACCTTGTTGTTTGCTGTACTGTTTGTTGTATGTGTGCGCACGCAGAAAATCAGCTACTCTTTCACATACACGCTCACATGCACATACACTTACACACACGCTACGGTACATGTGCTCCACACACTCATACACACACACAGAAACACACACGGTATAATACATTGATGTGCGACACATACACACAGAGTACAGAGATGAACAATGGAATGCCGATGTGCACAGTATAATGAATTCACTTCCTGTGCATTTGACTGACTCTCTCTTTCTTTTTGACAGAAACAACTGAGGAGCATCTGTTTGTGGATCCAGTCCATGTCAACCTTCAGAGCAACCAGACATCTTCCCACTAACACATCTGACTTCTGCTGAAAGGTACTGTAATATTGAAAGATATTACTATATTATTATCCAAGATTTGGTAGAAGTAGTTTCAGCCGTGGATAGTTTAATAGTTGGGTTGTTCCACCAATTGAGTACCTTTTGAATAGTGTAACTTGGTAAAAAAAATACATACAGTACCAGTCAAAAGTTTGGACACCTATCTCAGTCAAAGGTTTTTCTTTATTTTTATTATTTTCTACATTGGTTTCAACCGCCGTGTCTTTGTGGCCTCCACAATCACCCAACCTCAATCCAATTGAGATGGTTTGGGATGAGTTGGACAGCAGAGTGAAGGAAAAGCAGCCAACAAGTGCTCAGCATATGTGGGAAATCCTTCAAGACTGTTGTAAAAGCATTCCAGGTGACTTCCTCGTAAAGCTGGTTGAGAGAATGCCAAGAGTGTGCAAAGCTGTCATCAAGGCAAAGGGTGGCTTCTTTGAAGAATCTAAAACATAAAACATATTTTGATTTGTTTAATACTTTTTTGGTTACGGCATGATTCCATATTTGTTATTTCATAGTTTTGATGTCTTCACTATTATTCTACAATGTACACTACCGTTCAAAAGTTTGGGGTCACTTCGAAATGTCCTTGTTTTTGAAAGAAAAACACATTTTTTTGTCCATTAAAATAATATCAAATTGATCAGAAATACAGTGTAGACATTGGTAATGTTATAAATGACTATTGTAGCTGGAAACGCTTGATTTTTAATGGAATATCTACATAGGCGTACAGAGGCCCATTATCAGCAACCATCACTCCTGTGTTCCAATGGCACTTTGTGTTAGCTAATCCAAGTTTATCAAAGGCTAATAGATTATTAGAAAACCCTTTTGCAATTATGTTAGCACAGCTGAAAACTGTTGCCCTGATTAAAGAAGCAATAAAACTGGACTTCTTTAGACTAGTTGAGTATCTGGAGCATCAGCATTTGTGTGTTCGATTACAGGTTCAAAATGGCCAGAAACAAAGATCTTTCTTCTGAAACTCGTCAGTCTATTCTTGTTCTGAGAAATGAAGGCTATTCCATGCGAGAAATTGCAAAGAAACTGAAGATCTCATACAATGCTGTGTACTACTCCCTTCACAGAACAGAGCAAACTGGCTCTAACTAGAATAGAAAGAGGAGTGGGAGGCCCCGGTGCACAACTGAGCAAGAGCACAAGTACATTAGAGTGCCTAGTTTGAGAAACAGCATGGTGGAGGCAATGTGATGGTCTAGGGGTGCTTTGGTGGTGGTAAAGTGGGATATTTGTACAGGTTAAAAGGGATCTTGAAGAAGGAAGGCTATCACTCCATTTTGCAACGCCATGCCATACCCTGTGAAAGGCGCTTAATTGGAGCCAATTTCCTCCTACAACAGGACAATGACCCAAAGCACAGCTCCAAACTATGCAAGAACTACACTGCTCCAAAAAATAAAGGGAACACTAAAATAACACATCCTAGATCTGAATGAATGAAATAATCTTATTAAATACTTTTTTCTTTACATAGTTGAATGTGCTGACAACAAAATCACACAAAAATAATCAATGGAAATCCAATTTATCAACCCATGGAGGTCTGGATTTGGAGTCACACTCAAAATTAAAGTGGAAAACCACACTACAGGCTGATCCAACTTTGATGTAATGTCCTTAAAACAAGTCAAAATGAGGCTCAGTAGTGTGTGTGGTCTCCACGTGCCTGAATGACCTCCCTACAACGCCTGGGCATGCTCCTGATGAGGTGGTGGATGGTCTCCTGAGGGATCTCCTCCCAGACCTGGACTAAAGCATCCGCCAACTCCTGGACAGTCTGTGGTGCAACGTGGCGTTGGTGGATGGAGCAAGACATGATGTCCCAGATGTGCTCAATTGGATTCAGGTCTGTCCATAGCATCAATGCCTTCCTCTTGCAGGAACTGCTGACACACTCCAGCCACATGAGGTCTAGCATTGTCTTGCATTAGGAGGAACCCAGGGCCAACCGCACCAGCATATGGTCTCACAAGGGGTCTGAGGATCTCATCGCAGTACCTAATGGCAGTCAGTCTATCTCTGGCGAGCACATGGAGGGCTGTGCGGCCCCCCAAAGAAATGCCACCCCACACCATGACTGACCCACCGCCAAACCGGTCATGCTGGAGGATGTTGCAGGCAGCAGAACATTCTCCACGGCATCTCCAGACTCTGTCACATCTGTCACATATGCTCAGTGTCAACCTGCTTTCATCTGTGAAGAGCACAGGGCGCCAGTGGCGAATTTTCCAATCTTGGTGTTCTCTGGCAAATGCCAAACGTCCTGCACGGTGTTGGGCTGTAAGCACAACCCCCACCTGTGGACGTCGGGCCCTCATACCACCCTCATGGAGTCTGTTTCTGACAGTTTGAGCAGACACATGCACATTTGTGGCCTGCTGGACGTCATTTTGCAGGGCTCTGGCAGTGCTCCTCCTGCTCCTCCTTGCACAAAGGCGGAGGTAGCGGTCCTGCTGCTGGGTTGTTGCCCTCCTACGGCCTCCTCCACGTCTCCTGATGTACCTGCCTGTCTCCTGGTATCGCCTCCATGCTCTGGACACTACGCTGACAGACACAGCAAACCTTCTTGCCACAGCTCGCATTGATGTGCCATCCTGGATGAGCTGCACTACCTGAGCCACTTGTGTGGGTTGTAGACTCCGTCTCATGCTACCACTAGAGTGAAAGCACCGCCAGCATTCAAAAGTGACCAAAACATCAGCCAGGAAGCATAGGAACTGAGAAGTGGTCTGTGGTCACCACCTGCAGAACCACTCCTTTATTGGGGGTGTCTTGCTAATTGCCTATAATTTCCACCTGTTGTCTATTCCATTTGCACAACAGCATGTGAAATGTATTGTCAATCAGTGTTGCTTCCTAAGTGGACAGTTTGATTTCACAGAAGTGTGATTGACTTGGAGTTACATTGTGTTGTTTAAGTGTTCCCTTTATTTCTTTGAGCAGTGTATTTAGGGAAGTAGCAGTCAGTTGGTATTCTGTCTATAATGGAGTGGCCAGCACAGTCACCGGATCTCAACCCTATTGAGCTGTTGTGGGAGCAGCTTGACAGTATGGTAAGTAAGAAATGCCCTTCAAGCCAATCCAACTTGTGGGAGGTGCTTCAGGAAGTATGGGGTGAAATCTCTTCAGATAACCTCAACAAATTGACAACTAGAATGCCAAAGGTCTGCAAGGCTGTAATTGCTGCAAATTAAGGATTCTTTGATGAAAGCAAAGTTTGAAGGACACAATTATTATTTCAATTAAAAATCATTATTTATAACCATGTCAACGTCTTGACTATATTTCCTCTTCATTTTGCAACTAATTACATGTATGTTTTCATGGAAAACAAGGACATTTCTAAGTGACCCCAAACTTTTGAATGGTAGTGTAAAAAATTGTCAAATAAATAAAAACTTTTGACTGGTACTGTATATCCACAGTTCATTTGGAAACTATTCAGACCCTTTGACTTTTCCAAATTTTGTTACGTTACAGCCTTATTCTTAAATGTATTAAATCATTTTTTTTCTTCTTCCTCATCAATCTACACACAATACCGCATAATAACAAAGGGAAAACAGTTATTTTTTTTATTTTTGCAAATGTATTACAAAATAAAAAACAGAAATATCACATTTACATAAGCATTCAGATCCTTTACTCAGTACTTTGTTGATGCACCTTTGGCAGCGATTACAGCCTTGAGTCTTCTTGGGTAAGACACACACCTTGGGGAGTTTCTCCCATTCATCTCTGCAGATCCTCTCAAACTCTGTCAGGTTTGACAGGGAGCATCGCTGCACAGCTACTGTTTTTTCACGTCTCTCCAGAAATGTTCGATCAGGTTCAAGTCCAGGCTCTGGCTGGGCCACTCAAGGACATTCAGATACTTGTCCCGAAACCACTCCTGCATTGTCTTGGTTGTGTGCTTTGGATCGTTGTCCTGTTGGAATGTGAACCTTCACCTCAGTCTGAGATCCTGAGCGCTCTGGAGCAGGTTTTCATCAAGGACCTCTCTGTACTTTGCTCCGTTCATCTTTCCCTCGATCCTGACTAGTCTCCCAGTCCCTGTCGCAAAAAATTTCCCCATAGCATGATGCTGCCACCACCGTGCTTCACCGTAGGGATGGTGCCAGGTTTCCTCCAGACATGACGTTTGGCATTCAGGCCAAAGAGTTCAATCTTGGTTTCATCAGTCCAGAGAATCTCGTGGGGACGCATTTTACTGAGGAGTGGCTTCCGTCTGGCCACTCTACCATAAAGGCCTGATTGGTGGAGTGCTGCAGAGATTGTTGTCCTTCTGGAAGGTTCTCCCATCTCCACAGAGGAACTTTGGAGCTCTGCCAGAGTGACCATCGGGTTCTTGGTTACCTCCCTGACCAAGGCCCTTATCCCCCAATTGCTCAGTTTTGCCAGAATCTTGATGGTTCCAAACTTCTTCCATTTAAGAATGATGGATGCCACTGTGTTCTTGGGGGTGTTCAATGCTGCGGCAAAGGGTCTATATACTTATGTAAAGAAGGTATTTCAGTTTTTTATTTGTGGTAAATTTGCAAACATTTCTTAAAACCTGTTTTTGCATTGTCATTATGGGGTATTGTGTGTAGATTGATGAGAAACCCCCCTAAATTTGATCAATTTAGAATAAGGCTGTAACATAACAAAATGTGGAAAAAGTCAAGGAGTCTGAATACTTTCCGATTGCACTGTATATTTCCCCTAATTTTAACATTCTGTCATAAAGAGGATATGTTCAACTTCATAAAGAACATGTTTTTTTTGTCTCAAGAGGTTAAATAAAAAGACTATAGTAAGTGTTTACTAAGTGCCAAATAAAGTAACAGGGTTGACATTTTCATCTTAAATCAGCCATAAATCCCCTTGTGACTGGGGGAATGGAAGTTTTGAAGAGTCCACAGAGGGACATGTCAAAATGTTGAATTTGGGCAAGTCTTTATTCATATAAATTTTTTAGGATGTATTCAATTTTCCATTTGGTCTATATTAAAGGGCACTTAATTTAATATAGCAGGCTTTTAAAATGCAATATTGGTGCACAATTTCTAGTTAAAATGTCAAAGGGATGCAAAAGGCGCTCTTTTCGTGCAACGACCCATTTGTTTGTTTTCTCCTTGAATTTCCCTTATACTGTACTTCTCCATACATCAGAGAAGCTACTGTAGCCTACAACTCAGTGTAGCAGAGCGAATGATGCCTCTCGCTGTGATCTGACATTATAAAAGGTGAACACAATGAGAAAGTGCTGTCTCACTGTCGCCTGCATACACTTAAAAAAACATCTCCTAATTAGCATTTACAAATGGGTTTTTCCTTTCCCTTCCGTGGTACAGACACAGAACATGCATTATCTCTGTCTCCATCTGTGGAGGCTGGTGGGAGGAGCTATAGGAGGACGGGCTCATTGTAATGGCTGGAATGGAATAAATGGAACAGTACCAAACATATGGAAACCACGTTTGACTCCGTTCCGTTCATTCCATTCCAACCATTACAATGAGCCAGTCCTCATATTTATCCCCCCCCCCCCCCCCCCCCACCAGCCTCCACTGGTCTCCATCTGTCTGGTAATTAGTTTCATCAGTTCCTTTCATGAATCTGGGAGGAGGTGAGGCAGAGGACAAAGGATAATTTCATCCTCCTTTTGTATTTTTTTGTTTTATTTTCTATAGAGATCGACAGTGTCAGAGAGTGAGATATATGAGAGGGTGTAGGTTTTAGAAGAGGTGAAGTGGGGGATCGAACCCTGGTCTCCGGGGCAGTATATGTGGTCCTGACCACCGATATGTGTTCTGGAGGTGGGAGCAAAGACTGAGGACACTGACTCTCGGGACACGCTTGTTCGCAATTTTGACATGTTAAAGCTGGCACTGTTGTATTTTCTAACCCTAGCACTAGGATTGGTCATTTACCTGTCTTATATGAGCTGGCTTTCCCTGAGGTAGGAAGGGTGGCAATATCTGAGGTGTGTCCTTAAAAACGTGCGCCAAAGTGCCAATTTCAGTATGGCTGGTGGGGAAAGCTGGTCTTGTGGTTGTGGTTGATTATGGCATGAATTTTCACAACGGAAGTGCAGCCTCTCCAACCGTATTTAAAAACATAAAAAACAAATGTTTTTCCCTCTATTTAAAAAACAAGCATAGCCTCCCCTCCTCTCACTGTACTGCAGGCTGTTTTTTTTGTCCTGCCCAATGCATTCACCAAGTAGTCAAGATTATCAATAAAGGATTTGGATGGTGAGACAGCTTTAAAATGAATCTTAATCACCAAAGCTTTATTAAAATATTAAGTTTGGGAGCAGCAAAAGAGTGAGTGGACATCCCTTTTTTATCTATGTAGGGTATTGTATATTATTTTAGCTAAGTCCTGTTAATATTTTGGATATGGGTAAAAAAAACTCCATGTAGGCTATATGTCCATAATGGAACGAGAGATGAGATAATCCGGTGACACTCATATTTAGAAACATTGAAGTTATTTTCCTGCAACAATTGCTTGTTTTCCATTTCGTTTGATTAAAAAACAAGCCCTTAGTAGGCTATCTTTACCCTACTATAACGAAAGCTGTTTCAACAGCAATGCATCTAGTGTCTTTTTTTGCTGGCCATGCATTAGCCAAGTAGCCTATCCATCAAAGGTTTCTAAATGGTCTAGGCTTTTGCCATCATGCTTTTGCATTATTCAGAATTGACATAGGTCTACCTGCAGTGCATACTCCATTCAGCTCCATTTTCAAGGAGCGCCTGTTGTCCGATTACAAACATATTCACATTTTTCAGTCCTATAACGCCATATCAATGGTAGGCCTAGGCTATATATTTATTGAGAACGTGCCTCACACATACAATACAATTTACGGGAGCCTAGTATTTTTTATTTGAGGAGAAGTGTGATACGTAAAGGCCTATACTCGTTGAAGCCAGTTACAACAATGTTGACTTTCAACACTCCAAACATATTGAGCAAACACTGGATGATTTTTTACTGCTGCTATTACTGTAGCCTATGCCATTTAATCAATAAACTGTAGTATCAATCTACAATGGACTAGGATGAGAATATTCTGTGCCCCCAGCTTAATTGGAGTTGATGACAATGCAAAGACTGTCAATAACCTACAGAACTTGAGACAAACGCATGCAGTATGAAGCCATGAAAGCCTTGATTGACCAATGAGTGACCAAGCCCTCATCACACCTACAACCAGCTATTTTCTCTCATAATTCCATCTGTGAAAATCAGGAAAACAAATTCTGACATACCCCCAGACCTATAGCGCTACCGCCAGCGCTTAGATTTACCATAGCATTAGGTTTGTTGAAGTAGAGCCCTCGGAGTGAAAAGGCTTTATTTTCTGCCTATTGTATCTACACACTGTTGACAGGATCAAACAAGGACAAAGCTGTGTTTGTGTTGGCTGGCTGAAGAAGTGCACTTGCCCAGAGGGTTTATCAAGAGGGAAAATATTGACAGCAAAGCAAAGCCACTGTTGCACTTTGCTGCTGTTATTGCTTTTTACACTTCTGTGCTACAGACAGTAGAGTCACTATGTAGAACAATTGTCAACCGACAGCCAGAGTATATATGTTGTCACTGACAGTGGCACAGCCTAGTGGGATGAAGGGGCCACGTGGAGCTTCTTACCAGTGTATGTGCACAAACAGTAAAGAATCTTTAGTGTTCTCATAGATTGTAAGTTGTAAGTTGATTGTATAACTGGTGGTTCACTCAACAGTTTGAATAGCTTCTGGTTTTTGCTGGTGTCTCAATCTTCCCATTCTCCAGTAAAAAGCCATTGTTAGTTGATTTTCGGACTGGTGGGAGGCGTCATTTATTGACGGAAGCCAATGTGATACATACTTTTCCAATCAACGGATAGCTGTATAAAGTGAGACACTTGAATGCATGAGACATTTGACATTCTTTAAGTGACTTGAAACAGTTTAAAGTGAGAATGAAGAGAACCAGATCTACATCTGCTCGAATGGAGCAACACTGATGTGGGCGATGTACATTAAAGATTTATGCAAACAGCTGTTCTTCCTACAGGACAGACAGCAATAACCAATGCCTGTGTACTCACATTCCAGATCAGGGAGAAGGAGGAAGTAGCCTTGAAAAAAACATCACAGCCGATTGGCGTGGAGCTAGAGCACCTATCCCAGCTGCCCAAGCTGTGCATAGCGTCAAAGAGAGCTCACACTAAGCAGCCCTTTCACAATAACTTTTAATTCAGATTGAACTCAGCTCAACACCACCAGCAGTTTACGTGATGGAGGGCACGGTTGCTTGAGCAGTTGTTAAATAATCTTCAGCATCTGGAATGTGGTGATCACTGGTCGATAAAGTCATTTGTCTTTGGTGATTGCATGCAATTTTTTATGTTAACACCATTGTTAAAATACATTTCAAGTCAAATGTTTAAACAGAGACAAAAGATGATTTTCAGATTAAAAATACAGATTTGCGGAAGACTAGAACACTCTTCCTCCCTCTTTCTCTCTCTTCCTCTCTCTCTCACTATATCACTCTCGCTCTCTCCATCTCCCATTCCGCCACTCATGCATCCTGATCCCCTTTTCGCGGGTGTTCGGGGAGATTGACGTATCGCTGTAAAAGGGAGCTTGATTAAATGTCCAGAGCAATGCAGCATTGAAATGGATTGGACATGCAGTGCGAACCACTGAACAGCGATAGCTAGCTACTACTCTATTTTCTCTCCAGCTAGCCGTATAAAGATGTAGATGATCTTTAAGGAGAGTAACATAATAGCATTCTCTCTCTACCACTGTGAAGGCCATGTCCCAGCTACGTCCCAAATGGCACCCTATTCCCAATGTAGTGCACTATACTGTAAAGGTAATAGGGCACCATTTGGGACGCAGACAGGGACATGGCCCTCACAGTGGTAGAGCGAGAAACATCACGCTATCAGAAACATCACGCTTGCCATCTGAATGGTAATGTGACAATCTGATTGCCAATTTAACACAGTGCACAACAAAGCACTACCCCCTCGCTAAATCAAAATGGATGCCCACAAAATAACCACAAACACGAACAATATGGTCAATCATAAACCAAATGCCATTTTGCATTTCATTTCATACCAATCCAACTGAGTAATTCCAATCACAATGGTGTGAGATCATGAAATGGATAATAGCTCCTTCCAAAGCAAACCTGAGGGGTCTGGAAAGATAAGAAAAGACACACTGTTGGTGTCCAAAATAGCACCCTATTCCTTATGTAGTGCACTACTTTTGACTAGAGTCCGAATGGCCCTGGTCAAAAGTAGTGCCCTGTAAAGGGAATAGGGTGCCATTTGGAACAGAGACAGTGTTTTTCCATCATCAACACAACAAAGTCACACCTTGCTCCATGCAGCCCCCCTCCTGCCTGGCATGCTGAATAACGCCCGCCTCTGCCAAAACCACCACCGCTGAGGCACTGAGCTGAGTTATTCCTGCTGGAAATCACAGTAATAAGCAGGTGATCACCTTTAGAAATAACAGTTGGTTGTTTTTTTCTAATGGAGGAGCCGCATCACACGCCGTCACTCCTCGTTCATCAGCAGCTGTTAGCCAAGATACCATGGAATAGGGCTCTCTTTCTGCTTCAATGGTGGACTAGATCTCATCAGTTCTCAACTGTACAGTATGTTGTTAGCCAACCTACAGTGGTTATGGCTCTCAATGCTCTATGGTGGACTAGATTTCATCAGTATGATACAGTTAATTCAAATACTTAACATTTCATAGGTTGTGTTTACTAGTGTATTAGTGTTACAGTCACTACTACCTCTTTTTTTTAAATTAATTAACAGGATATTTTAAGTGGTGATCCGTAATCCAGGGATGATAGTCACACACGTATTTGATCTTGCAATTACGTCCAGGCTGTATCACAACCGGCCGTGATTGGGAGTCCCATAGATTGGTGCACAATTGGCCCAGCGTCAACCGGGTTTGGCCGGTGTAGGCTGTCAATGTAAATATGGCTTGGAGTAGTAGCTGTTAAGGAGCCTTTTGGACCTAGACTTGGCGCTCCGGTACCGCTTGCCGTGTGGTAGCAGAGAGAACAGTCTATGACTTTGGTGACTGGATTCTTTGACAATTTTTTGGGCCTTCACACGCACTACCCTCTGTAGCGCCTTGCGGTCGGATGCCGAGCAGTTGTCATACCGGGAAGTGATGCAACCGGTCAGGATGCTCTCGATGGTGCAGCTGTATAACTTTTTGAGGATCTGGGGACCCATGCCAAATCTTTTCAGTCTCCTGAGGGTGAAAAGGGTTGTCGTGCCCTCTTCACGGCTGTCTTGGTGTGTTTGGACCATGATAGTTTGTTGGTGATGTGAACACCAAGGAACTTGAAACTCTCGACCCGCTCAGCAATAGCCCTGTCAATGTGAATGGGGGCGTGTTTGGCCCTCCTTTTCCTGTAGTCCATGATCATCTCCTTTGTCTTACTCACGTTGAGGGAGAGGTTGTTGTTCTGGCACAACACTGCCAGGTCTCTGACCTCCCAATAGGCGGTCTCATCGTTGTCAGTGATCAGGGCTACCACCGTTGTGTCGTCAGCAAACTAAATGATGGTGTTGGAGTCGTGCTTGGCCACGCAGTCGTGAGTGAACAGGGAGTAAAGGAGGGGACTAAGCACGCATGCCAGCCGATTCATGATTTAGACTGGCTGAGAAACGCTGCCTGTCTGTCTCGTCCCGACTTCCGACACGTTAATTACTATGGGACAGCTGGAGATCGAATTTGAATATTGAAACAATGTTTCAAATGTCGGAGAGACAGAAAGCAAGGTTTATACAAATCTCCGCTGTTGAAGAAAAATAAATGTGAGATAATGTCTAGATGCTTTTTATAGTGGAGATCAAGTTTATAAAGTACCTGGCTGGGCTGATGAGACAGTGGATTGGCAGTCTAATGGAACAGAGTAAATGGGCATTTTAACGTCATAGATTTAGCCGGTGGTAACTTGTGGAATAGCCACCGACTGGAATGCGCTTTTAACCTATCAGCATTCAGGATTAGTCCCAGCCATTGTATAATTTGATACTGACCAAACTTACTTTCGAAGTGTCACTGTTAATCTGTGTTGGAGAGTGTTTCTGTGGTTAGTAGTGATTAGCTACTGGAGAGGATTTGCTCTACTTCTTCTATAAAAGTGGCTTTTTATTTTTCCAAATCTCAATTACAGTGTTTGTGAAGCCTTTCACCTTCCAATTAATTCTAACAGTGCCAGTGGGATCTGTCTGACTTCAATTACCAGAGCAGCACAATACAATAAGTTATCCTGTTTGGCACTCTTATCTCTTCAGCTCTAATCATGGAAAACACAAACCTCTTCCAGCTCAACAATAGTGCCAGCTTCTCCCACAGTAACTTCCATAGTGACCTCTTAGCTGTTTCAGGTTCAGAGTGCAGGACAAAGATCAAAGTGAGAGAGCAAACATACTGTGTCTTTCACGGGTGCTTAAAACTTCATTAGGGTAGGGGGCAGTATTTTCACCTCCGGATGAAAAGCGTGCCCAAAGTAAACTGTCTGTTACTCAGACCCAGAAGCTAGGATATGCATATCCAGATAGAAAACACTCTAAAGTTTCTAAAACTGTTAAAATAATGTCTGTGAGTATAACAGAACTGATATGGCAGGTGAAAACCTGAGAAAAATCCATCCAGGAAGTGGGATTTTTTTTATTTTTGTAGTTTTCTATTGAATGCCATTACAGTATCCATTGACTTAGGACTCAAATTGCAATTCTTATGTCTTCCACTAGATGTCAACAGTCTTTAGAAATTGTTTCAGGCTTGTATTCTGACAAATGAGGGAGTAAAACCACTTTGAATGAGTGGACCATTCAGTGTCCCAGAGGTTTTTCATGCGCGTGACTGAGAGCACCCCTTTCTTGTTTTCCTTTTATATTGACAAAGCTTTTGTCCGGTTGAAATATTATTGATTATTATGACTAAAAACAACCTGAGGATTGATTATAAACATCGTTTGACATGTTTCTACAAACTTTACTGATACTTTTCGGATTTTTCATCTGTCTGTTGTGACTGCCTTTGAGCCTGTGGATTACTGAACAAAACGCGCGAACAAAACTGAGGTTTTTGGATATAAAGAGGGACTTTATCGAAAAAAACGAACATTTATTGAGTAAATGGGAGTCTTGTGAGTGCAACCATATGAAGATCATCAAAGGTAAGTGATTAATTTGATCACTATTTCTGACTTGTGTAACTCCTCTACTTGACTGGTAACTGTTTGTAATGATTTGTCTGCTGGGCGCTGTTCTCAGATAATCGCATGGTATGCTTTCGCCGTAAAGCCTTTTTGAAATCTGACACCGTGGTTGGATTAAAAGAAGTTCATCTTTAAACTGATGTATAACACTTGTATGTTTTATGAATTTTTATAATGAGTATTTCTGTTTTTGAATTTGGCGCTCTGCAATTTCACTGGATGTTGGCCAGGTGGGACGGTAGCATCCCACACCCCCTAGAGAGGTTAAGCTGGATGCTTGCAGCCCAACCACTTGGTATGATATAAACCTGAAGTTTAAACACTCAAGTTTCAGATTGTGTATTTAACTCCCACTCCATGGATCCAGTATTCCAGAATGAAATACTAGCAGAAGGATCGACCTGGTTTCTCACCATCTTGGTTTTCTGTACGTTTGAAATGTCTTAGCAGGCATCAGTCAAAGTTTATCCAATACTGTTGAGAGGAGAAAAACTAAAATGCCCTCCCATGAGATATAATTTCTCTCCTAGCCTTGGGGCTTAGCACACTGACCCTCTGTTAGGGAAGAGGGAGGAAGAGAAGAGAATGACAGAGAGAGAGAAGGAAAGAGAGGTGGGAGGCAGGAGGGTTGAGATTAATGTAGATCACCTGTCATCACCTGGCGGCTGATCAAAAGAGCCCATTGGCAGGCGGAGCACAGAATCCACTGGAGCCTCTTCTTTATGCCAAGCACCAGCTTTTCTGAGGTAGACAACACAAGAGTCTGGCTCCAGGCATGGAGTAGAGAGGAGGTGTGAGAAGGGAGGGAGGGAGTGTGTGATTGGAGGTGGAGAAGTGCGGGCACATAAACACACACATGTACATGTGCATACATACACACACATACATGCACACATACACACACGCATACACAAATGCATGCATGCACGCACCCACGCACGAACACACACACAAACCTTCTCACTCTGTCTCAAGGCATGAATCAGACACTTCAAAATGTCACCAGCATCCCTGAGAAAATGGAATGAGAAAGTGTGATGATGATAAGACGCTTATGCTGTGGGAGGTGTGGGAATATGAGACCATTGAAGGGAGAGACCAATCTGAGAAACCATTTTCACAGAGTAGGAGATGGACAGAAATGAGAAAGAGGTAGAGTGGCCGACCTTGAGTATCTTGTCTCTACCTCTCTGTAGTATCTGTCTATAAAGTGGAGACCAGTTCAAAGAAAATATTTTTGTTAAAAGCTTTAGGAAAATACATTTTACCAGGAAAAAAGTTGTCAGTCGATATGTTATGGTTTAACATAATTATATGTCTAACCTTGCATGCAAGTGTCATAATGTAGTGGCGTGACAATACAACATGACAACAAAAACAACAACATTGTAATAGAATGGAAACACTGTATAGCACATCTCTTTTCAAGGAGTTACTTAGGTGTGCACTTCTTCTAAATCAATGTCAAGCCTATTTCAGAAATACTGATTCAGCAAGTTGCGGAGATATACAGTGGATCTGGCAGTGGTAACCTTTCCAGATTATGGTGACATTAAAAGCTGCATGCGCCGAGCATGGGGACCCGACTACCCAGGCCCTCATCTAATGCAAACGTCCTCTCTCACCTCTATCTGCAAAAGTAATTATGGCAAACTGCTGTGACTTCTTGGGCTGTGTGAGAGAGGGGACAGCGCATTGCATAGGTCCTAGAAAAACACTCATCTGTCCACGTACGGAGGAGACAATTATCTTTTCCAGTGTAGAGGTGCTGGGCTGGAGAGGGAGGAGACCAAGAGCGCCCCTCAACATTACCCCCCTCCTCAAAGTGCACTTCTAGCTGAAGTATGGGTTTATACTGACAGCCTTGAGGACCTCAAAAGTGACACCGCTGAAAGTATGCCTTAGGCTACCATTGCATTTGTCTGGTTGGGTTATCACACTAGACAGTGGGAGCTTGATCAATGTCATGTCAAACACTATTTCCCAGTATTTTCTATGAGATTATATCATATGTTTGTTGGAATATTAGTGAGACTCAAGATAATCAGACATTTGATGATAATTGAAAATGTGCATATTATTTTGTGGCGTCGCTGCTTCTTAAGCTGCTGTTCCAGTCACACAAAACTGGATGCCACATTAATCCTCATGAATACGATGGCGGCATGTGCATTTGTTTATTTCTCCTGCAGTCAAAGTGGTATTACATTATAAAGGGAGGTATCTATCATCGTAGTAGGGGATGTTTGTGCTTGTGTCAGGAGGCTTGAGCCTGGCTGGAGCTTCAGGGAGCTATACTAACCCTTCAGTTCAGAGTCAGTGGGCAGCAGTGGGCCAGAGCGGTGTATCCTAACCTATGGCCTCTGGCAGTTAGCTGCTGTCTTTACCTCCATGGAGCAGGCCAATTGGGCCGAGAGCCCGATAGGAGTGGACATTTCTGGGGCTCGGAGTGTCCTCTGCCCCCATGCTGAGACACAGAGGGCCCAGAGGGGCCAGATAGACAGATTATCCACCCCACTCCAGAGACATGGGGTCAATGTGAGAGAGAGAGATAGAGAGAGAGAGACAGAGTCCACAACTGTGCTTAGCATGGTTGGGGTCAGTGCCATTTCAGTTCAGTAAATTCAGGAAGTAAACTGGAATTCCAATTGACCTCAATGCAGTTAAATGAGAAGATATTCAAAGGGCTCCAACTCCCCTCTTAGGTACAGTAAGTTTACCTCCCAAGGAATAAATAAACGCTTGTAACATAACAGCATTGTGAGTAATCACAAGGGAGGGTGTTTTCTAATCAAGATGTTTGTAGCAAACAAAAAAACTTGAATCATTCACATGGAGAGAAGAAATGTGCAATTAGCTACTGCAGAGAGAAGAGAAAAAAAAATCACATTCATTATGGTGAAATATGGCCACCATGAGGAGATGAAGCCTCTTGAGCTGTAATGAAGTAGGCCCCCTGATCATGAATTCACCAATTATGGGTCTCGTATAACATTGAAATTATGTGCATTTTAACCACTGGTTTATAATACAAACATTCTCACATCTTCCCGGTGGTTTCAAGGAGCCGTCCCTACTTGTACATGCAAGGGTTAATTACAATAATTAAGGCTTTGGTGTTCCTCATACAATCGCATGCTTGGCAGTGGAATATGTATGCTGAAAGAAAACGTTTGAATAGATTGCAAGGCCTTTTCCTTGTCTCATATTGTATAAAACATTTCAGACTTAGCTCCATTTTCTTTTCCTTTTTTTTTTGTATATATTTTTTAAGATGCCCACTTTTTTTTGGGGGGGGGGGGGGGGGGGGGGGGTGAAATAGGAGTGCTGCACTCTCCAGCTCTTATGAGCTTGTAGGCTCTTGAACTCTATCAAACCGAGCCAAGCCAAGCCGTACTGTACCATGCTTGCCCAGTAAGCATACTTTCACACTATTTATTCCAGCATGGTCCAGTTCACTGAAAGTGGGAAGAGCTGGCCCAATATCGTATTTGCTATTGCCCATTTATAAGTGGGCCAGGAGGGCAGAGACTCCTGATGAAGCCCCAAAAACAGGGACCACCCTTTTGTGTCACTGCACTCATCAACATAATGGCATTCAATCTTGAATTTAAAAGATCAATCACATTTTCCTGCATTGGAATTACAATCCCACATTCACCCTCCCTTTTCTGTCAGCACAGCAGTTTTCTATAAAAACAGGTTAGTTAGTTTTCAAACTATGTATTCCCTGTGTTTTGTTGATCTCTGGAATTTGTTCCTGAAATGTTCATATTTCCATTTATACTCTCTATGAAACACTTATAAACATGACAGTGATTTTAAAGTAAGAAATATTGTTGTTTTGAGATCAACAGAATATGTGTGTCTGCATTATGTATGATGTATGTGAGCGAGAGAAAGAGACAGTGAGGTTGTCTGGCTGAGCTTTTATCCTCCTTAAATGTACCAAAATGAGTCTTGGGGAAAAGGAAGCTGTGTGGCTTTTGAAGAATTAATAAGCCTGTCTCATTTAGATGTGTCTAGTGTCGCTGGCAGCCTCTGGAAGCCCCAGTTTAAAATTTTCTTGACAGTGCCTTTGATGATCACTGATAACGTAGCGAGACTCCCAGGGAGCGAAGCATCCGACAATGCAGAGAGTCAGTGGAGACCAGCTCTACTGATCCTGACTGCTCTTTATTGTCTGGCCTCTCTCCAGCATCGCAGAGCCCATCAATGCCTTGGCTTAGCGCTCTCATAAACAGTCGTTATCACATAAATTACACATTCCCTTGTCACAACATCACTGGGAGCGAGTACATGTATGGCACCTTTCTCTTTTCTGCTTATGTGGACAATCAGTTAGGCCATTTGATGAAGGTCAGTGGCTTTTCTGAGCATGCAGGCATTGTACCAGAAACTCAACAGGGTCATTTCATACAGATTTTGGCTCAGTTACCCAAAATGCCCAGTGCTGTTAAAACATTTTTCACAGTGCTCAAAGTGCAAAGACTCTGAACTGAACTTAGATCTTTATTGGAGTTATAGGTGAAGGATAGCACTCTCAATCCCATTACTGTTTTAAACATTTTCTTTTCTTCAAGTTAGTTTCAAATGTCCCCATGTACTGCATCCATTTAAACACACTGCCACACATATTTGGGTTAAAACCTGCCCTTGTCTGTCGAAAATTAGAGTAACGGATTTACTGAAGCAATGAGGTTCCCTCCCAGTAATATAATACTACAATTCAGGTCGTATCTATTCTGGCTCCTAATTCAATGAACGGGACCCTACCTGGAACACACTTGTCATACCAATATGAAGCGTCGACAGGGAGCACTGTAGAGAGCTAGCCTGTGACCCTGTTTTAATATGTTGCCTCAGGGCCTTCACTGGCTGCAATAACATCACTACACTCACTCACTGACATTGGAACCTTGACGGTACAGTTGATACTGAGGCTGAAAGATACTGAGGCAGAAAAGTTTGCAGAACAACGGGGGAATGCAATGAGGCTTCCACATAACCAAGTTATTCCACACTGTTTGTACTTGCTCCTATTGCGCAGAATTCGCCAACCCTCAAAGTTAGTGTCATTAAAACCATGTTTTACATTCAGAGAAGTAAAAGTAAATGTCCTATCAATCATAACAGATGATGATGATGCTCTATTGTTGCAATGTCTTCATGATCTAAATCTGGACCACCTATTGTCGTTTCGTTCACCATGCAGAGCAAAGAAGCTGTGTGTAGTCTACTCAAACAAATCTTATTTGTCACATGCGCCAAATACCTTACTGTGAAATGCTTACTTACAAGCCCTTAACCAGCAATGCAGTTTTAAGAAAATAGAGTTAAGAAAATATTTACTAAATAAACTAAAATACTTGTCCGGTACGGCAAGAGCTTTTTTAATGGTTTGTTGTTTGTGGAACTGAGTCAGACTTCATTAAGGACACAGCTAGGCTTTTAGAGTTGCTTTTAATTATGTTGTGGGTGCAGTTTGTGAGGCTTAGGGATTTGAACCGGCATGAGTGAGAAGACCAGGGTACTGTCAATGGTGTCGTAGCAGATAGATAGGATACTACTGACACCAGATGAGTTTAGTTTTCTGGGGAAGTATAGGTGTTGTTGGCTTTTTATTGTTGAATACTGTGTTTTCAAGAACCCTTCAGCGTGTCCTTTTTCTATGGATTATGGACTTCAGATGGGTTGATAGGGTTGAGTTGTTTGGATTCACTCCTCTGGGTTCTTAAGTTTTCACTATGTTTAGTTCCAGGAACAAGCCTGTTCACTCACAAATCCCCTGTCTGGATTCTTGCTGAAGGTAACCTGCCTATTAGCAAGTTTAAACAACATGGCTGAAGGACTGGATGAAAGGGGCTTGCAAATAAGCTTGAATGAAACACAGCCATGCGCAGCAGGTTATCGACTGAAAGAACAAAATTAGAATTGATTTGCTGAGAAAAAGAGGTTGGCTGCCTTCCTTGGTACTGTAGCCAGTGACTGCTGCAGTGAATTTGTAATCCAGCGGTCTTGGATGAAGTCTCTCATTACTCTGTCAGACAGACAGGCCTGCAGAGGAGCAGATTGGGAACGAGACAGACATCAGGCTGTATTAAGATTCAGCCACTCCTCAATGCTTCCAAGAGACGGTTGGGTTGACGGGAGAAGTCTTCTAGTGCAAAGCATAGTCTTGGTGTCAACCAGGGAATTGAAGGGATATGACTAGGGTTGCAACTTTCAATAAATTCCTTGGTTTTCCCTAAATCCCGGTTGGAGGTTCCCGGAATCAGGAGGGAATAAACAGGAAATCTGGAAACCTCCAACCAGGATTTTGGGAAAACCAGGGAATTTATTTAAAGTTCCTGTAATTTTGCAATCCTAGATATGACCATTACCGGTAAAGAAATCCGAATCCAACCAAACTAACTGTAGCATGAAAATGTATATTATTTTCAAGTTCAACATTTTTTATGTATGTTATTTTCAAGAACCTTTTGGCATCACGACGGGCCCCATAATGCCAAGCGTTACCACTGAAACACCTCTTCACCACACCATAATGTCACAGCATGGAGTTGGTCCTCATACCACCACGCATTCAGACAAAGCTGAAAATTTGGTCTATTAGAGCTATTCAATTAAATAATGGGTTGGATTGAACAAAATAATAATTCCCTACAGTGTTAACAGGACAGCCTGAGTCCTCCAGGGCATTTAAGGGACATGACCATTAATGGTAAATAAAATCAAACAAACCAAACTAACTCTGTGTGGTGTATGGTCGTGGCCAAAAGTTTTGAGAATGACGCAAATATACATTTTCACAAAGTCTGCTGCCTCAGTTTATATGATGGCAATTTGCATATACTCCAGAATGTTAAGAGTGATCAGATGAATTGCAATTAATTGCAAAGTCCCTCTTTGCCATGCAAATGAACTGAATCCCCCAAAAACATTTCCACTGCATTTCAGCCCTGCCACAAAAGGACCAGCTGACATAATGTCAGTGATTCTCTCGTTAACACAGGTGTGAGTGTTGACGAGGACAAGGCTGGAGATCACTCTGTAATGCTGGTTGAGTTCGAATAACAGACTGGAAGCTTCAAAAGGAAGGTGGTGCTTGGAATCATTCTTCTTCCTCTGTCAATCATGGTTACCTGCAAGGAAACACATGCCGTCATCATTGCTTTGCACAAAAAGGGCTTCACAGGCAAGGATATTGTATCGGATCATCAAGAACTTCAAGGAGAGCGGTTCAATTGTTGTGAAGAAGGCTTCAGGGCGTCCAAGAATGTCCAGCAAGCGCCAGGACCGCCTGCTAAAGTTGATTCAGCTGTGGGATCGGGGCACCATTAGTACAGAGTTTGCTCAGGAATGGCAGCAGGCAGGTGTGAGTGCATCTGCACGCACAGTGAGGCGAAGACTTTTGGAGGATGGCCTGGTGTCAAGAAGGGCAGCAAAGAAGCCACTTATCTCCAGGAAAAACATCAGGGACAGACTGATATTCTGCAAAAGGTACAGGGATTGGACTGCTGAGGACTGGGATAAAGTCATTTTCTCTGATGAATCCCCTTTCCGATTGTTTGGGGCATCCAGAAAAAAAGCTTGTCCGGAGAAGACAAGGTGAGCGCTACCGTTAGTCCTGTGTCATGCAAACAGTAAATTATCCTGAGACCATTCATGTGTGGGGTTGCTTCTCAGCCAAGGGAGTGGGCTCACTCACAATTTTGCCAAAGAACACAGCCATGAATAAAGAATGGTACCAACACATCCTCCGAGAGCAACTTCTCCCAACCATCCAGGAACAGTTTGGTGATGAACAATGCCTTTTCCAGCATGATGGAGCACCTTGCCATAAGGCAAAAGTGATAACTATGTGGCTCGGGGAACAAAACATCGATATTTTGGGTCCATGGCCAGGAATCTTCCCAGGCCTTAATCCCATTGAGAACTTGTGGTCAATCCTCAAGAGACAGGTGGACAAACAAAAACCCACAAATTCTGACAAGCTCCAAGCATTGATTATGCAAGAATGGGCTGCCATCAGTCAGGATGTGGCCCAGAAGTTAATTGACAGCATGCCAGGGCGGATTGCAGACGTCTTGAAAAAGAAGGGTCAACACTGCAAATATTGACTCTTTGCATCAACTTCATGTAATTGTCAATAAAAGCCTTTGACACTTATGAAATGCTTGAAATTATACAAAAATATCTAAAGACACTGAAGCAGCAAACTTTGTGGAAATTCTCAAAACTTTTGGCCACGACTGTACACTGCACAGAATAAACGATTGGTCGTAAAAAATAATAAATATATATATATATATATATACAGTGTCTTCGGAAAGTTGTCAGACCCATTGACTTTTTCCACATTTTATTATATTTTTTATTTAATCTTTATTTAACTAGGCAAGTCAGTTAAGAACAAATTCTTATTTACAATGATGGCAAAAGGCCTCCTGCAGGGACGGGGGATTAAAAATATAGGAAAAAACAGACATCACGACAAGAGAGACACCACAACACTACTTAAAGAGAGACCTAAGACAACAACATAGCATGGCAGCAACACATGACAACAGCATGGTAGCGACACCACAAGTCAACAACATGGTAGCAACACAACATGGCAGCAGCACAACATGTTAGCAGCACAAAACATGGTACAAACATTATTGGGCACAGACAACAGCACACAGGCTAGAAGATAGAGACAACAATACATCACGTGAAGCAGCCACAACTGTCAGTAAGAGTGTCCATGATTGAGACTTTGAATGAAAAGATGGAGATAAAACTGTCCAGTTTGAGTGTTTTTTGCAGCTCGTTCCAGTCGCTAGCTGCAGTGAACTGAAAAGAGGACGACCCAGGGATGTATGTGCATTGGGGACCTTTAAAAACCTCTTAGGGATCGCTGACCGCTAGCGGTCCACCTGAGACAACATCCGGTGAAATTGCAGAGGGCCAAATTCAAAATAAGAAAATTGAAATATTAAACATTCATGAACATACAAGTGTCTTACATCATTTAAAAGCTTAACTTCTTGTTAATCCAACCGCTTTGTCAGATTTCAAAAAGGCTTTACGGCGAAAGCATACCATGTGATTATCTAAGGACAGCGTCCCACATCAAAATACTTTTTCAACCAGCACCGGCTTCACAAAAATCACAAATAGCGATAAAATAAATCACTTACCTTTGAAGATCTTCCTCTGTGTGCAATCCCAAGGGTCCCAGCTACACAATGAATGTTCGTTTTGTTTAATAAAGTCCTTCTTTATATCCAAAAAAGTCAGTTTAGTTGGCGCCATTGATTTCAGTAATCCACTCCTTCAACATGCATACAAAGGAATCCAAAAAGCTACCGGTAAATTTCGTCCACAGAAGTCAAACAATGTTTCTAGTCAATCCTCGGGTACCCTAATATGTAAATAAATGATAATATTTCAGACGGAAAGAACGGTGTTCAATAGAAAAGGCAAATAAAGAAGAGCGCGCCCTCGTTCACGTGTGCCAAAATTCTACCTGTCCTGATGAGAACACCTTGGATAAACTACAACTACTTGTTCGTTTTTCAAGTAACAAGCCTGAAACCCTTTCTAAAGATTGTTGACATCTAGTGGAAGCCATAGGAACTGCAATCTGGGTCCTATTTTTTGTATATCCCATAGGCTAGCAATGAAAAGGCCTGTGACCTAAAACAAAACAAAAATTCCCGGATGGATTTTCCTCAGGTTTTCGCCAGCCATATCAGTTCTGTTATACTCACAGACATTATTTTAACAGTTTCAGAGTGTTTTCTATCCAATTATACCAATTATATGCATATCCTAGCTTCTGGGCCTGAGTAACAGGCAGTTTACTTTCATCTGGAAATTCAGGATACTGCCCCGTAGCCGAATGTGACTGGCAGAGGATGAGGGCCGCAGTACGTATCTCAGATCTCAGATGTCTTGCCATGGGTATACAGAGATGACCAGTTTATAGAGGCACATTTGATGGCAGAATGGTAAAGAACATCTAGCCGCACGAGAGCACCTTTACCTGCCGATCTAGAAATGTCTTCTCCTTAATCTGGCATGGGTAGGATGGTCATCTGAATCAGGGTTAGTTTGGCAGCTGGGGTGAAAGAGGAGTGATTTACGATAGAGGAAACCAAGTCTAGATTTAACTTTAGCCTGCAGCTTTGATATGTGCTGAGAAAAACACTGTACCGTCTAGCCATACTCCCAAGTACTTGTATGAGGTGAATACCTCAAGCTCTAAACCCTCAGAGGTAGTAATCACACCGGTAGCCATACTCCCAAGTACTTGTATGAGGTGACTACCTCAAGCTCTAAACCCTCAGAGGTAGTAATCACACCGGTAGCCATACTCCCAAGTACTTGTATGAGGTGAATACCTCAAGCTCTAAACCCTCAGAGGTAGTAATCACACCGGTAGGGAGAGGGGCATTCTTCTTACCAAACCACATGACCTTTGTTTTGGAGGTGTTCAGAACAAGGTTAAGGGCAGAGAAAGCTTGTTGGACACTAAGAAAGCTTTGTTGTAGAGCTTTTAACACAAAATCTGGGGAGGGGCTAGCTGAATATAAGACTGTTTCATCTGCATATAAATGGATGAAAGAGCTTCCTACTGCCTGAGATATGTTGTTGATGTAAATTTAGAAGAGCGTGGGGCCTACGATCGAGCCTTGGGTTACTCCCTTGGTGACAGGCGGTGGCTGAGACCGCAGATGTTCTGACTTTATACACTGCACTCCTTGAGAGAGGTAGTTAGCAAACCAGGCCAAAGACCCCTCAGAGACACCAATACTCCTTAGGCAGCCCACAAAAATGGAATGGTCAATGATATCAAAAGCTTTGGCCTAGTCAATAAAAATAGCAGTGCAACATTGTTTAGAATCAAGGGCGACATAATTTAGGACATTTAAGGTTGCAGTGACATATCCATAACCTGAGAGGAAACCAGATTGCATACCAGAGAGAATACTATAGACATCAAGAAAGCCAGTCAGTTGATTATTGTTTTTACAAAACTTTTGATAAACAGTGCAAAATAGAAATTGGCATATAACTGTTAGGATCAGCATGATCTCCCCCTTTAAATTTGCTTACAGCCTTATTTTAAAATGGATTCAATTGTTTTCACCCCCTCATCAATCTGCACCATAAACAGTTTTTTGACATTTTTGCTAATTTATATAAAATTAATAACTGAAATATTACATTTAAATAAGTATTCCAACCCTTTACTCAGTACTTTGTTGAAGCACCTTTGGCAGTGATTACATCCTCGTCTTCTTCAGTATGACGCTACAAGCTTGGCACACCTGTATTTGGGGAGTTTCTCCCATTCTTCTCTGCAGATCTTCTCAAGCTCTGTCAGGTTGAATGGGGAGCGTTGCTGCACAGCTAGTTTCAGGTCTCTCGAGAGCTATTCGATCGGGTTCAAGTTCGGGCTCTGGCTAGACCACTCAAGGACCCACTCAAGGACAATCAGAGAATTGTCCCAAAGCCACTCTTGCGTTGTCTTGGCTGTGTGCTTAGGGTCGTTGTCCTGTTGGAAGGTGAACCTTTGCCCCAGTCTGAGGTCCTAAGCACTCTGGAGCAGGTTTTCATTAAGGATCTCTCTGTACTTTGCTCTGTTCATCTTTGCCTCGATCCTGACAAGTCTCTCTGTCCCTGTCGCTGAAAAACATCCCCACAGCATGATTATGCCACCACCGTACTTCACCGTAGGGGCGCTTGGCATTCCGGCAAAATCAGACCGGAGAATCTTGATTCCCATGGTCTGAGAGTCCTTTAGGTGCCTTTTGGCAAACTTCAAGCAGGCTGTCATGTGCCTTTTACTGAGGAGTGGCTACCATCTGGCCACTCTACCATAAAGGCCTGATTGGTGGATAGCTGCAGAGATGGTTGTTCTTCTGGAAGGTTCTCCCATCTCCACAGAGGAACTCTAGAGCTCTAACAAAGTGACTATCGGGTTCTTGGTCACCTCCCTGACCAAGGCCCTTATCCCCTGATTGCTCAGTTAGGCCGGGCGGCCAGCTCTAGGAAGAGTCTTGGTGGTTACAAACCTCTTCAATTTAAGAAGGATAGAAGCCACTATGTTCATGGGGACCTTCAATGCTGCAGAAATTTGTTGGCACATTTCCCCAGATCTGTGCCTCGACACAATCCTGTCTCGGAGCTCTAAGGATAATTATTCTGACCTCATGGCTTAGTTTTTGCTTTGACATGCACTGTCAACAGGGGGACCTTATAAAGACAGGTGTGTGCCTTTCCAAATTGTGTCCAATCAATTGAATTTACTACAGGTAGACTTCAATGAAATTGTAGAAACATCTCAAGGATGATCAATGGAAACAGGATGCACCTGAGCTCAACTTCAAGTCTCATAGCAAAGGGTCTGAATACTTATGTAAATAAGGTATTTATGTTTTTTATTTTTAATACATTTGCAAACATTTCTAAAAATCTGTTTCCCATTTGGGGTATTGTCTGTAGATTGCTGAGGATTTTTAATTTATTTTATCTATTTTAGAATAAGACTGTAATGTAACAAAATGTGGAAAAAGTCAACAGAAAATGTAAAGTGTTGGTCCCATGTTTCTTGAGCTGAAATAAAAGATCCCGGAAATGTTCCATATGCACAAAAAGCTTATTTCTCTCAAATTGTGTGCACACATTTGTTTACATCCCTGTTAGGGAGTATTTCTCCTTTGCCAAGATAATCCATCCACGTGACAGGTGTGGCATATCAAGAAGTCTGTTTAAACAGCACAATCATTACACAGGTGCACCTTGTGCTGGGGACAATAAACGACCACTCTAAAATGTGCAGTTTTGTCACACAACAGAATACCACAGATGTCTCAAATTTTGAGGGAGCCCGCAATTGGCATGCTTACTGCAGGAATATCCACCAGAACTGTTACCAGAGAATTGAATATTCATTTCTCTACCATAAGCCACCTCCAACGTCATTTTAGAGAATTTCACAGTATGTACAACGCGTATGGCTTCGTGTGGAAAAGCGGTTTGCTGATGTCAACGTTGGGAACAGAGTGCCCCTTGCTGGCGGTGGGGTTATGGTATGGGCAGGCATAAGCTACGGACAACAAACACTATTGCATTTTATTGATGGTAATTTGAATGCACAGAGATACCGTGACGAGATCCTGAGGCCCATTATTGTGCCATTCATCCACCGCCATTACCTTATGTTTCAGCATGATAACGCACAGTCCCATGTCGCAAGGATCTTTTATGGGCTCCTAACCAACTGTGCTATTTTGTTAGTTTTTTCACATTGTTTGTAACTTTTTTTGTACATTATGTTGCTGCTACCGTCTCTTATGACCGAAAAGAGCTTCTGGACATCAGAACATCAGAACAGCGATTATACTCACCTCAAACTGGACAAAGATTTTTTCTTTAACTAGTCCGATGTTAAAGATACACTGCTTTATCGAGACACTGCCCAAATCCCTGTCATCCGCGTGAAGAAAAGATGGAGAAAATGTGGAGGAGTGCGGGGTGCCTTGTATGAATTCGCCAACGGTAGGTAAACCACCACTACCCTCCATATTATTGGCCAACGTGCAATCATTGGAAAACAAGCTGGATAATCTATGATTAAGACTATCCTACCAACGGGACATTAAAAACTGTAATATATTTTGTTTCACCGAGACGTGGCTAAACGACGACAACGGATAATATAGAGCTGGCTGACTTCTCCGTGCATTGTCAGGACTGAGCAGCTACGTCTGGTAAGATGAGGGGCGGGGGTGTGGGTCTGTTTGTCAATAACTGCTGGTGCACGATGCCTAATATTAAAAAAGTCTCAAGATATTGCTCGCCTGAGGTAGAATACCTCATGATAAGCTGTAGACCACACTATCTCCCAAGATAGTTTTCATCTATATTATTCGTAGCCGTCTATTTACCACCACAAACCGATGCTGGCACTAAGACCGCACTCAATGAGCTGTATAAGGCCATAAGCAAACAAGTAAATGCTCATCCAGAAGAGGCGCTCCTAGTGGCCGGGGACTTTAATGCAGGCAATCTTAAATCAGTTTTACCTCATTTCTACCAGCATGTCAGAAAGGCAACAAGAGAAAAACAAACTCTAGACGACCTTTATTACACACATGCATACAAAGCTCTCCCTCGTCCTCCATTTGTTAAATCTGACCATAATTCTATTCTCCTGCTTTCCGCTTACAAGCAAAAACTAAAGCAGGAAGTTCCAATGGCTCGCTCAAGTGGTCAGATGACGCGGATGCTATGCTACAGAACTGTTTTGCTAGCACAGTCTGAAATATGTTCCGTGATTCATCCAATGGCATTGAGGAGTATACCACCTCAGTCACCGGCTTCATCAATAAGTGCAACACGTCATCCCCACAGTGACCGTACATACTGTACATATCCCAACCAGAAGCCATGGATTACAGGCAACATCCGCATTGAGCTAAAGGCTAGAGCTGCCGCTTTCAGGGAGCAGGACACTAATCCGTATGCTTATAAGTAATCCCACTATGCCCTCAGACGAACCATCAAACAGGCAAAGCATCAATACAGGACTAAGATTGAATCCTACTACACCGACTCTGACACTCGTCGGATTTGGAAGGGCTTCAAAACTATTACGGACTACAAAGGGAAACCCAGCTGTGAGCTGCCCAGTGATACGAGCCTACCAGATAAGCTAAATGCCTTTTATGCTCGCTTCGAGGCAAGCAACACTGAAGCATGCATGAGAGCACCAGCTGTTCCGGATGACTGTGTGATCACGCTCTCTGTGAGCAAGACCTTTAAACAGGTCAACATTCACAAAGCTGCGGGGCCAGACAGATTACCAGGACGTGTACTCAAAGCATGCACGGACCAACTGGCAAGTGTCTTTACTGACATTTTCTGACACTCTCCCTGACCAAGTCTGTAATACCTACATGTTTCAAACAGACCACCATAGTACCTGTGCTCAAGAAAGCGAAGGTAACCGGCTTAAATGATTACTGCCCCATAGCACTCACGTCAGGAGCCATGAAGTGCTTTGAAAGGCTGGTCATGGCTCACATCAACACCATCATGCAGGAAACCCTAGACCCACTCCAATTCACATACCGCCCCAAAAGATCCACAGATGACGCTATCTCAATCGTACTCTACACTGCCCTTTCCCACTTGGACAAAAGGATCACCTATGTGAGAATGCAGCTCAGTGACTACAGCTCAATGACTACAGCTCAGTGTTACAGCTCAGTGTTCAACACCATAGTACCCACAAAGCTCATCACTAAGCTAAGGACTCTGGAACTAAACACCTCCTTCTGCAACTGGATCCTGGACTTCCTGACGGGCCGCTCCCAGGTGGTAAGGGTAGGCAACCGCACATCTGCCATGCTGATCCTCAACACAGGGGCCCCTCAGGGGTGCGTGCTTGGTCCCCTCCTGTGCTCCCTGTTCACCCACGACTGCGTGGCCAATCATGACTCCAAAACCATCATTAAGTTTGCTGACGACACAACAGTGGTAGTCCTGATTGCCGACAACGATGAGACAGCCTTTAGGGAGGTTTGAGACCTGGCAGTGTGGTGCCAGGACAACAACCTCTCCCTCAATGTGAGCAAAACAATGGAGTTGTTCATGGACTACAGGAAAATCATGATCATGGACTACAGGAAAAGGAGGGCCCATTAACATCGATGGGGCTGAAGTGGAGCGGGTCAAGAGTTTCAAGTTCCTTGGTGTCCACATCACCAACAAACTATCATCATAGACACATGATGGCGCCGACAGAGATGGTCGCCTCACTTCAGGTCCTTAGGAAACTATGCAATAATTATTTTTTTTATGTATTATTTCTTACATTGTTAGCCCAGAAAATCTCAAATATTATTACATACAGCCCAGGAAGAACTACTGGATATAAAAGTGACGTCAACTTACCATCATTACGACCAGGAATACAACTTTCCTGAAGCGGATCCTTTATTCGGACCTCCACGCTGGACATGGGATCTTATCCCAGAGGCCGACCCAAAACAATGCGGTCGCCGCAGGAGAGGCCGACAGAGCTGCCTACTGGTCAGACTTAGAAGTCGAGCACACCATTCACCGCTTCTGAGCATATTACTCCCCAATGTCCAATCTCTAGACAACAAGGTGGATGAAATTAGGGCACGAGTTGCCTTCCAGTGAAACATCAGAGTTTGTAACATTCTCTGTTTCACGGAAACATGGCTCACTCGGGATATGTTGTCAGAGTCGGTACAGCGGACAGAAACAAACATCTCTGGTAAGAAGAAGGGCGGGGGTGTATGCCTTATGATTAATGATGCATGGTGTAATCATAACAACATACAGGAATTCAAGTACTTTTGTTCACCTGACCTAGAATTCCTTACAATCAAATGCCGACCGCATTATCTACCAAGAGTATTCTCTTTGATTATAGTCACAGCCGTGTATATCCCCCCCAAGCAGATACCTCGACGGCCCTGAAATAACTTCATTGGACTCTATGTAAACTGAAAACCATATATCCTGAGGCTGCATTTATTGTAGCTGGGGATTTTAACAAAGCTAATCTGACAACAAGGCTTCCTAAATTCTATCAGCATATCAAATGCGCGACACGAGCTGGCATTCTGGATCATTGCTACTCTAACTTCCGCGATGCATACAAAGCATACACCTTCCATTCGGCAAATCTGACCATGACTAGATTTTGTTGCTCCCAGCCTATAGACAAACTAAAACAGGAAACACCCGTGCTCAGGTCTAACCAACGCTGGTCTGACCAATCTGAATCCACTCTTCAAGATTGCTTCGATCACGTGGACTGGGATATGTTCTGGGTAGCTTCAGACAACAACATTGACGTATAGGCTGACGAGATGAGCGAGTTTATTAGCAAGTGCATCGGTGATGTTGTACCCACGGCGACTATTTTAACCACTTACATCTAGACGTTCCGCTAGCGGAACACCTGCTCCAATATCCAATGATGGGCGTTTCGTGAAATACAAAGTCCTTGAAAATCCGAAAACTTCAATTTTTCAAACATATGACTATTTTACACCATTTTAAAGACAAGACTCTCCTTTATCTAACCACACTGTCCGATTTCAAAAAGGCTTTACAGCGAAAGCAAAACATTAGATTATGTCAGCAGAGTACCCAGCCAGAAATAATCAGACACCCATTTTTCAAGCTAGCATATAATGTCACAAAAAAACAAAACCACAGCTAAATGCAGCACTAACCTTTGATGATCTTCATCAGATGACACTCCTAGGACATTATGTTATACAATACATGCATGTTTTGTTCAATCAAGTTCATATTTATATCAAAAAACAGCTTTTTACATTAGCATGTGACGTTCAGAACTAGCATACCCACCGAAACTTCCGGTGAATTTACTAAATTACTCACGATAAACGTTCACAAAAAACATAACAATTATTTTAAGAATTATAGATACAGAACTCCTTTATGCAATCGCTATGTCCGATTTTAAAATAGCTTTTCGGTGAAAGCACATTTTGCAATATTCTGAGTAGATAGCTCGCCATCACGGGCTAGCTATTTTGACACCCACCAAGTTTAGCCCTCACCAAACTCAGATTTACTATAAGAAAAATTGGATTACCTTTGCTGTTCTTCGTCAGAATGCACTCCCGGGACTTCTACTTACATTTACATTTAAGTCATTTAGCAGACGCTCTTATCCAGAGTGACTTACAAATTGGTGCATTCACCTTATGATATCCAGTGGAACAACCACTTTACAATAGTACATCTAAATCTTTTAGGGGGGGGCGGTAGAAGGATTACTTTGTCCTATCCCAGGTATTCCTTAAAGAGTTGGGGTTTCAGGTGTCTCCGGAAGGTGGTGATTGACTCCGCTATCCTGGCGTCGTGAGGGAGCTTGTTCCACCATAGGGGTGCCAGAGCAGCGAACAGTTTTGACTGGGCTGAGCGGGAACTGTGCTTCCTCAGAGGTAGGGGGGCCAGCAGGCCAGAGGTGGATGAGCGCAGTGCCCTCGTTTGGGTGTAGGGACTGATCAGAGCCTGAAGGTACGGAGGTGCCGTTCCCCTCACGGCTCCGTAGACAAGCACCATGGTCTTGTAGCGGATGCGAGCTTCAACTGGAAGCCAGTGGAGAGAGCGGAGGAGCGGGGTGACGTGAGAGAACTTGGGAAGGTTGAACACCAGACGGGCTGCGGCGTTCTGGATGAGTTGTAGGGGTTTAATGGCACAGGCAGGGAGCCCAGCCAACAGCGAGTTGCAGTAATCCAGACGGGAGATGACAAGTGCCTGGATTAGGACCTGCGCCGCTTCCTGTGTGAGGCAGGGTCGTACTCTGCGAATGTTGTAGAGCATGAACCTACAGGATCGTGTCACCGCCTTGATGTTAGTGGAGAACGACAGGGTGTTGTCAAGGGTCACGCCAAGGTTCTTAGCACTCTGGGAGGAGGACACAATGGAGTTGTCAACCGTGATGGCGAGATCATGGAACGGGCAGTCCTTCCCCGGGAGGAAAAGCAGCTCCGTCTTGCCGGGGTTCAGCTTGAGGTGGTGATCCGTCATCCACACTGATATGTCTGCCAGACATGCAGAGATGCGATTCGCCACCTGGTTATCAGAAGGGGGAAAGGAGAAGATTAATTGAGTGTCTTCTGCATAGCAATGATAGGAGAGACCATGTGAGGATATGACAGAGCCAAGTGACTTGGTGTATAGCGAGAATAGGAGAGGGCCTAGAACTGAGCCCTGGGGGACACCAGTGGTGAGAGCACGTGGTGCGGAGACAGATTATCGCCACGCCATCTGGTAGGAGCGACCTGTCAGGTAGGACGCAATCCAAGCGTGGGCCGCACCGGAGATGCTCAGCTCGGAGAGGGTGGAGAGGAGGATCTGGTTGTTCACAGTATCAAAGGCAACAGATAGGTCTAGAAGGATGAGAGCAGAGGAGAGAGAGTTAGCTTTAGCAGTGCGGAGAGCCTCCGTGACACAGAGAAGAGCAGTCTCAGTTGAATGACCAGTCTTGAAACCTGACTGATTTGGGTCAAGAAGGTCATTCTGAGAGAGATAGCAAGAGAGCAGGCCAAGGACGGCACGTTCAAGAGTTTTGGAGAGAAAAGAAAGAAGGGATACTGGTCTGTAGTTGTTGACATCGGAGGGATCGAGTGTAGGTTTTTTCAGAAGGGGTGCAACTCTCGCTCTCTTGAAGACGGAAGGGACGTAGCCAGCGGTCAAGGATGAGTTGATGAGCGAGGTGAGGTAAGGGAGAAGGTCTCCGGAAATGGTCTGGAGAAGAGAGGAGGGGATAGGGTCAAGCGGGCAGGTTGTTGGGCGGCCGGCCGTCACAAGACACGAGAATTCATCTGGAGAGAGGGGGGAGAAAGAGGTCAAAGCACAGGGTAGGGCAGTGTGAGCAGGACCAGTGGTGTCGTTTGACTTGACAAACGAGGATCGGATGTCGTCAACCTTCTTTTCAAAATGGTTGGGGGGGGGGGGGAGGATTCAGGAGGGAGGAGAAGGTGGCAAAGAGCTTCCTAGGGTTAGAGGCAGATGCTTGGAATTTAGAGTGGTAGAAAGTGGCTTTAGTGGCTTTAGCAGCAGAAACAGAAGAGGAAAATGTAGAGAGGAGGGAGTGAAAGGAAGCCAGGTCCGCAGGAAGGCGAGTTTTCCTCCATTTCCGCTCGGCTGCCCGGAGCCCTGTTCTGTGAACTCGCAATGAGTCGTCGAGCCACGGAGCAGGAGGGGAGGACCGAGCCGGCCTGGAGGATAGGGGACATAGAGAGTCAAAGGATGCAGAAAGGGAGGAGAGGAGGGTTGAGGAGGCAGAATCAGGAGATAGGTTGGAGAAGGTTTGAGCAGAGGGAAGAGATGATAGGATGGAAGAGGAGATGGTAGCGGGAGAGAGAGAGCGAAGGTTGCGACGGCGCAATACCATCCGAGTAGGGGCAGAGTGAGAAGTGTTGTAGGAGAGCGAGAGGGAAAAGGATACAAGGTAGTGGTCGGAGACTTGGAGGGGAGTTGCAATGAGATTAGTGGAAGATAATGTTGGTTTGGTTCCAAATAATCCATAGTTATATCCAAATAGCGGCGTTTTGTTGTGCGTTCAAGACACTATCCGAAGGGTGACGCGCCCGACGCGTTTCGTGACAAAAAATTTCAAAATATTCCATTACCGTACTTCGAAGCATGTCAAAACGCTGTTTAAAATCAATTTTATGCGATTTTTCTCGTAAAAAAGCGATAATATTCCGACCGGGAGTCGTTTTCGTTCAAAGACTGAAAATAAAAACATGGAGTCTTCTCGTGCACGCGCCCCCAGTCTCATTGTTCTCAGATCGACCACTATCCAAATGCGCTACTGTTTTTCAGCCAGAGACAGCAGAGTCATCATTCACCGTTCTGCCGCCTTCTGAGAGCCTATGGGAGCCGTAGGAAGTGTCACGTTACAGCAGAGATCCTCAGTTTTCAATAAAGAGAGCGTAGAAGGCCAAGAAATGGTCAGAGAGGGCACTTCCTGTAAGGAATCTTCTCAGGTTTTGGCCTGCCAAATGAGTTCTGTTATATTCATAGACACCATTCAAACAGTTTTAGAAACTTTGGAGTGTTTTCTATCCAAAGCTAATAATTATATGCATATTCTAGTTTCTGGGCAGGAGTAATAATCAGATTAACCTGTTGGGGGTAGGGGGCAGTATTTACACGGCCGGATAAAAAACGTACCCGATTTAACCTGTTAGGGCTAGGGGGCAGTATTGACACGGCTGGATAAAAAACATACCCGATTTAATCTGGTTACCACTCCTACCCAGTAACTAGAATATGCATATACTTATTACATATGGATAGAAAACACCCTAAATTTTCTAAAACTGTTTGAATGGTGTCTGTGAGTATAACAGAACTCAAATGGCAGGTCAAAACCTGAGAGATTCCTTTACAGGAAGTGGCCTGTCTGACCATTTGTTGAACTTCTTTTCCATCTCTATCATTTACTAAGGATCTCTGCTCTAACGTGACACTTCCCACGTCGTCCATAGGCGCTCAGAGCCCGGGAAAAAACAGAATGTCGTCATTCCAGCCCCAGGCTGAAACACATTATCGCCTTTCTCAAGTGGCCGATCAAGGGACACTGGCTTATGCGTGTGACCCCGACCGCCCCCGCCTTTGGGATTTTTTCCTCTGTTTGCCGAAAAGGAGATTCCCTGTCGGAATATTATCGCTTTTCTACGAGAAAAATGTCGTAAAAATTGATTTTAAACAGCGGTTGACATGCTTCGAAGTACGGTAATGGAATACTTAGAATTTTATTGTCACGAATTGCGCCATGCGCGTGACACTTCTTTACTATTTCGGATAGTGTCTGGAACGCACGAACAAAACGCCGCTATTCGGATATAACGATGGATTATTTTGGACCAAACCAACATTTGTTATTGAAGTAGCAGTCCTGGGTGTGTATTCTGTCGAAGACAACAAAAGGTAATGAAACTTTTATAATAGTAAATATGATTATGGTGAGTGCTAAACTTGCCGGGTGTCTAAATAGCGAGCCCGTGATGCCTGGGCTATGTACTTAGAATATTGCAAAATGTGCTTTCACCAAAAAGCTATTTTAAAATCGGACATATCGAGTGCATAGAGGAGGTCTGTATCTATAATTCTTAAAATAATTGTTATGCTTTTTGTGAACGTTTATCGTGAGTAATTTAGTAAAATGTTAGCGAATTCCCCGGAAGTTTGCGGGGGGTATGCTAGTTCTGAACGTCACATGCTAATGTAAAAAGCTGGTTTTTGATATAAATATGAACTTGATTGAACAAAACATGCATGTATTGTATAACATAATGTCCTAGGGTTGTCATCTGATGAAGATCATCAAAGGTGAGTGCTGCATTTAGCTGTCTTCTGGGTTTTGGTGACATTATATGCTGGCTTGAAAAATGGGTGTCTGATTATTTCTGGCTTGGTACTCTGCTGACATAATCTAATGTTTTGCTTTCGTTGTAAAGCCTTTAGATTAACGAGAGTCTTGTCTTTAAATGGCTGTAAAATAGTCATATGTTTGAGAAATTGAAGTAATAGGATTTTTAAGGTTTTGAAAATCGCGCCACAGGATAGCAGTGGCTGTTACGTAGGTGGGACGAATTCGTCCCGCCTAGCCTAGAGAGGTTAATCAGATTCTTGCAAAGTGTGATTTCCCAGTAAAGTTATTTTTAAATCTGGCAATGCGGTTGCGTTCAAGAGATGTTAATCTATAATTCTTTGAATGACAATGTAATATTTTACCAATGTTTTCAAATAGTAATTATTTAATTTGTTGTGCTGATGGACTGGCGGTATTGGAGGGAAAATATTTCCTCAACATCAACGCCATAGTAAAACGCTGTTTTTGGATATAGATATGAACTTGATAGAACAAAAAATGCATATATTGTCTAACATAATGTCCTAGGAGTGTCATCTGATGAAGATTGTCAAAGGTTAGTGCATAATTTTAGCTGGTTTTCTGCTTTTGGTGACGCCTGTCTTTGCATTGACAAAACATTACACACAGCTATTTTCAATGTACTGTCCTAACATAATCTAACTTTATTCTTTCGCCGTAAAGCCTCTTTGAAATCGAACAACGTGGTTAGATTAAGGAGATGTTTATCTTTCAAAGGGTGTAAGATAGTTGTATGTTTGAGAAATTTGAATTATGACATTTAATTGTTTTCAAATTTGGCGCCCTTGATATTTCACCTGCTGTTGATAGGGTGTACCAGGGGTGGGACGCTTGCGTCCCACGTTCCCAGACAGGTTAACAGCTTCTACCCCCAAGCCATAAGACTGCTGAACAATTAATGAAATGTCTACCTTGACTATTTACATTGTTTTTATACACGCTCTAATCTGTTTCACCTGTCCCTCCACCCCCTCCAGGTGTCGCTTATTTTCCCCAGTGTATTTATCCCTGTGTTTCCTGTCTCTCTGTGCCAGTTCGTCTTGTATGTTTTCCAAGTCAACCAGCATTTTTCCGTTCTGCTTTTTGCTATTCTCCTTTTTGTAGTCCTCCCTCTTTTGACCCTTGCCTGTTTCTGCACTCGGTACCCGCCTGCCTGACCATTCTGCCTGCCTTGACCACGAGCCTGTCTGCCACTCTGTACCTCCTGGACTCTGATCTGGTTTTGACCTTTTGCCTGTCCTCGACCATTCTCTTGCCTACCCTTTTGGATTAATAAACAATGTAAGACTCCAACCATCTGCCTCCTGTGTCTGCATCTGGTTCTCGCCTTGGGTTATGATATAGTCACTTTACAAATGACCTCGACTAACCTGTACCCCCGCACATTGACACGGTACGCCCTATATATAGCCTTGTTATGTAATTACTTTTTGATTTTATTAGATTTTTTTAATTTCAATTTTTTTTGAAAATATTTTCTTACCTCTATTTCTTCAACTGCATTGTTGGTTAAGGGCTTGTAAGTCCGCATTCCACGGTAAGGTCTACACTTGTTGTATTCAGCACATGTGGCAAATAAAATGTCATTTCATTTGATCTGTACACAATTCCTGGAATCTGAAAATGTCCCAGTTCTTCCATGGCCTGCATACTCACCAGACGTGTCATGTTGCGCATTCTTGGGATTACTCTGGATTGACTTGTACGCTATTGTTCCCGCCAATTTCCTGCAACTTCGCACAGCCATTGAAGAGCAGTGGGACAACATTCCCACAGCCCACAATCAACAGCCTGAATAACTGTATGCGAAGGCGCTGCATGAGGCAAATGAGTTACACCAGACACAGAATGGTTTTCTGATCCACGCCCCTACCTTATTTTTACAGTATCTCAAATCAAATAAAAGTTTATTGGTCACATACACACGTTTAGCAGATTTTATTGTGGGTGTAGCGAAATGCTTGTGTTTCTTGCTCCAACAGTGCAGTAATATCTAACAAGCAATATCTAACAACTTCACAACATATACCCAATACACACAAATCTAAGTAAAGGAATGGAATTAAGAATATATAAATATTTGGTCGAGCAATATGTAGTAGACTAATATACAGTAGAATAGAATAGAATACAATATATACATATGAGATGAGTAATGCAAAATATGTAAACATTATTAAAGTGACCAGTGTTCCATTATTAAAGTGGCCAGTGATTTCAAGTCTATGTATATAGTCAGCAGCCTCTGATGTGCTAGTGATGGCCTTGAGATAGAAGCTGTTTTGCAGTCTCTCTGTCCCAGCTTTGATGCACCTGTACTGATCTCGCCTTCTGGATGATAGCGGAGTGAACAGACAGTGGCTCGGGTGGTTGTTGTCCTTGATGATCTTTTTGGCCTTCCTGTGACATCAGGTGCTGTACGTGTTCTGGAGGGCAGATAGTTTGCCCCCAGTGATGCGTTGGGTAGCCCGCACCACCCTCTGGGGAGTCCTGTGGTTGCGGGCGGTGAAGTAGCCGTACCAGGCGGTGATATCTGTGACCAACAGATGCATATCTGAATTCCAAGTCATGTGAAATCCAAGGATTAGGGCCGAATTAATTCATTTCAATTGACTGATTTCCTTATATGAACTGTAACTCTGTAAAATCTTTAAAATTGTTGCATGTTGGATTTATATTTTTGTTCAGTATATATATTTACAACGGGTCCGCACCATTGCCAGACTAAACCCCTCTATGGGAGCTCCGTAGTGTGAGAGAGGCTGCAGTGTGACAGTGAAGCCTAAACTGAAGTGACACTTAGTGGCTTGGCTGACGGTGAGGGAAAATGAGCTTTCCTTCCCGGGGAAAGGGGAACCTTTGAATAGGCAGATTGACAGGTTGACAAGTCTGAGGAGATGGAAAGCACTTGTAGTTCGTTATGGGGTCAGGAGCGGAGGGTGGCAGCTCTGCAGGGCGAGTCGCGCTGGCGGTTTGTCATTGGGTCGTTGTGGCTCCCTGTCAAGTGTTTTGTGGTGGCACCTCCCTGTGATCACAGCCAAAGCAACGGGGTCCTGACGGTTGGGCTAATAAAAAAAAAAAGAATCATGTTCTCCTCTGGGGGTTATTGTGTCTCGACAACATGTTTAGCCTCAAATGGTGACGTCGAAACAAGCTTGGTGTTAATCACTTGACAGACTGGTTGTACCACTTCTTGGTATTTCCGCAGGTAACACTTACTTTTTAGAAGTTTGTTTTTAGCTCCCTTTACCTAAGGCATTCATTCCAATTAAAATAATTGGAAGTGTGAATTGGAGGTGTTACAGATGTAGGATCTTCATTTGAGCCAGTTTGCTACAGCAGGAAAATAATCCTGCAGCAACAGGAAATGTGAATTATTATATGGATTATAATTAATGGATATTTTTGTAAGGGTTGATATATTATTCGTGAGGGAAAATCAAGTCTGAAATTTCAGAAGCCTTTTTAAGCCTCAAATGCACTGCACGTTTAAAATGTTTTGCAACAGGGTGATCAAATCAAGATCCTTTATCTGTAGGAATGGAGGTAGTTAGTGCTTAGGCGTACAGGTTGACAGAAGTGATTTGAAACTTCTGTGTGATGTGAGTCCCTTCACTACTTTCTTTCAAAACGGTCCAAAAGTAAACAACTTCCTAATAATGGTTCTGTCTCCTCTATTTTTGTCTCCTCTGAAATTAACCTGTCATTGTTATCTAAAACATTAGAATAGATTAGGCCGCCTGTGCTTGAGCTGGATATATTATCGCCTTCCTGCAACAATATAAGGTCAATCAGCTGATGTAATTGGAGCACATTTGCCCTCGGAGCCTGGACACTGTCACCACATAAACAAGATAATTGTGCTTTAGTTGACCTGAAAGGCAGCAGCGGCTATTTCAATGGCCCAGCATGGCGTTGAAATCCGATAAACCTTTAAACAAGATGTGTGTGCTTTGTGTTTAATCTGATCTCTTGCTGGCTCACCTGCCTTCTCTTAGAAACGACACGATAACAGGCAGGATGTTGTCGTCATTATTTATAAAGTCCCCCATTAGGCTCTGCTCTTGACAGGTGGATGTGCCTTTAAAATATTCCTCTGGCTGGCAGTGGTGCAGTGGAATCAAAACATATTTCATATCGCTCAGTAAACGCTCACAATTCACACTCCAAAATAAATGTGTCTCTTCTTTTTCACCTTTTTGGCTTGCAAGGTGGTTGGTTTATATTCTCATTATCTGCCGAGGGAGCATCAACTCCCCCATGCTGTAGATATTGCCGACTTGTGTACATCTACAAACTCAAAGAGCAAACACATGAGCAGGAGGCAATCAAAGAGAGATGTGCATAATTAGAAGGTTTGAGTTCTCCCATGCTTTACGTAACACATGTTAGCTTATCATGGTCTCGTGAGAAGCCATCAGTGAATTACAGAGTGACTTACAGTTCAGTCAGTGCATACATTTTTGTGCTGGTCCCCCGTGGGAATCAAACATACATCTTGTAATGAATAATGTCGAAATTGAGCAAGTTGAGGTGACTAAACTGCTTGGAGTAACCCTGGATTGTAAACTTTCATGGTCAAAACATATCGATACAACAGTAGCTAAGTTGGGGAGAAGTCTGTCCAAAGTAAAACACTGCTCTGCCTTCTTAACAACACTATCAACAAGGTGGATCCTACAGGCCCTAGTTTTGTTGCACCTGGACTACTGTTCAGTTGTGTGGTCAGGTGCCACAAAGAGGGACTTAGGAAAATTACAATTGGCTCAGAACAGGACAGCACGGCTGGCCCTTAAATGTACACGGGGAGCTAACATTAATGATATGCATGTCAATCTCTCATGGCTCAAAGTGGAGGAGAGTGGCTTCATCACTACTTGTTTTGGTAAGAAGTGTTGACAAGCTGAATTAAATCAAATCAAATTGTATTAGTCACATGTGCCGAATACAACAGGTGTAGACCTTACAATGAAATGCTTAGTTACGAACCCCTAACCGACAGTGCAGTTAAAAAAAATATGGATAAGAATAAGAGAGAAAAGTAACAAGTAATTAAAGTAAATTAAATTAAGTAAAAAATGACAATATATACAGGGGTGTGCCGGTACAGAGTCAATGTGCAGGGGCACCGGTTAGTTGAGGTAGTATGTCCATGTAGGTAGAGTTAATTAAAGTGACTATGTATAGATGACAACAGAGAGTAGCAGTGGTGTGGAGAGGGGAGAGGGGAGAGGGGGCAGCAATGCAAATAGTCTGGGTAGCCATTTGACTAGATGTTCAGGAGTCTTATTGCTTGGCGGTAGAAGCTGTTTAGAAGCCTCTTGGACCTAGACTTGGTGCTTCGGTGCCGCTTGCCGTGTGGTAGCAGAGAAAACAGTCTATGACTAGGGTGGCTGGAGTCTTTGACAATTTTTAGGGCTGTTGCCATACCAGGCAGTACCGAGCAGTTGCCATGCCAGGCAGTTGCCATACCAGGCAGTGATGCAACCATTCAGAATGCTCTTGATGGTGCAGCTGTAGAACCTTTTGAGGATCTGAGGACCCATGCCAAATCTTTTCAGTCTCCTGAGGGGGAATAGGTTTTGTCGTGCCCATTTCACGACTGTTATGGTGTGCTTGGACCATGTTAGTTTGTTGGTAATATGGACACCAAGGAACTTTAGGCTCTCAACCGGCTCCACTGTGGCCCCGTCAATGAGAATGGGGGCGTGCTCGGTCCTCTTTTTCCTGTAGTCCACAATCATCTCCTTTGTCTTGATCACGTTGAGGGAGAGGTTGTTGTCCTGGCACCACACTGCCAGTTCTCTGACCTTCTCCCTATAGGCTGTCTTGTTGTTGTCGGTGATCAGGCCTACCACTGTTGTATCGTCGGCAAATTGAATGATGGTGTTGGAGTCGTGCCTGGCCGTGCAGTCATGAGTAAACAGGGAGTACAGGAGGAGGCTGAGCACGCACCCCTGAGGGGCCCTTGTGTTGAGGATCAGCGTGGCGGATGTATTGTTACCTACCCTTACCACCTGGGGGCAGCCCGTCAGGAAGTCCAGGATCCAGTTGCAGAGGGAGGTGTTTAGTCCCAAAGTGCTTAGCTTATTGATGAGCTTTGAGGGCACTATAGTGTTGAACGCTGAGCTGTAGTCAATGAAAAGCATTCTCACATAGGTGTTCCTTTTGTCCAGGTGGGAAATTGCAGTGTGGAGTGCAATAGAGACTGCATCATCTGTGGATCTGTTGGGGCGATATGCAAATTGGAGTTGGTCTAGGGTTTCTGGGATGATGGTGTTGATGTGAGCCATGACCAGCCTTTCAAAGCACTTCATGGCTACAGACGTGAGTGCTATGGGTCAGTAGTCATTTAGGCAGGTTACCTTAGTGTTCTTGGGCACAGGCACTGTGGTGGTCTGCTTAAAACATGTTGGTATTACAGACTCGGACATGTCAGTGAAAATGTCAGTGAAAACACTTGCTAGTTGGTCAGCGCATGCTCGCAGTACACGTCCTGGTAATCCGTCTGGCCCTGCGGCCTTGTGAATGTTGACCAGTCTAAAGGTCTTACTCACATCGGCTGTGGAGAGCGTGATCACACAGTCTTCTGGAACAGCTGGTGCTCTCATGCATGTTTCAGTGTTATTTGCCTCGAAGCGAGCATAGTTGTTTAGCTTGTCTGGTAGGCTCGTGTCACTGTGCAATCCTCGGCTGTGCTTCCCTTTGTAGTCTGTAATGGTTTGCAGGCCCTGCCACATCTGACGAGTGTCAGAGCCGGTGTAGTACAACTTGATCGTAGTCCAGTATTGAAGCTTTGCATGTTTGATGGTTCGTCGGAGGGCATAGCGGGATATCTTATAAGCTTCCGGATTGAGTCTCGCTCCTTGAAAGCGGAAGCTCTAGCCTTTAGCTCAGTGTGGATGCTGCCTGTAATCCATGGCTTCTGGTTGGGGTATGTACGTATAGTCACTGTGGGGACGACGTCATCGATGCACTTATTGATGAAGTCAATGACAGATGTGGTGTACTCCTCAATGCCAAAGGAGCAATAGAAGTTATTTTTGGTCATAAGAGACGGTAGCGCCACATTATGTACAAAAAGAGTAAATAAAATAAGCTACATTTACATTTAAGTCATTTAGCAGATGTTCTTATCCAGAGCGACTTACAAATTGGTGCATTCACCTTATGATATCCAGTGGAACAACCACTTTACAATAGTGCATCTAAATCTTTTAAGGGGGGGGGGGGGGTAGAAGGATTACTTTATGCTATCCTAGGTATTCCTTGAAGAGTTGGGGTTTCAGGTGTCTCCGGAAGGTGGTGATTGACTCCGCTGTCCTGGCGTCGTGAGGGAGCTTGTTCCACCATTGGGGTGCCAGAGCAGCGAACAGTTTTGACTGGGCTGAGCGGGAACTGTGCTTCCTCAGAGGTAGGGAGGCGAGCAGGCCAGAGGTGGATGAACGCAGTGCCCTTGTTTGGGTGTAGGGCCTGATCAGAGCCTGAAGGTACGGCGGTGCCGTTCCCCTCACACCTCTTCCCCATTAAAAAGTGCCCCTCCCCCCTTTCATCTCTGTCGTCTTAAGCTACAAACAAAAAAACACAATCGGTTGGGTGCACGTAAAACATCTGCCTTCTGCTCCGGGGCTCTGCCTTCTGCACTGAGCTGTCTGTTTAAACTACTAGCATTCAACTCAGACATACCACCAGAGGTCTCTTCACAATCCCCAAGTCCAGAACAGACTATGGGAGGCGCAAAGTACTACATACAGCCATGACTAGATGGAACTCTATTCCACATCAGGAAACTGATGCAAGCAGTAGATTTTAAAAAACGGATAAAAATACACCTTATGGAACAACGGGGACTGTGAAGAGACACGCACAAAGGTACAGACACACGGATACGCACACAAGCGCTAGCACATGCACTCTACATTGTAATATTGTTGTATGGTGGTATTATACATTTTGTAATGTAGATATGTAGTGTTGTAATAATGTTATATGATGTACTGTTTTATCTTTTGTTTTATATGTAATGTAAGAGCCTTAATGTGTTTTGACCCCTGGAAGAGTAGCTGCAGCATCCCTAATAAATAAGAGTAGCTGCAGATCCCTAATAAATACAGAAAATACATTCCCTGCCAACTAAGCCACACAGCACCTTCATTTCTCTCTGACTTAATTTAGCATGTATAGAAAGTTAATGAAGATCTGGCCAGTGTTCTGCCAACACAGGTTAGCTTATCATGGTCTCGTAGAGAACCAATCAGAGAATTGGAACATAAATGTTCCTCTCCTCTGACTTATCCCAATTTAGTACTTGTCTTAAACAAACTGATTGCAACTTTTTATGGCCGTTTGGAAACTAAATGGCCATTTTCATTTGTTTGAAATTGAAGGAGCCATTACAGAAAGCAGGGTCCACGACTGAGGCATTTAACAGCACAATTAAATTCCAACAGCTCGCTATCTATTGAGCAATTAACCTTTGGTAAACCAATTATTATTTAACACTTGATGACAAAAGTGAGGTCCTGGAGGAGCCATGACCTGGTTTAATAGATGGTTCTCATGCAGCAGTAAAGGAGGGAAATGTGAAGCCGTTTCAGTTAGCTGGTCTATTAGCTCAGCCTCACTGAAACTGAAACTTTCACGACTCCTCACTGGCTAGTATTGATTAATTGGAGCTGAACCGCCGATCACACCGCCTGGGATGAAGAAAGAAGGGGGGGATAGTAAAGTATACATGGATCTGATGATGAAAGATTAGCAAAGACAAGTGGCGGTGCCCAGGGCATTGCTGAGAGCTGAGCGCTAGGTAATAAAGGGGAGAAAGGGAAAATGGCCACGGGTCCTCGGTTGGTGCTGGTGCTAGACGATGGATGGTGCTTTCGGGAAAACCTTGAGACCCCAGACACCTTTGATGTCTGAGAACCAGATGCTTTATTGTCTGGTGTGCCATTCCGTTGCTTAGCACTGCTCCTCTAGGTTGCCACGGCAACCAACGTAAAAAATCTGAGAACCTTCTCTTTTCGTGGTGGTACTTCTTGATGCTTGCTCCGTCATCTGGAATAGTGACATGATCTCTGGCCTCACATAGATTTAAGCTGCTGTATGGCATTGTGTCATAAATGTATAATGCATTTAACATCATCATAACACACTTTGTCATATGCAACGGCATTGTAAATGCCATTGTTGACTTGGAGTGACGCTGGAGTGCCATTTGTCATTGGAGATGTGACTCAAACCAGCTGGACGACGCCTCCATTCTATTTCCCCCACGGTACAAGGAAGACTTCAATCATAAATTTACCTCTGGCTAGTCTCAGGCAATATCATTACCTTTAGCCTGACAGCCCCCAAGCAACGGGAGCAATGAGCGGGAATGCAATAAGAGAATAGATTTGATCCCATAGAGCACGGAGCGTAGACAGTTCCCTGTGTTTTATTTCTTCCTCTAGTCTCTGTGATGAAATAGAGAAGAATGGCCGTGTTGAAGGGCTGGACCTACCTGCCGTAACGAACGGATCAAAACAAATAGATCTCTACACACCTAGAATTGCTCAAGGCAGGTCTGGAAATCAGATTCTGGTTTTATAATCAAGAGCCAACCCAAACCCTTGCTAACTTAGACTTATTCTTACCAACAGAGAACCCCATCAAATGCAGTATTCTGTTTCTCTGTATAGTCTTTATGGTGTAAAAGTATTGTGTTTTGGTCCCAAGAAGGCATGCCGAGAACAAGAATGAGCATGGGAAGAAAAGGGATTGTTTGTGTGAACAGCCAAAGAGAAGTGGTACCCAATCTGCTCTGTTTCTCCTTGTGTTGCTCCAGAGACTCTGATTGTTTGTGAGAACAGCCAAAGTTAAGCAGTGACTGGTTTTGACCCCTTGATTCATTCCCAGATCGATAATGATAATGCAGGGTGATCAATAGTGTACCCCTACGGACCACGTGCCGTTGTCTGCAGCAGCCTGTTTGAAATGCATTGTGTGTAGGACGTCCTCCGAAATATTGATATGAGTGCTCATTTCCTGTGTAGCACACTAGCGTCGCTAACACTTTGGTGACGAGAAATTAGATGTTAATGAAAAAGTCAGTGGGGCTTGTCAACTGTCGTCACGACCAAATGAGGCAGAAAGAAGGAAAACGAATAAAGCACACATTTCTCATCACAGGAATCTGAAGTCTAATCAGAATGTCTCATAAATGAAATGTAAGATTCTTGTATTTTATAGAGAGTTAGCACAGAGAAGTAATAAAACACTTTTGTCTGTCAACATCAACAGAAAATCTAATCAGAATATTAATGTGGAAACTGCCAAAGCTCCACATTTTTCTGTCAACACAAATAATATGAAATCTAATCCTGATGATTATACATGCTTTTATTACTTCATTTCATTATCTGTCTCCTTTTTCCTCAATACACAATTTTCATCACTCCTTAGTGTTCAGGGTTTCTGAATAATTTACCCTGGTTATGAAAAAGGTATTAGATGTGTTCAGGACCCGATACAGACAGTGTGAGGTAACATTCACAAAAGAATGTAGGACACAGTGTGTACGATACAGCAAATCCTAGGACTTTGCAGAACAAATGCACCTCTTCCCCATTAAAAAGTGCCCCTCCCCCCTTTCATCTCTGTCGTCTTAATCTATTGTTAATTCCCAGGGTGCTACCACTGCCCCCTGAGAACACAATTCAGCTGTTCTCTCTCCTAATTATCTGTTGGAAAAAACCTTGTCCTTCCCCGCTGAGTCCGCAAACCCCAGCATGCTTTTCTCTGCTCCTGACCCCGGACCCAGCGACCAGACCTCCAAAACGAACCGCGCCGTACTCCGCCGTCACATTTCTGGCGACTGTATTAGCATAAGCTCATTTGTACCTTATTAATTATGCATTGATGTCAACGTTTGTGCTGCCTGTAATGGTGGCAAGGTCAAGGCGGCGGTTTAAAGATGTCAGAGACAATGGGAAGAAGAATTTCATACCTAGGAGAAGCTAGGTAATATTCTAATTATCACCACACATACTCTGCTTTTTCTCATACTTCTCTCTGTCTCTTTCTTTCTCTTCTCTGACTCTCTCGTTCTCTCTCATACACACACCACCACGGACATTCTGTTATTTTTCTCTCTCTGTATTCGCTCCAAGCTCCATGCAGTCTCAGAGCTCGAAGCTCCATGCAATCTCAGAGCTCCAAGCTCCATGCAGTCTCAGAGCTCCAAGCTCCATGCAATCTCAGAGCTCCAAGCTCCATGCAGTCTCAGAGCTCCAAGCTCCATGCAGTCTCAGAGCTCCAAGCTCCATGCAATCTCAGAGCTCCAAGCTCCATGCAATCTCAGAGCTCCAAGCTCCATGCAGTCTCAGAGCTCCAAGCTCCATGCAGTCTCAGAGCTCCATGCTCCATGCAATCTCAGAGCTCCAAGCTCCATGCAGTCTCAGAGCATTGGGAATTCTCTCAGCCCCGGGCCTCCAGACCATCATTATCGACCACCATCTGCCCGACCTGAGCTTTTCATTGGCCTTCTCCTCTCCCCTCCACTCACCAGTCCCACAGAGGCCCCCTCTCACTCGCCCCGCTTCCAGATCTTGGCTCGCAGGCCTCCAACTACTGCCATCTTGGCACTCCACTGAGTGTCACATTTGGCCACTCCAGGCCACTCTTTACGCGCCATCATCCCTCCGTGGGAGTTTTCGCTACATGGACAAGCTGCATGTAAGCTACTCTACCAGAAACACTGGTTACTGACCCGTTCAAAGGAGCTTTGTGAACACTGGACATTTTTTTTTGCTGGGAATTGACAGACAGTGGATGTTTCCTGTCGGTACCTGAAAAGGGAAGATGTTGGATGTAGCGGACCATTAGCTATTGTGAAGGAATTTACCAGAGGCTGGACTTTGAACACAGCCCTTCAATCAAGCTCTCTGCTAAAGAGAAAAATCACCTGAGGCAAAATATTCCATATTCACTGCATCTTTAGTGTCATTCTATTACAGAGCACTTTCTTAATTTCAGAAGGCTGAATGACTATGTCAATTGTGAAGAGGCAGATGTAGAGAATTATCCATGACTTTTATTAATGCTGTCTAAATGTCTTTCCGGGGACATGGTGACATGGGGACATGGGGACATGGTGAAAGTCTGAAACTGACCTCCAACAATCTTACTTATTCTACAGATGCCAAAGTCAGTCACAGGTGGTGGTGTCTGTCTGGTGGCTCTCCAGACCTCACTATTAGGCTACAGCAGGCCTCAACCCTCCCTCCATCAGTCATCGAGTGTATGTTGATGGCAGCGCTCAGTGGTCGGCTCGCTATCAGGCCTGTCTTCCACTTTTTGTTCTCTAAGACTTTTTCTGCCCAGGGAGCTTTCAGACAGGGCCGGGCGAGAGTGGTCGGGATAGGGAGGCCCCTCTTCTTGACAGATAAACAGGATTTTGTGTCTGGCAAGCCGAAGATTGTCAGCTCCAATCTCTGAGAGAATTACAACTGGCAGTCAATGACGGGCTGTGTGGCTCAGAGGCAGGAAATCAGGCTCTGTTTGGGGATGAGTGTTGGGGCCGAGCCCTGACTCTCCATCACGATAGCATTCGACTGATTCCTCGGGGCGGACAGGGACTGATGAAAGTTCCACGCCTTTGGCTGTTGACTGTCAAACAGCCCATTCTTTGATCTGTAAATAAATGACCAAGCCGTTGAAAGACTAAATGACTAAATGAAGCCATCTAAAATCCTAGATTCACCCACTTCTGAGGGGGCTTTATAGGAGGGGGAAATGAGTGTAATGGATACTATATATCTGGTTGAGTGGTCTCATTGACATGCCCTACTATTTCACATTTTCAACAGCCAACAACAGCCTTATTATTGACTTGTCTGTGCACCATGAAATTGTCTTAGCCAGCTAACACCTAGGAATTTGCTAGGGGAGCTAATACAAGTCTTCACTGAACCACCTCTATTCCCCTCAACTATCTTCAGCAGAACATGTAACAACCATGTAATTTCTCACAAGGCTACAGAGAGTGCACTAGCTCAGTTTCATGTCTATAAATAGCCTAAGTGAGGGCACTCCAACCCTGTTCCTGGAGAGCTACCATCCGGTAGGTTTTCCTTTCAACCCCAGTTGTAACTAATCTGATTCAGTTTATCAACCAGCTAATTATTAGAATCAGGTGTACTAGATGAGGGTTGGAGCGAAAACCTAAAGGACGGTAACTCTCCAGGAACAAGATTGGAGAACCCCGGCCATGGCAGTACATGGAAAAGGTGGGCTTCAATTACATTGATGGAAAGTAGACATTTATCTGTGTAACACATTCAGAGCGGGTATGCCTGTCCGTGGGAACACAAGTTCAGGTCCTGACCTTTATCTTCATCCAATTTTGAATCGTGGCTCACAGGTCATATTGTTGTCTTTGTTAAAGGTCAACACTAAGTGTCTCAAAGCAAAGCCTGTAATTTTTCCAAAGCATAGGTTGAAGCTGGATAAAAGCTGTCTCTCGCTCATATAATGCTAGCTTTAAACCTGTGTTGGTTTTCTATCTGTCTTACATGCTGACAACACGCACACGCGCATGCGTCTACATGTGCCATCGCGTGCGTTTTGATTTTGGACATTCACACCAGACGTGATCAGTACACGCAGGTTGAAATATCAAAACGAACTCTGAACCAACTACATTAATTTGGGGACAGGTCGAAACACAAATATTCATGGACATTTAGCTAGCTAGCTTGCTGTTGCTAGCTAGCTAATTTGTCCTGGAATATAAACATTGGGCTATTATTTTGCCTGGACTATAGTGTGGACCTCAGTTCAGCTTTCAATCTGAACCACGTGGGTACCACATGGGTATATGCTTCTAAACACCAATGAGGAGATGGGGGAGGCGGGACTTGCAGCACGTCAAGAGTAAAAAATAGAAGCAAGTTCTATTTTAGCGCCTGGCTACAGAGACGCTCGTTGTCGCGCGCAAGCAGTTTGGATGAAATGATTGAATAACATGTATGTGTAAGGACCGATGCCGGACAGGAGAAGCAGGTACGGGGAGTCAGACATTTATTCAGGAACAAACATAGAACAAGGCAGGAACAGCGTCAGCACACGGGTAACACGGACATATGACAAACAATGCAGAAGCGGGGAACAGAGCTGGGGAACTGACAAATATAAGGGAGGTAATAAACAGGTGATTGATTGAGTCCAGGTGAGTCCGATATCGCTGAAGCGTGTGATGTGGGAAGGCAGGTGTCCGTAAATGATGGTGGCAGGAGTGCACAATGCAGGGCAGCCTGGCGCCCTCTAGGGGGACGAGCGGGAGCAGGCTTGACAGAACCCCCCCTCTAGGGGCGCCACCTGGCGTCCCACCTGGGCGAGCCGGCCGAGACATGGGCATTGGGCAAGCCGGCTGGGGGTAAACTCCTCTCGAACTGGCAGAGGCGTGGTAGCCTGGCGAGCCGGCTGAGGCATAGGAGCCTGACAATCCATCTGAGGCATGATCGCCTGTCGATCCCGCTGCGTTGTGGAAGCCCGATGATCCGGCGGAACGTGACGTGGAATGGGAACCTACCTAGCCAACCCGAAGCAAGGAAACCTCTCGAGCCAGCTAGGACATGGAAGCCCGACGAGCTGGCTTAGGCACCCCCGGTTCCATCAGCGGCGGAATCCAAGCCTGACGTCACCAACAAAACAAGAAAACTCATGGGCCGGCTGGGCGAACAAGACCTGACGATCCGGCTGAGGCCCGACGTGGGATGGGCGAATTCTGAGCCAACCGGGGCAAGGAAACCTCTCGAGCCAGCTAGGGCTTGGAAGCCCGACGAGCTGGCTAGGCACTCCCGGTTCCATCGCCCGCGTCCCAGGACCAACATCACCACCAACCAGAACGCCAATACTCCCCAATGCTTCGTGTGATGGCTGCTGCATTCTGTAAGGACCAACGCTAGACAGGAGAAGTAGGTACGGGGAGTCAGACATTTATTCGGGAACAGACATAGAACAAGACAGGAACAGCATCATCACACGGGTAACACGGACACATGACAAACAATGCAGCAGCGGGGAACAGAGTTGGGGAACTGACAAATATAGGGCAGGTAATAAACAGGTGATTGAGTGAGTCCAGGTGAGTCCAATATCGCTGAAGTGTTTGGATGAAATGATTGAATAACATGTATGTGTAAGGACCGACGCCGGACAGGAGAAGCAGGTACGGGGAGTCAGACATTTATTCAGGAACAAAGGGGGAAGTCAGGTGTGCGTAAATGATGGTGGCAGGAGTGCGTAATGCATGGCAGCCTGGTGTCCTCGAGCGCCAGGGGGAAAGAGCAGCGCCAGGGGGGAAGAGCGGGAGCAGGTGTGACAGTATGTGTACATTTATTTAGCAATGCGTGCGCACGTAACACCAGCGTTGTGGTCAGCATGTTAGAGGGACAGGTTGTATTTCAGCAGCCACCACCATACTTGAAAATATAAAGAGTGGTACTCAGTGATGTTTTTAACCCTTATTTTACCAGGTAAGTTAACTGAGAACACATTCTAATTTACCGCACCAACCTGGAGAGATACAGGGGAGAGGATTTGTATTGGATTTGCCCCAAACATAATGCTTTGTATTCAGGACATCAAGTTCATTTCTTTGCCACATTTTTTGCAGTTTTACTTTAGTGCCTTATTGCAAGCAGGATGCATGTTTTGGAATATTTTTAATCTATACAGGCTTTCTTCTTTTCACTCTGTCAATTAAGGTAGTATTGTGGAGTAACTACAATCTTGTTGATCCATCCTCAGTTTTCTCCTATCACAGCCATTGAATTCTCTAACTGTTTTAAAGTCACCATTGGCCTCATGGTGAAATCCCTGAGCGGTTTCCTTCCTCTCCGGCAACTGAGTTAGGAAGTACACCTGTATCTTTGTAGTGACTGGTTGTATTGTTACACCATCAAACGTGTAATTAATAACTTCACCATGCTCAAAGGGATATTCAATGCCTGCTTTTTTGTTTTTTGACCTATCTACCAATAGATGCCCTTCTTTGTGAGGAATTGGAAAACCTCCCTGGTCTTTATGGTTGAATCTGTGTTTGAAATTCAGTGCTTGTGAATTTGTGAATTTGTAAAGAGATGGGGTAGTAATTCAAAAATCATGTTAAACACTATTATTGCACACATAGTGAGTCCATGCAACAAATTATTTAAAACTTGTTAAGCAAAAAAATTATTTAGGCTTGCTTTTAACAAAGGGTTGAATACTTATTGACCGCACACATTTCAGCTTTACGTTTTTAATTAATTAGTAAAAATGTCTAAAAACAAAATTCCACTTTGACATTATGGGGTATTGTGTGTAGACCAGTGACACAAAATCTCAAATTAAGCGATTTTAAATTCAGGCTGTAACACAACAAAATGTATTAAAAAAAAGTTGAGGGGTGTGAGTGCTTTCTGACAGCACTGTATTTAACCTCTATGGGCTAGGTGGGACGCTTGCCTACTCAACAGCCAGTTGAATCCTGTGGCGCGTTATTCAAATCCTTAGATATGCTATTACTTCAATTTTTTTTAAATATGACTATTTTACACCATTTCAAAGATAAGACTCTCGTTAATCTAACCACACTGTCCGATTTCAAAAAAGGCTTTACAATGAAAGCAAAACATTAGATTATGTCAGCAGACTACCCAGCCAGAAATAATCAGACACCCATTTTTCAAGCTAGCATATAATGTCACATAAACCCAAACCACAGCTAAATGTAGCACTAACCTTTGATGATCTTCATCAGATGACAACCCTAGGACATTATGTTATACAATACATGCATGTTTTGTTCAATCAAGTTCATATTTATATCAAAAACCAGCTTTTTACATTAGCATGTGACTAGCATGTGACTAGCATTCCCACCGAACACTGCCGGTGAATTTACTAAATTACTCACGATAAACGTTCACAAAAAGCATAACAATTATTTTAAGAATTATAGATACAGAACTCCTCTATGCACTCGATATGTCCGATTTTAAAATAGCTTTTTGGGGGAAAGCACATTTTGCAATATTCTCAGTAGATAGCCCGGCATCACAGGGCTAGCTATTTAGACACCCAGCAGGTTTAGCACTCATCAAAGTCAGATTTACTATAAGAAAAATGTTATTACCTTTGTTGTCTACGTCAGAATGCACTCCCAGGACTTCTACTTCAATAACAAATGTTGGTTTGGTCCAAAATAATCCATCGTTATATCCAAACAGCGGCGTTTTGTTCGTGCGTTCTAGACACTATCCTAAAGGCTAAATAAGGGTGACGAGCATGGCGCAATTCGTGACAAAAGAATTCTAAATATTCCATTACCGTACTTCGAAGCATGTCAACCACTGTTTAAAATCAATTTTTATGCCATTTTTCTCATAAAAAAGCGATAATATTCCGACCGGGAATCTGCGTTTAGATAAACAGACAAAGGAAAAGATACCATTCGGTCGAAGCGGGCACGCGCCTAAGCCCATAGTACTCTGAGTGGCCACTTGCCAAAAGCGATAAAGTGTTTCAGCCAGAGCCTGCCTCGATATCGTTCAACGTTTTCCCGGGCTCTGAGACCCTATGGAAGACGTAGGAAGTGTCACGTTATTGCACAGATCCTGAGTCTTCAATAAAAAGACCCAAGATGAAACACTACTTCTCAGACAGGCCACTTCCTGCTTGAAATCTTCTCAGGTTTTTGCCTGCCATAGGAGTTCTGTTATACTCACAGACACCATTCAAACAGTTTTAGAAACTTTAGGGTGTTTTCTATCCAAAGCCAATAATTATATGCATATTCTAGTTACTGGGCAGGAGTAGTAACCAGATTAAATCGGGTACGTTTTTTTATCCAGCCGTGCAAATACTGCCCCCTATCCCCAACAGGTTAATCCCTTTTTTTGTTGGCACAAAACTACATCCATACTTCCATTCATTTTTAAACCGGTATTGGTTACCTTCAGATGAGTCCCGTGACACTTGTGGGGGACCTAGAGCAAAACTGAGAACACCACCACATTCGTGAGAGTCTCCCCTACATAGTGGGGTCATATTAGTGTGTAGCCCAAGCTGTTCTGACGATACACACAGAATCAAATCAAAATCAAATCAAATTTATTTTTATATAGCCCTTCGTACATCAGCTGATATTCTCAAAGTGCTGTACAGAAACCCAGCCTAAAACCCCAAACAGCAAGCAAAGCATGTGAAAGAAGCACGGTGGCTAGGAAAAACTCCCTAGGAAAAACTCCCTAGAAAGGCCAAAAACCTAGGAAGAAACCTAGAGAGGAACCAGGCTATGAGGGGTGGCCAGTCCTCTTCTGGCTGTGCAGGGTGGATATTATAACAGAACATGGTCAAAATGTTAAAATGTTAAAATGTTCATAAATGACCAGCATGGTCAAATAATAATAATCATAGTAGTTGTCGAGGGTGCAACAAGCACGTCCGGTGAACAGGTCAGGGTTCCATAGCCGCAGGCAGAACAGTTGAAACTGGAGCAGCAGCACGGCCAGGTGGACTGGGGACAGCAAGGAGTCATCATACCAGGTAGTCCTGAGGCATGGTCCTAGGGCTCAGGTCCTCCGAGAGAAAGACAGAAAGAGAGAAAGAGAGAATTAGAGAGAGCATATTTAAATACACACAGGACACCGGATAAGACAAGAGAAATACTCCAGATGTAACAGACTGACCCTAGCCCCCCGACACATAAACTACTGCAGCATAAATACTGGAGGCTGAGACAGGAGGGATCAGAAGACACTGTGGCCCCATCCGATGATACCCCCGGACAGGGCCAAACAGGCAGGATATAACCCCACCCACTTTGCCAAAGCACAGCCCCCACACCACTAGAGGGATGTCTCCAACCACCAACTTACCGTCCTAAGACAAGGCCGAGTATAGCCCACAACGATCTCCGCCATGGCACAACCCAAGGGGGGGGGGGGGGGGCGCCAACCCAGACAGGAAGACCACGTCAGTGACTCAACCCACTCAAGTGACGCACCCCTCCCATGGACGGCATGGAAGAACACCAGTAGGCCAGTGACTCAGCCTCTGTAAAAGGGTTAGAGGCAGAGAATCCCAGTGGAAAGAGGGGAACCGGCAAGGCAGAGACAGCAAGGGCGGTTCGTTGCTCCAGCCTTTCCGTTCACCTTCACACTCCTGGGCCAGACTATACTTAATCATAGGACCTACTGAAGAGATAAGTCTTCAGTAAAGACTTAAAGGTTGAGACTGAGTCTGCGTCTCTCACATTGGTAGGCAGACCATTCCATAAAAATGGAGCTCTATAGGAGAAAGCCCTACCTCCAGCCGTTTGCTTAGAAATTCTAGGGACAATTAGGAGGCCTGCGTCTTGTGACCGTAGCGTACGTGTAGGTATGTACGGCAGGACCAAATCGGAAAGATAGGTAGGAGCAAGCCCATGTAATGCTTTGTAGGTTAGCAGTAAGACCTTGAAATCAGCCCTTGCCTTAACAGGAAGCCAGTGTAGGGAGGCTAACACTGGAGTAATATGATCAAATTTTTTGGTTCTAGTCAGGATTCTAGCAGCCGTATTTAGCACTAACTGAAGTTTATTTAGTGCTTTATCCGGGTAGCCGGAAAGTAGAGCATTGCAGTAGTCCAGCCTAGAAGTAACAAAAGCATGGATTAATTTTTCTGCGTCATTTTTGGACAGAAAATTTCTGATTTTTGCAATGTTACGTAGATGGAAAAAAGCTGTCCTTGAAACAGTCTTGATATGTTCTTCAAAAGAGAGATCAGGGTCCAGAGTAACGCCGAGGTCCTTCACAGTTTTATTTGAGACGACTGTACAACCATCCAGATTAATTGTCAGATTCAACAGAAGATCTCTTTGTTTCTTGGGACCTAGAACAAGCATCTCTGTTTTGTCCGAGTTTAAAAGTAGAAAGTTTGCAGCCATCCACTTCTTTATGTCTGAAACACAGGCTTCTAGCGAGGGCAATTTTGGGGCTTCACCATGTTTCATTGAAATGTACAGCTGTGTGTCGTCTGCATAGCAGTGAAATTTAACATTATGTTTTCGAATGACATCCCCAAGAGGTAAAATATATAGTGAAAACAATAGTGGTCCTAAAACGGAACCTTGAGGAACACCGAAATTTACAATTGATTTGTCAGAGGACAAACCATTCACAGAGACAAACTGATATCTTTCCGACAGATAAGATCTAAACCAGGCCAGAACTTGTCCATGTAGACCAATTTGGGTTTCCAATCTCTCCAAAAGAATGTGGTGATCGATGGTATCAAAAGCGGCACTAAGATCTAGGAGCACGAGGACAGATGCAGAAGTTGACACATTGGCGGTACCGACTTCAGACGAATCCCGTGGGGTTTGTGGGGGACGTAGTACAAAATGAAGAACACCATCATGTTCGTGAGAGTCTCATTTTCCCTTCATTTTTTAGGCCTATCCGTTCGGATGCTACAGACGTTGTTGAGAGAAGACCGATTTTCGGGATGTCTCCTGGTCTGACAAACAACGCTGTAGTTCTGCCACTTTCCACCGCAGATGCAGATGGTGACATACGTTGATGCAAGGGTGCGTCAATAGACTTTTTAAGATGATTAAATCAATTGAAATTAGTTGGCTGCTAGGAGGCCCTTTCACATTGAGTGGCATTAACTTTGCTTTGAATCAAATGGCTCCCTATTCCCTATATAGTGAACACATTTTTACCAGAGGGGCAAAAGTAGTGCACTCTATAGGGAATAGGGAGCATTTGGGATGCAGCCCCCAAGATAGAGCAGCTCAGACATGACGAGCTGCATTAACTGCAGTCAGGTCTCTGGGTGGTAGAATTGGGATTGTCTGTGAACGTTCGTTGGCCTGCAGCAGCCAAGAGCCCACAGACTCTAATTAAATGCTTTCGTTTGGGGCTGACAGTCTATAATTTCACCACGGAAGGTATCACCACTGGTATTTCTATGTCAAGGATTGGATAAATATAATTCTATTCCCAGACAGTGAGACTATCTTCTATCCATCAAAGAGGCTTTGTGGAAAAGCGCATTGGGGGGAAAAAGTGAATCAATGTCCATTTCTCTCGGCCTGCCTAAAGCCCAAAGCCCAGATGTAAATCTAATTAAAAGTCTTATATGCAAAAGAAGAGAGAATGAATTACAACAGATGTCAAGGAGAACATAGCTGAATAATTCAATGACCTAACTGTGGACAGGCATTTACCTGATTTGTACAATTAATGGCATAGAGGTCAAGCCAAAAGAAAGGTTAGTGGGGCTAGTTAATAGCAAAGGGCACATAAATCTTCAATGTCTGGTAGAAAGAGAGGAAAATAGATAGAGAAAGAGAGTTACAGAGAGAGAGTGGAAAATGCTATGTGATTAATTTGAGGAATGAAAGATGATAACAGAATAATCTTTGGTCTTTGTTGATCTAACCTGCGTTGCCTTTGAGACTTCAGGGAAGGATATTTAAACTACGTTTTGATGAGGAGAAAAAAACAGGAGTATTAAAACATAATGAAGAGTAACAACCCATGTATCTGAGATTCTGCCCGTTGCAGTGGAAACACCTACACTATCTACAGTTCCTCTGGCTGCACTATATGAAAAGCCTTTCTAACTCTCTATAGAAACTTTGCCACTGTGTATGTCTATTTCACTCTAAATACAGACATAGTTAACTTCACTTTTTTGCATGCTGCATTTTTACAGTCCATTTCTAATTTACGAAGCATCAAAACGCCACCTCATGCAATTTTGGGATTCAATACAGTGTAAGCCAAAAGCCACATCAAACAGCAGACAGAGAAAAGTAAAGTTGTGATATGTGAACGTCGCCTCCTCTCTCATAAGGGGACTTCCATTCTCTCCTTGAAGAGCCTCCCATTTGTGTTATTGTCTTCTATTGTAAGAGACGCGTGGAGTAAAATGGAGGGAGTTAACTAACGCCAGTCCCCAACAGAGACTGCCCACAAAAAGACTGTGACTGATACAAGGGATCCGCTCGTTCTCACAACCAGACCTGGGTTCACATACTATCTGAAATCTTTCAAATACAGTACCTTTTGCGTTGAACTTTGCTCTATTCTACCAGAAGGGTGGGGCTTAAGACTTTTCTCATGGTTCCATTGTGCCAGGTAAGCTGAAACAAACACAGATAAGTATTTGAAACTATTTCAAATAGTATTTGAACCCAGATCTGCTTACTTGTCCTCACAACAAAAACACCCTCTCTTCTCATTTTCTCTCCCAACCCACGATTCCCTTTCTGTCCCTAAGGCGTCCAACTTCTAAATGCCAACTGCAGTATGGAGTTATCGCAATTACTTCCCAAGTGAGAAATGTCAGATGGATCATGATTTTGTGGTTTATGATTTCATGGTTGTGACCCAACAGACGGAGAGAAAATATACTAGTGTCCTAGTTTGATAAGTGGGGCATAGTTGTCGAAAATACATGTCAGTAATAAAAAAACATTTATAGGATTTATTTTTTTACTGTAAACTGTAACTGAAATGTAAGCCTGACCCATTGGGCTAAAACTGTTTGAATCAACATTGTTTCCATGTAATTTCAACCCAAAAGATCTATGTGATGAAATTGAAACAACGTGTAAAACTGATTGGATTTACAAAAAGTAATTAACCTAAATCCAATGACATGGTGAAATGTTTTGTTGATTTCACGTTTATATCACATTAGTTGACAACTCAACCAAATGTATATCAAAACTAGACGTCGAACTGACGTCTGTGTCTGGTGGGGAGTGTGTGAAAGCGTTTCTATACACTGACGTCCTTGACATCAAGTTATTCAGTCAGAGTACTGCAGAGCCGCCAGTAGTGTATACAGTCTACTCCTCTGATGTAAATCCCATCATTGGGGGTTGAAGCGTCCCATGAATGATAACAACAACCGTCCACTGTATTAGTTTCCTGTCTTTCATTCAGGATGAGTTTCACAGTTCAAGTCACACACAAGAGGAGAGAAAGAGCAGGCCAGGCTCAGTGCCCATCATCACTCATTCTGAACACCAGACAATAATCCTCCATGCATTTCCAATCTGAGACAGAATGAAACAAGGTGACAAAATGTATGCTACCACAGTCCCAGCCCAGCAGCACTGAGCTAGGAGGGAAATGTGAGAGGACACTCAATGACCCGTAACCACTTTCAGCATCACTGCTGACGTATCAAAAGACATCGAGATTGAGGGTTGAGGTGTCTTCGGTTGATGGACACCCATGGCTAAGCAAATCAGAGAGAACACACCGTGGAAAACAACAATGTAATCACTTTGGCAGGCCGTGGAAACTCAAGTAGTCTCTGTGTCAAGGGATCAAGGCAGTGAGTGGATTGATAGAACAGAGTGGTGACACATGATGGAATTGTGTAGGTAGCTTATAGCCTGTTACACAGAGATTTACCAGTTATGAATTGAAGCACAGAGAAGGGACTTATAATGGATCTTTTTTTGCCTCCTTTTGAAGGATTATTAACTGGACTGTAATGCCTTGGTTCTCATAAAACCCAAATATAAATATATCACAAAGATGGCAGAAAACCAAGTATAAACCGCAATTTTTATGAATAGCAGTGATCGCATTGAAATGATGTACATTAATCAATCACCCATAGAATATGACATTTTCTAGCCTCAAATGTTACTGTTCTCAGTATTCTATGCGTCTTGAATTGATTTTAGAATGGCTTTTTTTGTATTACTTATCATACTTCTTACCAGGAATGTAGTGGTGGAGGGTTAGCCTATGCTGAGTCGCCAGAAAACGCTAACATCAGATTCTCAGGGATAGAGTATTTTCAACCTAACTTCCGTTTCCCCTGAAAAACGGAAGTGGGAACTCTGCTCTGTCATCTTTCTACGCCTGCTATGTTAGGTTAGTGGAGGGTAAACACACGTAAACGCTATTTATGCACCTTTTAATTTGTGAAATAGCGTTTACTCACCTTTTTATCTTGTTAATTATCGTTTACCCACTTATTATTTCTTTCCCAGCGTTTACCAACGCTCAGCATGCAGAATTATGGATCTGAGTTCTAATCTTGCCTGCCTCTCTGTGAACAAGTGTATTCATGATTCAGGTATGCTCGTTATGTTCGCGTGTTCCCCCCGGATTTGCCTTGTTAGCAGCTCATTCATTCACCACTCTGTCCAACGGCACAGGCCGAGACGTGAAATAGGAACTACTGTACCTCAGCCGAGCCCATGCAAGTACTTGAACAGTCAAAAAAAGTAAAATGCCCATCCCTACCCCGAACGAAAAACTCTTGGATAATGAGTGTACAACTGGTAAGTAGTCGCTGATACACTACATGACCAAAAGTATGTGGACTCCTGCTTGTCGAACATCTCACTCCAAAATCAAGGGCATTAATATGGAGTTGGTCCCCCCTTTGCTTCTATAACAGCCTGCACTCTTCTGGGAAGGCTGTTGTTCAAACTTAGATGTTTGAACATTGCTGCGGGGACTTGCTTCCATTTTGCCACAAGAACGTAATTGAGGTCAGGCACTGATGTTGGGCGATTAGGCCTGGCTCTCAGTCGGCGTTCCAATTAATCTCAAATGTGTTCGATGGGGTTGAGGTCAGGGCTCTGTGCAGGCCAATCAAGTTCTTCCACACCGATCTCAACAAACCATTTCTGAATGGACCTCGCTTTGTGCACAGGGGCATTGTCCTGCTGAAACAGGTAAGGGCCTTCCTCGAACCTGCCACAAAGTTGTAAGCACAGAATTGCCTAGAATGTCATTGTATGCTGTAGCGTTAAGATTTCCCTTCACTGAAACTAAGGGGCCTAGCCCGACCCATGAAAAATTGCCTCAGACCATTATTCCTCCTCCACCAAACTTTACAGTTGGCGCTTTGCATTGGGGCAGGTAGCGTTCTCCTGGCATCATCACTTCAGAGAACGTCTTTCCACTGCTCCAGAGTCCAATGGTGGCGAGCTTTACACCATTCCAGCCGACGCTTGGCATTGCGCATGGTGATCTTAGGCTTGTTTGCGGCTGCTCGGCCATGGAAACCCATTTCATGAAGCTCATGACTAACAGTTATTGTGCTGACGTTGCTTCCAGAGGTGGTTTGGAACTCGGTAGTGAGTATGTCAACCGAGGACAGATGATTTTTACGACTTCAGCACTCGGCAGTCTCGTTCTGTGAGCTTGTGTGGTCTACCACTTTTCTGCTGAGCCGTTGTTGCTCCTAGTCGTTGCCACTTCACAATAACAGCACATACAGTTGACCAGGGCAGCTCTAGAAGGGCAGAAACTTGATCTGATCTGTTGGAAAGGTGGCATCCTATGACGGTGCCACATTGAAAGTTAATTTTTGTCTAAGGAGATTGCAAGGCTGCGTGCTCGATTTTATACACCTGTCAGCAACGGGTGTGGCTGAAATAGCCGAATCCACTCATTTGAAGGGATGTCCACATGCTTTTGTGTATATAGTGTATTTCAGTCAGGTGACTAGCTACTGCTCTGTCTACTGTTAGCCAGCTAGCTAGCTAGCTAGCTAGAAGGAGGAAGTTATAAGCTAACGTTAAACAGAGCCTGACCTCAGGAAGAGCAGTTGACTGATATTAAGCTAGCTATAATCTTAACAGATAGGCTACTATAAGTTCTCATAACAAAATACCTAGCAGTCAGGGATCCATGTGTCCCCTGCAATTTAAATGGGGTCCCCTGAGATAATCTGTAATCTTATCAACCACATTCATAACTTGTTTTTCTTGATATGCTTATAGAAGACAACATTTTAGATCCAACTAAGGGCCTTTTACACTGTTAGAATTCACTTTCATGTCATTATGTGTTGGGACAGCCTGAACGACCTAAAATGTACATTTTAAAGATCATTTAAATATGCGTGCAGCGGTCTAAGGCACTGCATGTCAGTGCAAGAGGTGTCACTACAGTTCCTGGATCGAATCCAGGCTGTATCACATCCGACCGTGATTGGGAGTTCCTTAGGGTGGCGCACAATTGGCCAAGCGTCGTCCGGGTTTGGCCGGGGTAGGCCGTCATTGTAAATAAGAATTTGTTCTTAACTGACTTGCCTAGTTAAATAAAGGTTCAATTTAAATAAGTAAAACATGTAAAAAATGATCAGCAGAGGTCTCTCATCATTGTATACCATTGAGCTCATTCTTGTCTCTGTTATTTTAAAGGAGCAATAATGATAAGTTCCTGAGACAAGTTTGATACATTTATTAGACTAATGATCTTAGTCTGAAGTGATCATTTCAGAAATATCTAAGAAGTATGAGCCATAAAGGAGATCTATACATTGAATGTGTGTCACGGGTGTCGTAGGGTAGAGACCAAGACGCAGCGGGAAAATGTACACTCATCTTTTTTATTTGGTGAAGAAGGAAAACACATAAACGTATACAAAACAAAACAAACTTGACAGTCTTGTCAGGCAAACAGCTAAACAAGAACAATCTCCCACAAAATCCCATGAAAAACAAACTCCTAATTATAGGACCCTCAATCAGAAGCAACAATAACCAGCTGCCTCCAATTGAAGGTCCAACCCCAATTAACTAAACATAGAACTACAAAAGACTAGATAGAACATAGAAATATGCTAACATAGAACAATGACTAACAAACACCGGACTAATAAATCAAATACCCCTCTACCTAAATACATACACAAAACACACCCTGAACCACATAAAACAAACACCCCCTGCCACGTCCTGACCAAACTACAATAACAAATAACCCCTATACTGGTCAGGACGTGACAGTGTGCAACGTCTCCTCCATGTCTCATTTATTTCTCTTAAAATTACTACAGAAGCTATACATCAGCTTGATTAATGAGATACGAATTAAATTTATTTAGCATTAATTTGCACTATTAATTATGATTACCTGTTAAAAACAAGAATGAAAGCTGATACAGTTCAACAAATGTATTCAACAGTACTTATTATATTAACAAAGCATCTCACTTTTCATTCCCAGCACAGATTGGGTTCCATTAACTGTAAGAATGTAAATAAAATCAATATACAGCATATGCTCTTGTACCTGATTTGAAACATTAGGTAAACCCAAAATAATATTGTAGAGATGAAAATAGACAGTTGTCACCCACCAGATGTAGTGAACAAAAAGTTGAACCTACATGTGACACCAGTAAGCCCATAACAGTTGTTAAATTAATCTTATTGCAAATATGAACATTGCATATTGTACACAAACATTTTTTTTTTGTACATTCACTTCTCTGTATGTCCTGCTCTGGTCCTACACTTGTTGATGAATGCCTTCTTCAGTTTGGCTTCATCGATTCCGGTCCAACCATCCAATTTAGCACATCGCAAGACGAAGGGTGGAATAAAGTATATAAAACATTTGATGAATATTTTTACAAAAAGCACATAAATAACACATGACAATTCTACTCAAGGACTCACAGTATGCAAAACACAAATGTCTTAAAACAAAATGTTCTTAAAAGGACAATGGGGATTTATTTTTTATTTTTTGGTATTTAAGCTACAGTTTTCAGAAACTTGGTTTGACTTGATTGCAGTGATGAATTAGAAAATAACATATGTAAATACTTTTCATCAAAATTCAATCCAAATTTGCTGTAGGCAGTTTTAAGTAACAAAGTAACCTAGCTTTGAGAAAATACTTACTTAGAATTCCGCTGACCTTCTTCCGGTCGAGGACTCGCTTCCCCTTGGGATCTTGTCATGGCGTCCAAAGGCAACTGAATTGACACATTCTTCCACTGAGAAAAAATTGTCAAAAAGCAAATGAAACAGACGCAAGCAATCTTGCCTAGATGCCTGATGGATGGCAGCAAGGCAGAACGATGAGAGGAACATGCCACTGTCAGGAAACAGCTCTTGCTCGCCAGACGGCACCGATGGCCTTCTCCTGTAGCTCACAGTGTTTCTCCAACAATGTCAATGAGACTGTGCAGCTCTCGGGATCTGGACTGGGTCTGAGAGGAGACAATAGCACATACAGTACATTCATTATGTATTCAAGGCCCAATCACTCTTCCAAAGGTAAATAAAAAAACACAACAGAAATGGGGTTGGACAAGTTTATCAACATGATTTACAATTCAACTTCACAAAATATATTTTCATAGGTGACATGATATTAATTCCTTACCTATTCTCAGTGCGTGCCTTACCTAGTCTGGTGCGTGCTGTCCCACTGGGACTGGTGCATTCCATCCAGTGGGAGCTAGTGTGTGCTGTCCCACGGGGGCTTGGGGAAGCTGTCCCACTGCTGGTGGATGATGTCCCACTGCTGGTGGATGATGTCCCACTGCTGGTGGATGATGTCCCACTGCTGGTGGATGCTCTCTCACTGCTGGTGGATGATGTCCCACTGCTGGTGGGCCCCACTGCGGGGTGCTCTCACTGCTGGTGGATGCCCTCCTGCGGGGGGTCCCACTGCTGGTGGATGATGTCCCACTGCTGGTGGATGCTCTCTCACTGCTGGTGGATGATGTCCCACTGCTGGTGGATGCTCTCTCACTGCTGGTGGATGCTCTCTCACTGCTGGTGGATGCTCTCTCACTGCTGGTGGATGATGTCCCACTGCTGGTGGATGATGTCCCACTGCTGGTGGATGCTCTCCCACTGCTGGTGGATGATGTCCCACTGCTGGTGGATGATGTCCCACTGCTGGTGGATGCTCTCTCACTGCTGGTGGATGATGTCCCACTGCTGGTGGATGATGTCCCACTGCTGGTGGATGATGTCCCACTGCTGGTGGATGATGTCCCACTGCTGGTGGATGATGTCCCACTGCTGGTGGATGATGTCCCACTGCTGGTGGATGATGTCCCACTGCTGGTGGATGATGTCCCACTGCTGGTGGATGATGTCCCACTGCTGGTGGATGATGTCCCACTGCTGGTGGATGATGTCCCACTGCTGGTGGATGATGTCCCACTGCTGGTGGATGATGTCCCACTGCTGGTGGATGATGTCCCACCAGGGTGGATGCTCTCTCACCAGGGTGGGTGTGTGCTGATTCATGGGGGCTGGGGGATGCTGTCCAACTGGGGTTGGTTGATGCTGTCTCACCAGGGTGGGTGTGTGCTGTCTCATGGGGGCTGGGGGATGCTGTCCAACTGGGGTTGGTGCATGCTGTTCAATTGGGGTTGGTTGATGCTGTCTCACCAGGGTGGGTGCGTTGCCACCATAGAGAGATGGACTGGCTGTGTTTTCTCTGCAGAGAGGGGGTATTATTCTGACATCTTTGCCGTGTTCAGACAGTGGGCTCCTCTCAATTATTACAGTGTCACTTGAACACGGTGAGCTTAAATGTTCAGTTGTGGGTGACTGACATACTGTTGGTTGAGTTGGGCAGCCCTTCTCTAGCTTGTCCATATCTAATGTTTTTCTTTCAAACCTTTTTTTCAATCTGGTCTGGCTGCCCAATGTATTCAACAGTGGCCCTATAAAATCTGCCGTCTGACACCTTGGCTAGAATGGCTACTCCTGACCTAAGATCTTGCAGATTGTCTGATAGGAACGTCCTCTTCACTTAGAATATCAGACGTTAGGAAGATTTTTGCCGTGTATCCATCCTCAAACCTCACAAAAGCAAAATGTCCTGAGAGAGACAAAGAGAAGAGGGAGAGAAAATGTTCAAGGCAGGCTGCCATATGTTACTCAAAAGATCACTGTTTGAGACACTTGAAAAGCAACATATATTTGCACATCATCATATTCTCCTGCATGGTGCTTATCCTACGGGTAGCAAACAGATTAGCGCAGTATTTATCAGAACGCTCATTTGGGTCTAATTCTGGAGATATATCCTGCACCTTTTTTGTGGGAAATAGCCCTGAAAATGATATATTACATATATTATTATTTCACCTCGGGGTCCGATAATTTAATTGTTCACAGTGTATTCAGTTTATTATGATTCTTACCTTCTTTACTTAGCAAATTCAAACTATCTGCGGCGAGGGTCCGCATAGATCAGTCATCATCAGCATCAGCAAAGCAATGATCTAAATCCAATCTCCAACTGTAATTCCCGCGACTGGCGTCCAATCACATTTCAAATAAGGTCGTCCAATGAATTATATGGTTTTTGAAATAAACGCGAAACAGTATATGCCCGTGTTGATTAGCTAGTTGCCAGGGAGCAAATAGACTTGATATGGTTTTGCCAGGGAGCTCTTCTTACAAACTCACGGGGGAAAGTTGCATCAGTGTTTGCAAGAGTAAGTAAGTAAAATAGCTTTATCTGTTTGTATTAGTAATGCAAGTTTATCAAAGGGGGATACCTAGTCAGTTGTACACCTGAATGCCTTCCAGATTTAACCCAACCCCTCTGAATCAGAGCGGATCGGGGGGCTGCCTTAATCGACATCCATGTCTTCGGCACCCAGGGAACAGTGGGTTAACTACCTTGCTCAGGGGCAGAACGACAGATTTTTATCTTGTCAGCTCGGGGATTCAATCCAGCAAACTTTCAGTTACTGGCCCAATGCTCTAACCACTAGGCTACCTACACATAATATACTTCAGTCGAGACCCCCATGCATATTCCATTCCAGTATAATGTTAGCCTAGCTGGTAGCCTTATTATTTTGTTTTTGATATGCATGTGTTTATGTACAACAACACCCCTAGTATTTCAGCATATGTGTGTAAGGGAAAGGGTAAGGGGGATACCTAGTCAGTTGTCGAACTGAATGTATTCAACTGAAATGTGTCTTCTGCATTTAACCCAACCCCTAATGTTTATAAGGGACAAAATTTCTAACAATTTTATTTGGTAATGCATATTAGTATTGCATCTTGAATCTTTATAAGATGTGTTAGGCCTATACGTATCTTGATGATAATTGAGTGAGCAAACACATTGTAGCACTGGGCTAGCCGTAATTAGTTGTATCTCTATTGAATAATATTGGAGACTCAAAATGACAAGACCAGAGCCTGGAAGCCGATGGAGAAGAAAGATGAATAAAGACAACGCTGGGCCACTTAAACGACCAAGAAGGACTGCACATTAGGTGAGTGGCGTGGCATTGCTCTGCCATATTTTAACATGGCAGACACAATTTTAATAAAACATTTTATTTTACTCCCTGCAGCCTGCCCACATGAATGGAACACAACCACCCCGTCAGGACGGATCGACGCACCAGCCCCATCAGGACAGAATGCACCCTCAACATCAGGACAGAATGCACCAGCCCCATCAGGACAGAATGCACCCTCAACATCAGGACAGAATGCACCCTCAACATCAGGACAGAACGCACCCGCCCCATCAGGACAGAATGCACCCTCAACATCAGGACAGAACATACGCGCTCCATCAGGACAGAACGCACCCGCCCCATCAGGACAGAATGCACCCTCAACATCAGGACAGAACATACACGCTCCATCAGGACAGAATGCACCCGCCCCATCAGGACAGAATGCACCCTCAACATCAGGACAGAACGCACCCTCAACATCAGGACAGAACGCACCCTCAACATCAGGACAGAACACACCCTCCCCATCAGGACAGAATGCACCCTCAACATCAGGACAGAACGCACCCTCAACATCAGGACAGAACATACCCTCAACATCAGGACAGAATGCACCCTCAACATCAGGACAGAACACACCCTCTCCATCAGGACAGAATGCACCCTCAACATCAGGACAGAATGCACCCTCAACATCAGGACAGAATGCACCCTCAACATCAGGACAGAATGCACCCTCAACATCAGGACAGAACGCACCCTCAACATCAGGACAGAACATACCCTCAACATCAGGACAGAACGCACCCTCAACATCAGGACAGAACATACCCTCTCCATCAGGACAGAATGCACCCTCAACATCAGGACAGAATGCACCCTCTCCATCAGGACAGAACACACCCTCCCCATCAGGACAGAACGCACCCGCCCCATCAGGACAGAATGCACCCTCAACATCAGGACAGAACGCACCCTCCCCATCAGGACAGAATGCACCCTCAACATCAGGACAGAATGCACCCGCCCCATCAGGACAGAATGCACCCTCAACATCAGGACAGAATGCACCCTCAACATCAGGACAGAACGCACCCGCCCCATCAGGACAGAATGCACCCGCCCCATCAGGACAGAATGCACCCTCAACATCAGGACAGAACGCACCCTCCCCATCAGGACAGAATGCACCCTCAACATCAGGACAGAACGCACCTGCCCCATCAGGACAGAACATACGCGCTCCATCAGGACAGCGCAACTAATGAACAAAATGTAAGTTATACATTCTTATTCCAATTCCTATGTTTTATAGTAGCACCCTCTTGTACTAGAAACAGATTTGCATAAACATCTCATTTGCTTTTATCACATGTGTGTGTTATCTTGCCAAGTTTTTTTGAGACCCATGTGAACACACAGTGATGGTGCTACACAATGTTTTACCATTAATAAATGTTGTCTAAACATACTATTAAACTGTTGTTTTATTATTTTCTGTTACCAGCACAAGAGAATGTTTCAATGACAGACTTTACCATTGAAAATGAAGAGCCAACTTCCAACTTCAGATCAGCCAGCAGAGATATACAACTGTATGTGACAATACTGATCAGTATGATCCATGTAAATCTTTTGAGGAAGTGTTGCCTGATTTCATGGATTGGCCCTATGATGATAGCTTTATCTTCAGTGAGGGATTTGAAAAGGTGTCCAGTGAGGACGGTGCACAGTCAACATCCAACAACACAACATAACAGGCAAACCATTATATGACAATGTATCCATAACCGTTGGAGATGGCCTTTTGGTAATTATGGCTTATGCAAACTGTTATAAAGTAACTGGTAAGGCCCTTAGTGATTCGCTTAAATTAAGAACATTGCTTTGTCCAGATAGTCTCAACACAGACTGCTTGAGCAGTGTACAGAAGTTCAGAGACTTTTTTCCCCACTCTGCATCTTCCCCTATTGTGATACATCCTGTAAGTATTGCCGTAAATGTTTTGCTTCAGTAGAGTGAACAATGTCTGACCTGTGGGACCAGCATGACAGAACAAGGATCAGCATCATCCTTCATGGAGGTTCAAATTGATGCTCAAATAAGGTTTCTCAAGTCTGGTTTTCAGGAAAAGCTTCACTTTAGATGTTGTAAGAAGAAGAGATATCCTAACAACATAGAAGATATATGATGCAGAAGTTTACAGACAGCATGCAGATGGGGGTGATCCTAGAAACATCTCACTTACATGGAACACCAATGGGGTACCTATTTTTAAATCATCTACATTTTCAGTGTGGCATTTTTATTGTACCAATAATGAATTGAGCATAATTGAACGCACAAAAAGTGGAAATTCAATTTTTTTTTTGCTGGGCTTTGATATGGGGACTCAAAACCATCTATGGTTACCTTTCTTAGACCACTAAGTAACACACTGAGTAAACTTCAAGAGGATGGAATTCATGTGCAGCCTGCAGAGGGCTCTGAAACGTTTTTGTTTTTTGTGCAAAGTGCTCACTATGTGACTTTCCTGCCAAGGCAATAGTACTAAATACATTGCAGTTCAATGGGAACTTTCGATGTTCGAAATGTGAGCAGTCTGGAAAGACTGTGAAGACGGGGCAAAGGGGAAATGTTCATGCATTTCCATTCCAAGAAATGGATCCAAAAGGGCCACCTCACACATATCAAACGCTTGTTTATGATGATAAAATGGGCTATGAGACAAAAATCACTGTGAAAGGTGTGAAGGGTCCCTGTTGGCTTAGCCAACTTAAAAGTAATGACCTAATCCGTAGCACTGGTATAGACTACCTGCACTCAGCTCTGTTAGGAGTGATGCACCTTCTGATGCTTCTGTGATTTTCCACTGAGTTTTCTCATCAGCCCTTCAACATGTCAAAAGAAACAAAAGAAATAGACAAGCGATTTCACAATATCTGACCACCATCCTTGACACGATATCCTCGATCAGTAGCATCTCACAGGATGTTTTTTAAGGCATCAGAATATCGGCTCTTTTAATCTTGTTTTGACCTGTTTGTTTCTGTGGTGTTCTTGGAACGCTTTACTACAGTCACTTCATCCTTCTAAGTGAAGCTATTTTCATTCTTCTGATGGATTCCATATCAATGCAACAGATCGGTCATACAGAGAATCTGCTACGGAACTTTTGCTCTCAAATTAGGAATCTCTATGGTGAGTGTTACCAAACTGCAAATATTCACCTTCTTCTGCACCTAGCAGGCAGCGTCAGAGTCCTTGGCACATTATGAACTCATTCATGTTTCCATTTTGAAGACAAAAATGGCTATTTGTTAAGGCTCATACATACATGGTACTCAAAATATACCAATGCAAATAGTCCTTGCGGTCAAACTAATGCAGTTTATCCCTGCTATTTCGCAAATCATAAAGCCAGCTAAAGCCATAGCTGACTTTTACGCATGGATGACCAATGACCATAGTTCTTCTGACGAAAACAGTGATAAGTCGAGAACAAACATAATTGGAGCATCAAGTGAACTTCAACTGGAGGCAAGGCACCTCTCTGCAATAGAAAAACATGCTGGTCGCCACATTAATTCACTGCATTCAGTGAAAGCATTTCACAGGGCACAAGTTAAGAGAACTTGTCTCACATCAAGGCATTATGGGAAAGGAAAAAGAAGGAACAATTGTACATTTTTTTTTCTTCTAATGTAGCACAAATAAAGTATGGACAGATTGATTTCTTCTTTACCTTTGTGGAATCAGGTGACAAATGTGCACTTATTAGCGAATTTGAAAATGCAGGTTTTTCTTTGCTGCAAGATACTGTAACACATGGTAAATGCTTTCATGTTGTGCCCCTATTGGAAACTCCTGTCAACACAGTTGTAATTTCCCTTGAGCATGTTTTGGGCAAAGTTGTTATCCTTGACTTGACATCTATGCCCGGTATTGTGTTTGCAGCTCATTTCCCAAACACACTTGAGAAGGACAAGGTATACTCAACAAATGACTTGTGTTGGAACAGTATGAATGTATATTAAATGATGAATTAATGGAAATAAATCATATCTGCTCCACTTTTGTGATTATTTTACACTTCAGCACCACTTTGAGATCATGTAAAGATATCTCTGAGATAACATTTGCATGAATTGATCAGACCTATAACAATTAGTCTCATATATAGTTCATAGTGAAGTAGGTCCAAGATTACAATGTGTAAAGAGATCTGTATTGGGTAAATGTAAGACATGTTTGAGATAGAGCATCTAATTGATTGTATCACATTGAGACTCATTTAAGATCTTGTACTACTCTCATTTATATAGTAGCTGAGACTGAGAAAAGAGACAGGTGTGAGAGAGTTCAGAGAACTCATACAGTGATAACTCTGAAACAGATCCATGTCTACTTCTCAGGAGTGACAACTGAAATATATGAGAAAATGTACATCTCACTTTAGTATTGACTAGTGCTCTTTTTTGTCTAGGAGATGGACAGATGTTATGAAGGAGATCTCATCTTGGATTTTGCTTTCCTATGGGATGCTACAATAATATAAAGGCCGGAATGCGCGTCTAATTTACCCATCTCCGTCTGGCTTTCAGGGGTCACCTTGCTTTTTAATTGTAAAGATGATGATTGTTTTAATTGCAGCTGCAGAGTCTTAAAACAGCCTATCACTCGAATATCGTTGCTTTAAATCAGTGCATGTGCAAGCACTCTCTCCATCAACTCCATTCATATCGCATCCAAAATATATAATCCTGTTCTAGATTGATATATAGCCCTATATATAGATGTCCTAGCCTACCTCTTTCAGGTAATATATTCAATTCAGTATTAGCCTTATATTTAGCTAATTAATGATGGGTTATGCAAAATAAGCTTCTAACTTATAACACGCAAGCACTTGTGCTCCGCTGGACTCTCCTTAAAATGTCCTCCCATGCAGGGAAAGCTAGACTAGAATAGCTTGTTGGACATCTTTTTTTTTTAGCATTTCTTATACCAATAGACTATTCGAAGAGGGACGCAAGCTCTTTTTTGCTGAATGTTAAATGCAGCAGCCCAATGGAACTCACGGGTATTTAAAAGAAGTGCGAACGTGCAATGGCAGGTAGGCTATAGCAGTTATTTATTCAGACCCATAACCATTCAATCTTTGAGAAGAGAAGTGAAAGCCTTCTGCATCTAATTCTAGTCCAACATTATTCAAGGATGTCATTAGAATGAGGAAGATAAGGACAACAAAACGTATTTCATTTAACTGTTGAAAGCGAGGTAGAAATGAAGCAACAATAAAGAGAGAAATGGAAGAGAGGCTAATAACATTAAGGGAAATATGATGAAAGGTTTATATGCGTCAGCCTACTAATTATACAAATAGGACCTATTATATTTCAAAATTAAAATCCAATTCGCTAGCCTATACTTGTAACTTTGTAGAGTCGCATGTGCTGCACCTGAATCGCATGTTCTATTCTGCTTTATCACTTTTTGAACGAAGTGTGTAATTTCAGTCCATATAATACAGTATTATACAATACAGTACAGTAATAGAGTTCACACAAAAAAATATTAGCCTACTGTAGCTAGTTTCATTAATTCACCCAAGAGAACATATTGCTAGCTACATTTATTGGCTTTTATGTTTTTCTGTCGTGCACAATCATTTGGCCTTTTTTGGCTTTGGGCTCATTAAATGTCGTTAATGTAGGGCTCATAAAATGTATTAAATATATGGCTCATCAGTAGCATCAGGTTTGAATTTTCATGCTAATCAAAGCTCTAATCAAATCCAGACATATTTATATGCTTTATAATGTTTTTGAAAGACACTTCCAGTTTTGATGGGAAATACCGGGTTACCTGGGAGAAAAGTGATTTCTTCTCGGGATGGAGCATTTATAGAATACCGGAAAATTCTATACCCAAGTAAAGCAACACCTAAACTTAAAAAATATATAATCAGTGTAATCAAACAATACAATAATTCAAAAAATGTAATATGTTTTGGTTTATATCCGTGGTTCTTCTTCTTATCTCAATCACCCACTGGAGTTTACAGTATACCCACCTTTTTTTTACCACTACATCACTGCTTCTTACAGACCATTTTGATCTTGCAATCTGCATTTTACCATACTCATTCACCTTAATCTCAATCTTAAACCTCCCAGGAGAAAACTTGAATGGACCTGAACTAGAGAACTGGCATTGTCTCCGCCTTCTGATTGTGTCTATTATGAGTAGCACATGATGCAATGGGCTCAATACTCCTTCATTACATCTCCTCTCAATCCACTTGTCTCTTCTGGAATACCAAACTATCTAGAGGTCCAGGAAGATATCGAACAAGTGATCAGTCATACCTCGTCCCTCTCTCATTTCATTAGCATGGTTTCCACTAACCACATTATCTTCGAGCTAGTCAGTGGTTGCTAATGCCAGAGATGTTTGAAGCCAAGAGACTCAACATGCAATTACTTCCTGCAGATACTGTACCTCATGAGGAGATGGCACAATACTGGAAATCATGCTAGTGAGAGTAACTTGCCTCCAAAGACAATGGGGTTGTGTGGCCCTTTCTGTTTGGCTGGAGTTGGATGCACTGCTTCAGCCCCCACTGCATCAGTGGAGAGGTATACACTGACTCCATATGCCCTACACTGAACACACAGTGTAGGGCATAAATATTTGAAGAGGCCGGTACAAAGCTTGGAGAACTTTAAACTCAAATCACTGGTCCCCATGCATCTTTAATGGGGTCTGCCCCTTTTGTCCAGCAGCAGGAAGGGGATAACTGCAGGGGCCCAGCGTCCGAGAACTAGCAGCCTTCTTCCTTGATGAATAAGTAAACACATTCAATTGGGCAGAGATGCAGTCGGCGAACTTCCAGTCGATAACAAGCAGATTTGTTTTCTTCTGAAAGTAATGCTGTTCACAAGCTACCGATTACTTCTAAAAATGTGATCCATCTCTCAACAATTTCCACTGAAGCCTGACATGTTCAGTAGTTCTGAGTTTAACCACATTCTTTACTTTCTCTGCTTGTAAGGAACTAACATTTTGGGAAATGTACTGCACCATATAAGCACGCCCATAGGATACATACCATAATATACACATTCAGTCCATTATGTTTTTGGTAGTAATACAGTCAACCCACATGAAAAAATACTAATTTAGTATTCTACAGTATACTACAAAATGTTATAGTAAGTAAGATACATGATCGAGGGAAAATACAGTGTGTAGTATAGTATTCTACTACAGTATTCTACAGTTAGTAGAGAATTCTGTACTAAGTCCTGTAGTATTCTTTAGTAAACTGTAGTATACTGTAATAGAATACTATATTACACACTATTTTCCCTCGATCATATATAGTACTTACTATATAATTTTGTAGTATACTATAGTAAATACTACAGTATTATCTGCAAAAAAATCTATGTAGTAAATATTAATATAATGTCCACAAAAACACTACAGTCTGCAAAAACTCAGCAGTTTTCTTATATAGTATATACTACTGTATTTAATTTGTATACACCCTGCCCATTCACCTCCCCCATATCCACATTTTTGCCACCCATAAGTGAGAAACATACATGCCAAGTATAGACCGTTTATATTGTGTATCTGTTCAGATTCCAGTCCTACCTACCTACCTACCTACCTACAGGTTATGGGAAATTTGTGCTTTTAGTATTTCTCCAGTGTTCCTCAAGGAGAAAGCCTCTGCTTCTATGTCAAAGATAATAAAACAAAAACACTATAGAAAATACTCCAGTAATGTCTGCAAAAACACTATATATAAACACTATATATTACAGTCTGCAAAAACACAATAAATACTACATTATACACTGGGTGTACAAAACATTAGCCATACCTTCCTAAAATGTAATTGCACCCCCGTTTGCCCTCAGAACAGCCTCAATTCGTCAGGGCATGGAATTTACAAGGTGTTGAAAGCATTCCACAGGGATGCTGGCTCATGTTGACTCCAATGCTTCCCACAGTTGAGTTAAATTGGCTGGATGTCCTTTGGATGCTGGACCATTCTTCATACATCAGAAACTGTTGAGCATGAACAACCCAGCAGCATTGCAGTTCTTGACACACTCAAACCGGTGCACCTGGCACCTACTACCATACCCTGTTCAAAGGCACTTAAATCTTTTGTTTCTAAATGGCACATATGTACAATCTCAATTGTCTCAAGGCTTAAAAATCCTTCTTTAACTGGTCTCCTCTCCTTCATCATCTACACTGATTGAAGTAGATTCAACAGATTCAGATGTACAGGGTTGCAGATGTGATTGCAGGGTGCAGTGAAAATCTTAGGCTCTGAGCTCCAACATGCAGGACCAAGTGAAATAAAATAATGACAATTGTAATAAAAAACAACAATAGAAATAGAACTATATAATAACAACAACTGTAGCAGTGATGAATAAATACATGGGGGGGGGGGGGGGGGGGTGACCTCAGTGATGAATAAATACATGTCCATTGGGTAGGAGACAGAGCTAAGACTGTTGAGGGGGTTGGGGGGGAAATGACCTCAGTGATGAATAAATACATGTCCATTGGGTAGGAGGCAGAGTTAAGACTATTGAGGGGGTTGGGGGGGAAATGACCTCAGTGATGAATAAATACATGTCCATTGGGTAGGAGGCAGAGTTAAGACTGTTGAGGGGGTTGGGGGGGAAATGACCTCAGTGATGAATAAATACATGTTCATTGGGTAGGAGGCAGAGTTAGACTGTTGAGGGGGTTGGGGGGGAAATGACCTCAGTGATGAATAAATACATGTCCATTGGGTAGGAGGCAGAGCTAAGACTGTTGAGGGGGTTGGGGGGGAAATGACCTCAGTGATGAATAAATACATGTCCATTGGGTAGGAGGCAGAGTTAAGACTGTTGAGGGGGTTGGGGGGGAAATGACCACTGTGATGAATAAATACATGTCCATTGGGTAGGAGGCAGAGTTAAGACTGTTGAGGGGGTTGGGAGGGAAATGACCACTGTGATGAATAAATACATGTCCATTGGGTAGGAGGCAGAGCTAAGACTGTTGAGGGGGTTGGGGGGGAAATGACCTCAGTGATGAATAAATACATGTCCATTGGGTAGGAGGCAGAGTTAGACTGTTGAGGGGGTTGGGGTGGAAATGACCTCAGTGATGAATAAATACATGTCCATTGGGTAGGAGGCAGAGCTAAGACTGTTGAGGGGGTTGGGGGGGAAATGACCTCAGTGATGAATAAATACATGTCCATTGGGTAGGAGGCAGAGTTAAGACTGTTGAGGGGGTTGGGGGGGAAATGACCACTGTGATGAATAAATACATGTCCATTGGGTAGGAGGCAGAGCTAAGACTGTTGAGGGGGTTGGGGGGGAAATGACCACTGTGATGAATAAATACATGTCCATTGGGTAGGAGGCAGAGTTAAGACTGTTGAGGGGGTTGGGGGGGAAATGACCACTGTGATGAATAAATACATGTCCATTGGGTAGGAGGCAGAGTTAAGACTGTTGAGGGGGTTGGGAGGGAAATGACCACTGTGATGAATAAATACATGTCCATTGGGTAGGAGGCAGAGCTAAGACTGTTGAGGGGGTTGGGGGGGAAATGACCTCAGTGATGAATAAATACATGTCCATTGGGTAGGAGGCAGAGTTAAGACTGTTGAGGGGGTTGGGGGGGAAATGACCACTGTGATGAATAAATACATGTCCATTGGGTAGGAGGCAGAGTTAAGACTGTTGAGGGGGTTGGGGGGGATATGACCTCAGTGATGAATAAATACATGTCCATTGGGTAGGAGGCAGAGTTAGACTGTTGAGGGGGTTGGGAGGGAAATGACCACTGTGATGAATAAATACATGTCCATTGGGTAGGAGGCAGAGTTAAGACTGTTGGGGGGGGAAATGACCACAGGGGGAGCAGCATGACCATTGAGGGGGGTGTGGGGTCCAAGTGAAATAAAAACGGTACAAATTATTATTAAAAACATCTATAATATACATATTAACAACTGCAACAGTGATGAATGAGTAAAAGTATGTTGGGGGGGGTCCATAGGGGAAGAAGCAGGTAAGGTAAGTGTCTGTTGAGGGGGTGTGGGGGGGTGTCCATAGGGGGAGCAGCAGGGGAGAGGGAGGAGCAGATAGCTGACAAGTGGTGGCTATTCCGCAGCCTGATGGTCTGAAAGTAGAAGCTATTGGCCAGTCTTTCAGTTTTTGCCATAATGTTCCTGTACTGCCGTGTCTGAGTGATTGTAGCATGGAGAACAGGGCATGGCTTGGGTGGCTGGGGACCCTGATGATCTTCAATCAAATTTTCAATCAAATGTATTTATGATGCCCTTTTTACATCAGCCGGTGTCACAATATTCTATACAGAAACCCAGCCTAAAACCCCAAACAGCAAGCAATGCAGATGTAGAAGCACGGTGGCTAGGAAAAACTCCCATGAAAGGCAGGAACCTAGGAAGAAACCTAGAGAAGAAGAAAGGCTCTGAGGAGTGGCCAGTCCTCTTCTGGCTGTGCAGGGTGGAGATAATAACAGTAGATGGCCAAGATGTTCAAATGTTCATAGATGACCAGCAGGGTCAATTAATAATAGTGACAGTGGTTGTAGAGGATACAACAGGTCAGCACCTCAGGAGAATGCGATTGCATCTAGGTTATTATGTCCGGTTAAATTGAGTTCCTCAGTTAGGTGGTTAACCGATTTTTATACTCTGACATCCTTGGATAGGTGGAGGGAGTCTGGAGGGGCATCTAGGAATCTTTGGGTTGTCCGAGAATTTATAGCACGGCTTTTGATGATCCTTTGTTGGGGTCTAAGCAGATTATTATTGCGATTGCAAATGTAATAAGATGGTGGTCCGATAGTTATCTTCTTGGCCTTCCAGCGAAACCTGGTGTTGTAGGTGTCCTGTAGGGTAGGCAGTGTGCACCCAATGATGCGTTCGGCTGCACGTATCCCCCTCTGAAGAGTCTTGCAGTCCGTGTTGGTGGAGTTGCCTTAGGTGACATCAATAAGGGATCATAGCTTTCACCTTGATTCACCTGGTCAGTCCATGTCATGGAAGGAGCAGGTTTTCATAATGTTTTGTACAGTTAGTGTATACTACAGTTTTTTTTACTACGTTATTTATACCAGGGGCGCAACTTTTTTTTACAAAGTCGAATAAACACTCCAAACAGCCTTCCCGACCGCTCGGAGGTGTCCGCATGTTCCTCAAGCACATTGTTGCCTCGTTTTTGTATCACATTCCAATGCTAAAACTGGAGGGGGTAAAAAATGACACGTCCCCCCGTCCCCAGTGATTTATACTATAGTTTTAGTTCTTTATACTAAAGTTACAGCTTTTTTATTTCACCTGGCTGCCAATTCCTGATCTTCTGAGAACATCATTTGAGGAGTCGCCTGAAGCGTGAGAGGAATGGGAGATGGAGGAATACAGCAGTGCTGAGGCAGAGGGCTCGTAATGAGGACGACTGGCTACTATTCTGAACTTTGTGTGGAGATCATTCTGGTGCCCAGAGCTGCTGAGGCATCACCCAAGTGGCTGCCTCACAGACTGGAAGAGAAGAAGTCCAATGACCAAAAGAGTCAGACTGGTTCCCAGACTTGCCCTCTACAAGATCATCAGCAGACTCCATCACCATCATCTAGCATCCTCTGACCAGCTTTCTCCGCTCAAGCCATGAACTCACCCTCTCCACCTTCGGAGGATGCAGCTTTCAAAGACTTGGCCTCTATCGGTTGACCAATCATGATGTATTTCTTGTTTGTTTTTTGCTCTTGAAGTGCTTTGAGATTCTATGAAAAGCGCTATAGAAATGTAATACACTATAGTTAACTGTAAATACTACAGTATAATACAGTAAATACTTTAGTCCGCAAAAACACTACAGTGGATCCTATAGTATTTATACCATACTATACTATGGTATTTTTCATGTGGGAAACCTGGGTTCACATTCTTTTTGTTTTCTTTTAAATACTTTCAGTATTTGATTTAGCTTGTCTGGAGTAGCTTATATAAGTAGAGACATTTCCCTGTAGGTGAGAGTTATTTCTTCTCCCTCAGATAAAACATTGATTGCTATTTTTTAATAAACCCAAATCTGTTATGTTGCCTGCATGTCATCAAACAAATGAACAATAGTGTTTACCAAATGGCTTTGTTGTACAACACACCCGCTTATTAAAATGGCATCTCATTAGCCGCATTGAGCAGCCGTTTTACATAAGATTAATTGGCTTTTTTGAAAGCACTTTTTCTTCATTATCATTCTGTCTTGCAAATGGATTCATTGCGCAACACCGATGCATATTCATATTCATTTTAGAGGAAGCTTGAAAATTGTTAGGAAATGAGCCAAAGGTGGACCTCGGCTGGTGTACTGGCAGTACCAGGCACAGGCTGAATTCTAAACACATGAGCTTCTGCCCCTGAGGCAAATGGGACCAGTTAGTTACTGTTTCTGAATGGAATACATTTTGAGAAGTTTTAAAATGGGGCATATGCCTTTTTTGTGGATTTCATAATTTGTGTTCTCTCCTAGTTCATTTTATTTTTTATGTGTTATAATTCAACTTTATTGTATCTAAAAAAATGCATGGGCAAGACATTAGTGCAGCAAGACAAGAGTGCAGCAAGACAAGAGTGCAGCCAGACGAGAGTGCAGCAAGACGAGAGTGCAGCAAGACATTAGTGCAGCAAGACGAGAGTGCAGCAAGACGAGAGTGCATGTAGGCTACACTCTTTTCAGAGTATGTGGTGCATGTGTGTACTGTTGGTATGTTTCTGTATAGGACTCAACAGTAGGACTTTGAAGTCATATAAGAATATTTCCAGTTACCTCGTCCTCTTTCTGGACATCAATAATAAAATCAGGAATGCTTTCACTAGCCTCTGATTTGATATTTCACCAAGTTCGGGGATAGTTTATACTATGCATAAGTTCCTGTGAGGGCTACTAGCAAAGTTTTGAAAAAACAGATAGGATTGGTTATTTTTAAGACCTATACTCCAGTATGTAAGAATGTGTATATTGCTACATAAGAGAGATACCAGGTTTGTGTTCCAAATGGCACCCTATTCCTTACATAGTGTACTACTTCTGACCATGTGCCCTATGGTACCTGGTCAAAAGTGGTGCACTTTATAGGGAATAGGGTGCCATTTCGGACGCAGCTTGATCCAGGTTGAGAGCCTGCCTTAAGGTTGAACAAAACAAAAAGTTTTCTTTATGCAAAAAAAACAACATTAAAATAAGAATTGTATAGTGTTTTACCTGAGCCTTGCAGAAATACTTCAAAGTTAAAGGGCTTGCTTTGTTAGAAGCAGAGACTGACAGCAATATACATGTATGTACCGAAATACAAACACAGCATAGTTGCGTATGATGCATATAGCATTTGGAGGTAAAGAAAACGGCCGTCTTAACTAGAGTATGTGGTCGTCTGTTCATGCACAACGACATTACATGTCATTTATTACATACTCACTGCATACAGTACACCACTTGAATGTAAAACCTCACCCTTGGCTCGTGTATGTCATTGCATTTTGGAATTTTTTGTCTCTTGTGACTGGATCATATTTTTATGTGCAACGACATGACATATCATTACCTATTCTGATTATTGGTGACATTTGGAGTCACCAAACATGACTTTAGTCAATTCTCTATGGGGTGACAAGGGGAATCAGACATGGAAAATTAGCCAAAGTCACCAGAGTAGAAAAGCAGTTAGTCTTTGCTCTGAGCATAAATGTCAGTGAACAGTAAACCAGTCGTTAATTAAAGTGTAATTGCGTTACAGGCCGTTTAGTGCCTCATTTAATTCTGTCTGATTATAAGACTAAACATCCATTACTGATTGGAAAAAAATATTTCATCAAACATCTCATTATATGAACATATTATTATATACGCAGTTTTGGTGGTATAGGCCTATCACTTACAGTTTAGTCATTCATATTATCAGATATTAGGCAAAATATTTAGCATCATTTTTACAAGTAAGTCAAGTGCCGTATAATGGCCACTAATGTTTGGTGGATGACTCAGAAGTGTTAGAACAACACTATAGTTGAGTAAGACTGGAGACATTAGGTCTGAAAATAGCCAATTAATGAACGCAGCACATCCCATAGGACACAGGGAGCCAGACAGACAAAGACAGTGTAAAAACATCCTCATTAGCTTGTTGTTATTGTTATAAACGAGTCATTTACAAAAGAAAGCAGTACTGAAAACAATGAAAGCAGAGAAATTAAAACCCCAAAAGCAGAATTTTGGAAAATACAAAACAAAATTTTTTGGGAAAAAAATCGAACAGATTTTATAGTGCCCGCTTAGAGTGGTTTATTAAGAAGAACCTGCCTATTTGAAAGCTAAAAATCAGTAGCTTGCAACATGTCTTTTTTTTTTTTTAAGAATCTCATGCTAGAAAAGATTAGATCCCTGATAAAGCAGTAAAAAACAAGGTCTGGACTATAGCAGGGTTGGTTGCCTGGTCAGGATTATTGGAGATAAATGACTTTTAGTGATTGGTCCAGCGCGCACATTCCTCATCAAATATTAATGCTGAAGGGAAGACTGGGGAGATTGGGTGGATGCTGGATGCAGGGTTATAGGATACTCTTCATCAGTCATGAGAGAAGATGTACAGTAGAATACAGTGTCCTGCTGAGACAGCTGCTGACAGAGGATACTGCTGTTTAGGATGCTTTAGTCAACATGGAATAACAGACATGTATTGTTCACTAAGGTAGGCTACTGCGTTCTTACTTAGCTGTGTAAAGCTGTTTTATATCATGGTTTTTGAGGTCTCAATAGTTTGATTGTTGGGCTTTACTTTCAGTGAGGTGTTTTAGGGTTTTGCTAGTAACATACAAAAAGGAAAATGTTGAAAATTACGTAGAATGTTTTTTATGTACAGTATAATGGAATGGTGAAGTTATTCAGTATCTGCTCCTAACTTGTACAGTACTGGTGATTTGTTACATCACTTTCCTCCTTGTTCTAAACCCCAATGATATGAGCACTATTCATCTCTGTGGTTACTTTCCTAATCCCAGAGGCTCATTTCCTAAGAGCACTACTTCTTCTGTTCTGTTCTCTGTTGTCAGATTGGTGGGAAACTGGGCCATCTTATTGTATCTTTCTGTGGTCCTCATTTCAAAACCACAGAGAGACAGAGCCCTTTGAAAAGCCTGCCAATGCCCTGCACTAAATGTGTGGGGAGAAGATAGTGCATTCTCATGTTATCTGCCACGGGCCCCTTGCCCCTTCAGCCATTTTCTCATTTCACAGATTTGACCAGGAGGTGACCTTGGCTTTTTAAGAGCTTTTAAGGCAGAGCCAAGTCCCCCCGTCTACCTTCCGACTCCCGTCTCCAAAACTGACAGACAGAGAGAATTCTCTCCTCTCCTCTTTTTTTCTCTCCTGTCCTCAATGGCTTTTTTTTCTCACCCAGAGCAGCCTCTGTCCAGTCCTTTTATAGATAGAGTGGACGAGTTGCTGACAGTTGTCTGAGGAGAGGAGAGGAGAAGAAAGAAGATATACACGTGAGGCCTCTGGTTCTGGATTAATGCTGCAGCATATGTTGATGACATGTGACGTCATACACAAAGGGCAAGGATGGATAGTCAGTATGCAGCAGCAGGACTACTCAACACGCAGGTCAGCCATGGGCTGAATGTAGCCTGTCCATGGTGATAAATTAACAGAATATTCTGACACTTGATAATAACTTCAGAATATGTTACATAACCATGTGGTACTCTAATGCTATGGCATCATGTGTCTCACAGTCTGTGTCTAGCAGTAACACATTTTTATGACACCAAAGACAGTGTTCTAACCGAAACCGTGTGTGTGTGTGTGTGTGTGTGTGTGTGTGTGTGTGTGTGTGTGTGTGTGTGTGTGTGTGTGTGTGTGTGTGTGTGTGTGTGTGTGTGTGTGTGTGTGTGTGTGTGTGTGTGCGTGTGTGCCTGCATGTGTGTGTGTGTGTGTGTGCGTGCATTCATATGTGCGTGTTTGTGTCTAGTACAACATGTCCAGTGTGTTTTCGAGTGGAAATGAGCCAGCCGTATCGCGGCCCTCCATCTCCAGCCCTCCCCAGCGGGCCTCTGGCGGAGTGCTAATCTGGGTCAAAGTGCAAACTGCTGAGAAGGGCCTGGGAGAGGCTCGCTTACACATGAATCATTTCTCATGCCTCCCGTCCTCATTACGCTCGCCACTGATGGAACCACAAAGCCTTTCATGTTTCCTTCTGACCTTAAAGGTAAATACCCAGATAACACTGTGGAAGCAGCCCGGCACCCAATTCACTGTAGCATTCATTGCCCTTACCCCCATCACAGAGACACTTTGAGGGTGTTGCTCCTCGGTCTGATCAGACCCTGTCATTACAGTGGAACTCATATCCTCTTTCAACTGGCCGCTGTGATGTTACAAATGTATGTCAACAGATCACTGTTCTCTCTCTTCTCGTAGTTCTTTCTTCAATTGATATCAATACAGTCATAATGACAAAGGCAATCTCCCTTTCAAATCCAACATCACAGTGATATAGCCAGTTAATGATCACTTGTGCAGTTGTCCAGGTGTGGAATGCCTGCATTTGGTGGCCTTGAAAATATATTATACAACCTTTAGCTTTGCCACTGGCCAACTAGAAGGAAATCCAACAGAAAAATATGGACCATTCCAATGTTGAAGAACCCTCTTAACGATCGCATTTCAATCATGGCTGGCGTCGAACTATCAGGAGCGCTTGTACTGCAGCCAAAGGACTACCATTTGTTCCAAGTGTTTTGAAGCCTGATTGCGCTGAAGCTAGCATCAATGGGCGACACATGTTCAATATTTTATGAGGAACCCATTCCAGAAGCTCCGCACCTGTGTCACCTGCTCTGGTCCTTGCATAAAAAGATTGGATGGTAATAAATGGCAATGAGTTTTAGGACTGTATGTGAATCCAAACTGCGGCTGGACTTAGAACAAAGCTTAGCTTCCTAGAAGTCATCAAAAATAGGTAATGGTTTTGAGTTGGAAGCATCCATAACACTATGGACTTCTGCCAGACAGAGGGAGGCTTAGAGAGTATTAAAATGTAAGTCTATGTAGTCACTACCGAAAGTTCTTCTGGATAAGAGTGTCTGCTAAACAACTAAAATGTTAATAGATATGCAGGCAGGAAGGCATTGGTATGAGGAATGTTTCTGATTTCCTGTTTGCGAGGTGCACCACCAAGCCCTTATGGGAGAACAGCTGGAGCTGCAGTTGTCAACGGGCTGGCTCTGGCTCCCATGGGGCGGTGGTGGCAGTGAGGGCCAGCTTGGACAGCATGTCTGGGGGGGAAACACACACACACACACACACACACAGTGTGTCCTGGGGGGAATCTCACACACAACCTCCCGTTAGAGTCTGTGCGATCAGGCTGCTGACAGCGGTGACAGGCCTGGAGCAGGAGGGGAGTGTGTGTACATCTGTTTGGACCTTGGCACCGATGAGCCTCTGGAGTTCCACACAGCCAGCCAGCTTGTCGGTACCGGTTACTGGTAGAACACAGCGTCTGGACCCGATGAAGATGATCAGATCTGATAAGGTGTTGGCAGCTAAGTGAGCACACAGTCACGGTGCCGACAGACTGAGCAGCAAACAAGAGGGGCGCAGAATCAATGCGGGTGTGTCCTGTAGGTTCAGTAGAAGTTAGAATAGGAGTTAGTGGAATACAAGATGGAAGAGTAGCTGTATCTTCTCAGGTTGGGGAACATGATTGACAATGTTCCAGCCTTGATAGTTGTAGCCTTGTTGGGGTGTATGGTAATATCTATGGATTGCATGATGAAATTGCTTTCAACTTTTTAATTTATTGCTCTAAAGAGTGATAGTGCACCAATAGTAATCCCCTTCGGTGTGCTGCCTATGTTGATAATTCAGCATCTTTCGAAAAAGAGGTCGATATCTGTCACAGTCCTTTAAGTCTTTGTAGATGATAGATTCTCTTTGTGTGACAAATTCCATAAGAATGTGGTAATTGGTCAACTGTTTGGCCAATTTGAATTCTTAGCTAAAAAATTTAAAAAAATCATAATGAAGAGATTTATTATTCCGCGCTTTGCTACAATTTTGTTATCAACACCAGCCTCCGGTATTTCCCTCTTTTGTGGGAGAAAGAAAATCCATTGAAAGTGGCTGAAGGCCTGACACAAAGCAACTGCTGAACCCCTGCAAATCTGCAGGCTTAATTGATTATTTGTGCAGAGCTGTATATCTGTGAGGTGCAGGATACCCAGGGGAAATAATGTCAAACAGATAACAACATCAAATGTGGGAGAAATGCTTTCTGCTGCCCATTTTATTCATCTTTTTCCCTTTTCTCATTCACAATGTGTTTTCCATCCGGGTTTTCCCATTACACGAGGCTCGCCTATTTTTGAATTTTTTAATGTGTCACTAAATTGCGGAGTTTAAAGTGACTTAGACTCGAAAGAAAAGTGTTTGTTAAGGGTTTATTTTGATGTCTGAATATCACATTGAGACCCCAAGGTTGTTCCCACCTCACACTCCCAGAGGAGAACTCTTTACTACAAAATCTTTACTTCATTGTTCTGTCTTCCTCAGTGCCCTGCTGCCAGTACCCTGCTAAAGGAATGAATTCATTATGTAGATAATACTGTACACAAACACATTGAAAAGCTTGGTATTCTTGATTATTTTATTGCCAGAGCTTGTCAAATGCAGGTTTCAGAGATATTTCACTTTTGCTTTGACAGTGTAACCATTCTCTGGGGTGGTATCTTGAATATATAATATTCAATATAATTTTCAATATAATATAATTTTATTTCAGTGGGATAAGCTTCAGAGGAGTCGAGCCTTGAGAGGCATTAGTGGAAATGGTGGAATTTGACTTGAGTTTTGTACTTACAGTGCTCAACTCAATGCCCTTTAACTACTTGTTACTTTCCTCACTCTTCAGATCCATTTCCCTTACAGACTGTAAGTGACAGGTAGCAGTCTTTCATAGATAGCTATCAAACCATTTCCAACTGATGTGAGAGACTACTACAGCGTGTTGTGTACTGTTATCATATCATAAGTAGTATTATATCAATGAGTGGCAGTGGTGCGGTTTCTTTGGTTCAGTTCAAAGTATAATGGCTCTTTATCACTATCCTGCTGCAATGTTACAGCAGGGAGCTCGGATGGCTGAGGGAGTGATTGACTGCCATTATGACAGCCCATTAAAATACACTTACCCCTTTCTCTGCAAACCACAGACTAAGCTCCTCTGGACTCATGATAGTCAACACATGCACGCATGCACTCGCTCGTGCACACACATTCATATTTTAGAGACAGTCCGGTACACTTACAGACACATACCCTCAAAAACTTGATTTGATTTTGGTACAGGATATGCATATTGCATATCAAAAGCCATTCCTTTTGGGGAAAGCAGTGCAGATTTTTGGCACATCCTTGCCACAGCAGCTCTTTGAGTGTGCAATAAGAGTGTAGAGAGTGAAGTAGGTACCTGCAGCTGTGCCTTTGGCAGGTTTAGGCCACAGCTTCCTCTATCAAGCCCGAGCCCAGATAGACTGAATTATTGAAACAAGGTATGCGTCCCAAATGTCACCCTATTCCCTTTTAAGAGCACTACTTTTTGACCATGGCCCTACTTTTGACTAGTACTCGAATAGGGTACCATTCAGGATGCAGGCAAGCAGCCAGTACAAAGTGCTAATCCAACCTGCATTATCAGGACACCAAATCCAGCACTCATGTGTGAGAGACAGAATACCACCCACCCAGCATGAAGCAGAAAATTCTAAAATTGCCCAGTTGTGTAATTGTAGTATTTAGTCTGCAGTGGCCCAACTAACATTTATTTTGTTTATTTCAAGATGCTTTTCTTTCTTCCAACCCCTCCCCTGTTGTCATTTGCTTACTTTCCCGTAATGTAGTTTAAAAAAGCGACTGAAAAAGGTTGCCAGTGCCACATTTTGCTGTGGCTGTTGACTTTTGACAGGAAGAGGTGACAGAGGTGACCCAGGAACTATTTTATCAGGTGGTGGTGTTGAGTCCACTGTGCTGCTGCTGCGGACTGAAGTCAGCACTGCAGCTTTTTGTCTGATGTTAGTCAACCACACTACAGAGGTACCTTTGGAAGGACATACAGATGTTGGATCTTAACGTGATCACTCTTTTTGTTGCTAAGAATGTCCCTGCACCACAGAAAATGCAGATGACCTTTGTGATTTACATAGATTCACTGAAAACCCACACTAACACACAGTTATATTAACAGTATGTAATTTTCCTCTTTTAGCTAGCTAATAGCCTAACATTATGGACTAAACATTAAAATCCTCTTGCTGCAGGATTATTTAGCTGTGACAATATAGGTCAAATGAAGATCCTACATCTGTAATTATCCGGCCTGTTCTCACTCTAGCCCACATCAGCTAAAACCTGCCACTTTGTGGTCTCTTCAACAACCAAGGTCGGCCAGCCCTGCAGTAAATTGCACTGACTGAGTTTGGAAATTTAATGGCTGTGTGGCAGTGAAGGCTACTATTTGAGAGAGAGAGAGAGAGAGAGAGATTTGGAAGTCACAAGCTGTCAGTGTAGATGAAGAGAGCTACTTGTTTGGCTCAATATTATATTATTACTATTATTAGAACTCTTGGCCACTAATTGATGCATTTACTGTAGGCAGGTGTTTCTTTAGGCTACCGTCATAATGATTAGAACAAAGGTTCCATCAATACCTATTCTTTTTCAATGATTTGTTCAATACCTTTTTATACTGTATGCATTACCAGTTGGCTACTACAGGACATTGAGATATACCGATGTAGAAATTAAAGGAGAGTTGTCTGTTAAAAAATTTTCAACTCTGTAAGCCATAATTATGCAAAATTGCAAAAGCATCAACAGTGTCTAATTACGCACAACCAATACCAGTCATGATTGAATAAATAGCCTTCAAAGAGACAGGATGTTAGCGTCAGTTTTAGACCCCGAACAGAAATGTATTGACCAGCCCTATTCCCAGGTGATCCAGGCTCCCGGTGTTCGTGATCGATGTGTGTGTGGTCATTGAACCAAGCTTACAGCTAGTTTGTATTCCATTAGGCATCTCTGGGGCTTTGTAGCAGTGTCACAAAATAGCTTGCTGACGCCTAATTGCGTTTTAGAAAAAAAACGGGATTTATTTATGTTACTCTTCGTATTCTTTGATCAATTTCTGGTGGTACTAGTTGTATTCCACTAGAATATTTATATGTCAGTTGTTTGCCAGTACCATGTTATTTTGAAAATAGTTTTTTCCCACTATGCACTATGTCCAGGAAGAGTTGTACTAACGTGATTTCAGTACAACAAGGTGATGCTTGAAAGAACAGGACATTATTTATAACCACTTCATCTGATGGCAGTCTGTAGGCCAACCCAGTCTCATGAACTATATGTTCCATTTCAACGTTTTTCTACGCAGCTTGCTAATGTGCCATTCCCCCTGTGTTTCCCTGCAGATCCCAGTGAGTGTCTCCATCATGAGGCTGGTGTGGAAGTCCCTGGACAAGATGAGGTGCTTCCGTAAACGCTCCACCATCCCATTCCTGGGGGTCCTGATCACCTGTCTCCTCTTCCTCAACCTGTACATGGAGGATGGATACGTCCTGGTGAGTCTTCTTCTATATTTTTCACTTGAGTCATAAAGGGCAAAGTTCACCCAATTTTTTTAAAGGTCAGATGTTTAAAGTTTAAAGGCAGGCTAAGTCTACCTGCAGGCTCCGATCCCAAATAAAGTTTTAAAAAAACATAATAGCCACAATATAATTACTACTATTTAGGGGGTGCCTCTCTATTCCATTGTTTTGGGATTGAGGCCTGCAGATTCCCGCTGATGGAGAATCCTCACAGCAGATGGCATAGAAAATGAATTCCAAACTAGATCCGTTTTTGGGGTATTAAAACATCTGACAGAATTAGATTTTGGGGTGTACTACCCTCTTCGACCTCTCTCCTCTCCTTAATCAAACAACATCATTTTCACCCACAAGTTCACTTTAGAATTTAACCATGTTGTCCCTTTTATAATTACTTGTTTTCAAAAGGAAACATTTTCATGATGTGGACCCAAAGCCGATTATTTATTTTTTATTCATGATGCCATCAAATGTTGGTAATCATAACACATTATCTGTATTTGTTATTTAAATTATTGAGAAATTTTGCATATCTTCAATGATATTGTGCTCTCACAAAGTCCATTTCCATGGCAATAAAAAAATGCCTCAATGGTTTTAGAAATCTTTGAAATCAGATTGACGTATCCACATTTCTTATCGGTTGGCTAACCCTTCTTTTTCTTTTTACACATTATATTCTTGAGGAGTTTAAAACCAAAATGTGTTATTTCTACCTCTGTATTATTTACAGACGAATGTGAGACATGTCAAGGAAATTAGTTGACTTTGCTGTGTGTGTTTGTGGCTTATAAATGAGATGAGACATTGGTTTGTTTGCCATTCACTATGTGAAGTCGTCTCATCTGATCTGTTGTCTTTCTTGTGTGTTGCAGGAGGAGGATAAAAGACCGCTGAGAGAGACATCAATGCATCCTTCAAACACTGAGAGATATGTTCACACCTTCAGAGACCTCACTAATTTCTCTGGAACCATAAACGTCACATATCGTTACCTCGCTGGGAACCCACTGCCCCGAAAGAGTAATTGTATCTTTGACTGTCATTACATGTTGCTTGGTCACTTTCATCTTTGTTATTCCACAAATTATATTTTCAATGTACGCTTTAATAATATAGACTTTTCTGTTTACAGAATATCTTACCATTGGATTGTCATCCGTGAAAAGAAAAAGAGGGAATTACCTCATGGAGACGATCAAATCAATTTTTGACCAGTCCAGTTATGAGGAGCTGAAAGAGATTGTGGTGGTGGTCCACCTGGCAGACTTTGACCTGGCCTGGTGTGAAAACCTGGTGCAGGACATCTCCAGGAAGTTTGCCCACCACATCATCGCTGGGCATCTCCTGGTGATCCATGCCCCTGAGGAGTACTATCCATCACTGGATGGGCTAAAAAGGAACTACAATGACCCAGAGGACAGGGTACGATTCCGCTCCAAGCAGAACGTGGACTACGCCTTTCTCCTCAACTTCTGCACCAACCTCTCTGATTTCTACATGATGCTGGAGGATGATGTGCGCTGCTCACGGAACTTTCTGACATCCCTGAAGAAGGTGGTCACCTCCAGGGAAGGCTCCTACTGGGTGATGCTGGAGTTCTCCAAGCTTGGCTACATAGGGAAGCTCTACCACTCAAGAGACCTGCCACGCCTGGCCCACTTCCTGCTCATGTTCTACCAGGAGATGCCCTGTGACTGGCTCCTCATTCACTTCCGGGACCTGCTTGCCCAGAAAGATGTGATCCGCTTCAAGCCCTCCTTGTTCCAGCACATGGGCTACTACTCCTCATATAAAGGGGCAGAGAACAAGTTGAAGGATGATGACTTTGAAGAAGACTCCATTGATATCCCTGACAACCCGCCTGCTAGCCTGTACACAAACATTCATGTATTTGAAAACTATGACGCCACCAAGGCTTATAGCAGCGTGGACGAATACTTTTGGGGGAAACCCCCTTCTACCGGAGACTTCTTTGTTATAGTCTTTAACAAATCAACTAAAATAAGCAAAATCAAAATCGTGACAGGAACGGACGATCGTCAGAACGATATCCTACACCATGGAGCTCTGGAAGTAGGAGAGAAGCTGGTGGGGACAAAAAGAGGAAGGCAGTGTTCTTCCTACATCACCTTAGGGGAGTTTAAATATGGCAACATTGAGGTTCAAGACGTGGACCACAAGATTGCCTTTGACATTGAGTGTGTTCGTATTGTGGTGACTGCCAGTCAGAAAGAATGGCTGATCATTAGGAGTATAAGCTTGTGGACTACACAACCTCCCAGTCAATGAGGACAATACAAAAACAGTTGGCTTAGACAACAGTTGGTTTAGTAATTCATTTGACAGTGTATTTATTTATGTACTTATTTCTGTATGTATTTATACATTTTTGCATTTAATTTATAATTTATTTTCACATATATTTATTTCATTTTATAGTATACTGTATACTGTATGTATTCATTCATATTTTGATCTAGATTTTTTTTAGATTTGAAGGGAGCTTTATCGAATTTTACAGTTATGGAAATCATCACAATCCATGTTTTTAAGGATTGTCTGACTGACCTCTTTTATGGGTGTGACCCGTTTTTATGGGTGTGACCTCTTTTATGGGTGTGAGTATATAGGAATGGTCTGTTGGTTATTTCACTCATGATGTTATTTATTTTTCTGTATATTTTTCTCAGTTTCTTTCCACATCGAAAGCAGCCTCTGGGTCCTCTGGTCTTGAACAGTGTTGCTTAATAAATAACACCCCTGCAGACAATTTTTTCCCCAGGAACATAGCATTGCACCAAATGTTCTTGCTATCAGTAAGTACTGTAGCTCCATTCACCTCTTTCCGAAGTTATCCTTTACATGTTACCCTATAAGCATTATGATGGTAAATATTTCCACAAATATCCATTGTGTCAGGGCTTTACTTTTGTCAGTGCTGCTTCAATCCCTCCTATCTAGGCTGGTGTGGTGTTGAAGTGTTGGAGCGAGCTGTGCTATTTCCCTGTATGTTCCATCAGAGCCACTGACGGGAGAACAATGTTTGTTTTCACCCATCTTCTCTAACAGCTCAGATCGGATTGTGAAAAATGGGGTGGACCTGATCTTTCCCTTTTTTCCACCACAGCACAATTTTACCCCAGTAAATTGGTCTGTGTTTGGCACGCTCTCTCTGCTTTACACCTGCAAACAACCCCCCCTGGAGCTAGGCTCTCCAGTACATTTTCTCTCTTTCCCCTATGTTGTGCTCTCAGCCACTAATGTATCTTCTCTTAGAATGTTTCTGTAATATAGAAACAAATACATTTTACTCTGTGTGGTACCCATGGGCGATGGTATACTATGTACTGTGTTTTGGTATAGTACATACAATTATATCCCCAGCTACTTTATCATAATACCTCTGTCCAGAACTTAAAGCCACCAGTAATATACAAGTGATAAAATATACCCTGTAATTTTGAAAAAAAAATACATATAAAGTAAATTCTCAAAATGAGATAAGGACTACTGTCATAACAATTCAGAAACGATTTTGAAGAATCACCTTGTCCTCTCCCTTTTCATACAATGTTGTTCTGTTAGCAAGTGTAGCTTTGTGACAAATATCTTTCCATAATCAAGAGCATCATCACTTTCAACAAATCTTTGCAATGCAATAAAATGATACATGTTTGCGTACATGATACCAATATTCTGCTGAAATACTAAAGGTGGAGGTGGAGGCATGGTTCAAAACCTACAGCAGTTTTTCTTTTCACACAAAATGCCTTGTATGCCTGCTGTTTCAATCAATCACATCCATTTCTAAAGCCCATTTTACATCAGCAGTTGCTTATACCGAAACCAAGCTTAAAACCCCAAAGAGCAAGCAATGCAGATGTAGAAGCACAGTGGCTAGGGAAAACTCCCTACAAAGGAACCTAGGGAGAAACATAGAGAGGGACCAGGCTCTGAGGGGTGGCCTGTCCTCTTCTGGCTATGCCAGGTGGAGATTATAAGGGTGCATGGCCTGTTCCATGTTGTTCTCCCATTTGGTCTTGTTCAGACACAGATCAAGGGTTTCTCTTTATCCATGGCTCTGATCTATTCATTATAAGCTTCTGTGTTCCAAATCACCTTGAATAACAACCTCTTCCTTCTTATCAAACATTTGATTACGTGAGGCCCCGACCTCTTATGACTTCATTTTGTGCATATTAAAAAGTCAGTAAATAAGGTAACTATTCACTGTTTATAGCTTCTCCTTGCAATACAATTGCTATGGTCATAATTAAACTGTAGTGCTCTGTACAAACAAACCTTTTCGTAGATGCTCTTATCCAGGGCAACTTACAGGAGCAATTAGGCTTAAGTGCCTTGCTCAAGGGCTCTGGGATTCAAACCAGCAATCTTTCGGTTACTGGCCCAATGCTCTTAACCACTAGGCTACCTGCTGCCCCATCATCTTTTGTACAGGTCATCAAATTATATATTACTTCTTCTTAAGCCCATTCTTCAAAATTATTTCGTTTCACTTCAAATCCTCTGACGTTTAGAACATAATGTCTTACTGCAAGCATTATTAAAAGGCCCAGTGTGGTCCTTTCATTCAAATTTTGTGGACTTTATTGAAAAGTGTAAGAACATTATTACAGAATGCAATGAAATATATGTGCTGATGTACACAGCAGTGCCAACGAATCAGGTCAGTGTACTACCTGTAATGATACAGCTTAAGCCATGGACACATGTCACAGTAGAATCCCTGATTTTCCTGGAATCCCTGGGGATATTCCTGGGATAGAGATTGTGATTCCAAGATTCCTTTATTTGATCCTGGGAGGTTGTTGTACATGGATATTACTTGAGGGGAAATTGCTGTCATAGCTGAAGAAAGTCTGAAGTCAAAACTAGCATTTACATCTTGGCGGGGAAACATAGAAATATGAATAAATTCTGTTCAGCTCAGTGTCAGCAAACTGATGCGTACAGTTGTCCCGCCTTTGGCGACTTGACTTCAAACAGCAATATCTCCTAATACTTTTTAGTGAGCTCAACATATACATTATGTGGTAGCAAATGCACCCCATTAGATAATTCCAGGGTGTTTTTTTATAATAATTTCCAACAGATCAGTAGCCATGCTACCCAGGAGCCTTCTGCCACTGTTCCCATAACTCACGAATAACAAGAGAAAGCAGTGTATAAATGGAAATTCTGGGTTGTTGGGAAGTTTTGCTGTCTTCCAATTGTGAGTGTACAAAGGTGCATGCATCTGAACAACACCAAGTGTTAAGTGAGTAATTGAATCCTTTTATATTCCAGGATCTATAACTTGTTGTCCAGCATCTGCAGTGGAACTTGACTGAAAATGTACTTGGTTTGTGACTAGATGCTTACCAATACTACCTTACTTACTTACAACAGGTTAAATCTCACTTGTGCTATATTGTTCAGTGGAGAGAATGTGTAGAGATGTCGTTTTCGTGTTGTATTTTCCGACATTGTTCGTCAAACAGTACTGTATGTATATTGTTGTAAAATGACATATATTTTTTTACATGTATCATTTCAAATGTTTTATTGTATATATTGTATTTAAATCAATTTAGATTAAACAAAACGAATGCCAATAACCTTGGGGGAAGTGCATTGACTTTGCAAAAGTCTACCACTACTTTCATTGATATCAATAGTCTACCACTACTTTCATTGATATCAATCGTCTACCACTACTTTCATTGATATCAAAAGGGGAAAAAATGCTGTGTGAGAAATTGCACAGCACAAAATGATGAATGACATCATCGTCTGCATCAGTACATTCAGTGGGGCATGAACATGGTATTCAATGGTTAAAGGAGAGAGAAAGAGCTATTGAGAACAAGTTAGCCTTGAGTCAATACAGTATGTGTTATTATAATGTCTTTGCCTGAACATGTTACAGTATGTTTTGATATAGAAATGTTTACCAATAAATGTAGATCGTGCAATTTGGCTACCCTCGTCACAGTGCAAATAAAAACAACTGGTGTGACATTTGCTGTTCCTTGAAACTTCCAGCAAACGCAGGAAGGCAACGTGTTTGACTCAGATCTTGCAGTAGCCAAGAGCAAAATCCATACATTATTCATTTCAACATTCATGTGCTTTCTGCCTTTTTACTGTAGCCTTTTTACTGCATACTTAATGTCTGTGTAGTGCTAGGGTCTTACTGCCTTTTGGGGTGGAACTGTTTATAACAGTGCTGCTTCATCACGATGCTCTTTGTTTGGCTTACAGAGGACAGGACGTGCATTACTTTACCATATTTAAGAGAGCTGTCATAGACAACAGACATCAAGTAAAGGATGGTTCTGAAAGTGGGCTGAGCACTGTGAACTCAAAGCACTGTCAGTTACGGCCAATATATGAAATATAGAAATGTGTATATACGTGAATATATACTGAACAAAAATATAAACCCAACATGCAACAATTTCAAAGATTTTACTGAGTTATCGCTCATATAAGGAAATCAATCAATTGAAGAAAAAAAACTATTAGGTCCGAATCTATGGATTTCACAACTGGGAATACAGATATGCATCTGGTCACAGATACCTTAAAAAAAGTTGGTCAGGGCGTGTATCAGAAAACCAGTCAGTATTTGGTGTGACCACCATTTGCCTAATGCATCACGACACATCTACTTCGCATTAGTCAGGCTGTTGATTGTGGCCTGTGGAATGTTTTCCCACTCCTCTTCAATGGCTGTGCGAAGTTGCTGGATACTGGAACACGCTGTCTTACTCATCGATCCAGAGCATCCCAAACATGCTCAATGGGTGACATGTCTGAGTATGCAGGCCATGGAAGAACTGGGATATTTTCAGCTTCCAGGAATTGTGTACAGATCCTTGCGACATGGGACTGTGCATTATCATGCTGAAACATGAGGTGATAACAGCGGATGAATGGCACGACAATGAGCCTCAGGATCTCGTCACGCTATCTCTGTGCATTCAAATTGCCATCGATAAAATTACATTTTGTTTGTTATCCGTAGCTTATACCTGCCCATACCATAACCCCACCACTATCACAGGGCACTCTGTTCACAACGTTGACATTAGCAAACCACTCACCCACACAACGCAAACCACCCAAATTCTCTAAAATGATGGTGGAGGTGGCTTATGGTAGAGATATCAACATTCAATTCTCTGGCAACAGCTCTGGTGGATATTCCTGCAGTCAGCATGCCAAAACTTGAGACATCTGTGGCATTGTGTTGTGTGACAAAACTGCATATTTTAGAGTGGCCTTTTATTGTCCCCAGCACAAGCTGCACCTGTGTAATGATCATGCTGTTTAATCAGCTTCTTATGCCAAACCTGTCAGGTGGATGGATTATCTTTGCAAAGGACAAATGCTCACTAACAGGGATGTAAACAAACATTTTTGAGATATAAGCTTTTTGTGCATATGGAACATTTCTGGGATCTTTAATTTCAGCTCATGAAACATGGGACCAATACTTTACATGTTGCGTTTATATCTACTTATACATAGATTTGAGTTCCTGTATAGTGAGATTTTAGACTCCTCACACTGGGCTGGTTGTTGGTTGGTAATATACTTTTACAGGTCTTTAACTTTCCCTTCCAGACACAGATACTAGATTCAGACCTTCGTTCCACCCTGCCCATCTCTTCAAAGTGAACTGGAACCATACGGGGGTGAGTCTACACAGCAGCCAGCATATCTCGGCAACCATTTCTAATGCACACTTTAGAGAGCTGCCAGAGTGGTGTGTCCAAAGCAATAACCCATAATAGGTAGTGCACCAGACGCAGTTGCAGTCGACACCACCCAATCCATTCCTGGTTGCCATGGTACCGCCAGCAGTGTGTAACTAGAAGCGCAACACTGCACCATCAGGTAATATGAATTGTTTGGATTTCCTCGTTTGACTTTTGATCAGTTATGCTCCTGGCTCCCGCAGCCTGACTGAACTCACCTCTGTGATCATCACAGTGGATGCTAATTCGCTTCACATAGGCCTACAGTGCTGTACAGTATGTGGTGGAGATGCCCGTGTATGAATCCAATCCAAAAAGCATTTGATTCACTTCCAAGATGCAGTACGTTTCGAGATTAAAACATTTATTGTTTTGAGTCCAGGTGGATGTAGTATATTTTGAGAATATTGTGTACTGATGCACCATCACATGTACAGTATTTGTCTGTGTGCAAGTAACACAGTTCATTATTATTATTATTTTATTTAACTAGGCAAGTCAGTTAAGAACAAATTCTTATTTACAAAGACGGCCTAGCAAAAGGCCTCCTGCGGGGACGGGGACTGGGATTAAAAATAAAAATATAGGACAAAACACACATCACGACAAAAGAGACACCAAAACACTACAGAGAGAGACCAAGACAACCACATAGCATGGCAGTAACACATGACAACACGGCATGGTAGCAACACCACATGACAACAACATGGTAGCAACACAACATGGCAGCAGAACAACATGGTTTATGTAACAGTGAAAAGTTACATGAACCTGAGGTAGGATGGTAAAGGTGAAGGTCAACCAGAAGGAGCTTGTTATAAGCATGCGTGCAAACATGTGGAGGAGACAAAAATAAGAAACGTGGAGAGCCTTGAACAGATGAATGGTTAAATAAGGGCCTTTAAAAGCCTAGGGGAGAAGAGGACAGAGGGAGAGCAGAACAGACGGGGGGGGTGATGAATGGCTTGCAATAAGCTGGCGGGAGACTGTGATTGTGTGTGCTGGTGGTGGGAGGATCCCAAGCCGGGTGTTCGGAGCGTTCCGTCGACCACATGCTTTAAGGAGGTGATGACCGGAGCCTGGCGACTAGCCGCGTCTGCAACCAGAGAGATACAGGATTGGACCAGGCCTGTAACATAGACCAGAGCAGCCTCTATTGTAGTGTATCTGACAAATCACTAATCAGGGATCTAAAAGGGGATGGATGAGATGGAAAGGTATTGTAAAGCAGTGTTCAGGCAACACCCATATCTGGATGGTCAATTGGGTAAGTCAAAACAGTATTCTTCCCTTGCCAGATAGCAATTTAGTAGGTTTTCATAAAAATGAAGGGAAAAAGGCCAAAGTCTTGATAGTTGAGTTGAAATAAAGTAACAACACCGTACAGCTGTTGGATAGATTCATGACATCACCATCAAAATCTTACTCATCACCATCAGAATCTTACTCATCAGAATCTTACTAATCACCATCAGAATCTTACTCATCATCACCATCAGAATCTTACTCATCAGAATCTTACTCATCGCCATCAGAATCTTACTCATCACCATCAGAATCTTACTCATCACCATCAGAATCTTACTCATCACCATCAGAATCTTACTCATCACCATCAGAATCTTACTCATCATCTCCATCCGAATCTTACTCATCATCACCATCAGGATCTTACTCATCACCTTCAGAATCTTACTCATCACCATAAGAATCTTACTCATCATCACCATCAGAATCTTACTCATCACCATCAGAATCTTACTCATCACCATCAGAATCTTACTCATCATCACCATCAGAATCTTACTCGCCAGAATCTTACTAATCACAATCAGCATCTTACTCATCATCACCATCAGAATCTTACTCATCAGAATCTTACTCATCGCCATCAGAATCTTACTCATCAGAATCTTACTCATCACCATCAGAATCTTACTCATTACCATCAGAATCTTACACATCATCACCATCAGAATCTTACTCATTACCATCAGCATCTTACTCATCATCACCATCAGAATATTACTCATCACCATCAGAATCTTATTCATCACCGTCAGAATCTTACTCATCACCATCAGAATCTTACTCATCATCTCCATCAGAATCTTACTCATCATCACCATCAGAATCTTACTCATCCTCACCATCAGAATCTCACTCGTCATCACCATTAGAATCTTACTCATCACCATCAGAATCTTACTCATCACAATCAGAATCTTACTCATCATCACCATCAGAATCTTACTCGCCAGAATCTTACTAATCACCATCAGCAGCTTACTCATTATCACCATCAGAATCTTACTCATCAGAATCTTACTCATCGCCATCAGAATCTTATTCATCAGAATCTTACTCATCACGATCAGAATCTTACTCATTACCATCAGAATCTTACACATCATCACCATCAGAATCTTACTCATTACCATCAGAATCTTACTCATCATCACCATCAGAATATTACACATCACCATCAGAATCTTATTCATCACCGTCAGAATCTTACTCATCACCATCAGAATCTTACTCATCACCATCAGAATTTTACTCATTACCATCAGAATCTTACTCATCACCATCAGAATCTTACTCATCATCACCATCAGAATCTTACTCATCACCATCGGAATCTTACTCATTACCATCAGAATTTTACTCATCACCATCAGAATCTTACTCATTACCATCAGAATCTTACTCGTCATCACCATCAGAATCTTACTCATCACCATCAGAATGTTACTCATTACCATCAGAATCTTACTCATCATCACCATCAGAATCTTACTCATCACCATCAGAATCTTACTCATCACCATCAGAATCTTACTCAGCACCATCAGAATCTTACTCATCATCACCATCAGAATCTTACTCATCACCAATAGAATCTTACTCATCATCACCATCAGAATCTTACTCATCATCACCATCAGAATGTTACAGATCACCATCAGAATATTACTCATCACCATCAGAATCTTACTCATCAACATCAGAATGTTACTCATAAACATCAGAATGTTACACATCACCATCAGAATCTCATCATCACCATCAAAATCTTACTCATCACCATCAGAATCTTACTCATTACCATCATAATCTTACTCATCACCATCAGAATCTTACTTATTACCATCAGAATCTTACTCATCATAACCATCAGAATCTCACTCGTCATCACCATTAGAATCTTACTCATCACCATCAGAATCTTACTCATCACCATCAGAATCTTACTCATCATCACCATAAGAATCTTACACATCACCATCAGAATCTTACTCATCACCATCAGAATCTTACTCGTCACCATCAGAATCTTACTCATCATCACCATTGGAATCTTACTCATCATCACCATCAGAATCTTACTCATCACCATCAGAATCTTACTCATCATCACCATCAGAATCTTACTCATCACCATCGGATTCTTACTCATTACCATCAGAATTTTACTCATCACCATCAGAATCTTACACATTACCATCAGAATCTTACTCGTCATCACCATCAGAATCTTACTCATCACCATCAGAATGTTACTCATTACCATCAGAATCTTACTCATCATTACCATCAGAATCGTACTCATCACCATCAGAATCGTACTCATCACCATCAGAATCTTACTCAGCACCATCAGAATCTTACTCATCACCATCAGAATCTTACTCATCACCATCAGAATCTTACTCAGCACCATCAGAATCTTACTCATCATCACAATCAGAATCTTACTCATCACCAATAGAATCTTACTCATCATCACCATCAGAATCTTACTCATCACCATCAGAATGTTACTCATCACCATCAGAATGTTACACATCACCATCAGAATCTCATCATCACCATCAAAATCTTACTCATCACCATCAGAATCTTACTCATTTCCATCAGAATCTCACTCATCACCATCAGAATCTTACTCATCACAATTAGAATCTTACTCATCATCACCATCAGAATCTTACTCATTACCATCAGAATCTTACTCATCATCACCATCAGAATCTCACTCGTCATCACCATTAGAATCTTACACATCACCATCAGAATCTTACTCATCACCATCAGAATCTTACTCATCAGAATCTTACTCATCGCCATCAGAATCTTACTCATCAGAATCTTACTCTTCAATATCAGAATCTTACTCATTACCATCAGAATCTTACACATCATCACCATCAGAATCTTACTCATCACCATCAGAATCTTACTCATCATCACCATAAGAATCTTACACATCAACATCAGAATCTTACTCATCACCATCAGAATCTTACTCATCACCATCAGAATCTTACTCATCATCACCATTGGAATCTTACTCATCATCACCATCAGAATCTTACTCATCACCATCAGAATCTTACTCATCATCACCATCAGAATCTTACTCATCACCATCGGAATCTTACTCATTACCATCAGAATTTTACTCATCACCATCAGAATCTTACTCATTACCATCAGAATCTTACTCGTCATCACCATCAGAATCTTACTCATCACCATCAGAATTTTACTCATTACCATCAGAATCTTACTCATCATCACCATCAGAATCTTACTCATCATCATCAGAATCTTACTCATCACCATCAGAATCTTACTCAGCACCATCAGAATCTTACTCATCATCACCATCAGCATCTTACTCATTATCACCATCAGAATCTTACTCATCAGAATTTTACTCATCGCCATCAGAATCTTACTCATCAGAATCTTACTCATCACCATCAGAATCTTACTCATTACCATCAGAATCTTACACATCATCACCATCAGAATCTTACTCATCACCATCAGAATCTTACTCATCATCACCATAAGAATCTTACACATCACCATCAGAATCTTACTCATCACCATCAGAAACTTACTCATCACCATCAGAATCTTACTCATCATCACCATTGGAATCTTACTCATCATCACCATCAGAATCTTACTCATCACCATCAGAATCTTACTCATCATCACCATCAGAATCTTACTCATCAGAATCTTACTCATCGCCATCAGAATCTTACTCATCACCATCAGAATCTTACTCATCACCATCAGAATCTTACTCATCACCATCAGAATCTTACTCATCACCATCAGAATCTTACTCATCATCTCCATCCGAATCTTACTCATCATCACCATCAGGATCTTACTCATCACCTTCAGAATCTTACTCATCACCATAAGAATCTTACTCATCATCACCATCAGAATCTTACTCATCACCATCAGAATCTTACTCATCACCATCAGAATCTTACTCATCATCACCATCAGAATCTTACTCGCCAGAATCTTACTAATCACAATCAGCATCTTACTCATCATCACCATCAGAATCTTACTCATCAGAATCTTACTCATCGCCATCAGAATCTTACTCATCAGAATCTTACTCATCACCATCAGAATCTTACTCATTACCATCAGAATCTTACACATCATCACCATCAGAATCTTACTCATTACCATCAGCATCTTACTCATCATCACCATCAGAATATTACTCATCACCATCAGAATCTTATTCATCACCGTCAGAATCTTACTCATCACCATCAGAATCTTACTCATCATCTCCATCAGAATCTTACTCATCATCACCATCAGAATCTTACTCATCCTCACCATCAGAATCTCACTCGTCATCACCATTAGAATCTTACTCATCACCATCAGAATCTTACTCATCACAATCAGAATCTTACTCATCATCACCATCAGAATCTTACTCGCCAGAATCTTACTAATCACCATCAGCAGCTTACTCATTATCACCATCAGAATCTTACTCATCAGAATCTTACTCATCGCCATCAGAATCTTATTCATCAGAATCTTACTCATCACGATCAGAATCTTACTCATTACCATCAGAATCTTACACATCATCACCATCAGAATCTTACTCATTACCATCAGAATCTTACTCATCATCACCATCAGAATATTACACATCACCATCAGAATCTTATTCATCACCGTCAGAATCTTACTCATCACCATCAGAATCTTACTCATCACCATCAGAATTTTACTCATTACCATCAGAATCTTACTCATCACCATCAGAATCTTACTCATCATCACCATCAGAATCTTACTCATCACCATCGGAATCTTACTCATTACCATCAGAATTTTACTCATCACCATCAGAATCTTACTCATTACCATCAGAATCTTACTCGTCATCACCATCAGAATCTTACTCATCACCATCAGAATGTTACTCATTACCATCAGAATCTTACTCATCATCACCATCAGAATCTTACTCATCACCATCAGAATCTTACTCATCACCATCAGAATCTTACTCAGCACCATCAGAATCTTACTCATCATCACCATCAGAATCTTACTCATCACCAATAGAATCTTACTCATCATCACCATCAGATTCTTACTCATCATCACCATCAGAATGTTACAGATCACCATCAGAATATTACTCATCACCATCAGAATCTTACTCATCAACATCAGAATGTTACTCATAAACATCAGAATGTTACACATCACCATCAGAATCTCATCATCACCATCAAAATCTTACTCATCACCATCAGAATCTTACTCATTACCATCATAATCTTACTCATCACCATCAGAATCTTACTTATTACCATCAGAATCTTACTCATCATAACCATCAGAATCTCACTCGTCATCACCATTAGAATCTTACTCATCACCATCAGAATCTTACTCATCACCATCAGAATCTTACTCATCATCACCATAAGAATCTTACACATCACCATCAGAATCTTACTCATCACCATCAGAATCTTACTCGTCACCATCAGAATCTTACTCATCATCACCATTGGAATCTTACTCATCATCACCATCAGAATCTTACTCATCACCATCAGAATCTTACTCATCATCACCATCAGAATCTTACTCATCACCATCGGATTCTTACTCATTACCATCAGAATTTTACTCATCACCATCAGAATCTTACACATTACCATCAGAATCTTACTCGTCATCACCATCAGAATCTTACTCATCACCATCAGAATGTTACTCATTACCATCAGAATCTTACTCATCATTACCATCAGAATCGTACTCATCACCATCAGAATCGTACTCATCACCATCAGAATCTTACTCAGCACCATCAGAATCTTACTCATCACCATCAGAATCTTACTCATCACCATCAGAATCTTACTCAGCACCATCAGAATCTTACTCATCATCACAATCAGAATCTTACTCATCACCAATAGAATCTTACTCATCATCACCATCAGAATCTTACTCATCACCATCAGAATGTTACTCATCACCATCAGAATGTTACACATCACCATCAGAATCTCATCATCACCATCAAAATCTTACTCATCACCATCAGAATCTTACTCATTTCCATCAGAATCTCACTCATCACCATCAGAATCTTACTCATCACAATTAGAATCTTACTCATCATCACCATCAGAATCTTACTCATTACCATCAGAATCTTACTCATCATCACCATCAGAATCTCACTCGTCATCACCATTAGAATCTTACACATCACCATCAGAATCTTACTCATCACCATCAGAATCTTACTCATCAGAATCTTACTCATCGCCATCAGAATCTTACTCATCAGAATCTTACTCTTCAATATCAGAATCTTACTCATTACCATCAGAATCTTACACATCATCACCATCAGAATCTTACTCATCACCATCAGAATCTTACTCATCATCACCATAAGAATCTTACACATCAACATCAGAATCTTACTCATCACCATCAGAATCTTACTCATCACCATCAGAATCTTACTCATCATCACCATTGGAATCTTACTCATCATCACCATCAGAATCTTACTCATCACCATCAGAATCTTACTCATCATCACCATCAGAATCTTACTCATCACCATCGGAATCTTACTCATTACCATCAGAATTTTACTCATCACCATCAGAATCTTACTCATTACCATCAGAATCTTACTCGTCATCACCATCAGAATCTTACTCATCACCATCAGAATTTTACTCATTACCATCAGAATCTTACTCATCATCACCATCAGAATCTTACTCATCACCATCAGAATCTTACTCATCACCATCAGAATCTTACTCAGCACCATCAGAATCTTACTCATCATCACCATCAGCATCTTACTCATTATCACCATCAGAATCTTACTCATCAGAATTTTACTCATCGCCATCAGAATCTTACTCATCAGAATCTTACTCATCACCATCAGAATCTTACTCATTACCATCAGAATCTTACACATCATCACCATCAGAATCTTACTCATCACCATCAGAATCTTACTCATCATCACCATAAGAATCTTACACATCACCATCAGAATCTTACTCATCACCATCAGAAACTTACTCATCACCATCAGAATCTTACTCATCATCACCATTGGAATCTTACTCATCATCACCATCAGAATCTTACTCATCACCATCAGAATCTTACTCATCATCACCATCAGAATCTTACTCATCACCATCGGAATCTTACTCATTACCATCAGAATTTTACTCATCACCATCAGAATCTTACTCATTACCATCAGAATCATACTCGTCATCACCATCAGAATCTTACTCATCACCATCAGAATGTTACTCATTACCATCAGAATCTTACTCATCATCACCATCAGAATCTTACTCATCACCATCAGAATCTTACTCATCACCATCAGAATCTTACTCAGCACCATCAGAATCTTACTCATCATCACCATCAGAATCTTACTCATCACCATCAGAATCTTACTCATCACCATCAGAATCTTACTCAGCACCATCAGAATCTTACTCATCATCACCATCAGAATCTTACTCATCACCATCAGAATGTTACTCATCACCATCAGAATGTTACACATCACCATCAGAATCTCATCATCACCATCAAAATCTTACTCATCACCATCAGAATCTTACTCATTACCATCAGAATCTTACTCATCACCATCAGAATCTTACTCATCACCATTAGAATCTTACTCATCATCACCATCAGAATCTTACTCATTACCATCAGAATCTTACTCATCATCACCATCAGAATCTCACTCGTCATCACCATTAGAATCTTACTCATCACCATCAGAATCTTACTCATCACCATCAGAATCTTACTCATCATCACCATAAGAATCTTACACACCACCATCAGAATCTTACTTATCACCATCAGAATCTTACTCATCACCATCAGAATCTTACACATCATCACCATTGAATCTTACTCATCATCACCATCAGAATCTTACTGATCATCACCTTCAACATCTTAGTCATTATCACCATCAGAATCTTACTCATCAGAATCTTACTCATCGCCATCAGAATCTTACTCATCAGAATCTTACTCATCACCATCAGAATCTTACTCATTACCATCCGAATCTTACTCATCATCACCATCAGGATCTTACTCATCACCTTCAGAATCTTACTCATCACCATCAGAATCTTACTCATCATCACCATCAGAATCTTACTCATCACCATCAGAATCTTACTCATCACCATCAGAATCTTACTCATCATCACCATCAGAATCTTACTCGCCAGAATCTTACTAATCACAATCAGCATCTTACTCATCAGAATCTTACTCATCGCCATCAGAATCTTACTCGCCAGAATCTTACTAATCACAATCAGAATCTTACTCATCAGAATCTTACTCATTGCCATCAGAATCTTACTCATCAGAATCTTACTCATCACCATCAGAATCTTACTCATTACCATCAGAATCTTACACATCATCACCATCAGAATCTTACTCATTACCATCAGCATCTTACTCATCATCACCATCAGAATATTACTCATCACCATCAGAATCTTATTCATCACCATCAGGATCTTACTCATCACCATCAGAATCTTACTCATCCTCACCATCAGAATCTCACTCGTCATCACCATTAGAATCTTACTCATCACCATCAGAATCTTACTCATCACCATCAGAATCTTACTCATCATCACCATCAGAATCTTACTCGCCAGAATCTTACTAATCACCATCAGCAGCTTACTCATTATCACCATCAGAATCTTACTCATCAGATTCTTACTCATCGCCATCAGAATCTTACTCATCAGAATCTTACTCATCACGATCAGAATCTTACTCATTACCATCAGAATCTTACACATCATAACCATCAGAATCTTAATCATTACCATCAGAATCTTACTCATCATCACCATCAGAATCTCACTCGTCATCACCATTAGAATCTTACTCATCACCATCAGAATCTTACTCATCACCATCGGAATCTTACTCATTACCATCAGAATTTTACTCATCACCATCAGAATCTTACTCATTACCATCAGAATCTTACTCGTCATCACCATCAGAATCTTACTCATCACCATCAGAATCTTACTCATCACCATCAGAATCTTACTCAGCACCATCAGAATCTTACTCATCATCACAATCAGAATCTTACTCATCACCAATAGAATCTTACTCATCATCACCATCAGAATCTTACTCATCACCATCAGAATGTTACTCATCACCATCAGAATGTTACACATCACCATCAGAATCTCATCATCACCATCAAAATCTTACTCATCACCATCAGAATCTTACTCATTACCATCAGAATCTTACTCATCACCATCAGAATCTTACTCATCACCATTAGAATCTTACTCATCATCACCATCAGAATCTTACTCATTACCATCAGAATCTTACTCATAATCACCATTAGAATCTCACTCGTCATCACCATTAGAATCTTACTCATCACCATCAGAATCTTACTCAACACCATCAGAATCTTACTCGTCATCACCATAAGACTCTTACACATCACCATCAGAATCTTACTCATCACCATCAGAATCTTACTCATCACCATCAGAATCTTACTCATCATCACCATTGGAATCTTACTCATCATCACCATCAGAATCTTACTCATCATCACCATCAGCATCTTACTCATTATCACCATCAGAATCTTACTCATCAGAATCTTACTCATCGCCATCAGAATCTTACTCATCAGAATCTTACTCTTCAATATCAGAATCTTACTCATTACCATCAGAATCTTACACATCATCACCATCAGAATCTTACTCATCACCATCAGAATCTTACTCATCATCACCATAAGAATCTTACACATCAACATCAGAATCTTACTCATCACCATCAGAATCTTACTCATCACCATCAGAATCTTACTCATCATCACCATCAGAATCTTACTCATCATCACCATCAGAATCTTACTCATCACCATCAGAATCTTACTCATCATCACCATCAGAATCTTACTCATCACCATCGGAATCTTACTCATTACCATCAGAATTTTACTCATCACCATCAGAATCTTACTCATTACCATCAGAATCTTACTCGTCATCACCATCAGAATCTTACTCATCACCATCAGAATCTTACTCAGCACCATCAGAATCTTACTCATCATCACCATCAGCATCTTACTCATTATCACCATCAGAATCTTACTCATCAGAATTTTACTCATCGCCATCAGAATCTTACTCATCAGAATCTTACTCATCACCATCAGAATCTTACTCATTACCATCAGAATCTTACACATCATCACCATCAGAATCTTACTCATCACCATCAGAATCTTACTCATCATCACCATAAGAATCTTACACATCACCATCAGAATCTTACTCATCACCATCAGAAACTTACTCATCACCATCAGAATCTTACTCATCATCACCATTGGAATCTTACTCATCATCACCATCAGAATCTTACTCATCACCATCAGAATCTTACTCATCATCACCATCAGAATCTTACTCATCACCATCGGAATCTTACTCATTACCATCAGAATTTTACTCATCACCATCAGAATCTTACTCATTACCATCAGAATCTTACTCGTCATCACCATCAGAATCTTACTCATCACCATCAGAATGTTACTCATTACCATCAGAATCTTACTCATCATCACCATCAGAATCTTACTCATCACCATCAGAATCTTACTCATCACATCAGAATCTTACTCAGCACCATCAGAATCTTACTCATCATCACCATCAGAATCTTACTCATCACCATCAGAATCTTACTCATCACCATCAGAATCTTACTCAGCACCATCAGAATCTTACTCATCATCACCATCAGAATCTTACTCATCACCATCAGAATGTTACTCATCACCATCAGAATGTTACACATCACCATCAGAATCTCATCATCACCATCAAAATCTTACTCATCACCATCAGAATCTTACTCATTACCATCAGAATCTTACTCATCACCATCAGAATCTTACTCATCACCATTAGAATCTTACTCATCATCACCATCAGAATCTTACTCATTACCATCAGAATCTTACTCATCATCACCATCAGAATCTCACTCGTCATCACCATTAGAATCTTACTCATCACCATCAGAATCTTACTCATCACCATCAGAATCTTACTCATCATCACCATAAGAATCTTACACACCACCATCAGAATCTTACTCATCACCATCAGAATCTTACTCATCACCATCAGAATCTTACTCATCATCACCATTGAATCTTACTCATCATCAACATCAGAATCTTACTCATCATCACCTTCAACATCTTAGTCATTATCACCATCAGAATCTTACTCATCAGAATCTTACTCATCGCCATCAGAATCTTACTCATCAGAATCTTACTCATCACCATCAGAATCTTACTCATTACCATCCGAATCTTACGCATCATCACCATCAGGATCTTACTCATCACCTTCAGAATCTTACTCATCACCATCAGAATCTTACTCATCATCACCATCAGAATCTTACTCATCACATCAGAATCTTACTCAGCACCATCAGAATCTTACTCATCATCACCATCAGAATCTTACTCATCACCATCAGAATCTTACTCATCACCATCAGAATCTTACTCATCATCACCATCAGAATCTTACTCATCACATCAGAATCTTACTCATCACCATCAGAATCTTACTCATCACCATCAGAATCTTACTCAGCACCATCAGAATCTTACTCATCATCACCATCAGAATCTTACTCATCACCATCAGAATGTTACTCATCACCATCAGAATGTTACACATCACCATCAGAATCTCATCATCACCATCAAAATCTTACTCATCACCATCAGAATCTTACTCATTACCATCAGAATCTTACTCATCACCATCAGAATCTTACTCATCACCATTAGAATCTTACTCATCATCACCATCAGAATCTTACTCATTACCATCAGAATCTTACTCATCATCACCATCAGAATCTCACTCGTCATCACCATTAGAATCTTACTCATCACCATCAGAATCTTACTCATCACCATCAGAATCTTACTCATCATCACCATAAGAATCTTACACACCACCATCAGAATCTTACTCATCACCATCAGAATCTTACTCATCACCATCAGAATCTTACTCATCATCACCATTGAATCTTACTCATCATCACCATCAGAATCTTACTCATCATCACCTTCAACATCTTAGTCATTATCACCATCAGAATCTTACTCATCAGAATCTTACTCATCGCCATCAGAATCTTACTCATCAGAATCTTACTCATCACCATCAGAATCTTACTCATTACCATCCGAATCTTACGCATCATCACCATCAGGATCTTACTCATCACCTTCAGAATCTTACTCATCACCATCAGAATCTTACTCATCATCACCATCAGAATCTTACTCATCACCATCAGAATCTTACTCATCACCATCAGAATCTTACTCATCATCACCATCAGAATCTTACTCGCCAGAATCTTACTAATCACAATCAGCATCTTACTCATCAGAATCTTACTCATCGCCATCAGAATCTTACTCGCCAGAATCTTACTAATCACAATCAGAATCTTACTCATCAGAATCTTACTCATCGCCATCAGAATCTTACTCATCAGAATCTTACTCATCACCATCAGAATCTTACTCATCACCATCAGAATCTTACTCATCATCACCATCAGAATCTTTCTCGCCAGAATCTTACTAATCACCATCAGCAGCTTACCCATTATCACCATCAGAATCTTACTCATCGCCATCAGAATCTTACTCATCAGAATCTTACTCATCACGATTAGAATCTTACTCATTACCATCAGAATCTTACACATCATCACCATCAGAATCTTACTCATTACCATCAGAATCTTACTCATCATCACCATCAGAATATTACTCATCACCATCAGAATCTTATTCATCACCGTCAGAATCTTACTCATTACCATCAGAGTCTTACTCATCATCACCATCAGAATCTCACTCGTCATCACCATTAGAATCTTACTCATCACCATCAGAATCTTACTCATCACCATCAGAATCTTACTCATCATCACCATCAGAATCTTTCTCGCCAGAATCTTACTAATCACCATCAGCAGCTTACCCATTATCACCATCAGAATCTTACTCATCGCCATCAGAATCTTACTCATCAGAATCTTACTCATCACGATCAGAATCTTACTCATTACCATCAGAATCTTACACATCATCACCATCAGAATCTTACTCATTACCATCAGAATCTTACTCATCATCACCATCAGAATATTACTCATCACCATCAGAATCTTATTCATCACCGTCAGAATCTTACTCATCACCATCAGAATCTTACTCATTACCATCAGATTCTTACTCATCATCACCATCAGAATCTCACTCGTCATCACCATTAGAATCTTACTCATCACCATCAGAATCTTACTCATCACCATCGGAATCTTAGTCATTACCATCAGAATTTTACTCATCACCATCAGAATCTTACTCATTACCATCAGAATCTTACTCGTCATCACCATCAGAATCTTACTCATCACCATCAGAATGTTACTCATTACCATCAGAATCTTACTCATTATCACCATCAGAATCTTACTCATCACCATCAGAATCTTACTCATCACCATCAGAATCTTACTCAGCACCATCAGAATCTTACTCATCATCACCATCAGAATCTTACTCATCACCAATAGAATCTTACTCATCATCACCATCAGAATCTTACTCATCATCACCATCAGAATGTTACAGATCAGCATCAGAATATTACTCATCACCATCAGAATCTTACTCATCACCATCAGAATGTTACTCATAACCATCAGAATGTTACACATCACCATCAGAATCTCATCATCACCATCAAAATCTTACTCATCACCATCAGAATCTTACTCATTACCATCAGAATCTTACTCATCACCATCAGAATCTTACTCATCACCATTAGAATCTTACTCATCACCATCAGAATCTTACTCATCACCATCAGAATCTTACTCATCATCACCATTGGAATCTTACTCATCATCACCATCAGAATCTTACTCATCACCATCAGAATCTTACTCATCATCACCATCAGAATCTTACTCATCACCATCGGAATCTTACTCATTACCATCAGAATTTTACTCATCACCATCAGAATCTTACTCATTACCATCAGAATCTTACTTGTCATCAACATCAGAATCTTACTCATCACCATCAGAATCTTACTCATCACCATCAGAATCTTACTCAGCACCATCAGAATCTTACTCATCATCACCATCAGCATCTTACTCATTATCACCATCAGAATCTTACTCATCAGAATTTTACTCATCGCCATCAGAATCTTACTCATCAGAATTTTACTCATCACCATCAGAATCTTACTCATTACCATCAGAATCTTACTCGTCATCACCATCAGAATCTTACTCATCACCATCAGAATGTTACTCATTACCATCAGAATCTTACTCATCATCACCATCAGAATCTTACTCATCACCATCAGAATCTTACTCATCACCATCAGAATCTTACTCAGCACCATCAGAATCTTACTCATCATCACAATCAGAATCTTACTCATCACCAATAGAATCTTACTCATCATCACCATCAGAATCTTACTCATCACCATCAGAATGTTACTCATCACCATCAGAATGTTACACATCACCATCAGAATCTCATCATCACCATCAAAATCTTACTCATCACCATCAGAATCTTACTCATTACCATCAGAATCTTACTCATCACCATCAGAATCTTACTCATCACCATTAGAATCTTACTCATCATCACCATCAGAATCTTACTCATTACCATCAGAATCTTACTCATCATCACCATTAGAATCTCACCCGTCATCACCTTTAGAATCTTACTCATCACCATCAGAATCTTACTCAACACCATCAGAATCTTACTCGTCATCACCATAAGAATCTTACACATCACCATCAGAATCTTACTCATCACCATCAGAATCTTACTCATCACCATCAGAATCTTACTCATCATCACCATTGGAATCTTACTCATCATCACCATCAGAATCTTACTCATCATCACCATCAGCATCTTACTCATTATCACCATCAGAATCTTACTCATCAGAATCTTACTCATCGCCATCAGAATCTTACTCATCAGAATCTTACTCTTCAATATCAGAATCTTACTCATTACCATCAGAATCTTACACATCATCACCATCAGAATCTTACTCATCACCATAAGAATCTTACTCATCATCACCATAAGAATCTTACACATCAACATCAGAATCTTACTCATCACCATCAGAATCTTACTCATCACCATCAGAATCTTACTCATCATCACCATTGGAATCTTACTCATCATCACCATCAGAATCTTACTCATCACCATCAGAATCTTACTCATCATCACCATCAGAATCTTACTCATCACCATCGGAATCTTACTCATTACCATCAGAATTTTACTCATCACCATCAGAATCTTACTCATTACCATCAGAATCTTACTCGTCATCACCATCAGAATCTTACTCATCACCATCAGAATCTTACTCATCACCATCAGAATCTTACTCAGCACCATCAGAATCTTACTCATCATCACCATCAGCATCTTACTCATTATCACCATCAGAATCTTACTCATCAGAATTTTACTCATTGCCATCAGAATCTTACTCATCAGAATCTTACTCATCACCATCAGAATCTTACTCATTACCATCAGAATCTTACACATCATCACCATCAGAATCTTACTCATCACCATCAGAATCTTACTCATCATCACCATAAGAATCTTACACATCACCATCAGAATCTTACTCATCACCATCAGAAACTTACTCATCACCATCAGAATCTTACCCCTCATCACCATTGGAATCTTACTCATCATCACCATCAGAATCTTACTCATCACCATCAGAATCTTACTCATCATCACCATCAGAATCTTACTCATCACCATCGGAATCTTACTCATTACCATCAGAATTTTACTCATCACCATCAGAATCTTACTCATTACCATCAGAATCTTACTCGTCATCACCATCAGAATCTTACTCATCACCATCAGAATGTTACTCATTACCATCAGAATCTTACTCATCATCACCATCAGAATCTTACTCATCACCATCAGAATCTTACTCATCACATCAGAATCTTACTCAGCACCATCAGAATCTTACTCATCATCACCATCAGAATCTTACTCATCACCATCAGAATCTTACTCATCACCATCAGAATCTTACTCAGCACCATCAGAATCTTACTCATCATCACCATCAGAATCTTACTCATCACCATCAGAATGTTACTCATTACCATCAGAATGTTACACATCACCATCAGAATCTCATCATCACCATCAAAATCTTACTCATCACCATCAGAATCTTACTCATTACCATCAGAATCTTACTCATCACCATCAGAATCTTACTCATCACCATTAGAATCTTACTCATCATCACCATCAGAATCTTACTCATTACCATCAGAATCTTACTCATCATCACCATCAGAATCTCACTCGTCATCACCATTAGAATCTTACTCATCACCATCAGAATCTTACTCATCACCATCAGAATCTTACTCATCATCACCATAAGAATCTTACACACCACCATCAGAATCTTACTCATCACCATCAGAATCTTACTCATCACCATCAGAATCTTACTCATCATCACCATTGAATCTTACTCATCATCACCATCAGAATCTTACTCATCATCACCTTCAACATCTTAGTCATTATCACCATCAGAATCTTACTCATCAGAATCTTACTCATCGCCATCAGAATCTTACTCATCAGAATCTTACTCATCACCATCAGAATCTTACTCATTACCATCCGAATCTTACGCATCATCACCATCAGGATCTTACTCATCACCTTCAGAATCTTACTCATCACCATCAGAATCTTACTCATCATCACCATCAGAATCTTACTCATCACCATCAGAATCTTACTCATCACCATCAGAATCTTACTCATCATCACCATCAGAATCTTACTCGCCAGAATCTTACTAATCACAATCAGCATCTTACTCATCAGAATCTTACTCATCGCCATCAGAATCTTACTCGCCAGAATCTTACTAATCACAATCAGAATCTTACTCATCAGAATCTTACTCATCGCCATCAGAATCTTACTCATCAGAATCTTACTCATCACCATCAGAATCTTACTCATCACCATCAGAATCTTACTCATCATCACCATCAGAATCTTTCTCGCCAGAATCTTACTAATCACCATCAGCAGCTTACCCATTATCACCATCAGAATCTTACTCATCGCCATCAGAATCTTACTCATCAGAATCTTACTCATCACGATTAGAATCTTACTCATTACCATCAGAATCTTACACATCATCACCATCAGAATCTTACTCATTACCATCAGAATCTTACTCATCATCACCATCAGAATATTACTCATCACCATCAGAATCTTATTCATCACCGTCAGAATCTTACTCATTACCATCAGAGTCTTACTCATCATCACCATCAGAATCTCACTCGTCATCACCATTAGAATCTTACTCATCACCATCAGAATCTTACTCATCACCATCAGAATCTTACTCATCATCACCATCAGAATTTTTCTCGCCAGAATCTTACTAATCACCATCAGCAGCTTACCCATTATCACCATCAGAATCTTACTCATCGCCATCAGAATCTTACTCATCAGAATCTTACTCATCACGATCAGAATCTTACTCATTACCATCAGAATCTTACACATCATCACCATCAGAATCTTACTCATTACCATCAGAATCTTACTCATCATCACCATCAGAATATTACTCATCACCATCAGAATCTTATTCATCACCGTCAGAATCTTACTCATCACCATCAGAATCTTACTCATTACCATCAGAGTCTTACTCATCATCACCATCAGAATCTCACTCGTCATCACCATTAGAATCTTACTCATCACCATCAGAATCTTACTCATCACCATCGGAATCTTAGTCATTACCATCAGAATTTTACTCATCACCATCAGAATCTTACTCATTACCATCAGAATCTTACTCGTCATCACCATCAGAATCTTACTCATCACCATCAGAATGTTACTCATTACCATCAGAATCTTACTCATTATCACCATCAGAATCTTACTCATCACCATCAGAATCTTACTCATCACCATCAGAATCTTACTCAGCACCATCAGAATCTTACTCATCATCACCATCAGAATCTTACTCATCACCAATAGAATCTTACTCATCATCACCATCAGAATCTTACTCATCATCACCATCAGAATGTTACAGATCACCATCAGAATATTACTCATCACCATCAGAATCTTACTCATCACCATCAGAATGTTACTCATAACCATCAGAATGTTACACATCACCATCAGAATCTCATCATCACCATCAAAATCTTACTCATCACCATCAGAATCTTACTCATTACCATCAGAATCTTACTCATCACCATCAGAATCTTACTCATCACCATTAGAATCTTACTCATCACCATCAGAATCTTACTCATCACCATCAGAATCTTACTCATCATCACCATTGGAATCTTACTCATCATCACCATCAGAATCTTACTCATCACCATCAGAATCTTACTCATCATCACCATCAGAATCTTACTCATCACCATCGGAATCTTACTCATTACCATCAGAATTTTACTCATCACCATCAGAATCTTACTCATTACCATCAGAATCTTACTCGTCATCAACATCAGAATCTTACTCATCACCATCAGAATCTTACTCATCACCATCAGAATCTTACTCAGCACCATCAGAATCTTACTCATCATCACCATCAGCATCTTACTCATTATCACCATCAGAATCTTACTCATCAGAATTTTACTCATCGCCATCAGAATCTTACTCATCAGAATCTTACTCATCACCATCAGAATCTTACTCATTACCATCAGAATCTTACACATCATCACCATCAGAATCTTACTCATCACCATCAGAATCTTACTCATCATCACCATAAGAATCTTACACATCACCATCAGAATCTTACTCATCACCATCAGAAACTTACTCATCACCATCAGAATCTTACTCATCATCACCATTGGAATCTTACTCTTCATCACCATCAGAATCTTACTCATCACCATCAGAATCTTACTCATCATCACCATCAGAATCTTACTCATCACCATCGGAATCTTACTCATTACCATCAGAATTTTACTCATCACCATCAGAATCTTACTCATTACCATCAGAATCTTACTCGTCATCACCATCAGAATCTTACTCATCACCATCAGAATGTTACTCATTACCATCAGAATCTTACTCATCATCACCATCAGAATCTTACTCATCACCATCAGAATCTTACTCATCACATCAGAATCTTACTCAGCACCATCAGAATCTTACTCATCATCACCATCAGAATCTTACTCATCACCATCAGAATCTTACTCATCACCATCAGAATCTTACTCAGCACCATCAGAATCTTACTCATCATCACCATCAGAATCTTACTCATCACCATCAGAATGTTACTCATCACCATCAGAATGTTACACATCACCATCAGAATCTCATCATCACCATCAAAATCTTACTCATCACCATCAGAATCTTACTCATTACCATCAGAATCTTACTCATCACCATCAGAATCTTACTCATCACCATTAGAATCTTACTCATCATCACCATCAGAATCTTACTCATTACCATCAGAATCTTACTCATCATCACCATCAGAATCTCACTCGTCATCACCATTAGAATCTTACTCATCACCATCAGAATCTTACTCATCACCATCAGAATCTTACTCATCATCACCATAAGAATCTTACACACCACCATCAGAATCTTACTCATCACCATCAGAATCTTACTCATCACCATCAGAATCTTACTCATCATCACCATTGAATCTTACTCATCATCACCATCAGAATCTTACTCATCATCACCTTCAACATCTTAGTCATTATCACCATCAGAATCTTACTCATCAGAATCTTACTCATCGCCATCAGAATCTTACTCATCAGAATCTTACTCATCACCATCAGAATCTTACTCATTACCATCCGAATCTTACGCATCATCACCATCAGGATCTTACTCATCACCTTCAGAATCTTACTCATCACCATCAGAATCTTACTCATCATCACCATCAGAATCTTACTCATCACCATCAGAATCTTACTCATCACCATCAGAATCTTACTCATCATCACCATCAGAATCTTACTCGCCAGAATCTTACTAATCACAATCAGCATCTTACTCATCAGAATCTTACTCATCGCCATCAGAATCTTACTCGCCAGAATCTTACTAATCACAATCAGAATCTTACTCATCAGAATCTTACTCATCGCCATCAGAATCTTACTCATCAGAATCTTACTCATCACCATCAGAATCTTACTCATCGCCATCAGAATCTTACTCATCAGAATCTTACTCATCACCATCAGAATCTTACTCATTACCATCAGAATCTTACTCATCAGAATCTTACTCATCACCATCAGAATCTTACTCATTACCATCAGAATCTTACACATCATCACCATCAGAATCTTACTCATTACCATCAGCATCTTACTCATCATCACCATCAGAATATTACTCATCACCATCAGAATCTTATTCATCACCGTCAGAATCTTAATCATCACCATCAGAATCTTACTCATCATCTCCATCCGAATCTTACTCATCATCACCATCAGGATCTTACTCATCACCATCAGAATCTTACTCATCCTCACCATCAGAATCTCACTCGTCATCACCATTAGAATCTTACTCATCACCATCAGAATCTTACTCATCACCATCAGAATCTTACTCATCATCACCATCAGAATCTTTCTCGCCAGAATCTTACTAATCACCATCAGCAGCTTACCCATTATCACCATCAGAATCTTACTCATCGCCATCAGAATCTTACTCATCAGAATCTTACTCATCACGATCAGAATCTTACTCATTACCATCAGAATCTTACACATCATCACCATCAGAATCTTACTCATTACCATCAGAATCTTACTCATCATCACCATCAGAATATTACTCATCACCATCAGAATCTTATTCATCACCGTCAGAATCTTACTCATCACCATCAGAATCTTACTCATTACCATCAGAGTCTTACTCATCATCACCATCAGAATCTCACTCGTCATCACCATTAGAATCTTACTCATCACCATCAGAATCTTACTCATCACCATCAGAATCTTACTCATCATCACCATCAGAATCTTTCTCGCCAGAATCTTACTAATCACCATCAGCAGCTTACCCATTATTAACATCAGAATCTTACTCATCGCCATCAGAATCTTACTCATCAGAATCTTACTCATCACGATCAGAATCTTACTCATTACCATCAGAATCTTACACATCATCACCATCAGAATCTTACTCATTACCATCAGAATCTTACTCATCATCACCATCAGAATATTACTCATCACCATCAGAATCTTATTCATCACCGTCAGAATCTTACTCATAACCATCAGAATCTTACTCATTACCATCAGAGTCTTACTCATCATCACCATCAGAATCTCACTCGTCATCACCATTAGAATCTTACTCATCACCATCAGAATCTTACTCATCACCATCGGAATCTTAGTCATTACCATCAGAATTTTACTCATCACCATTAGAATCTTACTCATTACCATCAGAATCTTACTCGTCATTACCATCAGAATCTTACTCATTATCACCATCAGAATCTTACTCATCACCATCAGAATCTTACTCATCACCATCAGAATCTTACTCAGCACCATCAGAATCTTACTCATCATCACCATCAGAATCTTACTCATCACCAATAGAATCTTACTCATCATCACCATCAGAATCTTACTCATCATCACCATCAGAATGTTACAGATCACCATCAGAATATTACTCATCACCATCAGAATCTTACTCATCACCATCAGAATGTTACTCATAACCATCAGAATGTTACACATCACCATCAGAATCTCATCATCACCATCAAAATCTTACTCATCACCATCAGAATCTTACTCATTACCATCAGAATCTTACTCATCACCATCAGAATCTTACTCATTACCATTAGAATCTTACTCATCATCACCATCAGAATCTTACTCATTACCATCAGAATCTTACTCATCATCACCATCAGAATCTCACTCGTCATCACCATCAGAATCTTACTCATTACCATCAGAATCTTACTCATCACCATCAGAATCTTATTCATCACCATCAGAATCTTACTCATCATCACCATAAGAATCTTACACATCACCATCAGAATCTTACTCATCACCATCAGAATCTTACTCGTCACCATCAGAATCTTACTCATCATCACCATTGGAATCTTACTCAACATCACCATCAGAATCTTACTCATCACCATCAGAATCTTACTCATCATCACCATCAGAATCTTACTCATCACCATCGGATTCTTACTCATTACCATCAGAATTTTACTCATCACCATCAGAATCTTACTCATTACCATCAGAATCTTACTCGTCATCACCATCAGAATCTTACTCATCACCATCAGAATGTTACTCATTACCATCAGAATCTTACTCATCATCACCATCAGAATCTTACTCATCATCACCATCAGAATCTCACTCGTCATCACCATCAGAATCTCACTCGTCATCACCATTAGAATCTTACACATCACCATCAGAATCTTACTCATCACCATCAGAATCTTACTCATCAGAATCTTACTCATCGCCATCAGAATCTTACTCATCAGAATCTTACTCTTCAATATCAGAATCTTACTCATTACCATCAGAATCTTACACATCATCACCATCAGAATCTTACTCATCACCATCAGAATCTTACTCATCATCACCATAAGAATCTTACACATCAACATCAGAATCTTACTCATCACCATCAGAATCTTACTCATCACCATCAGAATCTTACTCATCATCACCATTGGAATCTTACTCATCATCACCATCAGAATCTTACTCATCACCATCAGAATCTTACTCATCATCACCATCAGAATCTTACTCATCACCATCGGAATCTTACTCATTACCATCAGAATTTTACTCATCACCATCAGAATCTCACTCGTCATCACCATTAGAATCTTACTCATCACCATCAGAATCTTACTCATCACCATCAGAATCTTACTCATCATCACCATAAGAATCTTACACACCACCATCAGAATCTTACTTATCACCATCAGAATCTTACTCATCACCATCAGAATCTTACTCATCATCACCATTGAATCTTACTCATCATCACCATCAGAATCTTACTCATCATCACCTTCAACATCTTAGTCATTATCACCATCAGAATCTTACTCATCAGAATCTTACTCATCGCCATCAGAATCTTACTCATCAGAATCTTACTCATCACCATCAGAATCTTACTCATTACCATCCGAATCTTACTCATCATCACCATCAGGATCTTACTCATCACCTTCAGAATCTTACTCATCACCATCAGAATCTTACTCATCATCACCATCAGAATCTTACTCATCACCATCAGAATCTTACTCATCACCATCAGAATCTTACTCATCATCACCATCAGAATCTTACTCGCCAGAATCTTACTAATCACAATCAGCATCTTACTCATCAGAATCTTACTCATCGCCATCAGAATCTTACTCGCCAGAATCTTACTAATCACAATCAGAATCTTACTCATCAGAATCTTACTCATTGCCATCAGAATCTTACTCATCAGAATCTTACTCATCACCATCAGAATCTTACTCATTACCATCAGAATCTTACACATCATCACCATCAGAATCTTACTCATTACCATCAGCATCTTACTCATCATCACCATCAGAATATTACTCATCACCATCAGAATCTTATTCATCACCATCAGGATCTTACTCATCACCATCAAAATCTCACTCATCCTCACCATCAGAATCTCACTCGTCATCACCATTAGAATCTTACTCATCACCATCAGAATCTTACTCATCACCATCAGAATCTTACTCATCATCACCATCAGAATCTTACTCGCCAGAATCTTACTAATCACCATCAGCAGCTTACTCATTATCACCATCAGAATCTTACTCATCAGATTCTTACTCATCGCCATCAGAATCTTACTCATCAGAATCTTACTCATCACGATCAGAATCTTACTCATTACCATCAGAATCTTACACATCATAACCATCAGAATCTTAATCATTACCATCAGAATCTTACTCATCATCACCATCAGAATATTACTCATCACCATCAGAATCTTATTCATCACCGTCAGAATCTTACTCATCACCATCAGAATCTTACTCATTACCATCAGAATCTTACTCATCATCACCATCAGAATCTCACTCGTCATCACCATTAGAATCTTACTCATCACCATCAGAATCTTACTCATCACCATCAGAATCTTACTCATTACCATCAGAATTTTACTCATCACCATCAGAATCTTACTCATTACCATCAGAATCTTACTCGTCATCACCATCAGAATCTTACTCATCACCATCAGAATGTTACTCATTACCATCAGAATCTTACTCATCATCACCATCAGAATCTTACTCATCACCATCAGAATCTTACTCATCACCATCAGAATCTTACTCAGCACCATCAGAATCTTACTCATCATCACAATCAGAATCTTACTCATCACCAATAGAATCTTACTCATCATCACCATCAGAATCTTACTCATCACCATCAGAATGTTACTCATCACCATCAGAATGTTACACATCACCATCAGAATCTCATCATCACCATCAAAATCTTACTCATCACCATCAGAATCTTACTCATTACCATCAGAATCTTACTCATCACCATCAGAATCTTACTCATCACCATTAGAATCTTACTCATCATCACCATCAGAATCTTACTCATTACCATCAGAATCTTACTCATCATCACCATTAGAATCTCACTCGTCATCACCATTAGAATCTTACTCATCACCATCAGAATCTTACTCAACACCATCAGAATCTTACTCGTCATCACCATAAGAATCTTACACATCACCATCAGAATCTTACTCATCACCATCAGAATCTTACTCATCACCATCAGAATCTTACTCATCATCACCATTGGAATCTTACTCATCATCACCATCAGAATCTTACTCATCATCACCATCAGCATCTTACTCATTATCACCATCAGAATCTTACTCATCAGAATCTTACTCATCGCCATCAGAATCTTACTCATCAGAATCTTACTCTTCAATATCAGAATCTTACTCATTACCATCAGAATCTTACACATCATCACCATCAGAATCTTACTCATCACCATCAGAATCTTACTCATCATCACCATAAGAATCTTACACATCAACATCAGAATCTTACTCATCACCATCAGAATCTTACTCATCACCATCAGAATCTTACTCATCATCACCATTGGAATCTTACTCATCATCACCATCAGAATCTTACTCATCACCATCAGAATCTTACTCATCATCACCATCAGAATCTTACTCATCACCATCGGAATCTTACTCATTACCATCAGAATTTTACTCATCACCATCAGAATCTTACTCATTACCATCAGAATCTTACTCGTCATCACCATCAGAATCTTACTCATCACCATCAGAATCTTACTCATCACCATCAGAATCTTACTCAGCACCATCAGAATCTTACTCATCATCACCATCAGCATCTTACTCATTATCACCATCAGAATCTTACTCATCAGAATTTTACTCATCGCCATCAGAATCTTACTCATCAGAATCTTACTCATCACCATCAGAATCTTACTCATTACCATCAGAATTTTACACATCATCACCATCAGAATCTTACTCATCACCATCAGAATCTTACTCATCATCACCATAAGAATCTTACACATCACCATCAGAATCTTACTCATCACCATCAGAAACTTACTCATCACCATCAGAATCTTACTCATCATCACCATTGGAATCTTACTCATCATCACCATCAGAATCTTACTCATCACCATCAGAATCTTACTCATCATCACCATCAGAATCTTACTCATCACCATCGGAATCTTACTCATTACCATCAGAATTTTACTCATCACCATCAGAATCTTACTCATTACCATCAGAATCTTACTCGTCATCACCATCAGAATCTTACTCATCACCATCAGAATGTTACTCATTACCATCAGAATCTTACTCATCATCACCATCAGAATCTTACTCATCACCATCAGAATCTTACTCATCACATCAGAATCTTACTCAGCACCATCAGAATCTTACTCATCATCACCATCAGAATCTTACTCATCACCATCAGAATCTTACTCATCACCATCAGAATCTTACTCAGCACCAATAGAATCTTACTCATCATCACCATCAGAATCTTACTCATCACCATCAGAATGTTACTCATCACCATCAGAATGTTACACATCACCATCAGAATCTCATCATCACCATCAAAATCTTACTCATCACCATCAGAATCTTACTCATTACCATCAGAATCTTACTCATCACCATCAGAATCTTACTCATCACCATTAGAATCTTACTCATCATCACCATCAGAATCTTACTCATTACCATCAGAATCTTACTCATCATCACCATCAGAATCTCACTCGTCATCACCATTAGAATCTTACTCATCACCATCAGAATCTTACTCATCACCATCAGAATCTTACTCATCATCACCATAAGAATCTTACACACCACCATCAGAATCTTACTCATCACCATCAGAATCTTACTCATCACCATCAGAATCTTACTCATCATCACCATTGAATCTTACTCATCATCACCATCAGAATCTTACTCATCATCACCTTCAACATCTTAGTCATTATCACCATCAGAATCTTACTCATCAGAATCTTACTCATCGCCATCAGAATCTTACTCATCAGAATCTTACTCATCACCATCAGAATCTTACTCATTACCATCCGAATCTTACGCATCATCACCATCAGGATCTTACTCATCACCTTCAGAATCTTACTCATCACCATCAGAATCTTACTCATCATCACCATCAGAATCTTACTCATCACCATCAGAATCTTACTCATCACCATCAGAATCTTACTCATCATCACCATCAGAATCTTACTCGCCAGAATCTTACTAATCACAATCAGCATCTTACTCATCAGAATCTTACTCATCGCCATCAGAATCTTACTCGCCAGAATCTTACTAATCACAATCAGAATCTTACTCATCAGAATCTTACTCATCGCCATCAGAATCTTACTCATCAGAATCTTACTCATCACCATCAGAATCTTACTCATCACCATCAGAATCTTACTCATCATCACCATCAGAATCTTTCTCGCCAGAATCTTACTAATCACCATCAGCAGCTTACCCATTATCACCATCAGAATCTTACTCATCGCCATCAGAATCTTACTCATCAGAATCTTACTCATCACGATTAGAATCTTACTCATTACCATCAGAATCTTACACATCATCACCATCAGAATCTTACTCATTACCATCAGAATCTTACTCATCATCACCATCAGAATATTACTCATCACCATCAGAATCTTATTCATCACCGTCAGAATCTTACTCATTACCATCAGAGTCTTACTCATCATCACCATCAGAATCTCACTCGTCATCACCATTAGAATCTTACTCATCACCATCAGAATCTTACTCATCACCATCAGAATCTTACTCATCATCACCATCAGAATCTTTCTCGCCAGAATCTTACTAATCACCATCAGCAGCTTACCCATTATCACCATCAGAATCTTACTCATCGCTATCAGAATCTTACTCATCAGAATCTTACTCATCACGATCAGAATCTTACTCATTACCATCAGAATCTTACACATCATCACCATCAGAATCTTACTCATTACCATCAGAATCTTACTCATCATCACCATCAGAATATTACTCATCACCATCAGAATCTTATTCATCACCGTCAGAATCTTACTCATCACCATCAGAATCTTACTCATTACCATCAGAGTCTTACTCATCATCACCATCAGAATCTCACTCGTCATCACCATTAGAATCTTACTCATCACCATCAGAATCTTACTCATCACCATCGGAATCTTAGTCATTACCATCAGAATTTTACTCAGCACCATCAGAATCTTACTCATTACCATCAGAATCTTACTCGTCATCACCATCAGAATCTTACTCATCACCATCAGAATGTTACTCATTACCATCTGAATCTTACTCATTATCACCATCAGAATCTTACTCATCACCATCAGAATCTTACTCATCACCATCAGAATCTTACTCAGCACCATCAGAATCTTACTCATCATCACCATCAGAATCTTACTCATCACCAATAGAATCGTACTCATCATCACCATCAGAATCTTACTCATCATCACCATCAGAATGTTACAGATCACCATCAGAATATTACTCATCACCATCAGAATCTTACTCATCACCATCAGAATGTTACTCATAACCATCAGAATGTTACACATCACCATCAGAATCTCATCATCACCATCAAAATCTTACTCATCACCATCAGAATCTTACTCATTACCATCAGAATCTTACTCATCACCATCAGAATCTTACTCATCACCATTAGAATCTTACTCATCACCATCAGAATCTTACTCATCACCATCAGAATCTTACTCATCATCACCATTGGAATCTTACTCATCATCACCATCAGAATCTTACTCATCACCATCAGAATCTTACTCATCATCACCATCAGAATCTTACTCATCACCATCGGAATCTTACTCATTACCATCAGAATTTTACTCATCACCATCAGAATCTTACTCATTACCATGAGAATCTTACTCGTCATCAACATCAGAATCTTACTCATCACCATCAGAATCTTACTCATCACCATCAGAAGCTTACTCAGCACCATCAGAATCTTACTCATCATCACCATCAGCATCTTACTCATTATCACCATCAGAATCTTACTCATCAGAATTTTACTCATCGCCATCAGAATCTTACTCATCAGAATCTTACTCATCACCATCAGAATCTTACTCATTACCATCAGAATCTTACACATCATCACCATCAGAATCTTACTCATCACCATCAGAATCTTACTCATCATCACCATAAGAATCTTACACATCACCATCAGAATCTTACTCATCACCATCAGAAACTTACTCATCACCATCAGAATCTTACTCATCATCACCATTGGAATCTTACTCATCATCACCATCAGAATCTTACTCATCACCATCAGAATCTTACTCATCATCACCATCAGAATCTTACTCATCACCATCGGAATCTTACTCATTACCATCAGAATTTTACTCATCACCATCAGAATCTTACTCATTACCATCAGAATCTTACTCGTCATCACCATCAGAATCTTACTCATCACCATCAGAATGTTACTCATTACTATCAGAATCTTACTCATCATCACCATCAGAATCTTACTCATCACCATCAGAATCTTACTCATCACATCAGAATCTTACTCAGCACCATCAGAATCTTACTCATCATCACCATCAGAATCTTACTCATCACCATCAGAATCTTACTCATCACCATCAGAATCTTACTCAGCACCATCAGAATCTTACTCATCATCACCATCAGAATCTTACTCATCACCATCAGAATGTTACTCATCACCATCAGAATGTTACACATCACCATCAGAATCTCATCATCACCATCAAAATCTTACTCATCACCATCAGAATCTTACTCATTACCATCAGAATCTTACTCATCACCATCAGAATCTTACTCATCACCATTAGAATCTTACTCATCATCACCATCAGAATCTTACTCATTACCATCAGAATCTTACTCATCATCACCATCAGAATCTCACTCGTCATCACCATTAGAATCTTACTCATCACCATCAGAATCTTACTCATCACCATCGGAATCTTACTCATTACCATCAGAATTTTACTCATCACCATCAGAATCTTACTCATTACCATCAGAATCTTACTCGTCATCACCATCAGAATCTTACTCATCACCATCAGAATGTTACTCATCACATCAGAATCTTACTCAGCACCATCAGAATCTTACTCATCATCACCATCAGAATCTTACTCATCACCATCAGAATCTTACTCATCACCATCAGAATCTTACTCAGCACCATCAGAATCTTACTCATCATCACCATCAGAATCTTACTCATCACCATCAGAATGTTACTCATCACCATCAGAATGTTACACATCACCATCAGAATCTCATCATCACCATCAAAATCTTACTCATCACCATCAGAATCTTACTCATTACCATCAGAATCTTACTCATCACCATCAGAATCTTACTCATCACCATTAGAATCTTACTCATCATCACCATCAGAATCTTACTCATTACCATCAGAATCTTACTCATCATCACCATCAGAATCTCACTCGTCATCACCATTAGAATCTTACTCATCACCATCAGAATCTTACTCATCACCATCAGAATCTTACTCATCATCACCATAAGAATCTTACACACCACCATCAGAATCTTACTCATCACCATCAGAATCTTACTCATCACCATCAGAATCTTACTCATCATCACCATTGAATCTTACTCATCATCACCATCAGAATCTTACTCATCATCACCTTCAACATCTTAGTCATTATCACCATCAGAATCTTACTCATCAGAATCTTACTCATCGCCATCAGAATCTTACTCATCAGAATCTTACTCATCACCATCAGAATCTTACTCATTACCATCCGAATCTTACGCATCATCACCATCAGGATCTTACTCATCACCTTCAGAATCTTACTCATCACCATCAGAATCTTACTCATCATCACCATCAGAATCTTACTCATCACCATCAGAATCTTACTCATCACCATCAGAATCTTACTCATCATCACCATCAGAATCTTACTCGCCAGAATCTTACTAATCACAATCAGCATCTTACTCATCAGAATCTTACTCATCGCCATCAGAATCTTACTCGCCAGAATCTTACTAATCACAATCAGAATCTTACTCATCAGAATCTTACTCATCGCCATCAGAATCTTACTCATCAGAATCTTACTCATCACCATCAGAATCTTACTCATTACCATCAGCATCTTACTCATCATCACCATCAGAATATTACTCATCACCATCAGAATCTTATTCATCACCGTCAGAATCTTAATCATCACCATCAGAATCTTACTCATCATCTCCATCCGAATCTTACTCATCATCACCATCAGGATCTTACTCATCACCATCAGAATCTTACTCATCCTCACCATCAGAATCTCACTCGTCATCACCATTAGAATCTTACTCATCACCATCAGAATCTTACTCATCACCATCAGAATCTTACTCATCATCACCATCAGAATCTTTCTCGCCAGAATCTTACTAATCACCATCAGCAGCTTACCCATTATCACCATCAGAATCTTACTCATCGCCATCAGAATCTTACTCATCAGAATCTTACTCATCACGATCAGAATCTTACTCATTACCATCAGAATCTTACACATCATCACCATCAGAATCTTACTCATTACCATCAGAATCTTACTCATCATCACCATCAGAATATTACTCATCACCATCAGAATCTTATTCATCACCGTCAGAATCTTACTCATCACCATCAGAATCTTACTCATTACCATCAGAGTCTTACTCATCATCACCATCAGAATCTCACTCGTCATCACCATTAGAATCTTACTCATCACCATCAGAATCTTACTCATCACCATCAGAATCTTACTCATCATCACCATCAGAATCTTTCTCGCCAGAATCTTACTAATCACCATCAGCAGCTTACCCATTATCACCATCAGAATCTTACTCATCGCCATCAGAATCTTACTCATCAGAATCTTACTCATCACGATCAGAATCTTACTCATTACCATCAGAATCTTACACATCATCACCATCAGAATCTTACTCATTACCATCAGAATCTTACTCATCATCACCATCAGAATATTACTCATCACCATCAGAATCTTATTCATCACCGTCAGAATCTTACTCATCACCATCAGAATCTTACTCATTACCATCAGAGTCTTACTCACCATCACCATCAGAATCTCACTCGTCATCACCATTAGAATCTTACTCATCACCATCAGAATCTTACTCATCACCATCGGAATCTTAGTCATTACCATCAGAATTTTACTCATCACCATCAGAATCTTACTCAGCACCATCAGAATCTTACTCATCATCACCATCAGAATCTTACTCATCACCAATAGAATCTTACTCATCATCACCATCAGAATCTTACTCATCATCACCATCAGAATGTTACAGATCACCATCAGAATATTACTCATCACCATCAGAATCTTACTCATCACCATCAGAATGTTACTCATAACCATCAGAATGTTACACATCACCATCAGAATCTCATCATCACCATCAAAATCTTACTCATCACCATCAGAATCTTACTCATCATCTCCATCCGAATCTTACTCATCATCACCATCAGGATCTTACTCATCACCATCAGAATCTTACTCATCCTCACCATCAGAATCTCACTCGTCATCACCATTAGAATCTTACTCATCACCATCAGAATCTTACTCATCACCATCAGAATCTTACTCATCATCACCATCAGAATCTTTCTCGCCAGAATCTTACTAATCACCATCAGCAGCTTACCCATTATCACCATCAGAATCTTACTCATCGCCATCAGAATCTTACTCATCAGAATCTTACTCATCACGATCAGAATCTTACTCATTACCATCAGAATCTTACACATCATCACCATCAGAATCTTACTCATTACCATCAGAATCTTACTCATCATCACCATCAGAATATTACTCATCACCATCAGAATCTTATTCATCACCGTCAGAATCTTACTCATCACCATCAGAATCTTACTCATTACCATCAGAGTCTTACTCATCATCACCATCAGAATCTCACTCGTCATCACCATTAGAATCTTACTCATCACCATCAGAATCTTACTCATCACCATCAGAATCTTACTCATCATCACCATCAGAATCTTTCTCGCCAGAATCTTACTAATCACCATCAGCAGCTTACCCATTATCACCATCAGAATCTTACTCATCGCCATCAGAATCTTACTCATCAGAATCTTACTCATCACGATCAGAATCTTACTCATTACCATCAGAATCTTACACATCATCACCATCAGAATCTTACTCATTACCATCAGAATCTTACTCATCATCACCATCAGAATATTACTCATCACCATCAGAATCTTATTCATCACCGTCAGAATCTTACTCATCACCATCAGAATCTTACTCATTACCATCAGAGTCTTACTCATCATCACCATCAGAATCTCACTCGTCATCACCATTAGAATCTTACTCATCACCATCAGAATCTTACTCATCACCATCGGAATCTTAGTCATTACCATCAGAATTTTACTCATCACCATCAGAATCTTACTCATTACCATCAGAATCTTACTCGTCATTACCATCAGAATCTTACTCATTATCACCATCAGAATCTTACTCATCACCATCAGAATCTTACTCATCACCATCAGAATCTTACTCAGCACCATCAGAATCTTACTCATCATCACCATCAGAATCTTACTCATCACCAATAGAATCTTACTCATCATCACCATCAGAATCTTACTCATCATCACCATCAGAATGTTACAGATCACCATCAGAATATTACTCATCACCATCAGAATCTTACTCATCACCATCAGAATGTTACTCATAACCATCAGAATGTTACACATCACCATCAGAATCTCATCATCACCATCAAAATCTTACTCATCACCATCAGAATCTTACTCATTACCATCAGAATCTTACTCATCACCATCAGAATCTTACTCATCACCATTAGAATCTTACTCATCATCACCATCAGAATCTTACTCATTACCATCAGAATCTTACTCATCATCACCATCAGAATCTCACTCGTCATCACCATCAGAATCTTACTCATTACCATCAGAATCTTACTCATCACCATCAGAATCTTACTCATCACCATCAGAATCTTACTCATCATCACCATAAGAATCTTACACATCACCATCAGAATCTTACTCATCACCATCAGAATCTTACTCGTCACCATCAGAATCTTACTCATCATCACCATTGGAATCTTACTCAACATCACCATCAGAATCTTACTCATCACCATCAGAATCTTACTCATCATCACCATCAGAATCTTACTCATCACCATCGGATTCTTACTCATTACCATCAGAATTTTACTCATCACCATCAGAATCTTACTCATTACCATCAGAATCTTACTCGTCATCACCATCAGAATCTTACTCATCACCATCAGAATGTTACTCATTACCATCAGAATCTTACTCATCATCACCATCAGAATCTTACTCATCATCACCATCAGAATCTCACTCGTCATCACCATCAGAATCTCACTCGTCATCACCATTAGAATCTTACACATCACCATCAGAATCTTACTCATCACCATCAGAATCTTACTCATCAGAATCTTACTCATCGCCATCAGAATCTTACTCATCAGAATCTTACTCTTCAATATCAGAATCTTACTCATTACCATCAGAATCTTACACATCATCACCATCAGAATCTTACTCATCACCATCAGAATCTTACTCATCATCACCATAAGAATCTTACACATCAACATCAGAATCTTACTCATCACCATCAGAATCTTACTCATCACCATCAGAATCTTACTCATCATCACCATTGGAATCTTACTCATCATCACCATCAGAATCTTACTCATCACCATCAGAATCTTACTCATCATCACCATCAGAATCTTACTCATCACCATCGGAATCTTACTCATTACCATCAGAATTTTACTCATCACCATCAGAATCTTACTCATTACCATCAGAATCTTACTCGTCATCACCATCAGAATCTTACTCATCACCATCAGAATGTTACTCATTACCATCAGAATCTTACTCATCATCACCATCAGAACCTTACTCATCACCATCAGAATCTTACTCATCACCATCAGAATCTTACTCAGCACCATCAGAATCTTACTCATCATCACCATCAGCATCTTACTCATTATCACCATCAGAATCTTACTCATCAGAATTTTACTCATCGCCATCAGAATCTTACTCATCAGAATCTTACTCATCACCATCAGAATCTTACTCATTACCATCAGAATCTTACACATCATCACCATCAGAATCTTACTCATCACCATCAGAATCTTACTCATCATCACCATAAGAATCTTACACATCACCATCAGAATCTTACTCATCACCATCAGAAACTTACTCATCACCATCAGAATCTTACTCATCATCACCATTGGAATCTTACTCATCATCACCATCAGAATCTTACTCATCACCATCAGAATCTTACTAATCATCACCATCAGAATCTTACTCATCACCATCGGAATCTTACTCATTACCATCAGAATTTTACTCATCACCATCAGAATCTTACTCATTACCATCAGAATCTTACTCGTCATCACCATCAGAATCTTACTCATCACCATCAGAATGTTACTCATTACCATCAGAATCTTACTCATCATCACCATCAGAATCTTACTCATCACCATCAGAAACTTACTCATCACCATCAGAATCTTACTCAGCACCATCAGAATCTTACTCATCATCACCATCAGAATCTTACTCATCACCATCAGAATCTTACTCATCACCATCAGAATCTTACTCAGCACCATCAGAATCTTACTCATCATCACCATCAGAATCTTACTCATCACCATCAGAATGTTACTCATCACCATCAGAATGTTACACATCACCATCAGAATCTCATCATCACCATCAAAATCTTACTCATCACCATCAGAATCTTACTCATTACCATCAGAATCTTACTCATCATCACCATCAGAATCTCACTCATCATCACCATTAGAATCTTACTCATCACCATCAGAATCTTACTCATCACCATCAGAATCTTACTCATCATCACCATAATAATCTTACACACCACCATCAGAATCTTACTTATCACCATCAGAATCTTACTCATCACCATCAGAATCTTACTCATCATCACCATTGAATCTTACTCATCATCACCATCAGAATCTTACTCATCATCACCTTCAACATCTTAGTCATTATCACCATCAGAATCTTACTCATCATAATCTTACTCATCGCCATCAGAATCTTACTCATCAGAATCTTACTCATCACCATCAGAATCTTACTCATTACCATCCGAATCTTACTCATCATCACCATCAGGATCTTACTCATCACCTTCAGAATCTTACTCATCACCATCAGAATCTTACTCATCATCACCATCAGAATCTTACTCATCACCATCAGAATCTTACTCATCACCATCAGAATCTTACTCATCATCACCATCAGAATCTTACTCGCCAGAATCTTACTAATCACAATCAGCATCTTACTCATCAGAATCTTACTCATCGCCATCAGAATCTTACTCGCCAGAATCTTACTAATCACAATCAGAATCTTACTCATCAGAATCTTACTCATCGCCATCAGAATCTTACTCATCAGAATCTTACTCATCACCATCAGAATCTTACTCATTACCATCAGAATCTTACACATCATCACCATCAGAATCTTACTCATTACCATCAGCATCTTACTCATCATCACCATCAGAATATTACTCATCACCATCAGAATCTTATTCATCACCGTCAGAATCTTACTCATCACCATCAGAATCTTACTAATCATCTCCATCCGAATCTTACTCATCATCACCATCAGGATCTTACTCATCACCATCAGAATCTTACTCATCCTCACCATCAGAATCTCACTCTTCATCACCATTAGAATCTTACTCATCACCATCAGAATCTTACTCATCACCATCAGAATCTTACTCATCATCACCATCAGAATCTTACTCGCCAGAATCTTACTAATCACCATCAGCAGCTTACTCATTATCACCATCAGAATCTTACTCATCAGAATCTTACTCATCGCCATCAGAATCTTACTCATCAGAATCTTACTCATCACGATCAGAATCTTACTCATTACCATCAGAATCTTACACATCATAACCATCAGAATCTTAATCATTACCATCAGAATCTTACTCATCATCACCATCAGAATATTACTCATCACCATCAGAATCTTATTCATCACCGTCAGAATCTTACTCATCACCATCAGAATCTTACTCATTACCATCAGAATCTTACTCATCATCACCATCAGAATCTCACTCGTCATCACCATTAGAATCTTACTCATCACCAAAGGAATCTTACTCATCACCAAAGGAATCTTACTCATTACCATCAGAATTTTACTCATCACCATCAGAATGTTACTCATTACCATCAGAATCTTACTCGTCATCACCATCAGAATCTTACTCATCACCATCAGAATGTTACTCATTACCATCAGAATCTTACTCATCATCACCATCAGAATCTTAATCATCACCATCAGAATCTTACTCATCACCATCAGAATCTTACTCAGCACCATCAGAATCTTACTCATCATCACAATCAGAATCTTACTCATCACCAATAGAATCTTACTCATCATCACCATCAGAATCTTACTCATCACCATCAGAATGTTACTCATCACCATCAGAATGTTACACATCACCATCAGAATCTCATCATCACCATCAAAATCTTACTCATCACCATCAGAATCTTACTCATTACCATCAGAATCTTACTCATCACCATCAGAATCTTACTCATCACCATTAGAATCTTACTCATCATCACCATCAGAATCTTACTCATTACCATCAGAATCAAACTCATCATCACCATTAGAATCTCACTCGTCATCACCATTAGAATCTTACTCATCACCATCAGAATCTTACTCAACACCATCAGAATCTTACTCATCATCACCATAAGAATCTTACACATCACCATCCGAATCTTACTCATCACCATCAGAATCTTACTCATCACCATCAGAATCTTACTCATCATCACCATTGGAATCTTACTCATCATCACCATCAGAATCTTACTCATCATCACCATCAGCATCTTACTCATTATCACCATCAGAATCTTACTCATCAGAATCTTACTCATCGCCATCAGAATCTTACTCATCAGAATCTTACTCTTCAATATCAGAATCTTACTCATTACCATCAGAATCTTACACATCATCACCATCAGAATCTTACTCATCACCATCAGAATCTTACTCATCATCACCATAAGAATCTTACACATCAACATCAGAATCTTACTCATCACCATCAGAATCTTACTCATCACCATCAGAATCTTACTCATCATCACCATCAGAATCTTACTCATCACCATCGGAATCTTACTCATTACCATCAGAATTTTACTCATCACCATCAGAATCTTACTCATTACCATCAGAATCTTACTCGTCATCACCATCAGAATCTTACTCATCACCATCAGAATGTTACTCATTACCATCAGAATCTTACTCATCATCACCATCAGAATCTTACTCATCACCATCAGAATCTTACTCATCACCATCAGAATCTTACTCAGCACCATCAGAATCTTACTCATCATCACCATCAGCATCTTACTCATTATAACCATCAGAATCTTACTCATCAGAATTTTACTCATCGCCATCAGAATCTTACTCATCAGAATCTTACTCATCACCATCAGAATCTTACTCATTACCATCAGAATCTTACACATCATCACCATCAGAATCTTACTCATCACCATCAGAATCTTACTCATCATCACCATAAGAATCTTACACTTCACCATCAGAATCTTACTCATCACCATCAGAAACTTACTCATCACCATCAGAATCTTACTCATCATCACCATTGGAATCTTACTCATCATCACCATCAGAATCTTACTCATCACCATCAGAATCTTACTCATCATCACCATCAGAATCTTACTCATCACCATCGGAATCTTACTCATTACCATCAGAATTTTACTCATCACCATCAGAATCTTACTCATTACCATCAGAATCTTACTCGTCATCACCATCAGAATCTTACTCATCACCATCAGAATGTTACTCATTACCATCAGAATCTTACTCATCATCACCATCAGAATCTTACTCATCACCATCAGAATCTTACTCATCACCATCAGAATCTTACTCAGCACCATCAGAATCTTTCTCATCATCACCATCAGAATCTTACTCATCACCATCAGAATCTTACTCATCACCATCAGAATCTTACTCAGCACCATCAGAATCTTACTCATCATCACCATCAGAATCTTACTCATCACCATCAGAATGTTACTCATCACCATCAGAATGTTACACATCACCATCAGAATCTCATCATCACCATCAAAATCTTACTCATCACCATCAGAATCTTACTCATTACCATCAGAATCTTACTCATCACCATCAGAATCTTACTCATCACCATTAGAATCTTACTCATCATCACCATCAGAATCTTACTCATTACCATCAGAATCTTACTCATCATCACCATAAGAATCTTACACACCACCATCAGAATCTTACTCATCACCATCAGAATCTTACTCATCACCATCAGAATCTTACTCATCATCACCTTCAACATCTTAGTCATTATCACCATCAGAATCTTACTCATCAGAATCTTACTCATCGCCATCAGAATCTTACTCATCAGAATCTTACTCATCACCATCAGAATCTTACTCATTACCATCCGAATCTTACTCATCATCACCATCAGGATCTTAGTCATCACCTTCAGAATCTCACTCATCACCATCAGAATCTTACTCATCACCATCAGAATCTTACTCATCACCATCAGAATCTTACTCATCATCACCATCAGAATCTTACTCGCCAGAATCTTACTAATCACAATCAGCATCTTACTCTTCAGAATCTTACTCATCGCCATCAGAATCTTACTCACCAGAATCTTACTAATCACAATCAGAATCTTACTCATCAGAATCTTACTCATCGCCATCAGAATCTTACTCATCAGAATCTTACTCATCACCATCAGAATCTTACTCATTACCATCAGAATCTTACACATCATCACCATCAGAATCTTACTCATCAGCATCTTACTCATCATCACCATCAGAATATTACTCATCACCATCAGAATCTTATTCATCACCGTCAGAATCTTACTCATCACCATCAGAATCTTACTCATCATCTCCATCCGAATCTTACTCATCATCACCATCAGGATCTTACTCATCACCATCAGAATCTTACTCATCCTCACCATCAGAATCTCACTCGTCATCACCATTAGAATCTTACTCATCACCATCAGAATCTTACTCATCACCATCAGAATCTTACTCATCATCACCATCAGAATCTTACTCGCCAGAATCTTACTAATCACCATCAGCAGCTTACTCATTATCACCATCAGAATCTTACTCATCAGAATCTTACTCATCGCCATCAGAATCTTACTCATCAGAATCTTACTCATCACGATCAGAATCTTACTCATTACCATCAGAATCTTACACATCATAACCATCAGAATCTTAATCATTACCATCAGAATCTTACTCATCATCACCATCAGAATATTACTCATCACCATCAGAATCTTATTCATCACCGTCAGAATCTTACTCATCACCATCATAATCTTACTCATTACCATCAGAATCTTACTCATCATCACCATCAGAATCTCACTCGTCATCACAATTAGAATCTTACTCATCACCATCAGAATCTTACTCATCACCATCGGAATCTTACTCATTACCATCAGAATTTTACTCATCACCATCAGAATCTTACTCATTACCATCAGAATCTTACTCGTCATCACCATCAGAATCTTACTCATCACCATCAGAATGTTACTCATTACCATCAGAATCTTACTCATCATCACCATCAGAATCTTAATCATCACCATCAGAATATTACTCATCACCATCAGAATCTTACTCAGCACCATCAGAATCTTACTCATCATCACAATCAGAATCTTACTCATCACCAATAGAATCTTACTCATCATCACCATCAGAATCTTACTCATCACCATCGGAATCTTACTCATTACGATCAGAATTTTACTCATCACCATCAGAATCTTACTCATTACCATCAGAATCTTACTCGTCATCACCATCAGAATCTTACTCATCACCATCAGAATGTTACTCATTACCATCAGAATCTTACTCATCATCACCATCAGAATCTTACTCATCACCATCAGAATCTTACTCATCACCATCAGAATCTTACTCAGCACCATCAGAATCTTACTCATCATCACCATCAGCATCTTACTCATTATCACCATCAGAATCTTACTCATCAGAATTTTACTCATCTCCATCAGAATCTTACTCAGCAGAATCTTACTCATCACCATCAGAATCTTACTCATTACCATCAGAATCTTACACATCATCACCATCAGAATCTTACTCATCACCATCAGAATCTTACTCATCATCACCATAAGAATCTTACACATCACCATCAGAATCTTACTCATCACCATCAGAAACTTACTCATCACCATCAGAATCTTACTCATCATCACCATTGGAATCTTACTCATCATCACCATCAGAATCTTACTCATCATCACCATCAGAATCTTACTCATCACCATCGGAATCTTACTCATTACCATCAGAATTTTACTCATCACCATCAGAATCTTACTCATTACCATCAGAATCTTACTCGTCATCACCATCAGAATCTTACTCATCACCATCAGAATGTTACTCATTACCATCAGAATCTTACTCATCATCACCATCAGAATCTTACTCATCACCATCAGAATCTTACTCATCACCATCAGAATCTTACTCAGCACCATCAGAATCTTTCTCATCATCACCATCAGAATCTTACTCATCACCATCAGAATCTTACTCATCACCATCAGAATCTTACTCAGCACCATCAGAATCTTACTCATCATCACCATCAGAATCTTACTCATCACCATCAGAATGTTACTCATCACCATCAGAATGTTACACATCACCATCAGAATCTCATCATCACCATCAGAATCTTACTCATCACCATCAGAATCTTACTCAGCACCATCAGAATCTTTCTCATCATCACCATCACAATCTTACTCATCACCATCGGAATCTTACTCATTACGATCAGAATTTTACTCATCACCATCAGAATCTTACTCATTACCATCAGAATCTTACTCGTCATCACCATCAGAATCTTACTCATCACCATCAGAATGTTACTCATTACCATCAGAATCTTACTCATCATCACCATCAGAATCTTACTCATCACCATCAGAATCTTACTCATCACCATCAGAATCTTACTCAGCACCATCAGAATCTTACTCATCATCACCATCAGCATCTTACTCATTATCACCATCAGAATCTTACTCATCAGAATTTTACTCATCGCCATCAGAATCTTACTCAGCAGAATCTTACTCATCACCATCAGAATCTTACTCATTACCATCAGAATCTTACACATCATCACCATCAGAATCTTACTCATCACCATCAGAATCTTACTCATCATCACCATAAGAATCTTACACATCACCATCAGAATCTTACTCATCACCATCAGAAACTTACTCATCACCATCAGAATCTTACTCATCATCACCATTGGAATCTTACTCATCATCACCATCAGAATCTTACTCATCATCACCATCAGAATCTTACTCATCACCATCGGAATCTTACTCATTACCATCAGAATTTTACTCATCACCATCAGAATCTTACTCATTACCATCAGAATCTTACTCGTCATCACCATCAGAATCTTACTCATCACCATCAGAATGTTACTCATTACCATCAGAATCTTACTCATCATCACCATCAGAATCTTACTCATCACCATCAGAATCTTACTCATCACCATCAGAATCTTACTCAGCACCATCAGAATCTTTCTCATCATCACCATCAGAATCTTACTCATCACCATCAGAATCTTACTCATCACCATCAGAATCTTACTCAGCACCATCAGAATCTTACTCATCATCACCATCAGAATCTTACTCATCACCATCAGAATGTTACTCATCACCATCAGAATGTTACACATCACCATCAGAATCTCATCATCACCATCAAAATCTTACTCATCACCATCAGAATCTTACTCATTACCATCAGAATCTTACTCATCACCATCAGAATCTTACTCATCACCATTAGAATCTTACTCATCATCACCATCAGAATCTTACTCATTACCATCCGAATCTTACTCATCATCACCATCAGGATCTTACTCATCACCTTCAGAATCTTACTCATCACCATCAGAATCTTACTCATCATCACCATCAGAATCTTACTCATCACCATCAGAATCTTACTCATCACCATCAGAATCTTACTCATCATCACCATCAGAATCTTACTCGCCAGAATCTTACTAATCACAATCAGCATCTTACTCATCAGAATCTTACTCATCGCCATCAGAATCTTACTCGCCAGAATCTTACTAATCACAATCAGAATCTTACTCATCAGAATCTTACTCATCGCCATCAGAATCTTACTCATCAGAATCTTACTCATCACCATCAGAATCTTACTCATTACCATCAGAATCTTACACATCATCACCATCAGAATCTTACTCATTACCATCAGCATCTTACTCATCATCACCATCAGAATATTACTCATCACCATCAGAATCTTATTCATCACCGTCAGAATCTTACTCATCACCATCAGAATCTTACTCATCATCTCCATCCGAATCTTACTCATCATCACCATCAGGATCTTACTCATGACCATCAGAATCTTACTCATCCTCACCATCAGAATCTCACTCGTCATCACCATTAGAATCTTACTCATCACCATCAGAATCTTACTCATCACCATCAGAATCTTACTCATCATCACCATCAGAATCTTTCTCGCCAGAATCTTACTAATCACCATCAGCAGCTTACCCATTATCACCATCAGAATCTTACTCATCAGAATCTTACTCATCGCCATCAGAATCTTACTCATCAGAATCTTACTCATCACGATCAGAATCTTACTCATTACCATCAGAATCTTACACATCATCACCATCAGAATCTTACTCATTACCATCAGAATCTTACTCATCATCACCATCAGAATATTACTCATCACCATCAGAATCTTATTCATCACCGTCAGAATCTTACTCATCACCATCAGAATCTTACTCATTACCATCAGAGTCTTACTCATCATCACCATCAGAATCTCAATCGTCATCACCATTAGAATCTTACTCATCACCATCGGAATCTTACTCATTACCATCAGAATTTTACTCATCACCATCAGAATCTTACTCATTACCATCAGAATCTTACTCGTCATCACCATCAGAATCTTACTCATCACCATCAGAATGTTACTCATTACCATCAGAATCTTACTCAGCACCATCAGAATCTTACTCATCATCACCATCAGAATCTTACTCATCACCAATAGAATCTTACTCATCATCACCATCAGAATCTTACTCATCATCACCATCAGAATGTTACAGATCACCATCAGAATATTACTCATCACCATCAGAATCTTACTCATCACCATCAGAATGTTACTCATAACCATCAGAATGTTACACATCACCATCAGAATCTCATCATCACCATCAAAATCTTACTCATCACCATCAGAATCTTACTCATTACCATCAGAATCTTACTCATCACCATCAGAATCTTACTCATCACCATTAGAATCTTACTCATCATCACCATCAGAATCTTACTCATTACCATCAGAATCTTACTCATCATCACCATCACAATCTCACTCGTCATCACCATCAGAATCTTACTCATTACCATCAGAATCTTACTCATCACCATCAAAATCTTACTCATCACCATCAGATTCTTACTCATCATCACCATAAGAATCTTACACATCACCATCACAATCTTACTCATCACCATCAGAATCTTACTCGTCACCATCAGAATCTTACTCATCATCACCATTGGAATCTTACTCATCATCACCATCAGAATCTTACTCATCACCATCAGAATCTTACTCATCATCACCATCAGAATCTTACTCATCACCATCGGATTCTTACTCATTACCATCAGAATTTTACTCATCACCATCAGAATCTTACTCATTACCATCAGAATCTTACTCGTCATCACCATCAGAATCTTACTCATCACCATTAGAATCTTACTCATCATCACCATCAGAATCTTACTCATTACCATCAGAATCTTACTCATCATCACCATCAGAATCTCACTCGTCATCACCCTTAGAATCTTACTCATCACCATCAGAATCTTACTCATCACCATCAGAATCTTACTCATCATCACCATAAGAATCTTACACACCACCATCAGAATCTTACTCATCACCATCAGAATCTTACTCATCACCATCAGAATCTTACTCATCATCACCTTCAACATCTTAGTCATTATCACCATCAGAATCTTACTCATCAGAATCTTACTCATCGCCATCAGAATCTTACTCATCAGAATCTTACTCATCACCATCAGAATCTTACTCATTACCATCCGAATCTTACTCATCATCACCATCAGGATCTTACTCATCACCTTCAGAATCTTACTCATCACCATCAGAATCTTACTCATCATCACCATCAGAATCTTACTCATCACCATCAGAATCTTACTCATCACCATCAGAATCTTACTCATCATCACCATCAGAATCTTACTCGCCAGAATCTTACTAATCACAATCAGCATCTTACTCATCAGAATCTTACTCATCGCCATCAGAATCTTACTCGCCAGAATCTTACTAATCACCATCAGAATCTTACTCATTACCATCAGCATCTTACTCATCATCACCATCAGAATATTACTCATCACCATCAGAATCTTATTCATCACCGTCAGAATCTTACTCATCACCATCAGAATCTTACTCATCATCTCCATCCGAATCTTACTCATCATCACCATCAGGATCTTACTCATCACCATCAGAATCTTACTCATCCTCACCATCAGAATCTCACTCGTCATCACCATTAGAATCTTACTCATCACCATCAGAATCTTACTCATCACCATCAGAATCTTTCTCGCCAGAATCTTACTAATCACCATCAGCAGCTTACCCATTATCACCATCAGAATCTTACTCATCAGAATCTTACTCATCGCCATCAGAATCTTACTCATCAGAATCTTACTCATCACGATCAGAATCTTACTCATTACCATCAGAATCTTACACATCATCACCATCAGAATCTTACTCATTACCATCAGAATCTTACTCATCATCACCATCAGAATATTACTCATCACCATCAGAATCTTATTCATCACCGTCAGAATCTTACTCATCACCATCAGAATCTTACTCATTACCATCAGAGTCTTACTCATCATCACCATCAGAATCTCAATCGTCATCACCATTAGAATCTTACTCATCACCATCAGAATCTTACTCATCACCATCGGAATCTTACTCATTACCATCAGAATTTTACTCATCACCATCAGAATCTTACTCATTACCATCAGAATCTTACTCGTCATCACCATCAGAATCTTACTCATCACCATCAGAATGTTACTCATTACCATCAGAATCTTACTCATTATCACCATCAGAATCTTACTCATCACCATCAGAATCTTACTCATCACCATCAGAATGTTACTCATTACCATCAGAATCTTACTCGTCATCACCATCAGAATCTTACTCATCACCATCAGAATGTTACTCATTACCATCAGAATCTTACTCATTATCACCATCAGAATCTTACTCATCACCATCAGAATCTTACTCATCACCATCAGAATCTTACTCAGCACCATCAGAATCTTACTCATCATCACCATCAGAATCTTACTCATCACCAATAGAATCTTACTCATCATCACCATCAGAATCTTACTCATCATCACCATCAGAATCTTACTCATCACCATCAGAATGTTACTCATAACCATCAGAATGTTACACATCACCATCAGAATCTCATCATCACCATCAAAATCTTACTCATCACCATCAGAATCTTACTCATTACCATCAGAATCTTACTCATCACCATCAGAATCTTACTCATCACCATTAGAATATTACTCATCATCACCATCAGAATCTTACTCATTACCATCAGAATCTTACTCATCATCACCATCAGAATCTCACTCGTCATCACCATCAGAATCTTACTCATTACCATCAGAATCTTACTCATCACCATCAGAATCTTACTCATCACCATCAGAATCTTACTCATCATCACCATAAGAATCTTACACATCACCATCAGAATCTTACTCATCACCATCAGAATCTTACTCGTCACCATCAGAATCTTACTCATCATCACCATTGGAATCTTACTCATCATCACCATCAGAATCTTACTCATCACCATCAGAATCTTACTCATCATCACCATCAGAATCTTACTCATCACCATCGGATTCTTACTCATTACCATCAGAATTTTACTCATCACCATCAGAATCTTACTCATTACCATCAGAATCTTACTCGTCATCACTATCAGAATCTTACTCATCACCATCAGAATGTTACTCATTACCATCAGAATCTTACTCATCATCACCATCAGAATTGTACTCATCACCATCAGAATCGTACTCATCACCATCAGAATCTTACTCAGCACCATCAGAATCTTACTCATCACCATCAGAATCTTACTCATCACCATAAGAATCTTACTCAGCACCATCAGAATCTTACTCATCATCACCATCAGAATCTTACTCAGCACCATCAGAATCTTACTCATCACCATCAGAATCTTACTCATCACCATAAGAATCTTACTCAGCACCATCAGAATCTTACTCATCATCACCATCAGAATGTTACTCATCACCATCAGAATGTTACACATCACCATCAGAATCTCATCATCACCATCAAAATCTTACTCATCACCATCAGAATCTTACTCATTACCATCAGAATCTTACTCATCACCATCAGAATCTTACTCATCACCATTAGAATCTTACTCATCATCACCATCAGAATCTTACTCATTACCATCAGAATCTTACTCATCATCACCATCAGAATCTCACTCGTCATCATCATTAGAATCTTACTCATCACCATCAGAATCTTACTCAACACCATCAGAATCTTACTCATCATCACCATCAGAATCTTACTCATCACCAATAGAATCTTACTCATCATCACCATCAGAATCTTACTCATCATCACCATCAGAATGTTACAGATCACCATCAGAATATTACTCATCACCATCAGAATCTTACTCATCACCATCAGAATGTTACTCATAACCATCAGAATGTTACACATCACCATCAGAATCTCATCATCACCATCAAAATCTTACTCATCACCATCAGAATCTTACTCATTACCATCAGAATCTTACTCATCACCATCAGAATCTTACTCATCACCATTAGAATCTTACTCATCATCACCATCAGAATCTTACTCATTACCATCAGAATCTTACTCATCATCACCATCACAATCTCACTCGTCATCACCATCAGAATCTTACTCATTACCATCAGAATCTTACTCATCACCATCAAAATCTTACTCATCACCATCAGATTCTTACTCATCATCACCATAAGAATCTTACACATCACCATCACAATCTTACTCATCACCATCAGAATCTTACTCGTCACCATCAGAATCTTACTCATCATCACCATTGGAATCTTACTCATCATCACCATCAGAATCTTACTCATCACCATCAGAATCTTACTCATCATCACCATCAGAATCTTACTCATCACCATCGGATTCTTACTCATTACCATCAGAATTTTACTCATCACCATCAGAATCTTACTCATTACCATCAGAATCTTACTCGTCATCACCATCAGAATCTTACTCATCACCATTAGAATCTTACTCATCATCACCATCAGAATCTTACTCATTACCATCAGAATCTTACTCATCATCACCATCAGAATCTCACTCGTCATCACCCTTAGAATCTTACTCATCACCATCAGAATCTTACTCATCACCATCAGAATCTTACTCATCATCACCATAAGAATCTTACACACCACCATCAGAATCTTACTCATCACCATCAGAATCTTACTCATCACCATCAGAATCTTACTCATCATCACCTTCAACATCTTAGTCATTATCACCATCAGAATCTTACTCATCAGAATCTTACTCATCGCCATCAGAATCTTACTCATCAGAATCTTACTCATCACCATCAGAATCTTACTCATTACCATCCGAATCTTACTCATCATCACCATCAGGATCTTACTCATCACCTTCAGAATCTTACTCATCACCATCAGAATCTTACTCATCATCACCATCAGAATCTTACTCATCACCATCAGAATCTTACTCATCACCATCAGAATCTTACTCATCATCACCATCAGAATCTTACTCGCCAGAATCTTACTAATCACAATCAGCATCTTACTCATCAGAATCTTACTCATCGCCATCAGAATCTTACTCGCCAGAATCTTACTAATCACCATCAGAATCTTACTCATTACCATCAGCATCTTACTCATCATCACCATCAGAATATTACTCATCACCATCAGAATCTTATTCATCACCGTCAGAATCTTACTCATCACCATCAGAATCTTACTCATCATCTCCATCCGAATCTTACTCATCATCACCATCAGGATCTTACTCATCACCATCAGAATCTTACTCATCCTCACCATCAGAATCTCACTCGTCATCACCATTAGAATCTTACTCATCACCATCAGAATCTTACTCATCACCATCAGAATCTTACTCATCATCACCATCAGAATCTTTCTCGCCAGAATCTTACTAATCACCATCAGCAGCTTACCCATTATCACCATCAGAATCTTACTCATCAGAATCTTACTCATCGCCATCAGAATCTTACTCATCAGAATCTTACTCATCACGATCAGAATCTTACTCATTACCATCAGAATCTTACACATCATCACCATCAGAATCTTACTCATTACCATCAGAATCTTACTCATCATCACCATCAGAATATTACTCATCACCATCAGAATCTTATTCATCACCGTCAGAATCTTACTCATCACCATCAGAATCTTACTCATTACCATCAGAGTCTTACTCATCATCACCATCAGAATCTCAATCGTCATCACCATTAGAATCTTACTCATCACCATCAGAATCTTACTCATCACCATCGGAATCTTACTCATTACCATCAGAATTTTACTCATCACCATCAGAATCTTACTCATTACCATCAGAATCTTACTCGTCATCACCATCAGAATCTTACTCATCACCATCAGAATGTTACTCATTACCATCAGAATCTTACTCATTATCACCATCAGAATCTTACTCATCACCATCAGAATCTTACTCATCACCATCAGAATGTTACTCATTACCATCAGAATCTTACTCGTCATCACCATCAGAATCTTACTCATCACCATCAGAATGTTACTCATTACCATCAGAATCTTACTCATTATCACCATCAGAATCTTACTCATCACCATCAGAATCTTACTCATCACCATCAGAATCTTACTCAGCACCATCAGAATCTTACTCATCATCACCATCAGAATCTTACTCATCACCAATAGAATCTTACTCATCATCACCATCAGAATCTTACTCATCATCACCATCAGAATCTTACTCATCACCATCAGAATGTTACTCATAACCATCAGAATGTTACACATCACCATCAGAATCTCATCATCACCATCAAAATCTTACTCATCACCATCAGAATCTTACTCATTACCATCAGAATCTTACTCATCACCATCAGAATCTTACTCATCACCATTAGAATATTACTCATCATCACCATCAGAATCTTACTCATTACCATCAGAATCTTACTCATCATCACCATCAGAATCTCACTCGTCATCACCATCAGAATCTTACTCATTACCATCAGAATCTTACTCATCACCATCAGAATCTTACTCATCACCATCAGAATCTTACTCATCATCACCATAAGAATCTTACACATCACCATCAGAATCTTACTCATCACCATCAGAATCTTACTCGTCACCATCAGAATCTTACTCATCATCACCATTGGAATCTTACTCATCATCACCATCAGAATCTTACTCATCACCATCAGAATCTTACTCATCATCACCATCAGAATCTTACTCATCACCATCGGATTCTTACTCATTACCATCAGAATTTTACTCATCACCATCAGAATCTTACTCATTACCATCAGAATCTTACTCGTCATCACTATCAGAATCTTACTCATCACCATCAGAATGTTACTCATTACCATCAGAATCTTACTCATCATCACCATCAGAATTGTACTCATCACCATCAGAATCGTACTCATCACCATCAGAATCTTACTCAGCACCATCAGAATCTTACTCATCACCATCAGAATCTTACTCATCACCATAAGAATCTTACTCAGCACCATCAGAATCTTACTCATCATCACCATCAGAATCTTACTCAGCACCATCAGAATCTTACTCATCACCATCAGAATCTTACTCATCACCATAAGAATCTTACTCAGCACCATCAGAATCTTACTCATCATCACCATCAGAATGTTACTCATCACCATCAGAATGTTACACATCACCATCAGAATCTCATCATCACCATCAAAATCTTACTCATCACCATCAGAATCTTACTCATTACCATCAGAATCTTACTCATCACCATCAGAATCTTACTCATCACCATTAGAATCTTACTCATCATCACCATCAGAATCTTACTCATTACCATCAGAATCTTACTCATCATCACCATCAGAATCTCACTCGTCATCATCATTAGAATCTTACTCATCACCATCAGAATCTTACTCAACACCATCAGAATCTTACTCATCATCACCATCAGAATCTTACTCATCACCAATAGAATCTTACTCATCATCACCATCAGAATCTTACTCATCATCACCATCAGAATGTTACAGATCACCATCAGAATATTACTCATCACCATCAGAATCTTACTCATCACCATCAGAATGTTACTCATAACCATCAGAATGTTACACATCACCATCAGAATCTCATCATCACCATCAAAATCTTACTCATCACCATCAGAATCTTACTCATTACCATCAGAATCTTACTCATCACCATCAGAATCTTACTCATCACCATTAGAATCTTACTCATCATCACCATCAGAATCTTACTCATTACCATCAGAATCTTACTCATCATCACCATCAGAATCTCACTCGTCATCACCATTAGAATCTTACTCATCACCATCAGAATCTTACTCATCATCACCATCAGAATCTTACACATCACCATCAGAATCTTACTCATCACCATCAGAATCTTACTCGTCACCATCAGAATCTTACTCATCATCACCATTGGAATCTTACTCATCATCACCATCAGAATCTTACTCATCACCATCAGAATCTTACTCATCATCACCATCAGAATCTTACTCATCACCATCGGATTCTTACTCATTACCATCAGAATTTTACTCATCACCATCAGAATCTTACTCATTACCATCAGAATCTTACTCATCACCAATAGAATCTTACTCATCATCACCATCAGAATCTTACTCATCATCACCATCAGAATCTTACTCATCACCATCAGAATCGTACTCATCACCATCAGAATCTTACTCAGCACCATCAGAATCTTACTCATCATCACCATCAGAATCTTACTCATCACCAATAGAATCTTACTCATCATCACCATCAGAATCTTACTCATCATCACCATCAGAATGTTACAGATCACCATCAGAATCTTACTCATCACCATCAGAATATTACTCATCAACATCAGAATGTTACTCATCACCATCAGAATGTTACACATCACCATCAGAATCTCATCATCAACATCAAAATCTTACTCATCACCATCAGAATCTTACTCATTACCATCAGAATCTTACTCATCACCATCAGAATCTTACTCATCACCATCAGAATCTTACTCGTCACCATCAGAAACTTACTCATCATCACCATTGGAATCTTACTCATCATCTCCATCAGAATCTTACTCATCACCATCAGAATCTTACTCATCATCACCATCAGAATGTTACAGATCACCATCAGAATCTTACTCATCACCATCAGAATATTACTCATCAACATCAGAATCTTACTCATCATCACCATCAGAATCTTACTCATTACCATCAGAATCTTACTCATCATCACCATCAGAATCTCACTCGTCATCACCATTAGAATCTTACTCATCACCATCAGAATCTTACTCATCATCACCATCAGAATCTTACACATCACCATCAGAATCTTACTCATCACCATCAGAATCTTACTCGTCACCATCAGAATCTTACTCATCATCACCATTGGAATCTTACTCATCATCACCATCAGAATCTTACTCATCACCATCAGAATCTTACTCATCATCACCATCAGAATCTTACTCATCACCATCGGATTCTTACTCATTACCATCAGAATTTTACTCATCACCATCAGAATCTTACTCATTACCATCAGAATCTTACTCATCACCAATAGAATCTTACTCATCATCACCATCAGAATCTTACTCATCATCACCATCAGAATCTTACTCATCACCATCAGAATCGTACTCATCACCATCAGAATCTTACTCAGCACCATCAGAATCTTACTCATCATCACCATCAGAATCTTACTCATCACCAATAGAATCTTACTCATCATCACCATCAGAATCTTACTCATCATCACCATCAGAATGTTACAGATCACCATCAGAATCTTACTCATCACCATCAGAATATTACTCATCAACATCAGAATGTTACTCATCACCATCAGAATGTTACACATCACCATCAGAATCTCATCATCAACATCAAAATCTTACTCATCACCATCAGAATCTTACTCATTACCATCAGAATCTTACTCATCACCATCAGAATCTTACTCATCACCATCAGAATCTTACTCGTCACCATCAGAAACTTACTCATCATCACCATTGGAATCTTACTCATCATCTCCATCAGAATCTTACTCATCACCATCAGAATCTTACTCATCATCACCATCAGAATCTTACTCATCACCATCGGATTCTTACTCATTACCATCAGAATTTTACTCATCACCATCAGAATCTTACTCATTACCATCAGAATCTTACTCGTCATCACCATCAGAATCTTACTCATCACCATCAGAATGTTACTCATTACCATCAGAATCTTACTCATCATCACCATCAGAATCGTACTCATCACCATCAGAATCGTACTCATCACCATCACAATCTTACTCAGCACCATCAGAATCTTACTCATCACCATCAGAATCTTACTCATCACCATCAGAATCTTACTCAGCACCATCAGAATCTTACTCATCATCACCATCAGAATGTTACAGATCACCATCAGAATATTACTCATCACCATCAGAATCTTACTCATCACCATCAGAATGTTACTCATAACCATCAGAATGTTACACATCACCATCAGAATCTCATCATCACCATCAAAATCTTACTCATCACCATCAGAATCTTACTCATTACCATCAGAATCTTACTCATCACCATCAGAATCTTACTCATCACCATTAGAAACTTACTCATCATCACCATCAGAATCTTACTCATTACCATCAGAATCTTACTCATCATCACCATCAGAATCTTACTCATCACCATCAGAATCTTACTCATCATCACCATCAGAATCTTACTCATCACCATCGGATTCTTACTCATTACCATCAGAATTTTACTCATCACCATCAGAATCTTACTCATTACCATCAGAATCTTACTCGTCATCACTATCAGAATCTTACTCATCACCATCAGAATGTTACTCATTACCATCAGAATCTTACTCATCATCACCATCAGAATTGTACTCATCACCATCAGAATCGTACTCATCACCATCAGAATCTTACTCAGCACCATCAGAATCTTACTCATCACCATCAGAATCTTACTCATCACCATAAGAATCTTACTCAGCACCATCAGAATCTTACTCATCATCACCATCAGAATCTTACTCAGCACCATCAGAATCTTACTCATCACCATCAGAATCTTACTCATCACCATAAGAATCTTACTCAGCACCATCAGAATCTTACTCATCATCACCATCAGAATGTTACTCATCACCATCAGAATGTTACACATCACCATCAGAATCTCATCATCACCATCAAAATCTTACTCATCACCATCAGAATCTTACTCATTACCATCAGAATCTTACTCATCACCATCAGAATCTTACTCATCACCATTAGAATCTTACTCATCATCACCATCAGAATCTTACTCATTACCATCAGAATCTTACTCATCATCACCATCAGAATCTCACTCATCATCACCATTAGAATCTTACTCATCACCATCAGAATCTTACTCAACACCATCAGAATCTTACTCATCATCACCATCAGAATCTTACTCATCACCAATAGAATCTTACTCATCATCACCATCAGAATCTTACTCATCATCACCATCAGAATGTTACAGATCACCATCAGAATATTACTCATCACCATCAGAATCTTACTCATCACCATCAGAATCTTACTCATCATCACCATCAGAATCTTACACATCACCATCAGAATCTTACTCATCACCATCAGAATCTTACTCGTCACCATCAGAATCTTACTCATCATCACCATTGGAATCTTACTCATCATCACCATCAGAATCTTACTCATCACCATCAGAATCTTACTCATCATCACCATCAGAATCTTACTCATCACCATCGGATTCTTACTCATTACCATCAGAATTTTACTCATCACCATCAGAATCTTACTCATTACCATCAGAATCTTACTCATCACCAATAGAATCTTACTCATCATCACCATCAGAATCTTACTCATCATCACCATCAGAATCTTACTCATCACCATCAGAATCGTACTCATCACCATCAGAATCTTACTCAGCACCATCAGAATCTTACTCATCATCACCATCAGAATCTTACTCATCACCAATAGAATCTTACTCATCATCACCATCAGAATCTTACTCATCATCACCATCAGAATGTTACAGATCACCATCAGAATCTTACTCATCACCATCAGAATATTACTCATCAACATCAGAATGTTACTCATCACCATCAGAATGTTACACATCACCATCAGAATCTCATCATCAACATCAAAATCTTACTCATCACCATCAGAATCTTACTCATCACCATCAGAATCTTACTCATTACCATCAGAATCTTACTCATCACCATCAGAATCTTACTCATCACCATTAGAATCTTACTCATCATCACCATCAGAATCTTACTCATTACCATCAGAATCTTACTCATCATCACCATCAGAATCTCACTCGTCATCACCATTAGAATCTTACTCATCACCATCAGAATCTTACTCAACACCATCAGAATCTTACTCATCATCACCATCAGAATCTTACTCATCACCAATAGAATCTTACTCATCATCACCATCAGAATCTTACTCATCATCACCATCAGAATGTTACAGATCACCATCAGAATATTACTCATCACCATCAGAATCTTACTCATCACCATCAGAATGTTACTCATAACCATCAGAATGTTACACATCACCATCAGAATCTCATCATCACCATCAAAATCTTACTCATCACCATCAGAATCTTACTCATTACCATCAGAATCTTACTCATCACCATCAGAATCTTACTCATCACCATTAGAATCTTACTCATCATCACCATCAGAATCTTACTCATTACCATCAGAATCTTACTCATCATCACCATCAGAATCTCACTCGTCATCACCATTAGAATCTTACTCATCACCATCAGAATCTTACTCATCATCACCATCAGAATCTTACACATCACCATCAGAATCTTACTCATCACCATCAGAATCTTACTCGTCACCATCAGAATCTTACTCATCATCACCATTGGAATCTTACTCATCATCACCATCAGAATCTTACTCATCACCATCAGAATCTTACTCATCATCACCATCAGAATCTTACTCATCACCATCGGATTCTTACTCATTACCATCAGAATTTTACTCATCACCATCAGAATCTTACTCATTACCATCAGAATCTTACTCATCACCAATAGAATCTTACTCATCATCACCATCAGAATCTTACTCATCATCACCATCAGAATCTTACTCATCACCATCAGAATCGTACTCATCACCATCAGAATCTTACTCAGCACCATCAGAATCTTACTCATCATCACCATCAGAATCTTACTCATCACCAATAGAATCTTACTCATCATCACCATCAGAATCTTACTCATCATCACCATCAGAATGTTACAGATCACCATCAGAATCTTACTCATCACCATCAGAATATTACTCATCAACATCAGAATGTTACTCATCACCATCAGAATGTTACACATCACCATCAGAATCTCATCATCAACATCAAAATCTTACTCATCACCATCAGAATCTTACTCATTACCATCAGAATCTTACTCATCACCATCAGAATCTTACTCATCACCATCAGAATCTTACTCGTCACCATCAGAAACTTACTCATCATCACCATTGGAATCTTACTCATCATCTCCATCAGAATCTTACTCATCACCATCAGAATCTTACTCATCATCACCATCAGAATCTTACTCATCACCATCGGATTCTTACTCATTACCATCAGAATTTTACTCATCACCATCAGAATCTTACTCATTACCATCAGAATCTTACTCGTCATCACCATCAGAATCTTACTCATCACCATCAGAATGTTACTCATTACCATCAGAATCTTACTCATCATCACCATCAGAATCGTACTCATCACCATCAGAATCGTACTCATCACCATCAGAATCTTACTCAGCACCATCAGAATCTTACTCATCACCATCAGAATCTTACTCATCACCATCAGAATCTTACTCAGCACCATCAGAATCTTACTCATCATCACCATCAGAATGTTACAGATCACCATCAGAATATTACTCATCACCATCAGAATCTTACTCATCACCATCAGAATGTTACTCATAACCATCAGAATGTTACACATCACCATCAGAATCTCATCATCACCATCAAAATCTTACTCATCACCATCAGAATCTTACTCATTACCATCAGAATCTTACTCATCACCATCAGAATCTTACTCATCACCATCAGAATGTTACTCATAACCATCAGAATGTTACACATCACCATCAGAATCTCATCATCACCATCAAAATCTTACTCATCACCATCAGAATCTTACTCATTACCATCAGAATCTTACTCATCACCATCAGAATCTTACTCATCACCATTAGAAACTTACTCATCATCACCATCAGAATCTTACTCATTACCATCAGAATCTTACTCATCATCACCATCAGAATCTCACTCGTCATCACCATCAGAATCTTACTCATTACCATCAGAATCTTACTCATCACCATCAGAATCTTAATCATCAACATCAGAATCTTACTCATCATCACCATAAGAATCTTACACATCACCATCAGAATCTTACTCATCACCATCAGAATCTTACTCATCATCACCATCAGAATCTTACTCATCACCATCAGAATCTTACTCATTACCATCAGAATTTTACTCATCACCATCAGAATCTTACTCGTCATCACCATCAGAATCTTACTCATCACCATCAGAATGTTACTCATTACCATCAGAATCATACTCATCATCACCATCAGAATCTTACTCATCACCATCGGATTCCTACTCATTACCATCAGAATTTTACTCATCACCATCAGAATCTTACTCATTACCATCAGAATCTTACTCGTCATCACCATCAGAATCTTACTCATCACCATCAGAATGTTACTCATTACCATCAGAATCTTACTCATCATCACCATCAGAATCGTACTCATCACCATCAGAATCGTACTCATCACCATCAGAATCTTACTCAGCACCATCAGAATCTTACTCATCACCATCAGAATCTTACTCATCACCATCAGAATCTTACTCAGCACCATCAGAATCTTACTCATCATCACCATCAGAATGTTACAGATCACCATCAGAATATTACTCATCACCATCAGAATCTTACTCATCACCATCAGAATGTTACTCATAACCATCAGAATGTTACACATCACCATCAGAATCTCATCATCACCATCAAAATCTTACTCATCACCATCAGAATCTTACTCATTACCATCAGAATCTTACTCATCACCATCAGAATCTTACTCATCACCATTAGAAACTTACTCATCATCACCATCAGAATCTTACTCATTACCATCAGAATCTTACTCATCATCACCATCAGAATCTCACTCGTCATCACCATCAGAATCTTACTCATTACCATCAGAATCTTACTCATCACCATCAGAATCTTAATCATCAACATCAGAATCTTACTCATCATCACCATAAGAATCTTACACATCACCATCAGAATCTTACTCATCACCATCAGAATCTTACTCATCATCACCATTGGAATCTTACTCATTATCACCATCAGAATCTTACTCATCACCATCAGAATCTTACTCATCATCACCATCAGAATCTTACTCATCACCATCAGAATCTTACTCATTACCATCAGAATTTTACTCATCACCATCAGAATCTTACTCGTCATCACCATCAGAATCTTACTCATCACCATCAGAATGTTACTCATTACCATCAGAATCTTACTCATCATCACCATCAGAATCTTACTCATCATCACCATCAGAATCTTACTCATTACCATCAGAATCTTACTCATCATCACCATCAGAATCTCACTCGTCATCACCATCAGAATCTTACTCATTACCATCAGAATCTTACTCATCACCATCAGAATCTTAATCATCAACATCAGAATCTTACTCATCATCACCATAAGAATCTTACACATCACCATCAGAATCTTACTCATCACCATCAGAATCTTACTCATTACCATCAGAATCTTACTCGTCATCACCATCAGAATCTTACTCATCACCATCAGAATGTTACTCATTACCATCAGAATCTTACTCATCATCACCATCAGAATCTTACTCATCATCACCATCAGAATCTCACTCGTCTTCACCATTAGAATCTTACTCATCACCATCAGATTCTTACTTATCACCATCGGAATCTTACTCATTACCATCAGAATTTTACTCATCACCATCAGAATCTTACTCATTACCATCAGAATCTTACTCGTCATCACTATCAGAATCTTACTCATCACCATCAGAATGTTACTCATTACCATCAGAATCTTACTCATCATCACCATCAGAATCGTACTCATCACCATCAGAATCGTACTCATCACCATCAGAATCTTACTCAGCACCATCAGAATCTTACTCATCACCATCAGAATCTTACTCATCACCATAAGAAACTTACTCAGCACCATCAGAATCTTACTCATCATCACCATCAGAATCTTACTCATCACCAATAGAATCTTACTCATCATCACCATCAGAATCTTACTCATCACCATCAGAATGTTACACATCACCATCAGAATCTCATCATCACCATCAAAATCTTACTCATCACCATCAGAATCTTACTCATTACCATCAGAATCTTACTCATCACCATCAGAATCTTACTCATCACCATTAGAATCTTACTCATCATCACCATCAGAATCTTACTCATTACCATCAGACTCTTACTCATCATCACCATCAGAATCTCACTCATCATCACCATTAGAATCTTACTCATCACCATCAGAATCTTACTCAACACCATCAGAATCTTACTCATCATCACCATCAGAATCTTTCTCATCACCAATAGAATCTTACTCATCATCACCATCAGAATCTTACTCATCATCACCATCAGAATGTTACAGATCACCATCAGAATATTACTCATCACCATCAGAATCTTACTCATTACCATCAGAATTTTACTCATCACCATCAGAATCTTACTCATTACCATCAGAATCTTACTCGTCATCACCATCAGAATCTTACTCATCACCATCAGAATGTTACTCATTACCATCAGAATCTTACTCATCATCACCATCAGAATCTTACTCATCATCACCATCAGAATCTCACTCGTCATCACCATTAGAATCTTACTCATCACCATCAGATTCTTACTTATCACCATCGGAATCTTACTCATTACCATCAGAATTTTACTCATCACCATCAGAATCTTACTCATTACCATCAGAATCTTACTCGTCATCACTATCAGAATCCTACTCATCACCATCAGAATGTTACTCATTACCATCAGAATCTTACTCATCATCACCATCAGAATCGTACTCATCACCATCAGAATCGTACTCATCACCATCAGAATCTTACTCAGCACCATCAGAATCTTACTCATCACCATCAGAATCTTACTCATCACCATAAGAATCTTACTCAGCACCATCAGAATCTTACTCATCATCACCATCAGAATCTTACTCATCACCAATAGAATCTTACTCATCATCACCATCAGAATCTTACTCATCACCATCAGAATGTTACTCATCACCATCAGAATGTTACACATCACCATCAGAATCTCATCATCACCATCAAAATCTTACTCATCACCATCAGAATCTTACTCATTACCATCAGAATCTTACTCATCACCATCAGAATCTTACTCATCACCATTAGAATCTTACTCATCATCACCATCAGAATCTTACTCATTACCATCAGAATCTTACTCATCATCACCATCAGAATCTCACTCATCATCACCATTAGAATCTTACTCATCACCATCAGAATCTTACTCAACACCATCAGAATCTTACTCATCATCACCATCAGAATCTTTCTCATCACCAATAGAATCTTACTCATCATCACCATCAGAATCTTACTCATCATCACCATCAGAATGTTACAGATCAACATCAGAATATTACTCATCACCATCAGAATCTTACTCATCACCATCAGAATCTTAATCATCAACATCAGAATCTTACTCATCATCACCATAAGAATCTTACACATCACCATCAGAATCTTACTCATCACCATCAGAATCTTACTCATCATCACCATCAGAATCTTACTCATCACCATCAGAATCTTACTCATTTCCATCAGAATTTTACTCATCACCATCAGAATCTTACTCGTCATCACCATCAGAATCTTACTCATCACCATCAGAATGTTACTCATTACCATCAGAATCATACTCATCATCACCATCAGAATCTTACTCATCACCATCAGAATCGTACTCATCACCATCAGAATCTTACTCAGCACCATCAGAATCTTACTCATCACCATCAGAATCTTACTCATCACCATCAGAATCTTACTCAGCACCATCAGAATCTTACTCATCATCACCATCAGAATGTTACAGATCACCATCAGAATATTACTCATCACCATCAGAATCTTACTCATCACCATCAGAATGTTACTCATAACCATCAGAATGTTACACATCACCATCAGAATCTCATCATCACCATCAAAATCTTACTCATCACCATCAGAATCTTACTCATTACCATCAGAATCTTACTCATCACCATCAGAATCTTACTCATCACCATTAGAAACTTACTCATCATCACCATCAGAATCTTACTCATTACCATCAGAATCTTACTCATCATCACCATCAGAATCTCACTCGTCATCACCATCAGAATCTTACTCATTACCATCAGAATCTTACTCATCACCATCAGAATCTTAATCATCAACATCAGAATCTTACTCATCATCACCATAAGAATCTTACACATCACCATCAGAATCTTACTCATCACCATCAGAATCTTACTCATCATCACCATTGGAATCTTACTCATTATCACCATCAGAATCTTACTCATCACCATCAGAATCTTACTCATCATCACCATCAGAATCTTACTCATCACCATCAGAATCTTACTCATTACCATCAGAATTTTACTCATCACCATCAGAATCTTACTCGTCATCACCATCAGAATCTTACTCATCACCATCAGAATGTTACTCATTACCATCAGAATCTTACTCATCATCACCATCAGAATCTTACTCATCATCACCATCAGAATCTTACTCATTACCATCAGAATCTTACTCATCATCACCATCAGAATCTCACTCGTCATCACCATCAGAATCTTACTCATTACCATCAGAATCTTACTCATCACCATCAGAATCTTAATCATCAACATCAGAATCTTACTCATCATCACCATAAGAATCTTACACATCACCATCAGAATCTTACTCATCACCATCAGAATCTTACTCATTACCATCAGAATCTTACTCGTCATCACCATCAGAATCTTACTCATCACCATCAGAATGTTACTCATTACCATCAGAATCTTACTCATCATCACCATCAGAATCTTACTCATCATCACCATCAGAATCTCACTCGTCTTCACCATTAGAATCTTACTCATCACCATCAGATTCTTACTTATCACCATCGGAATCTTACTCATTACCATCAGAATTTTACTCATCACCATCAGAATCTTACTCATTACCATCAGAATCTTACTCGTCATCACTATCAGAATCTTACTCATCACCATCAGAATGTTACTCATTACCATCAGAATCTTACTCATCATCACCATCAGAATCGTACTCATCACCATCAGAATCGTACTCATCACCATCAGAATCTTACTCAGCACCATCAGAATCTTACTCATCACCATCAGAATCTTACTCATCACCATAAGAAACTTACTCAGCACCATCAGAATCTTACTCATCATCACCATCAGAATCTTACTCATCACCAATAGAATCTTACTCATCATCACCATCAGAATCTTACTCATCACCATCAGAATGTTACACATCACCATCAGAATCTCATCATCACCATCAAAATCTTACTCATCACCATCAGAATCTTACTCATTACCATCAGAATCTTACTCATCACCATCAGAATCTTACTCATCACCATTAGAATCTTACTCATCATCACCATCAGAATCTTACTCATTACCATCAGACTCTTACTCATCATCACCATCAGAATCTCACTCATCATCACCATTAGAATCTTACTCATCACCATCAGAATCTTACTCAACACCATCAGAATCTTACTCATCATCACCATCAGAATCTTTCTCATCACCAATAGAATCTTACTCATCATCACCATCAGAATCTTACTCATCATCACCATCAGAATGTTACAGATCACCATCAGAATATTACTCATCACCATCAGAATCTTACTCATTACCATCAGAATTTTACTCATCACCATCAGAATCTTACTCATTACCATCAGAATCTTACTCGTCATCACCATCAGAATCTTACTCATCACCATCAGAATGTTACTCATTACCATCAGAATCTTACTCATCATCACCATCAGAATCTTACTCATCATCACCATCAGAATCTCACTCGTCATCACCATTAGAATCTTACTCATCACCATCAGATTCTTACTTATCACCATCGGAATCTTACTCATTACCATCAGAATTTTACTCATCACCATCAGAATCTTACTCATTACCATCAGAATCTTACTCGTCATCACTATCAGAATCCTACTCATCACCATCAGAATGTTACTCATTACCATCAGAATCTTACTCATCATCACCATCAGAATCGTACTCATCACCATCAGAATCGTACTCATCACCATCAGAATCTTACTCAGCACCATCAGAATCTTACTCATCACCATCAGAATCTTAATCATCACCATAAGAATCTTACTCAGCACCATCAGAATCTTACTCATCATCACCATCAGAATCTTACTCATCACCAATAGAATCTTACTCATCATCACCATCAGAATCTTACTCATCACCATCAGAATGTTACTCATCACCATCAGAATGTTACACATCACCATCAGAATCTCATCATCACCATCAAAATCTTACTCATCACCATCAGAATCTTACTCATTACCATCAGAATCTTACTCATCACCATCAGAATCTTACTCATCACCATTAGAATCTTACTCATCATCACCATCAGAATCTTACTCATTACCATCAGAATCTTACTCATCATCACCATCAGAATCTCACTCATCATCACCATTAGAATCTTACTCATCACCATCAGAATCTTACTCAACACCATCAGAATCTTACTCATCATCACCATCAGAATCTTTCTCATCACCAATAGAATCTTACTCATCATCACCATCAGAATCTTACTCATCATCACCATCAGAATGTTACAGATCAACATCAGAATATTACTCATCACCATCAGAATCTTACTCATCACCATCAGAATGTTACTCATAACCATCAGAATGTTACACATCACCATCAGAATCTCATCATCACCATCAAAATCTTACTCATCACCATCAGAATCTTACTCATTACCATCAGAATCTTACTCATCACCATCAGAATCTTACTCATCACCATTAGAATCTTACTCATCATCACCATCAGAATCTTACTCATTACCATCAGAATCTTACTCATCATCACCATCAGAATCTCACTCGTCATCACCATTAGAATCTTACTCATCACCATCAGAATCTTACTCATCACCATCAGAATCTTACTCATCATCACCATAAGAATCTTACACATCACCATCAGAATCTTACTCATCACCATCAGAATCTTACTCGTCACCATCAGAATCTTACTCATCATCACCATTGGAATCTTACTCATCATCACCATCAGAATCTTACTCATCACCATCAGAATCTTACTCGTCATCACCATTAGAATCTTACTCATCACCATCAGATTCTTACTTATCACCATCGGAATCTTACTCATTACCATCAGAATTTTACTCATCACCATCAGAATCTTACTCATTACCATCAGAATCTTACTCGTCATCACTATCAGAATCTTACTCATCACCATCAGAATGTTACTCATTACCATCAGAATCTTACTCATCATCACCATCAGAATCGTACTCATCACCATCAGAATCGTACTCATCACCATCAGAATCTTACTCAGCACCATCAGAATCTTACTCATCACCATTAGAATCTTACTCATCACCATAAGAATCTTACTCAGCACCATCAGAATCTTACTCATCATCACCATCAGAATCTTACTCATCACCAATAGAATCTTACTCATCATCACCATCAGAATCTTACTCATCACCATCAGAATGTTACTCATCACCATCTGAATGTTACACATCACCATCAGAATCTCATCATCACCATCAAAATCTTACTCATCACCATCAGAATCTTACTCATTACCATCAGAATCTTACTCATCACCATCAGAATCTCATCATCACCATCAAAATCTTACTCATCACCATCAGAATCTTACTCATTACCATCAGAATCTTACTCATCACCATCAGAATCTTACTCATCACCATTAGAATCTTACTCATCATCACCATCAGAATCTTACTCATTACCATCAGAATCTTACTCATCATCACCATCAGAATCTCACTCATCATCACCATTAGAATCTTACTCATCACCATCAGAATCTTACTCAACACCATCAGAATCTTACTCATCATCACCATCAGAATCTTTCTCATCACCAATAGAATCTTACTCATCATCACCATCAGAATCTTACTCATCATCACCATCAGAATGTTACAGATCAACATCAGAATATTACTCATCACCATCAGAATCTTACTCATCACCATCAGAATGTTACTCATAACCATCAGAATGTTACACATCACCATCAGAATCTCATCATCACCATCAAAATCTTACTCATCACCATCAGAATCTTACTCATTACCATCAGAATCTTACTCATCACCATCAGAATCTTACTCATCACCATTAGAATCTTACTCATCATCACCATCAGAATCTTACTCATTACCATCAGAATCTTACTCATCATCACCATCAGAATCTCACTCGTCATCACCATTAGAATCTTACTCATCACCATCAGAATCTTACTCATCACCATCAGAATCTTACTCATCATCACCATAAGAATCTTACACATCACCATCAGAATCTTACTCATCACCATCAGAATCTTACTCGTCACCATCAGAATCTTACTCATCATCACCATTGGAATCTTACTCATCATCACCATCAGAATCTTACTCATCACCATCAGAATCTTACTCGTCATCACCATTAGAATCTTACTCATCACCATCAGATTCTTACTTATCACCATCGGAATCTTACTCATTACCATCAGAATTTTACTCATCACCATCAGAATCTTACTCATTACCATCAGAATCTTACTCGTCATCACTATCAGAATCTTACTCATCACCATCAGAATGTTACTCATTACCATCAGAATCTTACTCATCATCACCATCAGAATCGTACTCATCACCATCAGAATCTTACTCAGCACCATCAGAATCTTACTCATCACCATCAGAATCTTACTCATCACCATAAGAATCTTACTCAGGACCATCAGAATCTTACTCATCATCACCATCAGAATCTTACTCATCACCAATAGAATCTTACTCATCATCACCATCAGAATCTTACTCATCACCATCAGAATGTTACACATCACCATCAGAATCTCATCATCACCATCAAAATCTTACTCATCACCATCAGAATCTTACTCATTACCATCAGAATCTTACTCATCACCATCAGAATCTTACTCATCACCATTAGAATCTTACTCATCATCACCATCAGAATCTTACTCATTACCATCAGACTCTTACTCATCATCACCATCAGAATCTCACTCATCATCACCATTAGAATCTTACTCATCACCATCAGAATCTTACTCAACACCATCAGAATCTTACTCATCATCACCATCAGAATCTTTCTCATCACCAATAGAATCTTACTCATCATCACCATCAGAATCTTACTCATCATCACCATCAGAATGTTACAGATCACCATCAGAATATTACTCATCACCATCAGAATCTTACTCATTACCATCAGAATTTTACTCATCACCATCAGAATCTTACTCATTACCATCAGAATCTTACTCGTCATCACCATCAGAATCTTACTCATCACCATCAGAATGTTACTCATTACCATCAGAATCTTACTCATCATCACCATCAGAATCTTACTCATCATCACCATCAGAATCTCACTCGTCATCACCATTAGAATCTTACTCATCACCATCAGATTCTTACTTATCACCATCGGAATCTTACTCATTACCATCAGAATTTTACTCATCACCATCAGAATCTTACTCATTACCATCAGAATCTTACTCGTCATCACTATCAGAATCCTACTCATCACCATCAGAATGTTACTCATTACCATCAGAATCTTACTCATCATCACCATCAGAATCGTACTCATCACCATCAGAATCGTACTCATCACCATCAGAATCTTACTCAGCACCATCAGAATCTTACTCATCACCATCAGAATCTTAATCATCACCATAAGAATCTTACTCAGCACCATCAGAATCTTACTCATCATCACCATCAGAATCTTACTCATCACCAATAGAATCTTACTCATCATCACCATCAGAATCTTACTCATCACCATCAGAATGTTACTCATCACCATCAGAATGTTACACATCACCATCAGAATCTCATCATCACCATCAAAATCTTACTCATCACCATCAGAATCTTACTCATTACCATCAGAATCTTACTCATCACCATCAGAATCTTACTCATCACCATTAGAATCTTACTCATCATCACCATCAGAATCTTACTCATTACCATCAGAATCTTACTCATCATCACCATCAGAATCTCACTCATCATCACCATTAGAATCTTACTCATCACCATCAGAATCTTACTCAACACCATCAGAATCTTACTCATCATCACCATCAGAATCTTTCTCATCACCAATAGAATCTTACTCATCATCACCATCAGAATCTTACTCATCATCACCATCAGAATGTTACAGATCAACATCAGAATATTACTCATCACCATCAGAATCTTACTCATCACCATCAGAATGTTACTCATAACCATCAGAATGTTACACATCACCATCAGAATCTCATCATCACCATCAAAATCTTACTCATCACCATCAGAATCTTACTCATTACCATCAGAATCTTACTCATCACCATCAGAATCTTACTCATCACCATTAGAATCTTACTCATCATCACCATCAGAATCTTACTCATTACCATCAGAATCTTACTCATCATCACCATCAGAATCTCACTCGTCATCACCATTAGAATCTTACTCATCACCATCAGAATCTTACTCATCACCATCAGAATCTTACTCATCATCACCATAAGAATCTTACACATCACCATCAGAATCTTACTCATCACCATCAGAATCTTACTCGTCACCATCAGAATCTTACTCATCATCACCATTGGAATCTTACTCATCATCACCATCAGAATCTTACTCATCACCATCAGAATCTTACTCGTCATCACCATTAGAATCTTACTCATCACCATCAGATTCTTACTTATCACCATCGGAATCTTACTCATTACCATCAGAATTTTACTCATCACCATCAGAATCTTACTCATTACCATCAGAATCTTACTCGTCATCACTATCAGAATCTTACTCATCACCATCAGAATGTTACTCATTACCATCAGAATCTTACTCATCATCACCATCAGAATCGTACTCATCACCATCAGAATCGTACTCATCACCATCAGAATCTTACTCAGCACCATCAGAATCTTACTCATCACCATTAGAATCTTACTCATCACCATAAGAATCTTACTCAGCACCATCAGAATCTTACTCATCATCACCATCAGAATCTTACTCATCACCAATAGAATCTTACTCATCATCACCATCAGAATCTTACTCATCACCATCAGAATGTTACTCATCACCATCTGAATGTTACACATCACCATCAGAATCTCATCATCACCATCAAAATCTTACTCATCACCATCAGAATCTTACTCATTACCATCAGAATCTTACTCATCACCATCAGAATCTCATCATCACCATCAAAATCTTACTCATCACCATCAGAATCTTACTCATTACCATCAGAATCTTACTCATCACCATCAGAATCTTACTCATCACCATTAGAATCTTACTCATCATCACCATCAGAATCTTACTCATTACCATCAGAATCTTACTCATCATCACCATCAGAATCTCACTCATCATCACCATTAGAATCTTACTCATCACCATCAGAATCTTACTCAACACCATCAGAATCTTACTCATCATCACCATCAGAATCTTTCTCATCACCAATAGAATCTTACTCATCATCACCATCAGAATCATACTCATCATCACCATCAGAATGTTACAGATCAACATCAGAATATTACTCATCACCATCAGAATCTTACTCATCACCATCAGAATGTTACTCATAACCATCAGAATGTTACACATCACCATCAGAATCTCATCATCACCATCAAAATCTTACTCATCACCATCAGAATCTTACTCATTACCATCAGAATCTTACTCATCACCATCAGAATCTTACTCATCACCATTAGAATCTTACTCATCATCACCATCAGAATCTTACTCATTACCATCAGAATCTTACTCATCATCACCATCAGAATCTCACTCGTCATCACCATTAGAATCTTACTCATCACCATCAGAATCTTACTCATCACCATCAGAATCTTACTCATCATCACCATAAGAATCTTACACATCACCATCAGAATCTTACTCATCACCATCAGAATCTTACTCGTCACCATCAGAATCTTACTCATCATCACCATTGGAATCTTACTCATCATCACCATCAGAATCTTACTCATCACCATCAGAATCTTACTCGTCATCACCATTAGAATCTTACTCATCACCATCAGATTCTTACTTATCACCATCGGAATCTTACTCATTACCATCAGAATTTTACTCATCACCATCAGAATCTTACTCATTACCATCAGAATCTTACTCGTCATCACTATCAGAATCTTACTCATCACCATCAGAATGTTACTCATTACCATCAGAATCTTACTCATCATCACCATCAGAATCGTACTCATCACCATCAGAATCTTACTCAGCACCATCAGAATCTTACTCATCACCATCAGAATCTTACTCATCACCATAAGAATCTTACTCAGGACCATCAGAATCTTACTCATCATCACCATCAGAATCTTACTCATCACCAATAGAATCTTACTCATCATCACCATCAGAATCTTACTCATCACCATCAGAATGTTACTCATCACCATCTGAATGTTACACATCACCATCAGAATCTCATCATCACCATCAAAATCTTACTCATCACCATCAGAATCTTACTCATTACCATCAGAATCTTACTCATCACCATCAGAATCTTACTCATCACCATTAGAATCTTACTCATCATCACCATCAGAATCTTACTCATTACCATCAGAATCTTACTCATCATCACCATCAGAATCTCACTCATCATCACCATTAGAATCTTACTCATCACCATCAGAATCTTACTCAACACCATCAGAATCTTACTCATCATCACCATCAGAATCTTTCTCATCACCAATAGAATCTTACTCATCATCACCATCAGAATCTTACTCATCATCACCATCAGAATGTTACAGATCACCATCAGAATATTACTCATCACCATCAGAATCTTACTCATCACCATCAGAATGTTACTCATAACCATCAGAATGTTACACATCACCATCAGAATCTCATCATCACCATCAAAATCTTACTCATCACCATCAGAATCTTACTCATTACCATCAGAATCTTACTCATCACCATCAGAATCTTACTCATCACCATTAGAATCTTACTCATCATCACCATCAGAATCTTACTCATTACCATCAGAATCTTACTCATCATCACCATCAGAATCTCACTCGTCATCACCATTAGAATCTTACTCATCACCATCAGAATCTTACTCATCACCATCAGAATCTTACTCATCATCACCATAAGAATCTTACACATCACCATCAGAATCTTACTCATCACCATCAGAATCTTACTCGTCACCATCAGAATCTTACTCATCATCACCATTGGAATCTTACTCATCATCACCATCAGAATCTTACTCATCACCATCAGAATCTTACTCATCATCACCATCAGAATCTTACTCATCACCATCGGATTCTTACTCATTACCATCAGAATTTTACTCATCACCATCAGAATCTTACTCATTACCATCAGAATCTTACTCATCACCAATAGAATCTTACTCATCATCACCATCAGAATCTTACTCATCATAACCATCAGAATCTTACTCATCACCATCAGAATCGTACTCATCACCATCAGAATCTTACTCATCACAATCAGAATCTTACTCGTCACCATCAGAATCTTACTCATCATCACCATTGGAATCTTACTCATCATCACCATCAGAATCTTACTCATCACCATCAGAATCTTACTCATCATCACCATCAGAATCTTACTCATCACCATCGGATTCTTACTCATTACCATCAGAATTTTACTCATCACCATCAGAATCTTACTCATTACCATCAGAATCTTACTCGTCATCACCATCAGAATCTTACTCATCACCATCAGAATGTTACTCATTACCATCAGAATCTTACTCATCATCACCATCAGAATCGTACTCATCACCATCAGAATCGTACTCATCACCATCAGAATCTTACTCAGCACCATTAGAATCTTACTCATCACCATCAGAATCTTACTCATCACCATCAGAATATTACTCAGCACCATCAGAATCTTACTCATCATCACCATCAGAATGTTACAGATCACCATCAGAATATTACTCATCACCATCAGAATCTTACTCATCACCATCAGAATGTTACTCATAACCATCAGAATGTTACACATCACCATCAGAATCTCATCATCACCATCAAAATCTTACTCATCACCATCAGAATCTTACTCATTACCATCAGAATCTTACTCATCACCATCAGAATCTTACTCATCACCATTAGAATCTTACTCATCATCACCATCAGAATCTTACTCATTACCATCAGAATCTTACTCATCATCACCATCAGAATCTCACTCGTCATCACCATCAGAATCTTACTCATTACCATCAGAATCTTACTCATCACCATCAGAATCTTACTCATCACCATCAGAATCTTACTCATCATCACCATAAGAATCTTACACATCACCATCAGAATCTTACTCATCACCATCAGAATCTTACTCAGCACCATCAGAATCTTACTCATCATCACCATCAGAATGTTACAGATCACCATCAGAATATTACTCATCACCATCAGAATCTTACTCATCACCATCAGAATGTTACTCATAACCATCAGAATGTTACACATCACCATCAGAATCTCATCATCACCATCAAAATCTTACTCATCACCATCAGAATCTTACTCATTACCATCAGAATCTTACTCATCACCATCAGAATCTTACTCATCACCATTAGAATCTTACTCATCATCACCATCAGAATCTTACTCATTACCATCAGAATCTTATTCATCATCACCATCAGAATCTCACTCGTCATCACCATCAGAATCTTACTCATTACCATCAGAATCTTACTCATCACCATCAGAATCTTACTCATCACCATCAGAATCTTACTCATCATCACCATAAGAATCTTACACATCACCATCAGAATCTTACTCATCACCATCAGAATCTTACTCGTCACCATCAGAATCTTACTCATCATCACCATTGGAATCTTACTCATAATCACCATCAGAATCTTACTCATCACCATCAGAATCTCACTCGTCATCACCATTAGAATCTTACTCATCACCATCAGATTCTTACTCATCACCATCGGAATCTTACTCATTACCATCAGAATTTTACTCATCACCATCAGAATCTTACTCATTACCATCAGAATCTTACTCGTCATCACTATCAGAATCTTACTCATCACCATCAGAATGTTACTCATTACCATCAGAATCTTACTCATCATCACCATCAGAATCGTACTCATCACCATCAGAATCGTACTCATCACCATCAGAATCTTACTCAGCACCATCAGAATCTTACTCATCACCATCAGAATCTTACTCATCACCATAAGAATCTTACTCAGCACCATCAGAATCTTACTCATCATCACCATCAGAATCTTACTCATCACCAATAGAATCTTACTCATCATCACCATCAGAATCTTACTCATCACCATCAGAATGTTACTCATCACCATCAGAATGTTACACATCACCATCAGAATCTCATCATCACCATCAAAATCTTACTCATCACCATCAGAATCTTACTCATTACCATCAGAATCTTACTCATCACCATCAGAATCTTACTCATCACCATTAGAATCTTACTCATCATCACCATCAGAATCTTACTCATTACCATCAGAATCTTACTCATCATCACCATCAGAGTCTCACTCGTCATCACCATTAGAATCTTACTCATCACCATCAGAATCTTACTCAACACCATCAGAATCTTACTCATCATCACCATCAGAATCTTACTCATCACCAATAGAATCTTACTCATCATCACCATCAGAATCTTACTCATCATCACCATCAGAATGTTACAGATCACCATCAGAATATTACTCATCACCATCAAAATCTTACTCATCACCATCAGAATGTTACTCATAACCATCAGAATGTTACACATCACCATCAGAATCTCATCATCACCATCAAAATCTTTCTCATCACCATCAGAATCTTACTCATTACCATCAGAATCTTACTCATCACCATCAGAATCTTACTCATCACCATTAGAATCTTACTCATCATCACCATCAGAATCTTACTCATTACCATCCGAATCTTACTCATCACCATCAGAATCTCACTCGTCATCACCATTAGAATCTTACTCATCACCATCAGAATCTTACTCATCACCATCAGAATCTTACTCATCATCACCATAAGAATCTTACACATCACCATCAGAATCTTACTCATCACCATCAGAATCTTACTCGTCACCATCAGAATCTTACTCATCATCACCATTGGAATCTTACTCATCATCACCATCAGAATCTTACTCATCACCATCAGAATCTTACTCATCATCACCATCAGAATCTTACTCATCACCATCAGAATCTTACTCATCACCATCAGAATCGTACTCATCACCATCAGAATCTTACTCAGCACCATCAGAATCTTACTCATCATCACCATCAGAATCTTACTCATCAACAATAGAATCTTACTCATCATCACCATCAGAATCTTACTCATCATCACCATCAGAATGTTACAGATCACCATCAGAATCTTACTCATCACCATCAGAATATTACTCATCAACATCAGAATGTTACTCATCACCATCAGAATGTTACACATCACCATCAGAATCTCATCATCACCATCAAAATCTTACTCATCACCATCAGAATCTTACTCATTACCATCAGAATCTTACTCATCACCATCAGAGACTTACTCATCACCATCAGAATCTTACTCGTCACCATCAGAATCTTACTCATCATCACCATTGGAATCTTACTCATCATCACCATCAGAATCTTACTCATCACCATCAGAATCTTACTCATCATCACCATCAGAATCTTACTCATCACCATCGGATTCTTACTCATTACCATCAGAATTTTACTCATCACCATCAGAATCTTACTCATTACCATCAGAATCTTACTCGTCATCACCATCAGAATCTTACTCATCACCATCAGAATGTTACTCATTACCATCAGAATCTTACTCATCATCACCATCAGAATCATACTCATCACCATCAGAATCGTAATCATCACCATCAGAATCTTACTCAGCACCATCAGAATCTTACTCATCACCATCAGAATCTTACTCATCACCATCAGAATCTTACTCAGCACCATCAGAATCTTACTCATCATCACCATCAGAATCTTACTCATCACCAATACAATCTTACTCATCATCACCATCAGAATCTTACTCATCACCATCAGAATGTTACTCATCACCATCAGAATGTTACACATCACCATCAGAATCTCATCATCACCATCAAAATCTTACTCATCACCATCAGAATCTTACTCATTACCATCAGAATCTTACTCATCACCATCAGAATCTTACTCATCACCATTAGAATCTTACTCATCATCACCATCAGAATCTTACTCATTACCATCAGAATCTTACTCATCATCACCATCAGAATCTCACTCATAATCACCATTAGAATCTTACTCATCACCATCAGAATCTTACTCAACACCATCAGAATCTTACTCATCATCACCATCAGAATCTTTCTCATCACCAATAGAATCTTACTCATCATCACCATCAGAATCTTACTCATCATCACCATCAGAATGTTACAGATCAACATCAGAATATTACTCATCACCATCAGAATCTTACTCATCACCATCAGAATGTTACTCATAACCATCAGAATGTTACACATCACCATCAGAATCTCATCATCACCATCAAAATCTTACTCATCACCATCAGAATCTTACTCATTACCATCAGAATCTTACTCATCACCATCAGAATCTTACTCATCACCATTAGAATCTTACTCATCATCACCATCAGAATCTTACTCATTACCATCAGAATCTTACTCATCATCACCATCAGAATCTCACTCGTCATCACCATTAGAATCTTACTCATCACCATCAGAATCTTACTCATCACCATCAGAATCTTACTCATCATCACCATAAGAATCTTACACATCACCATCAGAATCTTACTCATCACCATCAGAATCTTACTCGTCACCATCAGAATCTTACTCATCATCACCATTGGAATCTTACTCATCATCACCATCAGAATCTTACTCATCACCATCAGAATCTTACTCGTCATCACCATTAGAATCTTACTCATCACCATCAGATTCTTACTTATCACCATCGGAATCTTACTCATTACCATCAGAATTTTACTCATCACCATCAGAATCTTACTCATTACCATCAGAATCTTACTCGTCATCACTATCAGAATCTTACTCATCACCATCAGAATGTTACTCATTACCATCAGAATCTTACTCATCATCACCATCAGAATCGTACTCATCACCATCAGAATCGTACTCATCACCATCAGAATCTTACTCAGCACCATCAGAATCTTACTCATCACCATTAGAATCTTACTCATCACCATAAGAATCTTACTCAGCACCATCAGAATCTTACTCATCATCACCATCAGAATCTTACTCATCACCAATAGAATCTTACTCATCATCACCATCAGAATCTTACTCATCACCATCAGAATGTTACTCATCACCATCTGAATGTTACACATCACCATCAGAATCTCATCATCACCATCAAAATCTTACTCATCACCATCAGAATCTTACTCATTACCATCAGAATCTTACTCATCACCATCAGAATCTCATCATCACCATCAAAATCTTACTCATCACCATCAGAATCTTACTCATTACCATCAGAATCTTACTCATCACCATCAGAATCTTACTCATCACCATTAGAATCTTACTCATCATCACCATCAGAATCTTACTCATTACCATCAGAATCTTACTCATCATCACCATCAGAATCTCACTCATCATCACCATTAGAATCTTACTCATCACCATCAGAATCTTACTCAACACCATCAGAATCTTACTCATCATCACCATCAGAATCTTTCTCATCACCAATAGAATCTTACTCATCATCACCATCAGAATCTTACTCATCATCACCATCAGAATGTTACAGATCAACATCAGAATATTACTCATCACCATCAGAATCTTACTCATCACCATCAGAATGTTACTCATAACCATCAGAATGTTACACATCACCATCAGAATCTCATCATCACCATCAAAATCTTACTCATCACCATCAGAATCTTACTCATTACCATCAGAATCTTACTCATCACCATCAGAATCTTACTCATCACCATTAGAATCTTACTCATCATCACCATCAGAATCTTACTCATTACCATCAGAATCTTACTCATCATCACCATCAGAATCTCACTCGTCATCACCATTAGAATCTTACTCATCACCATCAGAATCTTACTCATCACCATCAGAATCTTACTCATCATCACCATAAGAATCTTACACATCACCATCAGAATCTTACTCATCACCATCAGAATCTTACTCGTCACCATCAGAATCTTACTCATCATTACCATTGGAATCTTACTCATCATCACCATCAGAATCTTACTCATCACCATCAGAATCTTACTCGTCATCACCATTAGAATCTTACTCATCACCATCAGATTCTTACTTATCACCATCGGAATCTTACTCATTACCATCAGAATTTTACTCATCACCATCAGAATCTTACTCATTACCATCAGAATCTTACTCGTCATCACTATCAGAATCTTACTCATCACCATCAGAATGTTACTCATTACCATCAGAATCTTACTCATCATCACCATCAGAATCGTACTCATCACCATCAGAATCTTACTCAGCACCATCAGAATCTTACTCATCACCATCAGAATCTTACTCATCACCATAAGAATCTTACTCAGGACCATCAGAATCTTACTCATCATCACCATCAGAATCTTACTCATCACCAATAGAATCTTACTCATCATCACCATCAGAATCTTACTCATCACCATCAGAATGTTACTCATCACCATCTGAATGTTACACATCACCATCAGAATCTCATCATCACCATCAAAATCTTACTCATCACCATCAGAATCTTACTCATTACCATCAGAATCTTACTCATCACCATCAGAATCTTACTCATCACCATTAGAATCTTACTCATCATCACCATCAGAATCTTACTCATTACCATCAGAATCTTACTCATCATCACCATCAGAATCTCACTCATCATCACCATTAGAATCTTACTCATCACCATCAGAATCTTACTCAACACCATCAGAATCTTACTCATCATCACCATCAGAATCTTTCTCATCACCAATAGAATCTTACTCATCATCACCATCAGAATCTTACTCATCATCACCATCAGAATGTTACAGATCACCATCAGAATATTACTCATCACCATCAGAATCTTACTCATCACCATCAGAATGTTACTCATAACCATCAGAATGTTACACATCACCATCAGAATCTCATCATCACCATCAAAATCTTACTCATCACCATCAGAATCTTACTCATTACCATCAGAATCTTACTCATCACCATCAGAATCTTACTCATCACCATTAGAATCTTACTCATCATCACCATCAGAATCTTACTCATTACCATCAGAATCTTACTCATCATCACCATCAGAATCTCACTCGTCATCACCATTAGAATCTTACTCATCACCATCAGAATCTTACTCATCACCATCAGAATCTTACTCATCATCACCATAAGAATCTTACACATCACCATCAGAATCTTACTCATCACCATCAGAATCTTACTCGTCACCATCAGAATCTTACTCATCATCACCATTGGAATCTTACTCATCATCACCATCAGAATCTTACTCATCACCATCAGAATCTTACTCATCATCACCATCAGAATCTTACTCATCACCATCGGATTCTTACTCATTACCATCAGAATTTTACTCATCACCATCAGAATCTTACTCATTACCATCAGAATCTTACTCATCACCAATAGAATCTTACTCATCATCACCATCAGAATCTTACTCATCATAACCATCAGAATCTTACTCATCACCATCAGAATCGTACTCATCACCATCAGAATCTTACTCATCACAATCAGAATCTTACTCGTCACCATCAGAATCTTACTCATCATCACCATTGGAATCTTACTCATCATCACCATCAGAATCTTACTCATCACCATCAGAATCTTACTCATCATCACCATCAGAATCTTACTCATCACCATCGGATTCTTACTCATTACCATCATAATTTTACTCATCACCATCAGAATCTTACTCATTACCATCAGAATCTTACTCGTCATCACCATCAGAATCTTACTCATCACCATCAGAATGTTACTCATTACCATCAGAATCTTACTCATCATCACCATCAGAATCGTACTCATCACCATCAGAATCGTACTCATCACCATCAGAATCTTACTCAGCACCATTAGAATCTTACTCATCACCATCAGAATCTTACTCATCACCATCAGAATATTACTCAGCACCATCAGAATCTTACTCATCATCACCATCAGAATGTTACAGATCACCATCAGAATATTACTCATCACCATCAGAATCTTACTCATCACCATCAGAATGTTACTCATAACCATCAGAATGTTACACATCACCATCAGAATCTCATCATCACCATCAAAATCTTACTCATCACCATCAGAATCTTACTCATTACCATCAGAATCTTACTCATCACCATCAGAATCTTACTCATCACCATTAGAATCTTACTCATCATCACCATCAGAATCTTACTCATTACCATCAGAATCTTACTCATCATCACCATCAGAATCTCACTCGTCATCACCATCAGAATCTTACTCATTACCATCAGAATCTTACTCATCACCATCAGAATCTTACTCATCACCATCAGAATCTTACTCATCATCACCATAAGAATCTTACACATCACCATCAGAATCTTACTCATCACCATCAGAATCTTACTCAGCACCATCAGAATCTTACTCATCATCACCATCAGAATGTTACAGATCACCATCAGAATATTACTCATCACCATCAGAATCTTACTCATCACCATCAGAATGTTACTCATAACCATCAGAATGTTACACATCACCATCAGAATCTCATCATCACCATCAAAATCTTACTCATCACCATCAGAATCTTACTCATTACCATCAGAATCTTACTCATCACCATCAGAATCTTACTCATCACCATTAGAATCTTACTCATCATCACCATCAGAATCTTACTCATTACCATCAGAATCTTATTCATCATCACCATCAGAATCTCACTCGTCACCATCAGAATCTTACTCATCACCATCAGAATCTTACTCATCATCACCATAAGAATCTTACACATCACCATCAGAATCTTACTCATCACCATCAGAATCTTACTCGTCACCATCAGAATCTTACTCATCATCACCATTGGAATCTTACTCATAATCACCATCAGAATCTTACTCATCACCATCAGAATCTCACTCGTCATCACCATTAGAATCTTACTCATCACCATCAGATTCTTACTCATCACCATCGGAATCTTACTCATTACCATCAGAATTTTACTCATCACCATCAGAATCTTACTCATTACCATCAGAATCTTACTCGTCATCACTATCAGAATCTTACTCATCACCATCAGAATGTTACTCATTACCATCAGAATCTTACTCATCATCACCATCAGAATCGTACTCATCACCATCAGAATCGTACTCATCACCATCAGAATCTTACTCAGCACCATCAGAATCTTACTCATCACCATCAGAATCTTACTCATCACCATAAGAATCTTACTCAGCACCATCAGAATCTTACTCATCATCACCATCAGAATCTTACTCATCACCAATAGAATCTTACTCATCATCACCATCAGAATCTTACTCATCACCATCAGAATGTTACTCATCACCATCAGAATGTTACACATCACCATCAGAATCTCATCATCACCATCAAAATCTTACTCATCACCATCAGAATCTTACTCATTACCATCAGAATCTTACTCATCACCATCAGAATCTTACTCATCACCATTAGAATCTTACTCATCATCACCATCAGAATCTTACTCATTACCATCAGAATCTTACTCATCATCACCATCAGAGTCTCACTCGTCATCACCATTAGAATCTTACTCATCACCATCAGAATCTTACTCAACACCATCAGAATCTTACTCATCATCACCATCAGAATCTTACTCATCACCAATAGAATCTTACTCATCATCACCATCAGAATCTTACTCATCATCACCATCAGAATGTTACAGATCACCATCAGAATATTACTCATCACCATCAAAATCTTACTCATCACCATCAGAATGTTACTCATAACCATCAGAATGTTACACATCACCATCAGAATCTCATCATCACCATCAAAATCTTTCTCATCACCATCAGAATCTTACTCATTACCATCAGAATCTTACTCATCACCATCAGAATCTTACTCATCACCATTAGAATCTTACTCATCATCACCATCAGAATCTTACTCATTACCATCCGAATCTTACTCATCACCATCAGAATCTCACTCGTCATCACGATTAGAATCTTACTCATCACCATCAGAATCTTACTCATCACCATCAGAATCTTACTCATCATCACCATAAGAATCTTACACATCACCATCAGAATCTTACTCATCACCATCAGAATCTTACTCGTCACCATCAGAATCTTACTCATCATCACCATTGGAATCTTACTCATCATCACCATCAGAATCTTACTCATCACCATCAGAATCTTACTCATCATCACCATCAGAATCTTACTCATCACCATCAGAATCTTACTCATCACCATCAGAATCGTACTCATCACCATCAGAATCTTACTCAGCACCATCAGAATCTTACTCATCATCACCATCAGAATCTTACTCATCAACAATAGAATCTTACTCATCATCACCATCAGAATCTTACTCATCATCACCATCAGAATGTTACAGATCACCATCAGAATCTTACTCATCACCATCAGAATATTACTCATCAACATCAGAATGTTACTCATCACCATCAGAATGTTACACATCACCATCAGAATCTCATCATCACCATCAAAATCTTACTCATCACCATCAGAATCTTACTCATTACCATCAGAATCTTACTCATCACCATCAGAGACTTACTCATCACCATCAGAATCTTACTCGTCACCATCAGAATCTTACTCATCATCACCATTGGAATCTTACTCATCATCACCATCAGAATCTTACTCATCACCATCAGAATCTTACTCATCATCACCATCAGAATCTTACTCATCACCATCGGATTCTTACTCATTACCATCAGAATTTTACTCATCACCATCAGAATCTTACTCATTACCATCAGAATCTTACTCGTCATCACCATCAGAATCTTACTCATCACCATCAGAATGTTACTCATTACCATCAGAATCTTACTCATCATCACCATCAGAATCATACTCATCACCATCAGAATCGTAATCATCACCATCAGAATCTTACTCAGCACCATCAGAATCTTACTCATCACCATCAGAATCTTACTCATCACCATCAGAATCTTACTCAGCACCATCAGAATCTTACTCATCATCACCATCAGAATCTTACTCATCACCAATACAATCTTACTCATCATCACCATCAGAATCTTACTCATCACCATCAGAATGTTACTCATCACCATCAGAATGTTACACATCACCATCAGAATCTCATCATCACCATCAAAATCTTACTCATCACCATCAGAATCTTACTCATTACCATCAGAATCTTACTCATCACCATCAGAATCTTACTCATCACCATTAGAATCTTACTCATCATCACCATCAGAATCTTACTCATTACCATCAGAATCTTACTCATCATCACCATCAGAATCTCACTCGTCATCACCATTAGAATCTTACTCATCACCATCAGAATCTTACTCAACACCATCAGAATCTTACTCATCATCACCATAAGAATCTTACACATCACCATCACAATCTTACTCATCACCGTCAGAATCTTACTCATCACCATCAGAATCTTACTCATCATCACCATTGGAATCTTACTCATCATCACCATCAGAATCTTACTCATCATCACCATCAGCATCTTACTCATTATCACCATCAGAATCTTACTAATCAGAATCTTACTCATCGCCATCAGAATCTTACTCATCAGAATCTTACTCATCAATATCAGAATCTTACTCATCACCATCAGAATCTTACTCATCATCACCATTGGAATCTTACTCATCATCACCATCAGAATCTTACTCATCACCATCAGAATCTTACTCATCATCACCATCAGAATCTTACTCATCACCATCGGAATCTTACTCATTACCATCAGAATTTTACTCATCATCACCATCAGAATCTTACTCATCACCATCAGAATCTTACTCATCACCATCAGAATGTTACACATCACCATCAGAATCTCATCATCACCATCAAAATCTTACTCATCACCATCAGAATCTTACTCATTACCATCAGAATCTTACTCATCACCATCAGAATCTTACTCATCACCATTAGAATCTTACTCATCATCACCATCAGAATCTTACTCATTACCATCAGAATCTTACTCATCATCACCATCAGAGTCTCACTCGTCATCACCATTAGAATCTTACTCATCACCATCAGAATCTTACTCAACACCATCAGAATCTTACTCATCATCACCATCAGAATCTTACTCATCACCAATAGAATCTTACTCATCATCACCATCAGAATCTTACTCATCATCACCATCAGAATGTTACAGATCACCATCAGAATATTACTCATCACCATCAAAATCTTACTCATCACCATCAGAATGTTACTCATAACCATCAGAATGTTACACATCACCATCAGAATCTCATCATCACCATCAAAATCTTTCTCATCACCATCAGAATCTTACTCATTACCATCAGAATCTTACTCATCACCATCAGAATCTTACTCATCACCATTAGAATCTTACTCATCATCACCATCAGAATCTTACTCATTACCATCCGAATCTTACTCATCACCATCAGAATCTCACTCGTCATCACGATTAGAATCTTACTCATCACCATCAGAATCTTACTCATCACCATCAGAATCTTACTCATCATCACCATAAGAATCTTACACATCACCATCAGAATCTTACTCATCACCATCAGAATCTTACTCGTCACCATCAGAATCTTACTCATCATCACCATTGGAATCTTACTCATCATCACCATCAGAATCTTACTCATCACCATCAGAATCTTACTCATCATCACCATCAGAATCTTACTCATCACCATCAGAATCTTACTCATCACCATCAGAATCGTACTCATCACCATCAGAATCTTACTCAGCACCATCAGAATCTTACTCATCATCACCATCAGAATCTTACTCATCAACAATAGAATCTTACTCATCATCACCATCAGAATCTTACTCATCATCACCATCAGAATGTTACAGATCACCATCAGAATCTTACTCATCACCATCAGAATATTACTCATCAACATCAGAATGTTACTCATCACCATCAGAATGTTACACATCACCATCAGAATCTCATCATCACCATCAAAATCTTACTCATCACCATCAGAATCTTACTCATTACCATCAGAATCTTACTCATCACCATCAGAGACTTACTCATCACCATCAGAATCTTACTCGTCACCATCAGAATCTTACTCATCATCACCATTGGAATCTTACTCATCATCACCATCAGAATCTTACTCATCACCATCAGAATCTTACTCATCATCACCATCAGAATCTTACTCATCACCATCGGATTCTTACTCATTACCATCAGAATTTTACTCATCACCATCAGAATCTTACTCATTACCATCAGAATCTTACTCGTCATCACCATCAGAATCTTACTCATCACCATCAGAATGTTACTCATTACCATCAGAATCTTACTCATCATCACCATCAGAATCATACTCATCACCATCAGAATCGTAATCATCACCATCAGAATCTTACTCAGCACCATCAGAATCTTACTCATCACCATCAGAATCTTACTCATCACCATCAGAATCTTACTCAGCACCATCAGAATCTTACTCATCATCACCATCAGAATCTTACTCATCACCAATACAATCTTACTCATCATCACCATCAGAATCTTACTCATCACCATCAGAATGTTACTCATCACCATCAGAATGTTACACATCACCATCAGAATCTCATCATCACCATCAAAATCTTACTCATCACCATCAGAATCTTACTCATTACCATCAGAATCTTACTCATCACCATCAGAATCTTACTCATCACCATTAGAATCTTACTCATCATCACCATCAGAATCTTACTCATTACCATCAGAATCTTACTCATCATCACCATCAGAATCTCACTCGTCATCACCATTAGAATCTTACTCATCACCATCAGAATCTTACTCAACACCATCAGAATCTTACTCATCATCACCATAAGAATCTTACACATCACCATCACAATCTTACTCATCACCGTCAGAATCTTACTCATCACCATCAGAATCTTACTCATCATCACCATTGGAATCTTACTCATCATCACCATCAGAATCTTACTCATCATCACCATCAGCATCTTACTCATTATCACCATCAGAATCTTACTAATCAGAATCTTACTCATCGCCATCAGAATCTTACTCATCAGAATCTTACTCATCAATATCAGAATCTTACTCATCACCATCAGAATCTTACTCATCATCACCATTGGAATCTTACTCATCATCACCATCAGAATCTTACTCATCACCATCAGAATCTTACTCATCATCACCATCAGAATCTTACTCATCACCATCGGAATCTTACTCATTACCATCAGAATTTTACTCATCATCACCATCAGAATCTTACTCATCACCATCAGAATCTTACTCATCATCACCATCAGAATCTTACTCATCACCATCGGAATCTTACTCATTACCATCAGAATCTTACTCATCACCATCAGAATCTCACTCGTCATCACCATTAGAATCTTACTCATCACCATCAGATTCTTACTCATCACCATCGGAATCTTACTCATTACCATCAGAATTTTACTCATCACCATCAGAATCTTACTCATTACCATCAGAATCTTACTCGTCATCACTATCAGAATCTTACTCATCACCATCAGAATGTTACTCATTACCATCAGAATCTTACTCATCATCACCATCAGAATCGTACTCATCACCATCAGAATCGTACTCATCACCATCAGAATCTTACTCAGCACCATCAGAATCTTACTCATCACCATCAGAATCTTACTCATCACCATAAGAATCTTACTCAGCACCATCAGAATCTTACTCATCATCACCATCAGAATCTTACTCATCACCAATAGAATCTTACTCATCATCACCATCAGAATCTTACTCATCACCATCAGAATGTTACTCATCACCATCAGAATGTTACACATCACCATCAGAATCTCATCATCACCATCAAAATCTTACTCATCACCATCAGAATCTTACTCATTACCATCAGAATCTTACTCATCACCATCAGAATCTTACTCATCACCATTAGAATCTTACTCATCATCACCATCAGAATCTTACTCATTACCATCAGAATCTTACTCATCATCACCATCAGAGTCTCACTCGTCATCACCATTAGAATCTTACTCATCACCATCAGAATCTTACTCAACACCATCAGAATCTTACTCATCATCACCATCAGAATCTTACTCATCACCAATAGAATCTTACTCATCATCACCATCAGAATCTTACTCATCATCACCATCAGAATGTTACAGATCACCATCAGAATATTACTCATCACCATCAAAATCTTACTCATCACCATCAGAATGTTACTCATAACCATCAGAATGTTACACATCACCATCAGAATCTCATCATCACCATCAAAATCTTTCTCATCACCATCAGAATCTTACTCATTACCATCAGAATCTTACTCATCACCATCAGAATCTTACTCATCACCATTAGAATCTTACTCATCATCACCATCAGAATCTTACTCATTACCATCCGAATCTTACTCATCAACATCAGAATCTCACTCGTCATCACCATTAGAATCTTACTCATCACCATCAGAATCTTACTCATCACCATCAGAATCTTACTCATCATCACCATAAGAATCTTACACATCACCATCAGAATCTTACTCATCACCATCAGAATCTTACTCGTCACCATCAGAATCTTACTCATCATCACCATTGGAATCTTACTCATCATCACCATCAGAATCTTACTCATCACCATCAGAATCTTACTCATCATCACCATCAGAATCTTACTCATCACCATCAGAATCTTACTCATCACCATCAGAATCGTACTCATCACCATCAGAATCTTACTCAGCACCATCAGAATCTTACTCATCATCACCATCAGAATCTTACTCATCAACAATAGAATCTTACTCATCATCACCATCAGAATCTTACTCATCATCACCATCAGAATGTTACAGATCACCATCAGAATCTTACTCATCACCATCAGAATATTACTCATCAACATCAGAATGTTACTCATCACCATCAGAATGTTACACATCACCATCAGAATCTCATCATCACCATCAAAATCTTACTCATCACCATCAGAATCTTACTCATTACCATCAGAATCTTACTCATCACCATCAGAGACTTACTCATCACCATCAGAATCTTACTCGTCACCATCAGAATCTTACTCATCATCACCATTGGAATCTTACTCATCATCACCATCAGAATCTTACTCATCACCATCAGAATCTTACTCATCATCACCATCAGAATCTTACTCATCACCATCGGATTCTTACTCATTACCATCAGAATTTTACTCATCACCATCAGAATCTTACTCATTACCATCAGAATCTTACTCGTCATCACCATCAGAATCTTACTCATCACCATCAGAATGTTACTCATTACCATCAGAATCTTACTCATCATCACCATCAGAATCATACTCATCACCATCAGAATCGTAATCATCACCATCAGAATCTTACTCAGCACCATCAGAATCTTACTCATCACCATCAGAATCTTACTCATCACCATCAGAATCTTACTCAGCACCATCAGAATCTTACTCATCATCACCATCAGAATCTTACTCATCACCAATACAATCTTACTCATCATCACCATCAGAATCTTACTCATCACCATCAGAATGTTACTCATCACCATCAGAATGTTACACATCACAATCAGAATCTCATCATCACCATCAAAATCTTACTCATCACCATCAGAATCTTACTCATTACCATCAGAATCTTACTCATCACCATCAGAATCTTACTCATCACCATTAGAATCTTACTCATCATCACCATCAGAATCTTACTCATTACCATCAGAATCTTACTCATCATCACCATCAGAATCTCACTCGTCATCACCATTAGAATCTTACTCATCACCATCAGAATCTTACTCAACACCATCAGAATCTTACTCATCATCACCATAAGAATCTTACACATCACCATCACAATCTTACTCATCACCGTCAGAATCTTACTCATCACCATCAGAATCTTACTCATCATCACCATTGGAATCTTACTCATCATCACCATCAGAATCTTACTCATCATCACCATCAGCATCTTACTCATTATCACCATCAGAATCTTACTAATCAGAATCTTACTCATCGCCATCAGAATCTTACTCATCAGAATCTTACTCATCAATATCAGAATCTTACTCATCACCATCAGAATCTTACTCATCATCACCATTGGAATCTTACTCATCATCACCATCAGAATCTTACTCATCACCATCAGAATCTTACTCATCATCACCATCAGAATCTTACTCATCACCATCGGAATCTTACTCATTACCATCAGAATTTTACTCATCACCATCAGAATGTTACAGATCACCATCAGAATCTTACTCATCACCATCAGAATCTCACTCGTCATCACCATTAGAATCTTACTCATCACCATCAGATTCTTACTCATCACCATCGGAATCTTACTCATTACCATCAGAATTTTACTCATCACCATCAGAATCTTACTCATTACCATCAGAATCTTACTCGTCATCACTATCAGAATCTTACTCATCACCATCAGAATGTTACTCATTACCATCAGAATCTTACTCATCATCACCATCAGAATCGTACTCATCACCATCAGAATCGTACTCATCACCATCAGAATCTTACTCAGCACCATCAGAATCTTACTCATCACCATCAGAATCTTACTCATCACCATAAGAATCTTACTCAGCACCATCAGAATCTTACTCATCATCACCATCAGAATCTTACTCATCACCAATAGAATCTTACTCATCATCACCATCAGAATCTTACTCATCACCATCAGAATGTTACTCATCACCATCAGAATGTTACACATCACCATCAGAATCTCATCATCACCATCAAAATCTTACTCATCACCATCAGAATCTTACTCATTACCATCAGAATCTTACTCATCACCATCAGAATCTTACTCATCACCATTAGAATCTTACTCATCATCACCATCAGAATCTTACTCATTACCATCAGAATCTTACTCATCATCACCATCAGAATCTCACTCGTCATCACCATTAGAATCTTACTCATCACCATCAGAATCTTACTCAACACCATCAGAATCTTACTCATCATCACCATCAGAATCTTACTCATCACCAATAGAATCTTACTCATCATCACCATCAGAATCTTACTCATCATCACCATCAGAATGTTACAGATCACCATCAGAATATTACTCATCACCATCAAAATCTTACTCATCACCATCAGAATGTTACTCATAACCATCAGAATGTTACACATCACCATCAGAATCTCATCATCACCATCAAAATCTTTCTCATCACCATCAGAATCTTACTCATTACCATCAGAATCTTACTCATCACCATCAGAATCTTACTCATCAGCATTAGAATCTTACTCATCATCACCATCAGAATCTTACTCATTACCATCCGAATCTTACTCATCACCATCAGAATCTCACTCGTCATCACCATTAGAATCTTACTCATCACCATCAGAATCTTACTCATCACCATCAGAATCTTACTCATCATCACCATAAGAATCTTACACATCACCATCAGAATCTTACTCATCACCATCAGAATCTTACTCGTCACCATCAGAATCTTACTCATCATCACCATTGGAATCTTACTCATCATCACCATCAGAATCTTACTCATCACCATCAGAATCTTACTCATCATCACCATCAGAATCTTACTCATCACCATCGGATTCTTACTCATTACCATCAGAATTTTACTCATCACCATCAGAATCTTACTCATTACCATCAGAATCTTACTCATCACCAATAGAATCTTACTCATCATCACCATCAGAATCTTACTCATCATCACCATCAGAATCTTACTCATCACCATCAGAATCGTACTCATCACCATCAGAATCTTACTCAGCACCATCAGAATCTTACTCATCATCACCATCAGAATCTTACTCATCAACAATAGAATCTTACTCATCATCACCATCAGAATCTTACTCATCATCACCATCAGAATGTTACAGATCACCATCAGAATCTTACTCATCACCATCAGAATATTACTCATCAACATCAGAATGTTACTCATCACCATCAGAATGTTACACATCACCATCAGAATCTCATAATCACCATCAAAATCTTACTCATCACCATCAGAATCTTACTCATTACCATCAGAATCTTACTCATCACCATCAGAGACTTACTCATCACCATCAGAATCTTACTCGTCACCATCAGAATCTTACTCATCATCACCATTGGAATCTTACTCATCATCACCATCAGAATCTTACTCATCACCATCAGAATCTTACTCATCATCACCATCAGAATCTTACTCATCACCATCGGATTCTTACTCATTACCATCAGAATTTTACTCATCACCATCAGAATCTTACTCATTACCATCAGAATCTTACTCGTCATCACCATCAGAATCTTACTCATCACCATCAGAATGTTACTCATTACCATCAGAATCTTACTCATCATCACCATCAGAATCATACTCATCACCATCAGAATCTTAATCATCACCATCAGAATCTTACTCAGCACCATCAGAATCTTACTCATCACCATCAGAATCTTACTCATCACCATCAGAATCTTACTCAGCACCATCAGAATCTTACTCATCATCACCATCAGAATCTTACTCATCACCAATACAATCTTACTCATCATCACCATCAGAATCTTACTCATCACCATCAGAATGTTACTCATCACCATCAGAATGTTACACATCACCATCAGAATCTTACTCATCACCATTAGAATCTTACTCATCATCACCATCAGAATCTTACTCATTACCATCAGAATCTTACTCATCATCACCATCAGAATCTCACTCGTCATCACCATTAGAATCTTACTCATCATCACCATCAGAATCTTACTCATTACCATCAGAATCTTACTCATCATCACCATCAGAATCTCACTCGTCATCACCATTAGAATCTTACTCATCACCATCAGAATCTTACTCAACACCATCAGAATCTTACTCATCATCACCATAAGAATCTTACACATCACCATCACAATCTTACTCATCACCGTCAGAATCTTACTCATCACCATCAGAATCTTACTCATCATCACCATTGGAATCTTACTCATCATCACCTTCAGAATCTTACTCATCATCACCATCAGCATCTTACTCATTATCACCATCAGAATCTTACTAATCAGAATCTTACTCATCGCCATCAGAATCTTACTCATCAGAATCTTACTCATCAATATCAGAATCTTACTCATCACCATCAGAATCTTACTCATCATCACCATTGGAATCTTACTCATCATCACCATCAGAATCTTACTCATCACCATCAGAATCTTACTCAACATCACCATCAGAATCTTACTCATCACCATCGGAATCTTACTCATTACCATCAGAATTTTACTCATCACCATCAGAATCTTACTCATCACCATCGGAATCTTACTCATTACCATCAGAATTTTACTCATTATCATCAGAATCTTACTCATCACCATCAGAATCTTACTCATCACCATTAGAATCTTACTCATCATCACCATCAGAATCTTACTCATTACCATCAGAATCTTACTCATCATCACCATCAGAATCTCACTCGTCATCACCATCAGAATCTTACTCATTACCATCAGAATCTTACTCATCACCATCAGAATCTTACTCATCACCATCAGAATCTTACTCATCATCACCATAAGAATCTTTCACATCACCATCAGAATCTTACTCATCACCATCAGAATCTTACTCGTCACCATCAGAATCTTACTCATCATCACCATTGGAATCTTACTCATAATCACCATCAGAATCTTACTCATCACCATCAGAATCTTACTCATCATCACCATCAGAATCTTACTCATCACCATCGGATTCTTACTCATTACCATCAGAATTTTACTCATCACCATCAGAATCTTACTCATTACCATCAGAATCTTACTCGTCATCACCATCAGAATCTTACTCATCACCATCAGAATGTTACTCATTACCATCAGAATCTTACTCATCATCACCATCAGAATCTTACTCATCATCACCATCAGAATCTCACTCGTCATCACCATTAGAATCTTACTCATCACCATCAGATTCTTACTCAGCACCATCAGAATCTTACTCGTCATCACTATCAGAATCTTACTCATCACCATCAGAATGTTACTCATTACCATCAGAATCTTACTCATCATCACCATCAGAATCGTACTCATCACCATCAGAATCGTACTCATCACCATCAGAATCTTACTCAGCACCATCAGAATCTTACTCATCACCATCAGAATCTTACTCATCACCATAAGAATCTTAGTCAGCACCATCAGAATCTTACTCATCATCACCATCAGAATCTTACTCATCACCAATAGAATCTTACTCATCATCACCATCAGAATCTTACTCATCACCATCAGAATGTTACTCATCACCATCAGAATGTTACACATCACCATCAGAATCTCATCATCACCATCAAAATCTTACTCATCACCATCAGAATCTTACTCATTACCATCAGAATCTTACTCATCACCATCAGAATCTTACTCATCACCATTAGAATCTTACTCATCATCACCATCAGAATCTTACTCATTACCATCAGAATCTTACTCATCATCACCATCAGAGTCTCACTCGTCATCACCATTAGAATCTTACTCATCACCATCAGAATCTTACTCAACACCATCAGAATCTTACTCATCATCACCATCAGAATCTTACTCATCACCAATAGAATCTTACTCATCATCACCATCAGAATCTTACTCATCATCACCATCAGAATGTTACAGATCACCATCAGAATATTACTCATCACCATCAAAATCTTACTCATCACCATCAGAATGTTACTCATAACCATCAGAATGTTACACATCACCATCAGAATCTCATCATCACCATCAAAATCTTTCTCATCACCATCAGAATCTTACTCATTACCATCAGAATCTTACTCATCACCATCAGAATCTTACTCATCACCATTAGAATCTTACTCATCATCACCATCAGAATCTTACTCATTACCATCCGAATCTTACTCATCAACATCAGAATCTCACTCGTCATCACCATTAGAATCTTACTCATCACCATCAGAATCTTACTCATCACCATCAGAATCTTACTCATCATCACCATAAGAATCTTACACATCACCATCAGAATCTTACTCATCACCATCAGAATCTTACTCGTCACCATCAGAATCTTACTCATCATCACCATTGGAATCTTACTCATCATCACCATCAGAATCTTACTCATCACCATCAGAATCTTACTCATCATCACCATCAGAATCTTACTCATCACCATCAGAATCTTACTCATCACCATCAGAATCGTACTCATCACCATCAGAATCTTACTCAGCACCATCAGAATCTTACTCATCATCACCATCAGAATCTTACTCATCAACAATAGAATCTTACTCATCATCACCATCAGAATCTTACTCATCATCACCATCAGAATGTTACAGATCACCATCAGAATCTTACTCATCACCATCAGAATATTACTCATCAACATCAGAATGTTACTCATCACCATCAGAATGTTACACATCACCATCAGAATCTCATCATCACCATCAAAATCTTACTCATCACCATCAGAATCTTACTCATTACCATCAGAATCTTACTCATCACCATCAGAGACTTACTCATCACCATCAGAATCTTACTCGTCACCATCAGAATCTTACTCATCATCACCCTTGGAATCTTACTCATCATCACCATCAGAATCTTACTCATCACCATCAGAATCTTACTCATCATCACCATCAGAATCTTACTCATCACCATCGGATTCTTACTCATCACCATCAGCATCTTACTCATTATCACCATCAGAATCTTACTAATCAGAATCTTACTCATCGCCATCAGAATCTTACTCATCAGAATCTTACTCATCAATATCAGAATCTTACTCATCACCATCAGAATCTTACTCATCATCACCATTGGAATCTTACTCATCATCACCATCAGAATCTTACTCATCACCATCAGAATCTTACTCATCATCACCATCAGAATCTTACTCATCACCATCGGAATCTTACTCATTACCATCAGAATTTTACTCATCACCATCAGAATGTTACAGATCACCATCAGAATCTTACTCATCACCATCAGAATCTCACTCGTCATCACCATTAGAATCTTACTCATCACCATCAGATTCTTACTCATCACCATCGGAATCTTACTCATTACCATCAGAATTTTACTCATCACCATCAGAATCTTACTCATTACCATCAGAATCTTACTCGTCATCACTATCAGAATCTTACTCATCACCATCAGAATGTTACTCATTACCATCAGAATCTTACTCATCATCACCATCAGAATCGTACTCATCACCATCAGAATCGTACTCATCACCATCAGAATCTTACTCAGCACCATCAGAATCTTACTCATCACCATCAGAATCTTACTCATCACCATAAGAATCTTACTCAGCACCATCAGAATCTTACTCATCATCACCATCAGAATCTTACTCATCACCAATAGAATCTTACTCATCATCACCATCAGAATCTTACTCATCACCATCAGAATGTTACTCATCACCATCAGAATGTTACACATCACCATCAGAATCTCATCATCACCATCAAAATCTTACTCATCACCATCAGAATCTTACTCATTACCATCAGAATCTTACTCATCACCATCAGAATCTTACTCATCACCATTAGAATCTTACTCATCATCACCATCAGAATCTTACTCATTACCATCAGAATCTTACTCATCATCACCATCAGAATCTCACTCGTCATCACCATTAGAATCTTACTCATCACCATCAGAATCTTACTCAACACCATCAGAATCTTACTCATCATCACCATCAGAATCTTACTCATCACCAATAGAATCTTACTCATCATCACCATCAGAATCTTACTCATCATCACCATCAGAATGTTACAGATCACCATCAGAATATTACTCATCACCATCAAAATCTTACTCATCACCATCAGAATGTTACTCATAACCATCAGAATGTTACACATCACCATCAGAATCTCATCATCACCATCAAAATCTTTCTCATCACCATCAGAATCTTACTCATTACCATCAGAATCTTACTCATCACCATCAGAATCTTACTCATCAGCATTAGAATCTTACTCATCATCACCATCAGAATCTTACTCATTACCATCCGAATCTTACTCATCACCATCAGAATCTCACTCGTCATCACCATTAGAATCTTACTCATCACCATCAGAATCTTACTCATCACCATCAGAATCTTACTCATCATCACCATAAGAATCTTACACATCACCATCAGAATCTTACTCATCACCATCAGAATCTTACTCGTCACCATCAGAATCTTACTCATCATCACCATTGGAATCTTACTCATCATCACCATCAGAATCTTACTCATCACCATCAGAATCTTACTCATCATCACCATCAGAATCTTACTCATCACCATCGGATTCTTACTCATTACCATCAGAATTTTACTCATCACCATCAGAATCTTACTCATTACCATCAGAATCTTACTCATCACCAATAGAATCTTACTCATCATCACCATCAGAATCTTACTCATCATCACCATCAGAATCTTACTCATCACCATCAGAATCGTACTCATCACCATCAGAATCTTACTCAGCACCATCAGAATCTTACTCAACACCATCAGAATCTTACTCATCATCACCATCAGAATCTTACTCATCACCAATAGAATCTTACTCATCATCACCATCAGAATCTTACTCATCATCACCATCAGAATGTTACAGATCACCATCAGAATATTACTCATCACCATCAAAATCTTACTCATCACCATCAGAATGTTACTCATAACCATCAGAATGTTACACATCACCATCAGAATCTCATCATCACCATCAAAATCTTTCTCATCACCATCAGAATCTTACTCATTACCATCAGAATCTTACTCATCACCATCAGAATCTTACTCATCACCATTAGAATCTTACTCATCATCACCATCAGAATCTTACTCATTACCATCCGAATCTTACTCATCAACATCAGAATCTCACTCGTCATCACCATTAGAATCTTACTCATCACCATCAGAATCTTACTCATCACCATCAGAATCTTACTCATCATCACCATAAGAATCTTACACATCACCATCAGAATCTTACTCATCACCATCAGAATCTTACTCGTCACCATCAGAATCTTACTCATCATCACCATTGGAATCTTACTCATCATCACCATCAGAATCTTACTCATCACCATCAGAATCTTACTCATCATCACCATCAGAATCTTACTCATCACCATCAGAATCTTACTCATCACCATCAGAATCGTACTCATCACCATCAGAATCTTACTCAGCACCATCAGAATCTTACTCATCATCACCATCAGAATCTTACTCATCAACAATAGAATCTTACTCATCATCACCATCAGAATCTTACTCATCATCACCATCAGAATGTTACAGATCACCATCAGAATCTTACTCATCACCATCAGAATATTACTCATCAACATCAGAATGTTACTCATCACCATCAGAATGTTACACATCACCATCAGAATCTCATCATCACCATCAAAATCTTACTCATCACCATCAGAATCTTACTCATTACCATCAGAATCTTACTCATCACCATCAGAGACTTACTCATCACCATCAGAATCTTACTCGTCACCATCAGAATCTTACTCATCATCACCCTTGGAATCTTACTCATCATCACCATCAGAATCTTACTCATCACCATCAGAATCTTACTCATCATCACCATCAGAATCTTACTCATCACCATCGGATTCTTACTCATCACCATCAGCATCTTACTCATTATCACCATCAGAATCTTACTAATCAGAATCTTACTCATCGCCATCAGAATCTTACTCATCAGAATCTTACTCATCAATATCAGAATCTTACTCATCACCATCAGAATCTTACTCATCATCACCATTGGAATCTTACTCATCATCACCATCAGAATCTTACTCATCACCATCAGAATCTTACTCATCATCACCATCAGAATCTTACTCATCACCATCGGAATCTTACTCATTACCATCAGAATTTTACTCATCACCATCAGAATGTTACAGATCACCATCAGAATCTTACTCATCACCATCAGAATCTCACTCGTCATCACCATTAGAATCTTACTCATCACCATCAGATTCTTACTCATCACCATCGGAATCTTACTCATTACCATCAGAATTTTACTCATCACCATCAGAATCTTACTCATTACCATCAGAATCTTACTCGTCATCACTATCAGAATCTTACTCATCACCATCAGAATGTTACTCATTACCATCAGAATCTTACTCATCATCACCATCAGAATCGTACTCATCACCATCAGAATCGTACTCATCACCATCAGAATCTTACTCAGCACCATCAGAATCTTACTCATCACCATCAGAATCTTACTCATCACCATAAGAATCTTACTCAGCACCATCAGAATCTTACTCATCATCACCATCAGAATCTTACTCATCACCAATAGAATCTTACTCATCATCACCATCAGAATCTTACTCATCACCATCAGAATGTTACTCATCACCATCAGAATGTTACACATCACCATCAGAATCTCATCATCACCATCAAAATCTTACTCATCACCATCAGAATCTTACTCATTACCATCAGAATCTTACTCATCACCATCAGAATCTTACTCATCACCATTAGAAGCTTACTCATCATCACCATCAGAATCTTACTCATTACCATCAGAATCTTACTCATCATCACCATCAGAATCTCACTCGTCATCACCATTAGAATCTTACTCATCACCATCAGAATCTTACTCAACACCATCAGAATCTTACTCATCATCACCATCAGAATCTTACTCATCACCAATAGAATCTTACTCATCATCACCATCAGAATCTTACTCATCATCACCATCAGAATGTTACAGATCACCATCAGAATATTACTCATCACCATCAAAATCTTACTCATCACCATCAGAATGTTACTCATAACCATCAGAATGTTACACATCACCATCAGAATCTCATCATCACCATCAAAATCTTTCTCATCACCATCAGAATCTTACTCATTACCATCAGAATCTTACTCATCACCATCAGAATCTTACTCATCAGCATTAGAATCTTACTCATCATCACCATCAGAATCTTACTCATTACCATCCGAATCTTACTCATCACCATCAGAATCTCACTCGTCATCACCATTAGAATCTTACTCATCACCATCAGAATCTTACTCATCACCATCAGAATCTTACTCATCATCACCATAAGAATCTTACACATCACCATCAGAATCTTACTCATCACCATCAGAATCTTACTCGTCACCATCAGAATCTTACTCATCATCACCATTGGAATCTTACTCATCATCACCATCAGAATCTTACTCATCACCATCAGAATCTTACTCATCATCACCATCAGAATCTTACTCATCACCATCGGATTCTTACTCATTACCATCAGAATTTTACTCATCACCATCAGAATCTTACTCATTACCATCAGAATCTTACTCATCACCAATAGAATCTTACTCATCATCACCATCAGAATCTTACTCATCATCACCATCAGAATCTTACTCATCACCATCAGAATCGTACTCATCACCATCAGAATCTTACTCAGCACCATCAGAATCTTACTCATCATCACCATCAGAATCTTACTCATCAACAATAGAATCTTACTCATCATCACCATCAGAATCTTACTCATCATCACCATCAGAATGTTACAGATCACCATCAGAATCTTACTCATCACCATCAGAATATTACTCATCAACATCAGAATGTTACTCATCACCATCAGAATGTTACACATCACCATCAGAATCTCATAATCACCATCAAAATCTTACTCATCACCATCAGAATCTTACTCATTACCATCAGAATCTTACTCATCACCATCAGAGACTTACTCATCACCATCAGAATCTTACTCGTCACCATCAGAATCTTACTCATCATCACCATTGGAATCTTACTCATCATCACCATTTGAATCTTACTCATCACCATCAGAATCTTACTCATCATCACCATCAGAATCTTACTCATCACCATCGGATTCTTACTCATTACCATCAGAATTTTACTCATCACCATCAGAATCTTACTCATTACCATCAGAATCTTACTCGTCATCACCATCAGAATCTTACTCATCACCATCAGAATGTTACTCATTACCATCAGAATCTTACTCATCATCACCATCAGAATCATACTCATCACCATCAGAATCTTAATCATCACCATCAGAATCTTACTCAGCACCATCAGAATCTTACTCATCACCATCAGAATCTTACTCATCACCATCAGAATCTTACTCAGCACCATCAGAATCTTACTCATCATCACCATCAGAATCTTACTCATCACCAATACAATCTTACTCATCATCACCATCAGAATCTTACTCATCACCATCAGAATGTTACTCATCACCATCAGAATGTTACACATCACCATCAGAATCTCATCATCACCATCAAAATCTTACTCATCACCATCAGAATCTTACTCATTACCATCAGAATCTTACTCATCACCATCAGAATCTTACTCATCACCATTAGAATCTTACTCATCATCACCATCAGAATCTTACTCATTACCATCAGAATCTTACTCATCATCACCATCAGAATCTCACTCGTCATCACCATTAGAATCTTACTCATCACCATCAGAATCTTACTCAACACCATCAGAATCTTACTCATCATCACCATAAGAATCTTACACATCACCATCACAATCTTACTCATCACCGTCAGAATCTTACTCATCACCATCAGAATCTTACTCATCATCACCATTGGAATCTTACTCATCATCACCTTCAGAATCTTACTCATCATCACCATCAGCATCTTACTCATTATCACCATCAGAATCTTACTAATCAGAATCTTACTCATCGCCATCAGAATCTTACTCATCAGAATCTTACTCATCAATATCAGAATCTTACTCATCACCATCAGAATCTTACTCATCATCACCATTGGAATCTTACTCATCATCACCATCAGAATCTTACTCATCACCATCAGAATCTTACTCAACATCACCATCAGAATCTTACTCATCACCATCGGAATCTTACTCATTACCATCAGAATTTTACTCATCACCATCAGAATCTTACTCATCACCATCGGAATCTTACTCATTACCATCAGAATTTTACTCATTACCATCAGAATCTTACTCATCACCATCAGAATCTTACTCATCACCATTAGAATCTTACTCATCATCACCATCAGAATCTTACTCATTACCATCAGAATCTTACTCATCATCACCATCAGAATCTCACTCGTCATCACCATCAGAATCTTACTCATTACCATCAGAATCTTACTCATCACCATCAGAATCTTACTCATCACCATCAGAATCTTACTCATCATCACCATAAGAATCTTACACATCACCATCAGAATCTTACTCATCACCATCAGAATCTTACTCGTCACCATCAGAATCTTACTCATCATCACCATTGGAATCTTACTCATAATCACCATCAGAATCTTACTCATCACCATCAGAATCTTACTCATCATCACCATCAGAATCTTACTCATCACCATCGGATTCTTACTCATTACCATCAGAATTTTACTCATCACCATCAGAATCTTACTCATTACCATCAGAATCTTACTCGTCATCACCATCAGAATCTTACTCATCACCATCAGAATGTTACTCATTACCATCAGAATCTTACTCATCATCACCATCAGAATCTTACTCATCATCACCATCAGAATCTCACTCGTCATCACCATTAGAATCTTACTCATCACCATCAGATTCTTACTCAGCACCATCAGAATCTTACTCGTCATCACTATCAGAATCTTACTCATCACCATCAGAATGTTACTCATTACCATCAGAATCTTACTCATCATCACCATCAGAATCGTACTCATCACCATCAGAATCGTACTCATCACCATCAGAATCTTACTCAGCACCATCAGAATCTTACTCATCACCATCAGAATCTTACTCATCACCATAAGAATCTTAGTCAGCACCATCAGAATCTTACTCATCATCACCATCAGAATCTTACTCATCACCAATAGAATCTTACTCATCATCACCATCAGAATCTTACTCATCACCATCAGAATGTTACTCATCACCATCAGAATGTTACACATCACCATCAGAATCTCATCATCACCATCAAAATCTTACTCATCACCATCAGAATCTTACTCATTACCATCAGAATCTTACTCATCACCATCAGAATCTTACTCATCACCATTAGAATCTTACTCATCATCACCATCAGAATCTTACTCATTACCATCAGAATCTTACTCATCATCACCATCAGAATCTCACTCGTCATCACCATTAGAATCTTACTCATCACCATCAGAATCTTACTCAACACCATCAGAATCTTACTCATCATCACCATCAGAATCTTACTCATCACCAATAGAATCTTACTCATCATCACCATCAGAATCTTACTCATCATCACCATCAGAATGTTACAGATCACCATCAGAATATTACTCATCACCATCAAAATCTTACTCATCACCATCAGAATGTTACTCATAACCATCAGAATGTTATACATCACCATCAGAATCTCATCATCACCATCAAAATCTTACTCATCACCATCAGAATCTTACTCATTACCATCAGAATCTTACTCATCACCATCAGAATCTTACTCATCACCATTAGAATCTTACTCATCATCACCATCAGAATCTTACTCATTACCATCAGAATCTTACTCATCATCACCATCAGAATCTCACTCGTCATCACCATTAGAATCTTACTCATCACCATCAGAATCTTACTCATCACCATCAGAATCTTACTCATCATCACCATAAGAATCTTACACATCACCATCAGAATCTTACTCATCACCATCAGAATCTTACTCGTCACCATCAAAATCTTACTCATCATCACCATTGGAATCTTACTCATCATCACCATCAGAATCTTACTCATCACCATCAGAATCTTACTCATCATCACCATCAGAATCTTACTCATCACCATCGGATTCTTACTCATTACCATCAGAATTTTACTCATCACCATCAGAATCTTACTCATTACCATCAGAATCTTACTCATCACCAATAGAATCTTACTCATCATCACCATCAGAATCTTACTCATCATCACCATCAGAATCTTACTCATCACCATCAGAATCGTACTCATCACCATCAGAATCTTACTCAGCACCATCAGAATCTTACTCATCATCACCATCAGAATCTTACTCATCAACAATAGAATCTTACTCATCATCACCATCAGAATCTTACTCATCATCACCATCAGAATGTTACAGATCACCATCAGAATCTTACTCATCACCATCAGAATGTTACACATCACCATCAGAATCTCATCATCACCATCAAAATCTTACTCATCACCATGAGAATCTTACTCATTACCATCAGAATCTTGCTCATCACCATCAGAATCTTACTCATCACCATCAGAATCTTACTCGTCACCATCAGAATCTTACTCATCATCACCATTGGAATCTTACTCATCATCACCATCAGAATCTTACTCATCACCATCAGAATCTTAGTCATCATCACCATCAGAATCTTACTCATCACCATCGGATTCTTACTCATTACCATCAGAATTTTACTCATCACCATCAGAATCTTACTCATTACCATCAGAATCTTACTCATCACCATCAGAATCTTACTCAGCACCATCAGAATCTTACTCATCATCACCATCAGAATCTTACTCATCACCAATACAATCTTACTCATCATCACCATCAGAATCTTACTCATCACCATCAGAATGTTACTCATCACCATCAGAATGTTACACATCACCATCAGAATCTCATCATCACCATCAAAATCTTACTCATCACCATCAGAATCTTACTCATTACCATCAGAATCTTACTCATCACCATCAGAATCTTACTCATCACCATTAGAATCTTACTCATCATCACCATCAGAATCTTACTCATTACCATCAGAATCTTACTCATCATCACCATCAGAATCTCACTCGTCATCACCATTAGAATCTTACTCATCACCATCAGAATCTTACTCAACACGATCAGAATCTTACTCATCATCACCATAAGAATCTTACACATCACCATCACAATCTTACTCATCACCGTCAGAATCTTACTCATCACCATCAGAATCTTACTCATCATCACCATTGGAATCTTACTCATCATCACCATCAGAATCTTACTCATCATCACCATCAGCATCTTACTCATTATCACCATCAGAATCTTACTAATCAGAATCTTACTCATCGCCATCAGAATCTTACTCATCAGAATCTTACTCATCAATATCAGAATCTTACTCATCACCATCAGAATCTTACTCATCATCACCATTGGAATCTTACTCATCATCACCATCAGAATCTTACTCATCACCATCAGAATCTTACTCATCATCACCATCAGAATCTTACTCATCACCATCGGAATCTTACTCATTACCATAAGAATTTTACTCATCACCATCAGAATCTTACTCATTACCATCAGAATCTTACTCGTCATCACCATCAGAATCTTACTCATCACCATCAGAATGTTACTCATTACCATCAGAATCTTACTCATCATCACCATCAGAATCTTACTCATCACCATCAGAATCTTACTCATCACCATCAGAATCTTACTCATCATCACCATCAGAATCTTACTCATCATCACCATCAGCATCTTACTCATTATCACCATCAGAATCTTACTCATCAGAATTTTACTCATCGCCATCAGAATCTTACTCATCAGAATCTTACTCATCACCATCAGAATCTTACTCATTACCATCAGAATCTTACTCATCATCACCATCAGAATCTTCCTCATCACCATCAGAATCTTACTCATCATCACCATAAGAATCTTACACATCACCATCAGAATCTTACTCATCACCATCAGAAACTTACTCATCACCATCAGAATCTTACTCATCATCACCATTGGAATCTTACTCATCATCACCATCAGAATCTTACTCATCACCATCAGAATCTTACTCATCATCACCATCAGAATCTTACTCATCACCATCGGAATCTTACTCATTACCATCAGAATTTTACTCATCACCATCAGAATCTTACTCATTACGATCAGAATCTTACTCGTCATCACCATCAGAATCTTACTCATCACCATCAGAATGTTACTCATTACCATCAGAATCTTACTCATCATCACCATCAGAATCTTACTCATCACCATCAGAATCTTACTCATCACCATCAGAATCTTACTCAGCACCATCAGAATCTTACTCATCATCACCATCAGAATCTTACTCATCACCATCAGAATCTTACTCATCACCATCAGAATCTTACTCAGCACCATCAGAATCTTACTCATCATCACCATCAGAATCTTACTCATCACCATCAGAATGTTACTCATCACCATCAGAATGTTACACATCACCATCAGAATCTCATCATCACCATCAAAATCTTACTCATCACCATCAGAATCTTACTCATTACCATCAGAATCTTACTCATCACCATCAGAATCTTACTCATCACCATTAGAATCTTACTCATCATCACCATCAGAATCTTACTCATTACCATCAGAATCTTACTCATCATCACCATCAGAATCTCACTCGTCATCACCATTAGAATCTTACTCATCACCATCAGAATCTTACTCAACACCATCAGAATCTTACTCATCATCACCATCAGAATCTTACTCATCACCAATAGAATCTTACTCATCATCACCATCAGAATCTTACTCATCATCACCATCAGAATGTTACAGATCACCATCAGAATATTACTCATCACCATCAAAATCTTACTCATCACCATCAGAATGTTACTCATAACCATCAGAATGTTACACATCACCATCAGAATCTCATCATCACCATCAAAATCTTACTCATCACCATCAGAATCTTACTCATTACCATCAGAACCTTACTCATCACCATCAGAATCTTACTCATCACCATTAGAATCTTACTCATCATCACCATCAGAATCTTACTCATTACCATCAGAATCTTACTCATCATCACCATCAGAATCTCACTCGTCATCACCATTAGAATCTTACTCATCACCATCAGAATCTTACTCATCACCATCAGAATCTTACTCATCATCACCATAAGAATCTTACACATCACCATCAGAATCTTACTCATCACCATCAGAAACTTACTCGTCACCATCAAAATCTTACTCATCATCACCATTGGAATCTTACTCATCATCACCATCAGAATCTTACTCATCACCATCAGAATCTTACTCATCACCATCGGATTCTTACTCATTACCATCAGAATTTTACTCATCACCATCAGAATCTTACTCATTACCATCAGAATCTTACTCATCACCAATAGAATCTTACTCATCATCACCATCAGAATCTTACTCATCATCACCATCAGTATCTTACTCATCACCATCAGAATCGTACTCATCACCATCAGAATCTTACTCAGCACCATCAGAATCTTACTCATCATCACCATCAGAATCTTACTCATCAACAATAGAATCTTACTCATCATCACCATCAGAATCTTACTCATCATCACCATCAGAATGTTACAGATCACCATCAGAATCTTACTCATCACCATCAGAATATTACTCATCAACATCAGAATGTTACTCATCACCATCAGAATGTTACACATCACCATCAGAATCTCATCATCACCATCAAAATCTTACTCCTCACCATGAGAATCTTACTCATTACCATCAGAATCTTGCTCATCACCATCAGAATCTTACTCATCACCATCAGAATCTTACTCGTCACCATCAGAATCTTACTCATCATCACCATTGGAATCTTACTCATCATCACCATCAGAATCTTACTCATCACCATCAGAATCTTAGTCATCATCACCATCAGAATCTTACTCATCACCATCGGATTCTTACTCATTACCATCAGAATTTTACTCATCACCATCAGAATCTTACTCATTACCATCAGAATCTTACTCGTCATCACCATCAGAATCTTACTCATCACCATCAGAATGTTACTCATTACCATCAGAATCTTACTCATCATCACCATCAGAATCGTACTCATCACCATCAGAATCGTAATCATCACCATCAGAATCTTACTCAGCACCATCAGAATCTTACTCATCACCATCAGAATCTTACTCATCACCATCAGAATCTTACTCAGCACCATCAGAATCTTACTCATCATCACCATCAGAATCTTACTCATCACCAATACAATCTTACTCATCATCACCATCAGAATCTTACTCATCACCATCAGAATGTTACTCATCACCATCAGAATGTTACACATCACCATCAGAATCTCATCATCACCATCAAAATCTTACTCATCACCATCAGAATCTTACTCATTACCATCAGAATCTTACTCATCACCATCAGAATCTTACTCATCACCATTAGAATCTTACTCATCATCACCATCAGAATCTTACTCATTACCATCAGAATCTTACTCATCATCACCATCAGAATCTCACTCGTCATCACCATTAGAATCTTACTCATCACCATCAGAATCTTACTCAACACCATCAGAATCTTACTCATCATCACCATAAGAATCTTACACATCACCATCACAATCTTACTCATCACCGTCAGAATCTTACTCATCACCATCAGAATCTTACTCATCATCACCATTGGAATCTTACTCATCATCACCATCAGAATCTTACTCATCATCACCATCAGCATCTTACTCATTATCACCATCAGAATCTTACTAATCAGAATCTTACTCATCGCCATCAGAATCTTACTCATCAGAATCTTACTCATCAATATCAGAATCTTACTCATCACCATCAGAATCTTACTCATCATCACCATTGGAATCTTACTCATCATCACCATCAGAATCTTACTCATCACCATCAGAATCTTACTCATCATCACCATCAGAATCTTACTCATCACCATCGGAATCTTACTCATTACCATCAGAATTTTACTCATCACCATCAGAATCTTACTCATTACCATCAGAATCTTACTCGTCATCACCATCAGAATCTTACTCATCACCATCAGAATGTTACTCATTACCATCAGAATCTTACTCATCATCACCATCAGAATCTTACTCATCACCATCAGAATCTTACTCATCACCATCAGAATCTTACTCATCATCACCATCAGAATCTTACTCATCATCACCATCAGCATCTTACTCATTATCACCATCAGAATCTTACTCATCAGAATTTTACTCATCGCCATCAGAATTTTACTCATCAGAATCTTACTCATCACCATCAGAATCTTACTCATTACCATCAGAATCTTACTCATCATCACCATCAGAATCTTCCTCATCACCATCAGAATCTTACTCATCATCACCATAAGAATCTTACACATCACCATCAGAATCTTACTCATCACCATCAGAAACTTACTCATCACCATCAGAATCTTACTCATCATCACCATTGGAATCTTACTCATCATCACCATCAGAATCTTACTCATCACCATCAGAATCTTACTCATCATCACCATCAGAATCTTACTCATCACCATCGGAATCTTACTCATTACCATCAGAATTTTACTCATCACCATCAGAATCTTACTCATTACCATCAGAATCTTACTCGTCATCACCATCAGAATCTTACTCATCACCATCAGAATGTTACTCATTACCATCAGAATCTTACTCATCATCACCATCAGAATCTTACTCATCACCATCAGAATCTTACTCATCACCATCAGAATCTTACTCAGCACCATCAGAATCTTACTCATCATCACCATCAGAATCTTACTCATCACCATCAGAATCTTACTCATCACCATCAGAATCTTACTCAGCACCATCAGAATCTTACTCATCATCACCATCAGAATCTTACTCATCACCATCAGAATGTTACTCATCACCATCAGAATGTTACACATCACCATCAGAATCTCATCATCACCATCAAAATCTTACTCATCACCATCAGAATCTTACTCATTACCATCAGAATCTTACTCATCACCATCAGAATCTTACTCATCACCATTAGAATCTTACTCATCATCACCATCAGAATCTTACTCATTACCATGAGAATCTTACTCATCATCACCATCAGAATCTCACTCGTCATCACCATTAGAATCTTACTCATCACCATCAGATTCTTACTCATCACCATCGGAATCTTACTCATTACCATCAGAATTTTACTCATCACCATCAGAATCTTACTCATTACCATCAGAATCTTACTCGTCATCACCATCAGAATCTTACTCATCACCATCAGAATGTTACTCATTACCATCAGAATCTTACTCATCATCACCATCAGAATCTTACTCATCAGAATCTTACTCATCGCCATCAGAATCTTACTCATCAGAATCTTACTCATCACCATCAGAATCTTACTCATCATCTCCATCCGAATCTTACTCATCATCACCATCAGGATCTTACTCATCACCATCAGAATCTTACTCATCCTCACCATCAGAATCTCACTCGTCATCACCATTAGAATCTTACTCATCACCATCAGAATCTTACTCATCACCATCAGAATCTTACTCATCATCACCATCAGAATCTTTCTCGCCAGAATCTTACTAATCACCATCAGCAGCTTACCCATTATCACCATCAGAATCTTACTCATCAGAATCTTACTCATCGCCATCAGAATCTTACTCATCAGAATCTTACTCATCACGATCAGAATCTTACTCATTACCATCAGAATCTTACACATCATCACCATCAGAATCTTACTCATTACCATCAGAATCTTACTCATCATCACCATCAGAATATTACTCATCACCATCAGAATCTTATTCATCACCGTCAGAATCTTACTCATCACCATCAGAATCTTACTCATTACCATCAGAGTCTTACTCATCATCACCATCAGAATCTCACTCGTCATCACCATTAGAATCTTACTCATCACCATCAGAATCTTACTCATCACCATCGGAATCTTACTCATTACCATCAGAATTTTACTCATCACCATCAGAATCTTACTCATTACCATCAGAATCTTACTCGTCATCACCATCAGAATCTTACTCATCACCATCAGAATGTTACTCATTACCATCAGAATCTTACTCATTATCACCATCAGAATCTTACTCATCACCATCAGAATCTTACTCATCACCATCAGAATCTTACTCAGCACCATCAGAATCTTACTCATCATCACCATCAGAATCTTACTCATCACCAATAGAATCTTACTCATCATCACCATCAGAATCTTACTCATCATCACCATCAGAATGTTACAGATCACCATCAGAATATTACTCATCACCATCAGAATCTTACTCATCACCATCAGAATGTTACTCATAACCATCAGAATGTTACACATCACCATCAGAATCTCATCATCCCCATCAAAATCTTACTCATCACCATCAGAATCTTACTCATTACCATCAGAATCTTACTCATCACCATCAGAATCTTACTCATCACCATTAGAATCTTACTCATCATCACCATCAGAATCTTACTCATTACCATCAGAATCTTACTCATCATCACCATCAGAATCTCACTCGTCATCACCATCAGAATCTTACTCATTACCATCAGAATCTTACTCATCACCATCAGAATCTTACTCATCACCATCAGAATCTTACTCATCATCACCATAAGAATCTTACACATCACCATCAGAATCTTACTCATCACCATCAGAAACTTACTCATCACCATCAGAATCTTACTCATCATCACCATTGGAATCTTACTCATCATCACCATCAGAATCTTCCTCATCACCATCAGAATCTTACTCATCATCACCATAAGAATCTTACACATCACCATCAGAATCTTACTCATCACCATCAGAAACTTACTCATCACCATCAGAATCTTACTCATCATCACCATTGGAATCTTACTCATCATCACCATCAGAATCTTACTCATCACCATCAGAATCTTACTCATCATCACCATCAGAATCTTACTCATCACCATCGGAATCTTACTCATTACCATCAGAATCTTACTCATTACCATCAGAATCTTACTCGTCATCACCATCAGAATCTTACTCCTCACCATCAGAATGTTACTCATTACCATCAGAATCTTACTCATCATCACCATCAGAATCGTACTCATCACCATCAGAATCGTAATCATCACCATCAGAATCTTACTCAGCACCATCAGAATCTTACTCATCACCATCAGAATCTTACTCATCACCATCAGAATCTTACTCAGCACCATCAGAATCTTACTCATCATCACCATCAGAATCTTACTCATCACCAATACAATCTTACTCATCATCACCATCAGAATCTTACTCATCACCATCAGAATGTTACTCATCACCATCAGAATGTTACACATCACCATCAGAATCTCATCATCACCATCAAAATCTTACTCATCACCATCAGAATCTTACTCATTACCATCAGAATCTTACTCATCACCATCAGAATCTTACTCATCACCATTAGAATCTTACTCATCATCACCATCAGAATCTTACTCATTACCATGAGAATCTTACTCATCATCACCATCAGAATCTCACTCGTCATCACCATTAGAATCTTACTCATCACCATCAGATTCTTACTCATCACCATCGGAATCTTACTCATTACCATCAGAATTTTACTCATCACCATCAGAATCTTACTCATTACCATCAGAATCTTACTCGTCATCACCATCAGAATCTTACTCATCACCATCAGAATGTTACTCATTACCATCAGAATCTTACTCATCATCACCATCAGAATCTTACTCATCAGAATCTTACTCATCGCCATCAGAATCTTACTCATCAGAATCTTACTCATCACCATCAGAATCTTACTCATTACCATCAGAATCTTACACATCATCACCATCAGAATCTTACTCATTACCATCAGCATCTTACTCATCATCACCATCAGAATATTACTCATCATCACCATCAGGATCTTACTCATCACCATCAGAATCTTACTCATCCTCACCATCAGATTCTCACTCGTCATCACCATTAGAATCTTACTCATCACCATCAGAATCTTACTCATCACCATCAGAATCTTACTCATCATCACCATCAGAATCTTTCTCGCCAGAATCTTACTAATCACCATCAGCAGCTTACCCATTATCACCATCAGAATCTTACTCATCAGAATCTTACTCATCGCCATCAGAATCTTACTCATCAGAATCTTACTCATCACGATCAGAATGTTACTCATTACCATCAGAATCTTACACATCATCACCATCAGAATCTTACTCATTACCATCAGAATCTTACTCATCATCACCATCAGAATATTACTCATCACCATCAGAATCTTATTCATCACCGTCAGAATCTTACTCATCACCATCAGAATCTTACTCATTACCATCAGAGTCTTACTCATCATCACCATCAGAATCTCACTCGTCATCACCATTAGAATCTTACTCATCACCATCAGAATCTTACTCATCACCATCGGAATCTTACTCATTACCATCAGAATTTTACTCATCACCATCAGAATCTTACTCATTACCATCAGAATCTTACTCGTCATCACCATCAGAATCTTACTCATCACCATCAGAATGTTACTCATTACCATCAGAATCTTACTCATTATCACCATCAGAATCTTACTCATCACCATCAGAATCTTACTCATCACCATCAGAATCTTACTCAGCACCATCAGAATCTTACTCATCATCACCATCAGAATCTTACTCATCACCAATAGAATCTTACTCATCATCACCATCAGAATCTTACTCATCATCACCATCAGAATGTTACAGATCACCATCAGAATATTACTCATCACCATCAGAATCTTACTCATCACCATCAGAATGTTACTCATAACCATCAGAATGTTACACATCACCATCAGAATCTCATCATCACCATCAAAATCTTACTCATCACCATCAGAATCTTACTCATTACCATCAGAATCTTACTCATCACCATCAGAATCTTACTCATCACCATTAGAATCTTACTCATCATCACCATCAGAATCTTACTCATTACCATCAGAATCTTACTCATCATCACCATCAGAATCTCACTCGTCATCACCATCAGAATCTTACTCATTACCATCAGAATCTTACTCATCACCATCAGAATCTTACTCATCACCATCAGAATCTTACTCATCATCACCATAAGAATCTTACACATCACCATCAGAATCTTACTCATCACCATCAGAAACTTACTCATCACCATCAGAATCTTACTCATCATCACCATTGGAATCTTACTCATCATCACCATCAGAATCTTCCTCATCACCATCAGAATCTTACTCATCATCACCATAAGAATCTTACACATCACCATCAGAATCTTACTCATCACCATCAGAAACTTACTCATCACCATCAGAATCTTACTCATCATCACCATTGGAATCTTACTCATCATCACCATCAGAATCTTACTCATCACCATCAGAATCTTACTCATCATCACCATCAGAATCTTACTCATCACCATCGGAATATTACTCATTACCATCAGAATTTTACTCATCACCATCAGAATCTTACTCATTACCATCAGAATCTTACTCGTCATCACCATCAGAATCTTACTCATCACCATCAGAATGTTACTCATTACCATCAGAATCTTACTCATCATCACCATCAGAATCTTACTCATCACCATCAGAATCTTACTCATCACCATCAGAATCTTACTCAGCACCATCAGAATCTTACTCATCATCACCATCAGAATCTTACTCATCACCATCAGAATCTTACTCATCACCATCAGAATCTTACTCAGCACCATCAGAATCTTACTCATCATCACCATCAGAATCTTACTCATCACCATCAGAATGTTACTCATCACCATCAGAATGTTACAAATCACCATCAGAATCTCATCATCACCATCAGAATCTTACTCATCAGAATCTTACTCATCGCCATCAGAATCTTACTCATCAGAATCTTACTCATCACCATCAGAATCTTACTCATTACCATCAGAATCTTACACATCATCACCATCAGAATCTTACTCATTACCATCAGCATCTTACTCATCATCACCATCAGAATATTACTCATCACCATCAGAATCTTATTCATCACCGTCAGAATCTTACTCATCACCATCAGAATCTTACTCATCATCTCCATCCGAATCTTACTCATCATCACCATCAGGATCTTACTCATCACCATCAGAATCTTACTCATCCTCACCATCAGAATCTCACAGTTCATCACCATTAGAATCTTACTCATCACCATCAGAATCTTACTCATCACCATCAGAATCTTACTCATCATCACCATCAGAATCTTTCTCGCCAGAATCTTACTAATCACCATCAGCAGCTTACCCATTATCACCATCAGAATCTTACTCATCAGAATCTTACTCATCGCCATCAGAATCTTACTCATCAGAATCTTACTCATCACGATCAGAATCTTACTCATTACCATCAGAATCTTACACATCATCACCATCAGAATCTTACTCATTACCATCAGAATCTTACTCATCATCACCATCAGAATATTACTCATCACCATCAGAATCTTATTCATCACCGTCAGAATCTTACTCATCACCATCAGAATCTTACTCATTACCATCAGAGTCTTACTCAACATCACCATCAGAATCTCACTCGTCATCACCATTAGAATCTTACTCATCACCATCAGAATCTTACTCATCACCATCGGAATCTTACTCATTACCATCAGAATTTTACTCATCACCATCAGAATCTTACTCATTACCATCAGAATCTTACTCGTCATCACCATCAGAATCTTACTCATCACCATCAGAATGTTACTCATTACCATCAGAATCTTACTCATTATCACCATCAGAATCTTACTCATCACCATCAGAATCTTACTCATCACCATCAGAATCTTATTCAGCACCATCAGAATCTTACTCATCATCACCATCAGAATCTTACTCATCACCAATAGAATCTTACTCATCATCACCATCAGAATCTTACTCATCATCACCATCAGAATGTTACAGATCACCATCAGAATATTACTCATCACCATCAGAATCTTACTCATCACCATCAGAATGTTACTCATAACCATCAGAATGTTACACATCACCATCAGAATCTCATCATCACCATCAAAATCTTACTCATCACCATCAGAATCTTACTCATTACCATCAGAATCTTACTCATCACCATCAGAATCTTACTCATCACCATTAGAATCTTACTCATCATCACCATCAGAATCTTACTCATTACCATCAGAATCTTACTCATCATCACCATCAGAATCTCACTCGTCATCACCATCAGAATCTTACTCATTACCATCAGAATCTTACTCATCACCATCAGAATCTTACTCATCACCATCAGAATCTTACTCATCATCACCATAAGAATCTTACACATCACCATCAGAATCTTACTCATCACCATCAGAAACTTACTCATCACCATCAGAATCTTACTCATCATCACCATTGGAATCTTACTCATCATCACCATCAGAATCTTACTCATCACCATCAGAATCTTACTCATTATCACCATCAGAATCTTACTCAGCACCATCAGAATCTTACTCATCATCACCATCAGAATCTTACTCATCACCAATAGAATCTTACTCATCATCACCATCAGAATCTTACTCATCACCATCAGAATGTTACTCATAACCATCAGAATGTTACACATCACCATCAGAATCTCATCATCACCATCAAAATCTTACTCATCACCATCAGAATCTTACTCATTACCATCAGAATCTTACTCATCACCATCAGAATCTTACTCATCACCATTAGAATCTTACTCATCATCACCATCACAATCTTACTCATTACCATCAGAATCTTACTCATCATCACCATCAGAATCTCACTCGTCATCACCATCAGAATCTTACTCATTACCATCAGAATCTTACTCATCACCATCAGAATCTTACTCATCACCATCAGAATCTTACTCATCATCACCATAAGAATCTTACACATCACCATCAGAATCTTACTCATCACCATCAGAAACTTACTCATCACCATCAGAATCTTACTCATCATCACCATTGGAATCTTACTCATCATCACCATCAGAATCTTACTCATCACCATCAGAATCTTACTCATCATCACCATCAGAATCTTACTCATCACCATCGGAATCTTACTCATTACCATCAGAATTTTACTCATCACCATCAGAATCTTACTCATTACCATCAGAATCTTACTCGTCATCACCATCAGAATCTTACTCATCACCATCAGAATGTTACTCATTACCATCAGAATCTTACTCATCATCACCATCAGAATCTTACTCATCACCATCAGAATCTTACTCATCACCATCAGAATCTTACTCAGCACCATCAGAATCTTACTCATCATCACCATCAGAATCTTACTCATCACCATCAGAATCTTACTCATCACCATCAGAATCTTACTCAGCACCATCAGAATCTTACTCATCATCACCATCAGAATCTTACTCATCACCATCAGAATGTTACTCATCACCATCAGAATGTTACACATCACCATCAGAATCTCATCATCACCATCAAAATCTTACTCATCACCATCAGAATCTTACTCATTACCATCAGAATCTTACTCATCACCATCAGAATCTTACTCATCACCATTAGAATCTTACTCATCATCACCATCAGAATCTTACTCATTACCATCAGAATCTTACTCATCATCACCATCAGAATCTCACTCGTCATCACCATTAGAATCTTACTCATCACCATCAGATTCTTACTCATCACCATCGGAATCTTACTCATTACCATCAGAATTTTACTCATCACCATCAGAATCTTACTCATTACCATCAGAATCTTACTCGTCATCACCATCAGAATCTTACTCATCACCATCAGAATGTTACTCATTACCATCAGAATCTTACTCATCATCACCATCAGAATCTTACTCATCAGAATCTTACTCATCGCCATCAGAATCTTACTCATCAGAATCTTACTCATCACCATCAGAATCTTACTCATTACCATCAGAATCTTACACATCATCACCATCAGAATCTTACTCATTACCATCAGCATCTTACTCATCATCACCATCAGAATATTACTCATCACCATCAGAATCTTATTCATCACCGTCAGAATCTTACTCATCACCATCAGAATCTTACTCATCATCTCCATCCGAATCTTACTCATCATCACCATCAGGATCTTACTCATCACCATCAGAATCTTACTCATCCTCACCATCAGAATCTCACTCGTCATCACCATTAGAATCTTACTCATCACCATCAGAATCTTACTCATCACCATCAGAATCTTACTCATCATCACCATCAGAATCTTTCTCGCCAGAATCTTACTAATCACCATCAGCAGCTTAACCATTATCACCATCAGAATCTTACTCATCAGAATCTTACTCATCGCCATCAGAATCTTACTCATCAGAATCTTACTCATCACGATCAGAATCTTACTCATTACCATCAGAATCTTACACATCATCACCATCAGAATCTTACTCATTACCATCAGAATCTTACTCATCATCACCATCAGAATATTACTCATCACCATCAGAATCTTTTTCATCACCGTCAGAATCTTACTCATCACCATCAGAATCTTACTCATTACCATCAGAGTCTTACTCATCATCACCATCAGAATCTCACTCGTCATCACCATTAGAATCTTACTCATCACCATCAGAATCTTACTCATCACCATCGGAATCTTACTCATTACCATCAGAATTTTACTCATCACCATCAGAATCTTACTCATTACCATCAGAATCTTACTCGTCATCACCATCAGAATCTTACTCATCACCATCAGAATGTTACTCATTACCATCAGAATCTTACTCATCATCACCATCAGAATCTTACTCATCACCATCAGAATCTTACTCATCACCATCAGAATCTTACTCAGCACCATCAGAATCTTACTCATCATCACCATCAGAATCTTACTCATCACCAATAGAATCTTACTCATCATCACCATCAGAATCTTACTCATCATCACCATCAGAATGTTACAGATCACCATCAGAATATTACTCATCAACATCAGAATCTTACTCATCACCATCAGAATGTTACTCATAACCATCAGAATGTTACACATCACCATCAGAATCTCATCATCACCATCAAAATCTTACTCATCACCATCAGAATCTTACTCATTACCATCAGAATCTTACTCATCACCATCAGAATCTTACTCATCACCATTAGAATCTTACTCATCATCACCATCAGAATCTTACTCATTACCATCAGAATCTTACTCATCATCACCATCAGAATCTCACTCGTCATCACCATCAGAATCTTACTCATCAGAATTTTACTCATCGCCATCAGAATCTTACTCATCAGAATCTTACTCATCACCATCAGAATCTTATTCATTACCATCAGAATCTTACTCATCATCACCATCAGAATCTTACTCATCACCATCAGAATCTTACTCATCATCACCATAAGAATCTTACACATCACCATCAGAATCTTACTCATCACCATCAGAAACTTACTCATCACCATCAGAATCTTACTCATCATCACCATTGGAATCTTACTCATCATCACCATCAGAATCTTACTCATCACCATCAGAATCTTACTCATCATCACCATCAGAATCTTACTCATCACCATTGGAATCTTACTCATTACCATCAGAATTTTACTCATCACCATCAGAATCTTACTCATTACCATCAGAATCTTACTCGTCATCACCATCAGAATCTTACTCATCACCATCAGAATGTTACTCATTACCATCAGAATCTTACTCATCATCACCATCAGAATCTTACTCATCACCATCAGAATCTTACTCATCACCATCAGAATCTTACTCAGCACCATCAGAATCTTACTCATCATCACCATCAGAATCTTACTCATCACCATCAGAATCTTACTCATCACTATCAGAATCTTACTCATCACCATTAGAATCTTACTCATCATCACCATCAGAATCTTACTCATTACCATCAGAATCTTATTCATCATCACCATCAGAATCTCATTCGTCATCACCATTAGAATCTTACTCATCACCATCAGATTCTTACTCATCACCATCGGAATCTTACTCATTACCATCAGAATTTTACTCATCACCATCAGAATCTTACTCATTACCATCAGAATCTTACTCGTCATCACCATCAGAATCTTACTCATCACCATCGGAATCTTACTCATTACCATCAGAATTTTACTCATCACCATCAGAATCTTACTCATTACCATCAGAATCTTACTCGTCATCACCATCAGAATCTTACTCATCACCATTAGAATCTTACTCATCATCACCATCAGAATCTTACTCATTACCATCAGAATCTTACTCATCATCACCATTGGAATCTTACTCATCATCACCATCAGAATCTTACTCATCACCATCAGAATCTTACTCATCATCACCATCAGAATCTTACTCATCACCATCGGAATCTTACTCATTACCATCAGAATTTTACTCATCACCATCAGAATCTTACTCATTACCATCAGAATCTTACTCGTCATCACCATCAGAATCTTACTCATGACCATCGGAATGTTACTCATTACCATCAGAATCTTACTCATCATCACCATCAGAATCTTACTCATCACCATCAGAATCTTACTCATCACCATCAGAATCTTACTCAGCACCATCAGAATCTTACTCATCATCACCATCAGAATCTTACTCATCACCATCAGAATCTTACTCATCACTATCAGAATCTTACTCATCACCATTAGAATCTTACTCATCATCACCATCAGAATCTTACTCATTACCATCAGAATCTTACTCATCATCACCATCAGAATCTCACTCGTCATCACCATTAGAATCTTAATCATCACCATCAGATTCTTACTCATCACCATTGGAATCTTACTCATTACCATCAGAATTTTACTCATCACCATCAGAATCTTACTCATTACCATCAGAATCTTACTCGTCATCACCATCAGAATCTTACTCATCACCATCGGAATCTTACTCATTACCATCAGAATTTTACTCATCACCATCAGAATCTTACTCATTACCATCAGAATCTTACTCGTCATCACCATCAGAATCTTACTCATCACCATCAGAATGTTACTCATTACCATCAGAATCTTACTCATCATCACCATCAGAATCTTACTCATCACCATCAGAATCTTACTCATCACCATCAGAATCTTACTCAGCACCATCAGAATCTTACTCATCATCACCATCAGAATCTTACTCATCACCAATAGAATCTTACTCATCATCACCATCAGAATCTTACTCATCACCATCAGAATGTTACTCATAACCATCAGAATGTTACACATCACCATCAGACTCTCATCATCACCATCAAAATCTTACTCATCACCATCAGAATCTTACTCATCACCATCGGAATCTTACTCATTACCATCAGAATTTTACTCATCACCATCAGAATCGTACTCATTACCATCAGAATCTTACTCGTCATCACCATCAGAATCTTACTCATCACCATCAGAATGTTACTCATTACCATCAGAATCTTACTCATCATCACCATCAGAATCTTACTCATCACCATCAGAATCTTACTCATCACCATCAGAATCTTACTCAGCACCATCAGAATCTTACTCATCATCACCATCAGAATCTTACTCATCACCAATAGAATCTTACTCATCATCACCATCAGAATCTTACTCATCATCACCATCAGAATGTTACAGATCACCATCAGAATATTACTCATCACCATCAGAATCTTACTCATCACCATCAGAATGTTACTCATAACCATCAGAATGTTACACATCACCATCAGAATCTCATCATCACCATCAAAATCTTACTCATCACCATCAGAATCTTACTCATTACCATCAGAATCTTACTCATCACCATCAGAATCTTACTCATCACCATTAGAATCTTACTCATCATCACCATCAGAATCTTACTCATTACCATCAGAATCTTACTCATCATCACCATCAGAATCTCACTCGTCATCACCATCAGAATCTTACTCATTACCATCAGAATCTTACTCATCACCATCAGAATCTTACTCATCACCATCAGAATCTTACTCATCATCACCATAAGAATCTTACACATCACCATCAGAATCTTACTCATCACCATCAGAAACTTACTCATCACCATCAGAATCTTACTCATCATCACCATTGGAATCTTACTCATCATCACCATCAGAATCTTACTCATCACCATCAGAATCTTACTCATCATCACCATCAGAATCTTACTCATCACCATCGGAATCTTACTCATTACCATCAGAATTTTACTCATCACCATCAGAATCTTACTCATTACCATCAGAATCTTACTCGTCATCACCATCAGAATCTTACTCATCACCATCAGAATGTTACTCATTACCATCAGAATCTTACTCATCATCACCATCAGAATCTTACTCATCACCATCAGAATCTTACTCATCACCATCAGAATCTTACTCAGCACCATCAGAATCTTACTCATCATCACCATCAGAATCTTACTCATCACCATCAGAATCTTACTCATCACCATCAGAATCTTACTCAGCACCATCAGAATCTTACTCATCATCACCATCAGAATCTTACTCATCACCATCAGAATGTTACTCATCACCATCAGAATGTTACACATCACCATCAGAATCTCATCATCACCATCAAAATCTTACTCATCACCATCAGAATCTTACTCATTACCATCAGAATCTTACTCATCACCATCAGAATCTTACTCATCACCATTAGAATCTTACTCATCATCACCATCAGAATCTTACTCATTACCATCAGAATCTTACTCATCATCACCATCAGAATCTCACTCGTCATCACCATTAGAATCTTACTCATCACCATCAGATTCTTACTCATCACCATCGGAATCTTACTCATTACCATCAGAATTTTACTCATCACCATCAGAATCTTACTCATTACCATCAGAATCTTACTCGTCATCACCATCAGAATCTTACTCATCACCATCAGAATGTTACTCATTACCATCAGAATCTTACTCATCATCACCATCAGAATCTTACTCATCAGAATCTTACTCATTGCCATCAGAATCTTACTCATCAGAATCTTACTCATCACCATCAGAATCTTACTCATTACCATCAGAATCTTACACATCATCACCATCAGAATCTTACTCATTACCATCAGCATCTTACTCATCATCACCATCAGAATATTACTCATCACCATCAGAATCTTATTCATCACCGTCAGAATCTTACTCATCACCATCAGAATCTTACTCATCATCTCCATCCGAATCTTACTCATCATCACCATCAGGATCTTACTCATCACCATCAGAATCTTACTCATCCTCACCATCAGAATCTCACTCGTCATCACCATTAGAATCTTACTCATCACCATCAGAATCTTACTCATCACCATCAGAATCTTACTCATCATCACCATCAGAATCTTTCTCGCCAGAATCTTACTAATCACCATCAGCAGCTTACCCATTATCACCATCAGAATCTTACTCATCAGAATCTTACTCATCGCCATCAGAATCTTACTCATCAGAAACTTACTCTTCACGATCAGAATCTTACTCATTACCATCAGAATCTTACACATCATCACCATCAGAATCTTACTCATTACCATCAGAATCTTACTCATCATCACCATCAGAATATTACTCATCACCATCAGAATCTTTTTCATCTCCGTCAGAATCTTACTCATCACCATCAGAATCTTACTCATTACCATCAGAGTCTTACTCATCATCACCATCAGAATCTCACTCGTCATCACCATTAGAATCTTACTCATCACCATCAGAATCTTACTCATCACCATCGGAATCTTACTCATTACCATCAGAATTTTACTCATCACCATCAAAATCTTACTCATCACCATCAGAATCTTACTCATTACCATCAGAATCTTACTCATCACCATCAGAATCTTACTCATCACCATTAGAATCTTACTCATCATCACCATCAGAATCTTACTCATTACCATCAGAATCTTACTCATCATCACCATCAGAATCTCACTCGTCATCACCATCAGAATCTTACTCATTACCATCAGAATCTTACTCATCACCATCAGAATCTTACTCATCACCATCAGAATCTTACTCATCATCACCATAAGAATCTTACACATCACCATCAGAATCTTACTCATCACCATCAGAAACTTACTCATCACCATCAGAATCTTACTCATCATCACCATTGGAATCTTACTCATCATCACCATCAGAATCTTACTCATCACCATCAGAATCTTACTCATCATCACCATCAGAATCTTACTCATCACCATCGGAATCTTACTCATTACCATCAGAATTTTACTCATCACCATCAGAATCTTACTCATTACCATCAGAATCTTACTCGTCATCACCATCAGAATCTTACTCATCACCATCAGAATGTTACTCATTACCATCAGAATCTTACTCATCATCACCATCAGAATCTTACTCATCACCATCAGAATCTTACTCATCACCATCAGAATCTTACTCAGCACCATCAGAATCTTACTCATCATCACCATCAGAATCTTACTCATCACCATCAGAATCTTACTCATCACCATCAGAATCTTACTCAGCACCATCAGAATCTTACTCATCACCATCAGAATCTTACTCATCATCACCATAAGAATCTTACACATCACCATCAGAATCTTACTCATCACCATCAGAAACTTACTCATCACCATCAGAATCTTACTCATCATCACCATTGGAATCTTACTCATCATCACCATCAGAATCTTACTCATCACCATCAGAATCTTACTCATCATCACCATCAGAATCTTACTCATCACCATCGGAATCTTACTCATTACCATCAGAATTTTACTCATCACCATCAGAATCTTACTCATTACCATCAGAATCTTACTCGTCATCACCATCAGAATCTTACTCATCACCATCAGAATGTTACTCATTACCATCAGAATCTTACTCATCATCACCATCAGAATCTTACTCATCACCATCAGAATCTTACTCATCACCATCAGAATCTTACTCAGCACCATCAGAATCTTACTCATCATCACCATCAGAATCTTACTCATCACCATCAGAATCTTACTCATCACCATCAGAATCTTACTCAGCACCATCAGAATCTTACTCATCATCACCATCAGAATCTTACTCATCACCATCAGAATGTTACTCATCACCATCAGAATGTTACACATCACCATCAGAATCTCATCATCACCATCAAAATCTTACTCATCACCATCAGAATCTTACTCATTACCATCAGAATCTTACTCATCACCATCAGAATCTTACTCATCACCATTAGAATCTTACTCATCATCACCATCAGAATCTTACTCATTACCATCAGAATCTTACTCATCATCACCATCAGAATCTCACTCGTCATCACCATTAGAATCTTACTCATCACCATCAGATTCTTACTCATCACCATCGGAATCTTACTCATTACCATCAGAATTTTACTCATCACCATCAGAATCTTACTCATTACCATCAGAATCTTACTCGTCATCACCATCAGAATCTTACTCATCACCATCAGAATGTTACTCATTACCATCAGAATCTTACTCATCATCACCATCAGAATCTTACTCATCAGAATCTTACTCATCGCCATCAGAATCTTACTCATCAGAATCTTACTCATCACCATCAGAATCTTACTCATTACCATCAGAATCTTACACATCATCACCATCAGAATCTTACTCATTACCATCAGCATCTTACTCATCATCACCATCAGAATATTACTCATCACCATCAGAATCTTATTCATCACCGTCAGAATCTTACTCATCACCATCAGAATCTTACTCATCATCTCCATCCGAATCTTACTCATCATCACCATCAGGATCTTACTCATCACCATCAGAATCTTACTCATCCTCACCATCAGAATCTCACTCGTCATCACCATTAGAATCTTACTCATCACCATCAGAATCTTACTCATCACCATCAGAATCTTACTCATCATCACCATCAGAATCTTTCTCGCCAGAATCTTACTAATCACCATCAGCAGCTTACCCATTATCACCATCAGAATCTTACTCATCAGAATCTTACTCATCGCCATCAGAATCTTACTCATCAGAATCTTACTCATCACGATCAGAATCTTACTCATTACCATCAGAATCTTACACATCATCACCATCAGAATCTTACTCATTACCATCAGAATCTTACTCATCATCACCATCAGAATATTACTCATCACCATCAGAATCTTTTTCATCACCGTCAGAATCTTACTCATCACCATCAGAATCTTACTCATTACCATCAGAGTCTTACTCATCATCACCATCAGAATCTCACTCGTCATCACCATTAGAATCTTACTCATCACCATCAGAATCTTACTCATCACCATCGGAATCTTACTCATTACCATCAGAATTTTACTCATCACCATCAGAATCTTACTCATTACCATCAGAATCTTACTCGTCATCACCATCAGAATCTTACTCATCACCATCAGAATGTTACTCATTACCATCAGAATCTTACTCATCATCACCATCAGAATCTTACTCATCACCATCAGAATCTTACTCATCACCATCAGAATCTTACTCAGCACCATCAGAATCTTACTCATCATCACCATCAGAATCTTACTCATCACCAATAGAATCTTACTCATCATCACCATCAGAATCTTACTCATCATCACCATCAGAATGTTACAGATCACCATCAGAATATTACTCATCAACATCAGAATCTTACTCATCACCATCAGAATGTTACTCATAACCATCAGAATGTTACACATCACCATCAGAATCTCATCATCACCATCAAAATCTTACTCATCACCATCAGAATCTTACTCATTACCATCAGAATCTTACTCATCACCATCAGAATCTTACTCATCACCATTAGAATCTTACTCATCATCACCATCAGAATCTTACTCATTACCATCAGAATCTTACTCATCATCACCATCAGAATCTCACTCGTCATCACCATCAGAATCTTACTCATCAGAATTTTACTCATCGCCATCAGAATCTTACTCATCAGAATCTTACTCATCACCATCAGAATCTTATTCATTACCATCAGAATCTTACTCATCATCACCATCAGAATCTTACTCATCACCATCAGAATCTTACTCATCATCACCATAAGAATCTTACACATCACCATCAGAATCTTACTCATCACCATCAGAAACTTACTCATCACCATCAGAATCTTACTCATCATCACCATTGGAATCTTACTCATCATCACCATCAGAATCTTACTCATCACCATCAGAATCTTACTCATCATCACCATCAGAATCTTACTCATCACCATTGGAATCTTACTCATTACCATCAGAATTTTACTCATCACCATCAGAATCTTACTCATTACCATCAGAATCTTACTCGTCATCACCATCAGAATCTTACTCATCACCATCAGAATGTTACTCATTACCATCAGAATCTTACTCATCATCACCATCAGAATCTTACTCATCACCATCAGAATCTTACTCATCACCATCAGAATCTTACTCAGCACCATCAGAATCTTACTCATCATCACCATCAGAATCTTACTCATCACCATCAGAATCTTACTCATCACTATCAGAATCTTACTCATCACCATTAGAATCTTACTCATCATCACCATCAGAATCTTACTCATTACCATCAGAATCTTATTCATCATCACCATCAGAATCTCATTCGTCATCACCATTAGAATCTTACTCATCACCATCAGATTCTTACTCATCACCATCGGAATCTTACTCATTACCATCAGAATTTTACTCATCACCATCAGAATCTTACTCATTACCATCAGAATCTTACTCGTCATCACCATCAGAATCTTACTCATCACCATCGGAATCTTACTCATTACCATCAGAATTTTACTCATCACCATCAGAATCTTACTCATTACCATCAGAATCTTACTCGTCATCACCATCAGAATCTTACTCATCACCATTAGAATCTTACTCATCATCACCATCAGAATCTTACTCATTACCATCAGAATCTTACTCATCATCACCATTGGAATCTTACTCATCATCACCATCAGAATCTTACTCATCACCATCAGAATCTTACTCATCATCACCATCAGAATCTTACTCATCACCATCGGAATCTTACTCATTACCATCAGAATTTTACTCATCACCATCAGAATCTTACTCATTACCATCAGAATCTTACTCGTCATCACCATCAGAATCTTACTCATGACCATCGGAATGTTACTCATTACCATCAGAATCTTACTCATCATCACCATCAGAATCTTACTCATCACCATCAGAATCTTACTCATCACCATCAGAATCTTACTCAGCACCATCAGAATCTTACTCATCATCACCATCAGAATCTTACTCATCACCATCAGAATCTTACTCATCACTATCAGAATCTTACTCATCACCATTAGAATCTTACTCATCATCACCATCAGAATCTTACTCATTACCATCAGAATCTTACTCATCATCACCATCAGAATCTCACTCGTCATCACCATTAGAATCTTAATCATCACCATCAGATTCTTACTCATCACCATTGGAATCTTACTCATTACCATCAGAATTTTACTCATCACCATCAGAATCTTACTCATTACCATCAGAATCTTACTCGTCATCACCATCAGAATCTTACTCATCACCATCGGAATCTTACTCATTACCATCAGAATTTTACTCATCACCATCAGAATCTTACTCATTACCATCAGAATCTTACTCGTCATCACCATCAGAATCTTACTCATCACCATCAGAATGTTACTCATTACCATCAGAATCTTACTCATCATCACCATCAGAATCTTACTCATCACCATCAGAATCTTACTCATCACCATCAGAATCTTACTCAGCACCATCAGAATCTTACTCATCATCACCATCAGAATCTTACTCATCACCAATAGAATCTTACTCATCATCACCATCAGAATCTTACTCATCACCATCAGAATGTTACTCATAACCATCAGAATGTTACACATCACCATCAGACTCTCATCATCACCATCAAAATCTTACTCATCACCATCAGAATCTTACTCATCACCATCGGAATCTTACTCATTACCATCAGAATTTTACTCATCACCATCAGAATCGTACTCATTACCATCAGAATCTTACTCGTCATCACCATCAGAATCTTACTCATCACCATCAGAATGTTACTCATTACCATCAGAATCTTACTCATCATCACCATCAGAATCTTACTCATCACCATCAGAATCTTACTCATCACCATCAGAATCTTACTCAGCACCATCAGAATCTTACTCATCATCACCATCAGAATCTTACTCATCACCAATAGAATCTTACTCATCATCACCATCAGAATCTTACTCATCATCACCATCAGAATGTTACAGATCACCATCAGAATATTACTCATCACCATCAGAATCTTACTCATCACCATCAGAATGTTACTCATAACCATCAGAATGTTACACATCACCATCAGAATCTCATCATCACCATCAAAATCTTACTCATCACCATCAGAATCTTACTCATTACCATCAGAATCTTACTCATCACCATCAGAATCTTACTCATCACCATTAGAATCTTACTCATCATCACCATCAGAATCTTACTCATTACCATCAGAATCTTACTCATCATCACCATCAGAATCTCACTCGTCATCACCATCAGAATCTTACTCATTACCATCAGAATCTTACTCATCACCATCAGAATCTTACTCATCACCATCAGAATCTTACTCATCATCACCATAAGAATCTTACACATCACCATCAGAATCTTACTCATCACCATCAGAAACTTACTCATCACCATCAGAATCTTACTCATCATCACCATTGGAATCTTACTCATCATCACCATCAGAATCTTACTCATCACCATCAGAATCTTACTCATCATCACCATCAGAATCTTACTCATCACCATCGGAATCTTACTCATTACCATCAGAATTTTACTCATCACCATCAGAATCTTACTCATTACCATCAGAATCTTACTCGTCATCACCATCAGAATCTTACTCATCACCATCAGAATGTTACTCATTACCATCAGAATCTTACTCATCATCACCATCAGAATCTTACTCATCACCATCAGAATCTTACTCATCACCATCAGAATCTTACTCAGCACCATCAGAATCTTACTCATCATCACCATCAGAATCTTACTCATCACCATCAGAATCTTACTCATCACCATCAGAATCTTACTCAGCACCATCAGAATCTTACTCATCATCACCATCAGAATCTTACTCATCACCATCAGAATGTTACTCATCACCATCAGAATGTTACACATCACCATCAGAATCTCATCATCACCATCAAAATCTTACTCATCACCATCAGAATCTTACTCATTACCATCAGAATCTTACTCATCACCATCAGAATCTTACTCATCACCATTAGAATCTTACTCATCATCACCATCAGAATCTTACTCATTACCATCAGAATCTTACTCATCATCACCATCAGAATCTCACTCGTCATCACCATTAGAATCTTACTCATCACCATCAGATTCTTACTCATCACCATCGGAATCTTACTCATTACCATCAGAATTTTACTCATCACCATCAGAATCTTACTCATTACCATCAGAATCTTACTCGTCATCACCATCAGAATCTTACTCATCACCATCAGAATGTTACTCATTACCATCAGAATCTTACTCATCATCACCATCAGAATCTTACTCATCAGAATCTTACTCATTGCCATCAGAATCTTACTCATCAGAATCTTACTCATCACCATCAGAATCTTACTCATTACCATCAGAATCTTACACATCATCACCATCAGAATCTTACTCATTACCATCAGCATCTTACTCATCATCACCATCAGAATATTACTCATCACCATCAGAATCTTATTCATCACCGTCAGAATCTTACTCATCACCATCAGAATCTTACTCATCATCTCCATCCGAATCTTACTCATCATCACCATCAGGATCTTACTCATCACCATCAGAATCTTACTCATCCTCACCATCAGAATCTCACTCGTCATCACCATTAGAATCTTACTCATCACCATCAGAATCTTACTCATCACCATCAGAATCTTACTCATCATCACCATCAGAATCTTTCTCGCCAGAATCTTACTAATCACCATCAGCAGCTTACCCATTATCACCATCAGAATCTTACTCATCAGAATCTTACTCATCGCCATCAGAATCTTACTCATCAGAAACTTACTCTTCACGATCAGAATCTTACTCATTACCATCAGAATCTTACACATCATCACCATCAGAATCTTACTCATTACCATCAGAATCTTACTCATCATCACCATCAGAATATTACTCATCACCATCAGAATCTTTTTCATCTCCGTCAGAATCTTACTCATCACCATCAGAATCTTACTCATTACCATCAGAGTCTTACTCATCATCACCATCAGAATCTCACTCGTCATCACCATTAGAATCTTACTCATCACCATCAGAATCTTACTCATCACCATCGGAATCTTACTCATTACCATCAGAATTTTACTCATCACCATCAAAATCTTACTCATCACCATCAGAATCTTACTCATTACCATCAGAATCTTACTCATCACCATCAGAATCTTACTCATCACCATTAGAATCTTACTCATCATCACCATCAGAATCTTACTCATTACCATCAGAATCTTACTCATCATCACCATCAGAATCTCACTCGTCATCACCATCAGAATCTTACTCATTACCATCAGAATCTTACTCATCACCATCAGAATCTTACTCATCACCATCAGAATCTTACTCATCATCACCATAAGAATCTTACACATCACCATCAGAATCTTACTCATCACCATCAGAAACTTACTCATCACCATCAGAATCTTACTCATCATCACCATTGGAATCTTACTCATCATCACCATCAGAATCTTACTCATCACCATCAGAATCTTACTCATCATCACCATCAGAATCTTACTCATCACCATCGGAATCTTACTCATTACCATCAGAATTTTACTCATCACCATCAGAATCTTACTCATTACCATCAGAATCTTACTCGTCATCACCATCAGAATCTTACTCATCACCATCAGAATGTTACTCATTACCATCAGAATCTTACTCATCATCACCATCAGAATCTTACTCATCACCATCAGAATCTTACTCATCACCATCAGAATCTTACTCAGCACCATCAGAATCTTACTCATCATCACCATCAGAATCTTACTCATCACCATCAGAATCTTACTCATCACCATCAGAATCTTACTCAGCACCATCAGAATCTTACTCATCATCACCATCAGAATCTTACTCATCACCATCAGAATGTTACTCATCACCATCAGAATGTTACACATCACCATCAGAATCTCATCATCACCATCAAAATCTTACTCATCACCATCAGAATCTTACTCATTACCATCAGAATCTTACTCATCACCATCAGAATCTTACTCATCACCATTAGAATCTTACTCATCATCACCATCAGAATCTTACTCATTACCATCAGAATCTTACTCATCATCACCATCAGAATCTCACTCGTCATCACCATTAGAATCTTACTCATCACCATCAGATTCTTACTCATCACCATCGGAATCTTACTCATTACCATCAGAATTTTACTCATCACCATCAGAATCTTACTCATTACCATCAGAATCTTACTCGTCATCACCATCAGAATCTTACTCATCACCATCAGAATGTTACTCATTACCATCAGAATCTTACTCATCATCACCATCAGAATCTTACTCATCAGAATCTTACTCATCGCCATCAGAATCTTACTCATCAGAATCTTACTCATCACCATCAGAATCTTACTCATTACCATCAGAATCTTACACATCATCACCATCAGAATCTTACTCATTACCATCAGCATCTTACTCATCATCACCATCAGAATATTACTCATCACCATCAGAATCTTATTCATCACCGTCAGAATCTTACTCATCACCATCAGAATCTTACTCATCATCTCCATCCGAATCTTACTCATCATCACCATCAGGATCTTACTCATCACCATCAGAATCTTACTCATCCTCACCATCAGAATCTCACTCGTCATCACCATTAGAATCTTACTCATCACCATCAGAATCTTACTCATCACCATCAGAATCTTACTCATCATCACCATCAGAATCTTTCTCGCCAGAATCTTACTAATCACCATCAGCAGCTTACCCATTATCACCATCAGAATCTTACTCATCAGAATCTTACTCATCGCCATCAGAATCTTACTCATCAGAATCTTACTCATCACGATCAGAATCTTACTCATTACCATCAGAATCTTACACATCATCACCATCAGAATCTTACTCATTACCATCAGAATCTTACTCATCATCACCATCAGAATATTACTCATCACCATCAGAATCTTTTTCATCACCGTCAGAATCTTACTCATCACCATCAGAATCTTACTCATTACCATCAGAGTCTTACTCATCATCACCATCAGAATCTCACTCGTCATCACCATTAGAATCTTACTCATCACCATCAGAATCTTACTCATCACCATCGGAATCTTACTCATTACCATCAGAATTTTACTCATCACCATCAGAATCTTACTCATTACCATCAGAATCTTACTCGTCATCACCATCAGAATCTTACTCATCACCATCAGAATGTTACTCATTACCATCAGAATCTTACTCATCATCACCATCAGAATCTTACTCATCACCATCAGAATCTTACTCATCACCATCAGAATCTTACTCAGCACCATCAGAATCTTACTCATCATCACCATCAGAATCTTACTCATCACCAATAGAATCTTACTCATCATCACCATCAGAATCTTACTCATCATCACCATCAGAATGTTACAGATCACCATCAGAATATTACTCATCACCATCAGAATCTTACTCATCACCATCAGAATGTTACTCATAACCATCAGAATGTTACACATCACCATCAGAATCTCATCATCACCATCAAAATCTTACTCATCAACATCAGAATCTTACTCATTACCATCAGAATCTTACTCATCACCATCAGAATCTTACTCATCACCATTAGAATCTTACTCATCATCACCATCAGAATCTTACTCATTACCATCAGAATCTTACTCATCATCACCATCAGAATCTCACTCGTCATCACCATCAGAATCTTACTCATCAGAATTTTACTCATCGCCATCAGAATCTTACTCATCAGAATCTTACTCATCACCATCAGAATCTTATTCATTACCATCAGAATCTTACTCATCATCACCATCAGAATCTTACTCATCACCATCAGAATCTTACTCATCATCACCATAAGAATCTTACACATCACCATCAGAATCTTACTCATCACCATCAGAAACTTACTCATCACCATCAGAATCTTACTCATCATCACCATTGGAATCTTACTCATCATCACCATCAGAATCTTACTCATCACCATCAGAATCTTACTCATCATCACCATCAGAATCTTACTCATCACCATCGGAATCTTACTCATTACCATCAGAATTTTACTCATCACCATCAGAATCTTACTCATTACCATCAGAATCTTACTCGTCATCACCATCAGAATCTTACTCATCACCATCAGAATGTTACTCATTACCATCAGAATCTTACTCATCATCACCATCAGAATCTTACTCATCACCATCAGAATCTTACTCATCACCATCAGAATCTTACTCAGCACCATCAGAATCTTACTCATCATCACCATCAGAATCTTACTCATCACCATCAGAATCTTACTCATCACTATCAGAATCTTACTCATCACCATTAGAATCTTACTCATCATCACCATCAGAATCTTACTCATTACCATCAGAATCTTACTCATCATCACCATCAGAATCTCACTCGTCATCACCATTAGAATCTTACTCATCACCATCAGATTCTTACTCATCACCATCGGAATCTTACTCATTACCATCAGAATTTTACTCATCACCATCAGAATCTTACTCATTACCATCAGAATCTTACTCGTCATCACCATCAGAATCTTACTCATCACCATCGGAATCTTACTCATTACCATCAGAATTTTACTCATCACCATCAGAATCTTACTCATTACCATCAGAATCTTACTCGTCATCACCATCAGAATCTTACTCATCACCATTAGAATCTTACTCATCATCACCATCAGAATCTTACTCATTACCATCAGAATCTTACTCATCATCACCATTGGAATCTTACTCATCATCACCATCAGAATCTTACTCATCACCATCAGAATCTTACTCATCATCACCATCAGAATCTTACTCATCACCATCGGAATCTTACTCATTACCATCAGAATTTTACTCATCACCATCAGAATCTTACTCATTACCATCAGAATCTTACTCGTCATCACCATCAGAATCTTACTCATGACCATCAGAATGTTACTCATTACCATCAGAATCTTACTCATCATCACCATCAGAATCTTACTCATCACCATCAGAATCTTACTCATCACCATCAGAATCTTACTCAGCACCATCAGAATCTTACTCATCATCACCATCAGAATCTTACTCATCACCATCAGAATCTTACTCATCACTATCAGATTCTTACTCATCACCATTAGAATCTTACTCATCATCACCATCAGAATCTTACTCATTACCATCAGAATCTTACTCATCATCACCATCAGAATCTCACTCGTCATCACCATTAGAATCTTACTCATCACCATCAGATTCTTACTCATCACCATTGGAATCTTACTCATTACCATCAGAATTTTACTCATCACCATCAGAATCTTACTCATTACCATCAGAATCTTACTCGTCATCACCATCAGAATCTTACTCATCACCATCGGAATCTTACTCATTACCATCAGAATTTTACTCATCACCATCAGAATCTTACTCATTACCATCAGAATCTTACTCGTCATCACCATCAGAATCTTACTCATCACCATCAGAATGTTACTCATTACCATCAGAATCTTACTCATCATCACCATCAGAATCTTACTCATCACCATCAGAATCTTACTCATCACCATCAGAATCTTACTCAGCACCATCAGAATCTTACTCATCATCACCATCAGAATCTTACTCATCACCAATAGAATCTTACTCATCATCACCATCAGAATCTTACTCATCACCATCATCACCATCAGAATCTTACTCATTACCATCAGAATCTTACTCATCATCACCATCAGAATCTCACTCGTCATCACCATTAGAATCTTACTCATCACCATCAGATTCTTACTCATCACCATTGGAATCTTACTCATTACCATCAGAATTTTACTCATCACCATCAGAATCTTACTCATTACCATCAGAATCTTACTCGTCATCACCATCAGAATCTTACTCATCACCATCGGAATCTTACTCATTACCATCAGAATTTTACTCATCACCATCAGAATCTTACTCATTACCATCAGAATCTTACTCGTCATCACCATCAGAATCTTACTCATCACCATCAGAATGTTACTCATTACCATCAGAATCTTACTCATCATCACCATCAGAATCTTACTCATCACCATCAGAATCTTACTCATCACCATCAGAATCTTACTCAGCACCATCAGAATCTTACTCATCATCACCATCAGAATCTTACTCATCACCAATAGAATCTTACTCATCATCACCATCAGAATCTTACTCATCACCATCAGAATGTTACTCATAACCATCAGAATGTTACACATCACCATCAGAATCTCATCATCACCATCAAAATCTTACTCATCACCATCAGAATCTTACTCATCACCATCGGAATCTTACTCATTACCATCAGAATTTTACTCATCACCATCAGAATCTTACTCATTACCATCAGAATCTTACTCGTCATCACCATCAGAATCTTACTCATCACCATCAGAATGTTACTCATTACCATCAGAATCTTACTCATCATCACCATCAGAATCTTACTCATCACCATCAGAATCTTACTCATCACCATCAGAATCTTACTCAGCACCATCAGAATCTTACTCATCATCACCATCAGAATCTTACTCATCACCAATAGAATCTTACTCATCATCACCATCAGAATCTTACTCATCACCATCAGAATGTTACTCATAACCATCAGAATGTTACACATCACCATCAGAATCTCATCATCACCATCAAAATCTTACTCATCACCATCAGAATCTTACTCATTACCATCAGAATCTTACTCATCACCATCAGAATCTTACTCATCACCATCAGAATCTTACTCGTCACCATCAGAATCTTACTCATCATCACCATTGGAATCTTACTCATCATCACCATCAGAATTTTACTCATCACCATCAGAATCTTACTCATTACCATCAGAATCTTACTCGTCATCACCATCAGAATCTTACTCATCACCATCAGAATGTTACTCATTACCATCAGAATCTTACTCATCATCACCATCAGAATCTTACTCATCACCATCAGAATCTTACTCATCACCATCAGAATCTTACTCAGCACCATCAGAATCTTACTCATCATCACCATCAGAATCTTACTCATCACCATCAGAATCTTACTCATCACTATCAGAATCTTACTCATCACCATTAGAATCTTACTCATCATCACCATCAGAATCTTACTCATTACCATCAGAATCTTACTCATCATCACCATCAGAATCTCACTCGTCATCACCATTAGAATCTTACTCATCACCATCAGATTCTTACTCATCACCATCGGAATCTTACTCATTACCATCAGAATTTTACTCATCACCATCAGAATCTTACTCATTACCATCAGAATCTTACTCGTCATCACCATCAGAATCTTACTCATCACCATCGGAATCTTACTCATTACATCAGAATTTTACTCATCACCATCAGAATCTTACTCATTACCATCAGAATCTTACTCGTCATCACCATCAGAATCTTACTCATCACCATCAGAATGTTACTCATACCATCAGAATCTTACTCATCATCACCATCAGAATCTCATCATCACCATCAGAATCTTACTCATCACCATCAGAATCTTACTCAGCACCATCAGAATCTTACTCATCATCACCATCAGAATCTTACTCATCACCAATAGAATCTTACTCATCATCACCATCAGAATCTTACTCATCACCATCAGAATGTTACTCATAACCATCAGAATGTTACACATCACCATCAGAATCTCATCATCACCATCAAAATCTTACTCATCACCATCAGAATCTTACTAATTACCATCAGAATCTTACTCATCACCATCAGAATCTTACTCATCACCATCAGAATCTTACTCGTCACCATCAGAATCTTACTCATCATCACCATTGGAATCTTACTCATCATCACCATCAGAATTTTACTCATCACCATCAGAATCTTACTCATTACCATCAGAATCTTACTCGTCATCACCATCAGAATCTTACTCATCACCATCAGAATGTTACTCATTACCATCAGAATCTTACTCATCATCACCATCAGAATCTTACTCATCACCATCAGAATCTTACTCATCACCATCAGAATCTTACTCAGCACCATCAGAATCTTACTCATCATCACCATCAGAATCTTACTCATCACTATCAGAATCTTACTCATCACCATTAGAATCTTACTCATCATCACCATCAGAATCTTACTCATTACCATCAGAATCTTACTCATCATCACCATCAGAATCTCACTCGTCATCACCATTAGAATCTTACTCATCACCATCAGATTCTTACTCATCACCATCGGAATCTTACTCATTACCATCAGAATTTTACTCATCACCATCAGAATCTTACTCATTACCATCAGAATCTTACTCGTCATCACCATCAGAATCTTACTCATCACCATCGGAATCTTACTCATTACCATCAGAATTTTACTCATCACCATCAGAATCTTACTCATTACCATCAGAATCTTACTCGTCATCACCATCAGAATCTTACTCATCACCATTAGAATCTTACTCATCATCACCATCAGAATCTTACTCATTACCATCAGAATCTTACTCATCATCACCATTGGAATCTTACTCATCATCACCATCAGAATCTTACTCATTACCATCAGAATCTTACTCATCATCACCATCAGAATCTTACTGATCACCATCGGAATCTTACTCATTACCATCAGAATTTTACTCATCACCATCAGAATCTTACTCATTACCATCAGAATCTTACTCGTCATCACCATCAGAATCTTACTCATCACCATCAGAATGTTACTCATTACCATCAGAATCTTACTCATCATCACCATCAGAATCTTACTCATCACCATCAGAATCTTACTCATCACCATCAGAATCTTACTCAGCACCATCAGAATCTTACTCATCATCACCATCAGAATCTTACTCATCACCATCAGAATCTTACTCATCACTATCAGAATCTTACTCATCACCATTAGAATCTTACTCATCATCACCATCAGAATCTCACTCGTCATCACCATTAGAATCTTACTCATCACCATCAGATTCTTACTCATCACCATCGGAATCTTACTCATTACCATCAGAATTTTACTCATCACCATCAGAATCTTACTCATTACCATCAGAATCTTACTCGTCATCACCATCAGAATCTTACTCATCACCATCGGAATCTTACTCATTACCATCAGAATTTTACTCATCACCATCAGAATCTTACTCATTACCATCAGAATCTTACTCGTCATCACCATCAGAATCTTACTCATCACCATTAGAATCTTACTCATCATCACCATCAGAATCTTACTCATTACCATCAGAGTCTTACTCATCATCACCATTGGAATCTTACTCATCACCATCAGAATGTTACTCATACCATCAGAATCTTACTCATCATCACCATCAGAATCTCATCATCACCATCAGAATCTTACTCATCACCATCAGAATCTTACTCAGCACCATCAGAATCTTACTCATCATCACCATCAGAATCTTACTCATCACCAATAGAATCTTACTCATCATCACCATCAGAATCTTACTCATCACCATCAGAATGTTACTCATAACCATCAGAATGTTACACATCACCATCAGAATCTCATCATCACCATCAAAATCTTACTCATCACCATCAGAATCTTACTAATTACCATCAGAATCTTACTCATCACCATCAGAATCTTACTCATCACCATCAGAATCTTACTCGTCACCATCAGAATCTTACTCATCATCACCATTGGAATCTTACTCATCATCACCATCAGAATTTTACTCATCACCATCAGAATCTTACTCATTACCATCAGAATCTTACTCGTCATCACCATCAGAATCTTACTCATCACCATCAGAATGTTACTCATTACCATCAGAATCTTACTCATCATCACCATCAGAATCTTACTCATCACCATCAGAATCTTACTCATCACCATCAGAATCTTACTCAGCACCATCAGAATCTTACTCATCATCACCATCAGAATCTTACTCATCACTATCAGAATCTTACTCATCACCATTAGAATCTTACTCATCATCACCATCAGAATCTTACTCATTACCATCAGAATCTTACTCATCATCACCATCAGAATCTCACTCGTCATCACCATTAGAATCTTACTCATCACCATCAGATTCTTACTCATCACCATCGGAATCTTACTCATTACCATCAGAATTTTACTCATCACCATCAGAATCTTACTCATTACCATCAGAATCTTACTCGTCATCACCATCAGAATCTTACTCATCACCATCGGAATCTTACTCATTACCATCAGAATTTTACTCATCACCATCAGAATCTTACTCATTACCATCAGAATCTTACTCGTCATCACCATCAGAATCTTACTCATCACCATTAGAATCTTACTCATCATCACCATCAGAATCTTACTCATTACCATCAGAATCTTACTCATCATCACCATTGGAATCTTACTCATCATCACCATCAGAATCTTACTCATTACCATCAGAATCTTACTCATCATCACCATCAGAATCTTACTGATCACCATCGGAATCTTACTCATTACCATCAGAATTTTACTCATCACCATCAGAATCTTACTCATTACCATCAGAATCTTACTCGTCATCACCATCAGAATCTTACTCATCACCATCAGAATGTTACTCATTACCATCAGAATCTTACTCATCATCACCATCAGAATCTTACTCATCACCATCAGAATCTTACTCATCACCATCAGAATCTTACTCAGCACCATCAGAATCTTACTCATCATCACCATCAGAATCTTACTCATCACCATCAGAATCTTACTCATCACTATCAGAATCTTACTCATCACCATTAGAATCTTACTCATCATCACCATCAGAATCTCACTCGTCATCACCATTAGAATCTTACTCATCACCATCAGATTCTTACTCATCACCATCGGAATCTTACTCATTACCATCAGAATTTTACTCATCACCATCAGAATCTTACTCATTACCATCAGAATCTTACTCGTCATCACCATCAGAATCTTACTCATCACCATCGGAATCTTACTCATTACCATCAGAATTTTACTCATCACCATCAGAATCTTACTCATTACCATCAGAATCTTACTCGTCATCACCATCAGAATCTTACTCATCACCATTAGAATCTTACTCATCATCACCATCAGAATCTTACTCATTACCATCAGAGTCTTACTCATCATCACCATTGGAATCTTACTCATCATCACCATCAGAATCTTACTCATTACCATCAGAATCTTACTCATCATCACCATCAGAATCTTACTCATCACCATCGGAATCTTACTCATTACCATCAGAATTTTACTCATCACCATCAGAATCTTACTCATTACCATCAGAATCTTACTCGTCATCACCATCAGAATCTTACTCATCACCATCAGAATGTTACTCATTACCATCAGAATCTTACTCATCATCACCATCAGAATCTTACTCATCACCATCAGAATCTTACTCATCACCATCAGAATCTTACTCAGCACCATCAGAATCTTACTCATCATCACCATCAGAATCTTACTCATCACCATCAGAATCTTACTCATCACTATCAGAATCTTACTCATCACCATTAGAATCTTACTCAGCATCACCATCAGAATCTTACTCATTACCATCAGAATCTTACTCATCATCACCATCAGAATCTCACTCGTCATCACCATTAGAATCTTACTCATCACCATCAGATTCTTACTCATCACCATCGGAATCTTACTCATTACCATCAGAATTTTACTCATCACCATCAGAATCTTACTCATTACCATCAGAATCTTACTCGTCATCACCATCAGAATCTTACTCATCACCATCGGAATCTTACTCATTACCATCAGAATTTTACTCATCACCATCAGAATCTTACTCATTACCATCAGAATCTTACTCGTCATCACCATCAGAATCTTACTCATCACCATTAGAATCTTACTCATCATCACCATCAGAATCTTACTCATTACCATCAGAATCTTACTCATCATCACCATTGGAATCTTACTCATCATCACCATCAGAATCTTACTCATCACCATCAGAATCTTACTCATCATCACCATCAGCATCTTACTCATTATCACCATCAGAATCTTACTCATCAGAATTTTACTCATCGCCATCAGAATCTTACTCATCAGAATCTTACTCATCACCATCAGAATCTTACTCATTACCATCAGAATCTTACTCATCATCACCATCAGAATCTTACTCATCACCATCAGAATCTTACTCATCATCACCATTGGAATCTTACTCATCATCACCATCAGAATCTTACTCATCACCATCAGAATCTTACTCATCATCACCATCAGAATCTTACTCATCACCATCGGAATCTTACTCATTACCATCAGAATTTTACTCATCACCATCAGAATCTTACTCATTACCATCAGAATCTTACTCGTCATCACCATCAGAATCTTACTCATCACCATCAGAATGTTACTCATTACCATCAGAATCTTACTCATCATCACCATCAGAATCTTACTCATCACCATCAGAATCTTACTCATCACCATCAGAATCTTACTCAGCACCATCAGAATCTTACTCATCATCACCATCAGAATCTTACTCATCACCATCAGAATCTTACTCATCACTATCAGAATCTTACTCATCACCATTAGAATCTTACTCAGCATCACCATCAGAATCTTACTCATTACCATCAGAATCTTACTCATCATCACCATCAGAATCTCACTCGTCATCACCATTAGAATCTTACTCATCACCATCAGATTCTTACTCATCACCATCGGAATCTTACTCATTACCATCAGAATTTTACTCATCACCATATGAATCTTACTCATTACCATCAGAATCTTACTCGTCATCACCATCAGAATCTTACTCATCACCATCGGAATCTTACTCATTACCATCAGAATTTTACTCATCACCATCAGAATCTTACTCATTACCATCAGAATCTTACTCGTCATCACCATCAGAATCTTACTCATCACCATTAGAATCTTACTCATCATCACCATCAGAATGTTACTCATTACCATCAGAATCTTACTCATCATCACCATCAGAATCTTACTCATCACCATCAGAATCTTACTCATCACCATCAGAATCTTACTCAGCACCATCAGAATCTTACTCATCATCACCATCAGAATCTTACTCATCACCATCAGAATCTTACTCATCACTATCAGAATCTTACTCATCACCATTAGAATCTTACTCATTACCATCAGAATCTTACTCATCACCATCAGAATCTTACTCATCACCATTAGAATCTTACTCATCATCACCATCAGAATCTTACTCATCACCATCAGAATCTTACTCATCACCATCAGAATCTTACTCATCATCACCATAAGAATCTTACACATCACCATCAGAATCTTACTCATCACCATCAGAATCTTACGCGTCACCATCAGAATCTTACTCATCATCACCATTGGAATCTTACTCATCATCACCATCAGAATCTTACTCATCACCATCAGAATCTTACTCATCATCACCATCAGAATCTTACTCATCACCATCGGATTCTTACTCATTACCATCAGAATTTTACTCATCACCATCAGAATCTTACTCATTACCATCAGAATCTTACTCGTCATCACCATCAGAATCTTACTCATCACCATCAGAATGTTACTCATTACCATCAGAATCTTACTCATCATCACCATCAGAATCTTACTCATCACCATCAGAATCGTACTCATCACCATCAGAATCTTACTCAGCACCATCAGAATCTTACTCATCATCACCATCAGAATCTTACTCATCACCAATAGAATCTTACTCATCATCACCATCAGAATCTTACTCATCATCACCATTAGAATGTTACAGATCACCATCAGAATCTTACTCATCACCATCAGAATATTACTCATCACCGACAGAATGTTACTCATCACCATCAGAATGTTACACATCACCATCAGAATCTCATCATCACCATCAAAATCTTACTCATCACCATCAGAATCTTACTCATTACCATCAGAATCTTACTCATCACCATCAGAATCTTACTCATCACCATCAGAATCTTACTCGTCACCATCAGAATCTTACTCATCATCACCATTGGAATCTTACTCATCATCACCATCAGAATCTTACTCATCACCATCAGAATCTGACTCATCATCACCATCAGAATCTTACTCATCACCATCGGATTCTTACTCATTACCATCAGAATTTTACTCATCACCATCAGAATCTTACTCATTACCATCAGAATCTTACTCGTCATCACCATCAGAATCTTACTCATCACCATCAGAATGTTACTCATTACCATCAGAATCTTACTCATCATCACCATCAGAATCGTACTCATCACCATCAGAATCGTACTCATCACCATCAGAATCTTACTCAGCACCATCAGAATCTTACTCATCACCATCAGAATCTTACTCATCACTATCAGAATCTTACTCAGCACCATCAGAATCTTACTCATCATCACCATCAGAATCTTACTCATTACCATCAGAATCTTACTCATCACCATCAGAATCTTACTCATCACCATTAGAATCTTACTCATCACCACCATCAGAATCTTACTCATTACCATCAGAATCTTACTCATCATCACCATCAGAATCTCACTCGTCATCACCATCAGAATCTTACTCATTACCATCAGAATCTTACTCATCACCATCAGAATCTTACTCATCACCATCAGAATCTTACTCATCATCACCATAAGAATCTTACTCATCACCATCAGAATCTTACTCATCACCATCAGAATCTTACTCGTCACCTTCAGAATCTTACTCATCATCACCATTGGAATCTTACTCATCATCACCATCAGAATCTTACTCATCACCATCAGAATCTTACCCATCATCACCATCAGAATCTTACTCATCACCATCGGATTCTTACTCATTACCATCAGAATCTTACTCATCAATATCAGAATCTTACTCATTACCATCAGAATCTTACACATCATCACCATCAGAATCTTACTCATCACCATCAGAATCTTACTCATCATCACCATAAGAATTTTACTCATCACCATCAGAATCTTACTCATTACCATCAGAATCTTACTCGTCATCACCATCAGAATCTTACTCATCACCATCGGAATCTTACTCATTACCATCAGAATTTTACTCATCACCATCAGAATCTTACTCATTACCATCAGAATCTTACTCGTCATCACCATCAGAATCTTACTCATCACCATTAGAATCTTACTCATCATCACCATCAGAATCTTACTCATTACCATCAGAATCTTACTCATCATCACCATTGGAATCTTACTCATCATCACCATCAGAATCTTACTCATCACCATCAGAATCTTACTCATCATCACCATCAGAATCTTACTCATCACCATCGGAATCTTACTCATTACCATCAGAATTTTACTCATCACCATCAGAATCTTACTCATTACCATCAGAATCTTACTCGACATCACCATCAGAATCTTACTCATCACATTCAGAATGTTACTCATTACCATCAGAATCTTACTCATCATCACCATCAGAATCTTACTCATCACCATCAGAATCTTACTCATCACCATCAGAATCTTACTCATCATCACCATCAGAATCTTACTCATCATCACCATCAGCATCTTACTCATTATCACCATCAGAATCTTACTCATCAGAATTTTACTCATCGCCATCAGAATCTTACTCATCAGAATCTTACTCATCACCATCAGAATCTTACTCATTACCATCAGAATCTTACTCATCATCACCATCAGAATCTTACTCATCACCATCAGAATCTTACTCATCATCACCATAAGAATCTTACACATCACCATCAGAATCTTACTCATCACCATCAGAAACTTACTCATCACCATCAGAATCTTACTCATCATCACCATTGGAATCTTACTCATCATCACCATCAGAATCTTACTCATCACCATCAGAATCTTACTCATCATCACCATCAGAATCTTACTCATCACCATCGGAATCTTACTCATTACCATCAGAATTTTACTCATCACCATCAGAATCTTACTCATTACCATCAGAATCTTACTCGTCATCACCATCAGAATCTTACTCATCACCATCAGAATGTTACTCATTACCATCAGAATCTTACTCATCATCACCATCAGAATCTTACTCATCACCATCAGAATCTTACTCATCACCATCAGAATCTTACTCAGCACCATCAGAATCTTACTCATCATCACCATCAGAATCTTACTCATCACCATCAGAATCTTACTCATCACTATCAGAATCTTACTCATCACCATTAGAATCTTACTCAGCATCACCATCAGAATCTTACTCATTACCATCAGAATCTTACTCATCATCACCATCAGAATCTCACTCGTCATCACCATTAGAATCTTACTCATCACCATCAGATTCTTACTCATCACCATCGGAATCTTACTCATTACCATCAGAATTTTACTCATCACCATCAGAATCTTACTCATTACCATCAGAATCTTACTCGTCATCACCATCAGAATCTTACTCATCACCATCGGAATCTTACTCATTACCATCAGAATTTTACTCATCACCATCAGAATCTTACTCATTACCATCAGAATCTTACTCGTCATCACCATCAGAATCTTACTCATCACCATTAGAATCTTACTCATCATCACCATCAGAATGTTACTCATTACCATCAGAATCTTACTCATCATCACCATCAGAATCTTACTCATCACCATCAGAATCTTACTCATCACCATCAGAATCTTACTCAGCACCATCAGAATCTTACTCATCATCACCATCAGAATCTTACTCATCACCATCAGAATCTTACTCATCACTATCAGAATCTTACTCATCACCATTAGAATCTTACTCATTACCATCAGAATCTTACTCATCACCATCAGAATCTTACTCATCACCATTAGAATCTTACTCATCATCACCATCAGAATCTTACTCATCACCATCAGAATCTTACTCATCACCATCAGAATCTTACTCATCATCACCATAAGAATCTTACACATCACCATCAGAATCTTACTCATCACCATCAGAATCTTACGCGTCACCATCAGAATCTTACTCATCATCACCATTGGAATCTTACTCATCATCACCATCAGAATCTTACTCATCACCATCAGAATCTTACTCATCATCACCATCAGAATCTTACTCATCACCATCGGATTCTTACTCATTACCATCAGAATTTTACTCATCACCATCAGAATCTTACTCATTACCATCAGAATCTTACTCGTCATCACCATCAGAATCTTACTCATCACCATCAGAATGTTACTCATTACCATCAGAATCTTACTCATCATCACCATCAGAATCTTACTCATCACCATCAGAATCGTACTCATCACCATCAGAATCTTACTCAGCACCATCAGAATCTTACTCATCATCACCATCAGAATCTTACTCATCACCAATAGAATCTTACTCATCATCACCATCAGAATCTTACTCATCATCACCATTAGAATGTTACAGATCACCATCAGAATCTTACTCATCACCATCAGAATATTACTCATCACCATCAGAATGTTACTCATCACCATCAGAATGTTACACATCACCATCAGAATCTCATCATCACCATCAAAATCTTACTCATCACCATCAGAATCTTACTCATTACCATCAGAATCTTACTCATCACCATCAGAATCTTACTCATCACCATCAGAATCTTACTCGTCACCATCAGAATCTTACTCATCATCACCATTGGAATCTTACTCATCATCACCATCAGAATCTTACTCATCACCATCAGAATCTGACTAATCATCACCATCAGAATCTTACTCATCACCATCGGATTCTTACTCATTACCATCAGAATTTTACTCATCACCATCAGAATCTTACTCATTACCATCAGAATCTTACTCGTCATCACCATCAGAATCTTACTCATCACCATCAGAATGTTACTCATTACCATCAGAATCTTACTCATCATCACCATCAGAATCGTACTCATCACCATCAGAATCGTACTCATCACCATCAGAATCTTACTCAGCACCATCAGAATCTTACTCATCACCATCAGAATCTTACTCATCACCATCAGAATCTTACTCAGCACCATCAGAATCTTACTCATCATCACCATCAGAATCTTACTCATTACCATCAGAATCTTACTCATCACCATCAGAATCTTACTCATCACCATTAGAATCTTACTCATCACCACCATCAGAATCTTACTCATTACCATCAGAATCTTACTCATCATCACCATCAGAATCTCACTCGTCATCACCATCAGAATCTTACTCATCACCATCGGATTCTTACTCATTACCATCAGAATCTTACTCATCAATATCAGAATCTTACTCATTACCATCAGAATCTTACACATCATCACCATCAGAATCTTACTCATCACCATCAGAATCTTACTCATCATCACCATAAGAATCTTACACATCACCATCAGAATCTTACTCATCACCATCAGAATCTTACTCATCACCATAAGAATCTTACTCATCATCACCATTGGAATCTTACTCATCATCACCATCAGAATCTTACTCATCACCATCAGAATCTTACTCATCATCACCATCAGAATGTTACTCATCACCATCAGAATGTTACACATCACCATCAGAATCTCATCATCACCATCAAAATCTTACTCATCACCATCAGAATCTTACTCATTACCATCAGAATCTTACTCGTCACCATCAGAATCTTACTCATCATCACCATTGGAATCTTACTCATCATCACCATCAGAATCTTACTCATCATCACCATTGGAATCTTACTCATCATCACCATCAGAATCTTACTCATCACCATCAGAATCTTACTCATCATCACCATCAGAATCTTACTCATCACCATCGGATTCTTACTCATTACCATCAGAATTTTACTCATCACCATCAGAATCTTACTCATTACCATCAGAATCTTACTCGTCATCACCATCAGAATCTTTCTCATCACCATCAGAATGTTACTCATTACCATCAGAATCTTACTCATCATCACCATCAGAATCGTACTCATCACCATCAGAATCGTACTCATCACCATCAGAATCTTACTCAGCACCATCAGAATCTTACTCATCACCATCAGAATCTTACTCATCACCATCAGAATCTTACTCAGCACCATCAGAATCTTACTCATCATCACCATCAGAATCTTACTCATTACCATCAGAATCTTACTCATCACCATCAGAATCTTACTCATCACCATTAGAATCTTACTCATCACCACCATCAGAATCTTACTCATTACCATCAGAATCTTACTCATCATCACCATCAGAATCTCACTCGTCATCACCATCAGAATCTTACTCATTACCATCAGAATCTTACTCATCACCATCAGAATCTTACTCATCACCATCAGAATCTTACTCATCATCACCATAAGAATCTTACTCATCACCATCAGAATCTTACTCATCACCATCAGAATCTTACTCGTCACCTTCAGAATCTTACTCATCATCACCATTGGAATCTTACTCATCATCACCATCAGAATCTTACTCATCACCATCAGAATCTTACCCATCATCACCATCAGAATCTTACTCATCACCATCGGATTCTTACTCATTACCATCAGAATCTTACTCATCAATATCAGAATCTTACTCATTACCATCAGAATCTTACACATCATCACCATCAGAATCTTACTCATCACCATCAGAATCTTACTCATCATCACCATAAGAATCTTACACATCACCATCAGAATCTTACTCATCACCATCAGAATCTTACTCATCACCATCAGAATCTTACTCATCATCACCATTGGAATCTTACTCATCATCACCATCAGAATCTTACTCATCACCATCAGAATCTTACTCATCATCACCATCAGAATCTTACTCATCACCATCGGAATCTTACTCATTACCATCAGAATTTTACTCATCACCATCAGAATCTTACTCATTACCATCAGAATCTTACTCGACATCACCATCAGAATCTTACTCATCACCATCAGAATGTTACTCATTACCATCAGAATCTTACTCATCATCACCATCAGAATCTTACTCATCACCATCAGAATCTTACTCATCACCATCAGAATCTTACTCATCATCACCATCAGAATCTTACTCATCATCACCATCAGCATCTTACTCATTATCACCATCAGAATCTTACTCATCAGAATTTTACTCATCGCCATCAGAATCTTACTCATCAGAATCTTACTCATCACCATCAGAATCTTACTCATTACCATCAGAATCTTACTCATCATCACCATCAGAATCTTACTCATCACCATCAGAATCTTACTCATCATCACCATAAGAATCTTACACATCACCATCAGAATCTTACTCATCACCATCAGAAACTTACTCATCACCATCAGAATCTTACTCATCATCACCATTGGAATCTTACTCATCATCACCATCAGAATCTTACTCATCACCATCAGAATCTTACTCATCATCACCATCAGAATCTTACTCATCACCATCGGAATCTTACTCATTACCATCAGAATTTTACTCATCACCATCAGAAACTTACTCATTACCATCAGAATCTTACTCGTCATCACCATCAGAATCTTACTCATCACCATCAGAATGTTACTCATTACCATCAGAATCTTACTCATCATCACCATCAGAATCTTACTCATCACCATCAGAATCTTACTCATCACCATCAGAATCTTACTCAGCACCATCAGAATCTTACTCATCATCACCATCAGAATCTTACTCATCACCATCAGAATCTTACTCATCACTATCAGAATCTTACTCATCACCATTAGAATCTTACTCATCATCACCATCAGAATCTTACTCATTACCATCAGAATCTTACTCATCATCACCATCAGAATCTCACTCGTCATCACCATTAGAATCTTACTCATCACCATCAGATTCTTACTCATCACCATCGGAATCTTACTCATTACCATCAGAATTTTACTCATCACCATCAGAATCTTACTCATTACCATCAGAATCTTACTCGTCATCACCATCAGAATCTTACTCATCACCATCGGAATCTTACTCATTACCATCAGAATTTTACTCATCACCATCAGAATCTTACTCATTACCATCAGAATCTTACTCGTCATCACCATCAGAATCTTACTCATCACCATTAGAATCTTACTCATCATCACCATCAGAATCTTACTCATTACCATCAGAATCTTACTCATCATCACCATTGGAATCTTACTCATCATCACCATCAGAATCTTACTCATCACCATCAGAATCTTACTCATCATCACCATCAGAATCTTACTCATCACCATCGGAATCTTACTCATTACCATCAGAATTTTACTCATCACCATCAGAATCTTACTCATTACCATCAGAATCTTACTCGTCATCACCATCAGAATCTTACTCATCACCATCAGAATGTTACTCATTACCATCAGAATCTTACTCATCATCACCATCAGAATCTTACTCATCACCATCAGAATCTTACTCATCACCATCAGAATCTTACTCAGCACCATCAGAATCTTACTCATCATCACCATCAGAATCTTACTCATCACCATCAGAATCTTACTCATCACTATCAGAATCTTACTCATCACCATTAGAATCTTACTCATCATCACCATCAGAATCTTACTCATTACCATCAGAATCTTACTCATCATCACCATCAGAATCTCACTCGTCATCACCATTAGAATCTTACTCATCACCATCAGATTCTTACTCATCACCATCGGAATCTTACTCATTACCATCAGAATTTTACTCATCACCATCAGAATCTTACTCATTACCATCAGAATCTTACTCGTCATCACCATCAGAATCTTACTCATCACCATCAGAATGTTACTCATTACCATCAGAATCTTACTCATCATCACCATCAGAATCTTACTCATCACCATCAGAATGTTACTCATTACCATCAGAATCTTACTCATCATCACCATCAGAATAGTACTCATCACCATCAGAATCGTGCTCATCACCATCAGAATCTTAATCAGCACCATCAGAATCTTACTCATCACCATCAGAATCTTACTCATCACCATAAGAATCTTACTCAGCACCATCAGAATCTTACTCATCATCACCATCAGAATCTTACTCATCACCAATAGAATCTTACTCATCATCACCATCAGAATCTTACTCATCACCATCAGAATGTTAGTCATCACCATCAGAATGTTACACATCACCATCAGAATCTCATCATCACCATCAAAATCTTACTCATCACCATCAGAATCTTACTCATTACCATCAGAAACTTACTCATCACCATCAGAATCTTACTCATCACCATTAGAATCTTACTCATCATCACCATCAGAATCTTACTCATTACCATCAGAATCTTACTCATCATCACCATCAGAATCTCACTCGTCATCACCATTAGAATCTTACTCATCACCATCAGAATCTTACTCAACACCATCAGAATCTTACTCATCATCACCATCAGAATCTTACTCATCACCAATAGAATCTTACTCATCATCACCATCAGAATGTTACAGATCACCATCAGAATATTACTCATCACCATCAGAATCTTACTCATCACCATCAGAATGTTACTCATAACCATAAGAATGTTACACATCACCATCAGAATCTCATCATCACCATCAAAATCTTACTCATCACCATCAGAATCTTACTCATTACCATCAGAATCTTACTCATCACCATCAGAATCTTACTCATCACCATTAGAATCTTACTCATCATCACCATCAGAATCTTACTCATTACCATCAGAATCTTACTCATCATCACCATCAGAATCTCACTCGTCATCACCATTAGAATCTTACTCATCACCATCAGAATCTTACTCATCACCATCAGAATCTTACTCATCATCACCATAAGAATCTTACACATCACCATCATAATCTTACTCATCACCATCAGAATCTTACTCGTCACCATCAGAATCTTACTCATCATCACCATTGGAATCTTACTCATCATCACCATCAGAATCTTACTCATCACCATCAGAATCTTACTCATCATCACCATCAGAATCTTACTCATCACCATCGGATTCTTACTCATTACCATCAGAATTTTACTCATCACCATCAGAATCTTACTCATTACCATCAGAATCTTACTCATCACCAATAGAATCTTACTCATCATCACCATCAGAATCTTACTCATCATCACCATCAGAATCTTACTCATCACCATCAGAATCGTACTCATCATCACCATCAGAATCTTACTCATCATCACCATCAGAATGTTACAGATCACCATCAGAATCTTACTCATCACCATCAGAATATTACTCATCAACATCAGAATGTTACTCATCACCATCAGAATGTTACACATCACCATCAGAATCTCATCATCACCATCAAAATCTTACTCATCACCATCAGAATCTTACTCATTACCGTCAGAATCTTACTCATCACCATCAGAATCTTACTCATCACCAATGGAATCTTACTCGTCACCATCAGAATCTTACTCATCATCACCATCAGAATCTTACTCATCACCATCAGAATCTTACTCATCACCAATGGAATCTTACTCGTCACCATCAGAATCTTACTCATCATCACCATCAGAATCTTACTCATCACCATCAGAATCTTACTCATCATCACCGTCAGAATCTTACTCATCACCATCGGATTCTTACTCATTTCCATCAGAATTTTACTCATCACCATCAGAATCTTACTCATTACCATCAGAATCTTACTCGTCATCCCCATCAGAATCTTACTCATCACCATCGGAATGTTACTCATTACCATCAGAATCTTACTCATCATCACCATCAGAATCGTACTCATCACCATCAGAATCGTAATCATCACCATCAGAATCTTACTCAGCACCATCAGAATCTTACTCATCACCATCAGAATCTTACTCATCACCATCAGAATCTTACTCAGCACCATCAGAATCTTACTCATCATCACCATCAGAATCTTACTCATCACCATCAGAATGTTACTCATCACCATCAGAATGTTACACATCACCATCAGGATCTCATCATCACCATCAAAATCTTACTCATCACCATCAGAATCTTACTCATTACCATCAGAATCTTACTAATCACCATCAGAATCTTACTCATCACCATTAGAATCTAACTCATCATCACCATCAGAATCTTACTCATTACCATCAGAATCTTACTCATCATCACCATCAGAATCTCACTCGTCACCATCAGAATCTTACTCATCACCATCAGAATCTTACTCATCATCACCATAAGAATCTTACACATCACCATCAGAATCTTACTCATCACCATCAGAATCTTACTCGTCACCATCAGAATCTTACTCATCATCACCATTGGAATCTTACTCATCATCACCATCAGAATCTTACTCATCACCATCAGAATCTTACCCATCATCACCATCAGAATCTTACTCATCACCATCGGATTCTTACTGATTATCATCAGAATCTTACTCATCAATATCAGAATCTTACTCATTACCATCAGAATCTTACACATCATCACCATCAGAATCTTACTCATCACCATCAGAATCTTACTCATCATCACCATAAGAATCTTACACATCACCATCAGAATCTTACTCATCACCATCAGAATCTTACTCATCACCATCAGAATCTTACTCATCATCACCATTGGAATCTTACTCATCATCACCTTCAGAATCTTACTCATCACCATCAGAATCTTACTCATCATCACCATCAGAATCTTACTCATCACCATCGGAATCTTAGTCATTACCATCAGAATTTTACTCATCACCATCAGAATCTTACTCATTACCATCAGAATCTTACTCGTCATCACCATCAGAATCTTACTCATCACCATCAGAATGTTACTCATTACCATCAGAATCTTACTCATCATCACCATCAGAATCTTACTCATCACCATCAGAATCTTACTCATCACCATCAGAATCTTACTCATCATCACCATCAGAATCTTACTCATCATCACCATCAGCATCTTACTCATTATCACCATCAGAATCTTACTCATCAGAATTTTACTCATCGTCATCAGAATCTTACTCATCAGAATCTTACTCATCACCATCAGAATCTTACTCATTACCATCAGAATCTTACTCATCATCACCATCAGAATCTTACTCATCACCATCAGAATCTTACTCATCATCACCATAAGAATCTTACACATCACCATCAGAATCTTACTCATCACCATCAGAAACTTACTCATCACCATCAGAATCTTACTCATCATCACCATTGGAATCTTACTCATCATCACCATCAGAATCTTACTCATCACCATCAGAATCTTACTCATCATCACCATCAGAATCTTACTCATCACCATCGGAATCTTACTCATTACCATCAGAATTTTACTCATCACCATCAGAATCTTACTCATTACCATCAGAATCTTACTCGTCATCACCATCAGAATCTTACTCATCACCATCAGAATGTTACTCATTACCATCAGAATCTTACTCATCATCACCATCAGAATCTTACTCATCACCATCAGAATCTTACTCATCACCATCAGAATCTTACTCAGCACCATCAGAATCTTACTCATCATCACCATCAGAATCTTACTCATCACCATCAGAATCTTACTCATCACTATCAGAATCTTACTCATCAACATTAGAATCTTACTCATCATCACCATCAGAATCTTACTCATTACCATCAGAATCTTACTCATCATCACCATCAGAATCTCACTCGTCATCACCATTAGAATCTTACTCATCACCATCAGATTCTTACTCATCACCATCGGAATCTTACTCATTACCATCAGAATTTTACTCATCACCATCAGAATCTTACTCATTACCATCAGAATCTTACTCGTCATCACCATCAGAATCTTACTCATCACCATCGGAATCTTACTCATTACCATCAGAATTTTACTCATCACCATCAGAATCTTACTCATTACCATCAGAATCTTACTCGTCATCACCATCAGAATCTTACTCATCACCATTAGAATCTTACTCATCATCACCATCAGAATCTTACTCATTACCATCAGAATCTTACTCATCATCACCATTGGAATCTTACTCATCATCACCATCAGAATCTTACTCATCACCATCAGAATCTTACTCATCATCACCATCAGAATCTTACTCATCACCATCGGAATCTTACTCATTACCATCAGAATTTTACTCATCACCATCAGAATCTTACTCATTACCATCAGAATCTTACTCGTCATCACCATCAGAATCTTACTCATCACCATCAGAATGTTACTCATTACCATCAGAATCTTACTCATCATCACCATCAGAATCTTACTCATCACCATCAGAATCTTACTCATCACCATCAGAATCTTACTCAGCACCATCAGAATCTTACTCATCATCACCATCAGAATCTTACTCATCACCATCAGAATCTTACTCATCACTATCAGAATCTTACTCATCACCATTAGAATCTTACTCATCATCACCATCAGAATCTTACTCATTACCATCAGAATCTTACTCATCATCACCATCAGAATCTCACTCGTCATCACCATTAGAATCTTACTCATCACCATCAGATTCTTACTCATCACCATCGGAATCTTACTCATTACCATCAGAATTTTACTCATCACCATCAGAATCTTACTCATTACCATCAGAATCTTACTCGTCATCACCATCAGAATCTTACTCATCACCATCGGAATCTTACTCATTACCATCAGAATTTTACTCATCAACATCAGAATCTTACTCATTACCATCAGAATCTTACTCGTCATCACCATCAGAATCTTACTCATCAAAATCAGAATGTTACTCATTACCATCAGAATCTTACTCATCATCACCATCAGAATCTTACTCATCACCATCAGAATCTTACTCATCACCATCAGAATCTTACTCAGCACCATCAGAATCTTACTCATCATCACCATCAGAATCTTACTCATCACCAATAGAATCTTACTCATCATCACCATCAGAATCTTACTCATCACCATCAGAATGTTACTCATAACCATCAGAATGTTACACATCACCATCAGAATCTCATCATCACCATCAAAATCTTACTCATCACCATCACAATCTTACTCATTACCATCAGAATCTTACTCATCACCATCAGAATCTTAATCATCACCATTAGAATCTTACTCATCATCACCATCAGAATCTTACTCATTACCATCAGAATCTTACTCATCATCGCCATCAGAATCTCACTCGTCATCACCATTAGAATCTTACTCATCACCATCAGAATCTTACTCATCATCACCATAAGAATCTTACACATCACCATCAGAATCTTACTCATCACCATCAGAATCTTACTCGTCACCATCAGAATCTTACTCATCATCACCATTGGAATCTTACTCATCATCACCATCAGAATCTTACTCATCACCATCAGAATCTTACTCATCATCACCATCAGAATCTTACTCATCACCATCGGATTCTTACTCATTACCATCAGAATTTTACTCATCACCATCAGAATCTTACTCATCACCATCAGAATGTTACTCATTACCATCAGAATCTTACTCATCATCACCATCAGAATCTTACTCATCACCATCAGAATCGTACTCCTCACCATCAGAATCTTACTCAGCACCATCAGAATCTTACTCATCATCACCATCAGAATCTTACTCATCACCAATAGAATCTTACTCATCATCACCATCAGAATCTTACTCATCATCACCATCAGAATGTTACAGATCACCATCAGAATCTTACTCATCACCATCAGAATATTACTCATCACCATCAGAATGTTACTCATCACCATCAGAATGTTACACATCACCATCAGAATCTCATCATCACCATCAAAATCTTACTCATCACAGTCAGAATCTTACTCATTACCATCAGAATCTTACTCATCACCATCAGAATCTTACTCATCACCATCAGAATCTTACTCGTCACCATCAGAATCTTACTCATCATCACCATTGGAATCTTACTCATCATCACCATCAGAATCTTACTCATCACCATCAGAATCTTACTCATCATCACCATCAGAATCTTACTCATCACCATCGGATTCTTACTCATTACCATCAGAATTTTACTCATCACCATCAGAATCTTACTCATTACCATCAGAATCTTACTCGTCATCACCATCAGAATCTTACTCATCACCATCAGAATGTTACTCATTACCATCAGAATCTTACTCATCATCACCATCAGAATCGTACTCATCACCATCAGAATCGTACTCATCACCATCAGAATCTTACTCAGCACCATCAGAATCTTACTCATCACCATCAGAATCTTACTCATCACCATCAGAATCTTACTCAGCACCATCAGAATCTTACTCATCATCACCATCAGAATCTTACTCATTACCATCAGAATCTTACTCATCACCATCAGAATCTTACTCATCACCATTAGAATCTTACTCATCACCACCATCAGAATCTTACTCATTACCATCAGAATCTTACTCATCATCACCATCAGAATCTCACTCGTCATCACCATCAGAATCTTACTCATTACCATCAGAATCTTACTCATCACCATCAGAATCTTACTCATCACCATCAGAATCTTACTCATCATCACCATAAGAATCTTACACATCACCATCAGAATCTTACTCATCACCATCAGAATCTTACTCGTCACCTTCAGAATCTTACTCATCATCACCATTGGAATCTTACTCATCATCACCATCAGAATCTTACTCATCACCATCAGAATCTTACCCATCATCACCATCAGAATGTTACTCATAACCATCAGAATGTTACACATCACCATCAGAATCTCATCATCACCATCAAAATCTTACTCATCACCATCACAATCTTACTCATTACCATCAGAATCTTACTCATCACCATCAGAATCTTACTCATCACCATTAGAATCTTACTCATCATCACCATCAGAATCTTACTCATTACCATCAGAATCTTACTCATCATCGCCATCAGAATCTCACTCGTCATCACCATCAGAATCTTACTCATCACCATCAGAATCTTACTCATCACCATCAGAATCTTACTCATCATCACCATAAGAATCTTACACATCACCATCAGAATCTTACTCATCACCATCAGAATCTTACTCGTCACCATCAGAATCTTACTCATCATCACCATTGGAATCTTACTCATCATCACCATCAGAATCTTACTCATCACCATCAGAATCTTACTCATCATCACCATCAGAATCTTACTCATCACCATCGGATTCTTACTCATTACCATCAGAATTTTACTCATCACCATCAGAATCTTACTCATCACCATCAGAATGTTACTCATTACCATCAGAATCTTACTCATCATCACCATCAGAATCTTACTCATCACCATCAGAATCGTACTCCTCACCATCAGAATCTTACTCAGCACCATCAGAATCTTACTCATCATCACCATCAGAATCTTACTCATCACCAATAGAATCTTACTCATCATCACCATCAGAATCTTACTCATCATCACCATCAGAATGTTACAGATCACCATCAGAATCTTACTCATCACCATCAGAATATTACTCATCACCATCAGAATGTTACTCATCACCATCAGAATGTTACACATCACCATCAGAATCTCATCATCACCATCAAAATCTTACTCATCACAGTCAGAATCTTACTCATTACCATCAGAATCTTACTCATCACCATCAGAATCTTACTCATCACCATCAGAATCTTACTCGTCACCATCAGAATCTTACTCATCATCACCATTGGAATCTTACTCATCATCACCATCAGAATCTTACTCATCACCATCAGAATCTTACTCATCATCACCATCAGAATCTTACTCATCACCATCGGATTCTTACTCATTACCATCAGAATTTTACTCATCACCATCAGAATCTTACTCATTACCATCAGAATCTTACTCGTCATCACCATCAGAATCTTACTCATCACCATCAGAATGTTACTCATTACAATCAGAATCTTACTCATCATCACCATCAGAATCGTACTCATCACCATCAGAATCGTACTCATCACCATCAGAATCTTACTCAGCACCATCAGAATCTTACTCATCACCATCAGAATCTTACTCATCACCATCAGAATCTTACTCAGCACCATCAGAATCTTACTCATCATCACCATCAGAATCTTACTCATTACCATCAGAATCTTACTCATCACCATCAGAATCTTACTCATCACCATTAGAATCTTACTCATCACCACCATCATAATCTTACTCATTACCATCAGAATCTTACTCATCATCACCATCAGAATCTCACTCGTCATCACCATCAGAATCTTACTCATTACCATCAGAATCTTACTCATCACCATCAGAATCTTACTCATCACCATCAGAATCTTACTCATCATCACCATAAGAATCTTACACATCACCATCAGAATCTTACTCATCACCATCAGAATCTTACTCGTCACCTTCAGAATCTTACTCATCATCACCATTGGAATCTTACTCATCATCACCATCAGAATCTTACTCATCACCATCAGAATCTTACCCATCATCACCATCAGAATCTTACTCATCACCATCGGATTCTTACTCATTACCATCAGAATCTTACTCATCAATATCAGAATCTTACTCATTACCATCAGAATCTTACACATCATCACCATCAGAATCTTACTCATCACCATCGGATTCTTACTCATTACCATCAGAATTTTACTCATCACCATCAGAATCTTCCTCATCACCATCAGAATGTTACTCATTACCATCAGAATCTTACTCATCATCACCATCAGAATCTTACTCATCACCATCAGAATCGTACTCATCACCATCAGAATCTTACTCAGCACCATCAGAATCTTACTCATCATCACCATCAGAATCTTACTCATCACCAATAGAATCTTACTCATCATCACCATCAGAATCTTACTCATCATCACCATCAGAATGTTACAGATCACCATCAGAATCTTACTCATCACCATCAGAATATTACTCATCACCATCAGAATGTTACTCATCACCATCAGAATGTTACACATCACCATCAGAATCTCATCATCACCATCAAAATCTTACTCATCACCATCAGAATCTTACTCATTACCACCAGAATCTTACTCATCACCATCAGAATCTTACTCATCACCATCAGAATCTTACTCGTCACCATCAGAATCTTACTCATCATCACCATTGGAATCTTACTCATCATCACCATCAGAATCTTACTCATCACCATCAGAATCTTACTCATCATCACCATCAGAATCTTACTCATCACCATCGGATTCTTACTCATTACCATCAGAATTTTACTCATCACCATCAGAATCTTACTCATTACCATCAGAATCTTACTCGTCATCACCATCAGAATCTTACTCATCACCATCAGAATGTTACTCATTACCATCAGAATCTTACTCATCATCACCATCAGAATCGTACTCATCACCATCAGAATCGTACTCATCACCATCAGAATCTTACTCAGCACCATCAGAATCTTACTCATCACCATCAGAATCTTACTCATCACCATCAGAATCTTACTCAGCACCATCAGAATCTTACTCATCATCACCATCAGAATCTTACTCATTACCATCAGAATCTTACTCATCACCATCAGAATCTTACTCATCACCATTAGAATCTTACTCATCACCACCATCAGAATCTTACTCATTACCATCAGAATCTTACTCATCATCACCATCAGAATCTCACTCGTCATCACCATCAGAATCTTACTCATTACCATCAGAATCTTACTCATCACCATCAGAATCTTACTCATCACCATCAGAATCTTACTCATCATCACCATAAGAATCTTACACATCACCATCAGAATCTTACTCATCACCATCAGAATCTTACTCGTCACCTTCAGAATCTTACTCATCATCACCATTGGAATCTTACTCATCATCACCATCAGAATCTTACTCATCACCATCAGAATCTTACCCATCATCACCATCAGAATCTTACTCATCACCATCGGATTCTTACTCATTACCATCAGAATCTTACTCATCAATATCAGAATCTTACTCATTACCATCAGAATCTTACACATCATCACCATCAGAATCTTACTCATCACCATCAGAATCTTACTCATCATCACCATAAGAATTTTTCACATCACCATCAGAATCTTACTCATCACCATCAGAATCTTACTCATCACCATCAGAATCTTACTCATCATCACCATTGGAATCTTACTCATCATCACCATCAGAATCTTACTCATCACCATCAGAATCTTACTCATCATCACCATCAGAATCTTACTCATCACCATCGGAATCTTACTCATTACCATCAGAATTTTACTCATCACCATCAGAATCTTACTCATTACCATCAGAATCTTACTCGTCATCACCATCAGAATCTTACTCATCACCATCAGAATGTTACTCATTACCATCAGAATCTTACTCATCATCACCATCAGAATCTTACTCATCACCATCAGAATCTTACTCATCACCATCAGAATCTTACTCATCATCACCATCAGCATCTTACTCATTATCACCATCAGAATCTTACTCATCAGAATTTTACTCATCGCCATCAGAATCTTACTCATCAGAATCTTACTCATCACCATCAGAATCTTACTCATTACCATCAGAATCTTACTCATCATCACCATCAGAATCTTACTCATCACCATCAGAATCTTACTCATCATCACCATAAGAATCTTACACATCACCATCAGAATCTTACTCATCACCATCAGAAACTTACTCATCACCATCAGAATCTTACTCATCATCACCATTGGAATCTTACTCATCATCACCATCAGAATCTTACTCATCACCATCAGAATCTTACTCATCATCACCATCAGAATCTTACTCATCACCATCGGAATCTTACTCATTACCATCAGAATTTTACTCATCACCATCAGAATCTTACTCATTACCATCAGAATCTTACTCGTCATCACCATCAGAATCTTACTCATCACCATCAGAATGTTACTCATTACCATCAGAATCTTACTCATCATCACCATCAGAATCTTACTCATCACCATCAGAATCTTACTCAGCACCATCAGAATCTTACTCATCATCACCATCAGAATCTTACTCATCACCATCAGAATCTTACTCATCACTATCAGAATCTTACTCATCACCATTAGAATCTTACTCATCATCACCATCAGAATCTTACTCATTACCATCAGAATCTTACTCATCATCACCATCAGAATCTCACTCGTCATCACCATTAGAATCTTACTCATCACCATCAGATTCTTACTCATCACCATCGGAATCTTACTCATTACCATCAGAATTTTACTCATCACCATCAGAATCTTACTCATTACCATCAGAATCTTACTCGTCATCACCATCAGAATCTTACTCATCACCATCAGAATGTTACTCATTACCATCAGAATCTTACTCATCATCACCATCAGAATCTTACTCATCACCATCAGAATCTTACTCATCACCATCAGAATCTTACTCAGCACCATCAGAATCTTACTCATCATCACCATCAGAATCTTACTCATCACCAATAGAATCTTACTCATCATCACCATCAGAATCTTACTCATCACCATCAGAATGTTACTCATAACCATCAGAATGTTACACATCACCATCAGAATCTCATCATCACCATCAAAATCTTACTCATCACCATCACAATCTTACTCATTACCATCAGAATCTTACTCATCACCATCAGAATCTTACTCATCACCATTAGAATCTTACTCATCATCACCATCAGAATCTTACTCATTACCATCAGAATCTTACTCATCATCGCCATCAGAATCTCACTCGTCATCACCATTAGAATCTTACTCATCACCATCAGAATCTTACTCATCACCATCAGAATCTTACTCATCATCACCATAAGAATCTTACACATCACCATCAGAATCTTACTCATCACCATCAGAATCTTACTCGTCACCTTCAGAATCTTACTCATCATCACCATTGGAATCTTACTCATCATCACCATCAGAATCTTACTCATCACCATCAGAATCTTACTCATCATCACCATCAGAATCTTACTCATCACCATCGGATTCTTACTCATTACCATCAGAATTTTACTCATCACCATCAGAATCTTACTCATTACCATCAGAATCTTACTCGTCATCACCATCAGAATCTTACTCATCACCATCAGAATGTTACTCATTACCATCAGAATCTTACTCATCATCACCATCAGAATCTTACTCATCACCATCAGAATCGTACTCATCACCATCAGAATCTTACTCAGCACCATCAGAATCTTACTCATCATCACCATCAGAATCTTACTCATCAACAATAGAATCTTACTCATCATCACCATCAGAATCTTACTCATCATCACCATCAGAATGTTACAGATCACCATCAGAATCTTACTCATCACCATCAGAATATTACTCATCACCATCAGAATGTTACTCATCACCATCAGAATGTTACACATCACCATCAGAATCTCATCATCACCATCAAAATCTTACTCATCACCATCAGAATCTTACTCATTACCATCAGAATCTTACTCATCACCATCAGAATCTTACTCATCACCATCAGAATCTTACTCGTCACCATCAGAATCTTACTCATCATCACCATCAGAATCTTACTCATCATCACCATCAGAATCTTACTCATCACCATCAGAATCTTACTCATCATCACCATCAGAATCTTACTCATCACCATCGGATTCTTACTCATTACCATCAGAATTTTACTCATCACCATCAGAATCTTACTCATTACCATCAGAATCTTACTCGTCATCACCATCAGAATCTTACTCATCACCATCAGAATGTTACTCATTACCATCAGAATCTTACTCATCATCACCATCAGAATCGTACTCATCACCATCAGAATCGTACTCATCACCATCAGAATCTTACTCAGCACCATCAGAATCTTACTCATCACCATCAGAATCTTACTCATCACCATCAGAATCTTACTCAGCACCATCAGAATCTTACTCATCATCACCATCAGAATTTTACTCATCACCAATAGAATCTTCCTCATCATCACCATCAGAATGTTACTCATCACCATCAGAATGTTACTCATCACCATCAGAATGTTACACATCACCATCAGAATCTCATCATCACCATCAGAATCTTACTCATTACCATCAGAATCTTACTCATCACCATCAGAATCTTACTCATCACCATTAGAATCTTACTCATCAACACCATCAGAATCTTACTCATTACCATCAGAATCTTACTCATCATCACCATTAGAATCTCACTCGTCATCACCATTAGAATCTTACTCATCACCATCAGAATCTTACTCAACACCATCAGAATCTTACTCATCATCATCATAAGAATCTTACACATCACCATCAGAATCTTACTCATCACCATCAGAATCTTACTCATCACCATCAGAATCTTACTCATCATCACCATTGGAATCTTACTCATCATCACCATCAGAATCTTACTCATCATCACCATCAGCATCTTACTCATTATCACCATCAGAATCTTACTCATCAGAATCTTACTCATCGCCATCAGAATCTTACTCATCAGAATCTTAATCATCAATATCAGAATCTTACTCATTACCATCAGAATCTTACACATCATCACCATCAGAATCTTACTCATCACCATCAGAATCTTACTCATCATCACCATAAGAATCTTACACATCACCATCAGAATCTTACTCATCACCATCAGAGTCTTACTCATCACCATCAGAATCTTACTCATCATCACCATTGGAATCTTACTCATCATCACCATCAGAATCTTACTCATTACCATCAGAATCTTACTCATCACCATCAGAATCTTACTCATCACCATCAGAATCTTACTCATCATCACCATCAGCATCTTACTCATTATCACCATCAGAATCTTACTCATCAGAATTTTACTCATCGCCATCAGAATCTTACTCATCAGAATCTTACTCATCACCATCAGAATCTTACTCATTACCATCAGAATCTTACACATCATCACCATCAGAATCTTACACATCACCATCAGAATCTTACTCATCACCATCAGAAACTTACTCATCACCATCAGAATCTTACTCATCATCACCATTGGAATCTTACTCATCATCACCATGAGAATCTTACTCATCACCATCAGAATCTTACTCATCATAACCATCAGAATCTTACTCATCACCATCGGAATCTTACTCATTACCATCAGAATTTTACTCATCACCATCAGAATCTTACTCATCACCATCAGAAACTTACTCATCACCATCAGAATCTTACTCATCATTACCATTGGAATCTTACTCATCATCACCATCAGAATCTTACTCATCACCATCAGAATCTTACTCATCATAACCATCAGAATCTTACTCATCACCTTCGGAATCTTACTCATTACCATCAGAATTTTACTCATCACCATCAGAATCTTGGTCATTACCATCAGAATCTTACTCGTCATCACCATCAGAATCTTACTCATCACCATCAGAATGTTACTCATTACCATCAGAATCTTACTCATCATCACCATCAGAATCTTACTCATCACCATCAGAATCTTACTCATCACCATCAGAATCTTACTCAGCACCATCAGAATCTTACTCATCATCACCATCAGAATCTTACTCATCACCATCAGAATCTTACTCATCACCATCAGAATCTTACTCAGCACCATCAGAATCTTACTCATCATCACCATCAGAATCTTACTCATCACCATCAGAATGTTACTCATCACCATCAGAATGTTACACATCACCATCAGAATCTCATCATCACCATCAAAATCTTACTCATCACCATCAGAATCTTACTCATCATCACCATTGGAATCTTACTCATCATCACCATCAGAATCTTACTCATCATCACCATCAGCATCTTACTCATTATCACCATCGGAATCTTACTCATCAGAATCTTACTCATCGCCATCAGAATCTTACTCATCAGAATCTTACTCATCAATATCAGAATCTTACTCATTACCATCAGAATCTTACACATCATCACCATCAGAATCTTACTCATCACCATCAGAATCTTACTCATCATCACCATAAGAATCTTACACATCACCATCAGAATCTTACTCATCACCATCAGAATCTTACTCATCACCATCAGAATCTTACTCATCATCACCATTGGAATCTTACTCATCATCACCATCAGAATCTTACTCATCACCATCAGAATCTTACTCATCATCACCATCAGAATCTTACTCATCACCATCGGAATCTTACTCATTACCATCAGAATCTTACTCGTCATCACCATCAGAATCTTACTCATCACCATCAGAATGTTACTCATTACCATCAGAATCTTACTCATCATCACCATCAGAATCTTACTCATCACCATCAGAATCGTACTCATCACCATCAGAATCTTACTCAGCACCATCAGAATCTTACTCATCATCACCATCAGAATCTTACTCATCAACAATAGAATCTTACTCATCATCACCATCAGAATCTTACTCATCATCACCATCAGAATGTTACAGATCACCATCAGAATCTTACTCATCACCATCAGAATATTACTCATCACCATCAGAATGTTACTCATCACCATCAGAATGTTACACATCACCATCAGAATCTCATCATCACCATCAAAATCTTACTCATCACCATCAGAATCTTACTCATTACCATCAGAATCTTACTCATCACCATCAGAATCTTACTCATCACCATCAGAATCTTACTCGTCACCATCAGAATCTTACTCATCATCACCATCAGAATCTTACTCATCATCACCATCAGAATCTTACTCATCACCATCAGAATCTTACTCATCATCACCATCAGAATCTTACTCATCACCATCGGATTCTTACTCATTACCATCAGAATTTTACTCATCACCATCAGAATCTTACTCATTACCATCAGAATCTTACTCATCATCACCATCAGAATCGTACTCATCACCATCAGAATCGTACTCATCACCATCAGAATCTTACTCAGCACCATCAAAATCTTACTCATCACCATCAGAATCTTACTCATCACCATCAGAATCTTACTCAGCACCATCAGAATCTTACTCATCATCACCATCAGAATTTTACTCATCACCAATAGAATCTTCCTCATCATCACCATCAGAATGTTACTCATCACCATCAGAATGTTACTCATCACCATCAGAATGTTACACATCACCATCAGAATCTCATCATCACCATCAGAATCTTACTCATTACCATCAGAATCTTACTCATCACCATCAGAATCTTACTCATCACCATTAGAACCTTACTCATCATCACCATCAGAATCTTACTCATTACCATCAGAATCTTACTCATCATCACCATTCGAATCTCACTCGTCATCACCATTAGAATCTTACTCATCACCATCAGAATCTTACTCAACACCATCAGAATCTTACTCATCATCATCATAAGAATCTTACACATCACCATCAGAATCTTACTCATCACCATCAGAATCTTACTCATCACCATCAGAATCTTACTCATCATCACCATTGGAATCTTACTCATCATCACCATCAGAATCTTACTCATCATCACCATCAGCATCTTACTCATTATCACCATCAGAATCTTACTCATCGCCATCAGAATCTTACTCATCAGAATCTTACTCATCAATATCAGAATCTTACTCATTACCATCAGAATCTTACACATCATCACCATCAGAATCTTACTCATCACCATCAGAATCTTACTCATCATCACCATAAGAATCTTACACATCACCATCAGAATCTTACTCATCACCATCAGAGTCTTACTCATCACCATCAGAATCTTACTCATCATCACCATTGGAATCTTACTCATCATCACCATCAGAATCTTACTCATTACCATCAGAATCTTACTCATCACCATCAGAATCTTACTCATCACCATCAGAATCTTCCTCATCATCACCATCAGCATCTTACTCATTATCACCATCAGAATCTTACTCATCAGAATTTTACTCATCGCCATCAGAATCTTACTCATCAGAATCTTACTCATCACCATCAGAATCTTACTCATTACCATCAGAATCTTACACATCATCACCATCAGAATCTTACACATCACCATCAGAATCTTACTCATCACCATCAGAAACTTACTCATCACCATCAGAATCTTACTCATCATCACCATTGGAATCTTACTCATCATCACCATGAGAATCTTACTCATCACCATCAGAATCTTACTCATCATAACCATCAGAATCTTACTCATCACCATCGGAATCTTACTCATTACCATCAGAATTTTACTCATCACCATCAGAATCTTACTCATCACCATCAGAAACTTACTCATCACCATCAGAATCTTACTCATCATTACCATTGGAATCTTACTCATCATCACCATCAGAATCTTACTCATCACCATCAGAATCTTACTCATCATAACCATCAGAATCTTACTCATCACCTTCGGAATCTTACTCATTACCATCAGAATTTTACTCATCACCATCAGAATCTTGCTCATTACCATCAGAATCTTACTCGTCATCACCATCAGAATCTTACTCATCACCATCAGAATGTTACTCATTACCATCAGAATCTTACTCATCATCACCATCAGAATCTTACTCATCACCATCAGAATCTTACTCATCACCATCAGAATCTTACTCAGCACCATCAGAATCTTACTCATCATCACCATCAGAATCTTACTCATCACCATCAGAATCTTACTCATCACCATCAGAATCTTACTCAGCACCATCAGAATCTTACTCATCATCACCATCAGAATCTTACTCATCACCATCAGAATGTTACTCATCACCATCAGAATGTTACACATCACCATCAGAATCTCATCATCACCATCAAAATCTTACTCATCACCATCAGAATCTTACTCATCATCACCATTGGAATCTTACTCATCATCACCATCAGAATCTTACTCATCATCACCATCAGCATCTTACTCATTATCACCATCGGAATCTTACTCATCAGAATCTTACTCATCGCCATCAGAATCTTACTCATCAGAATCTTACTCATCAATATCAGAATCTTACTCATTACCATCAGAATCTTACACATCATCACCATCAGAATCTTACTCATCACCATCAGAATCTTACTCATCATCACCATAAGAATCTTACACATCACCATCAGAATCTTACTCATCACCATCAGAATCTTACTCATCACCATCAGAATCTTACTCATCATCACCATTGGAATCTTACTCATCATCACCATCAGAATCTTACTCATCACCATCAGAATCTTACTCATCATCACCATCAGAATCTTACTCATCACCATCGGAATCTTACTCATTACCATCAGAATTTTACTAATCACCATCAGAATCTTACTCATTACCATCAGAATCTTACTCGTCATCACCATCAGAATCTTACTCATCACCATCAGAATGTTACTCATTACCATCAGAATCTTACTCATCATCACCATCAGAATCTTACTCATCATCACCATCAGAATCTTACTCATCACCATCGGATTCTTACTCATTACCATCAGAATTTTACTCATCACCATCAGAATCTTACTCATTACCATCAGAATCTTACTCATCATCACCATCAGAATCGTACTCATCACCATCAGAATCGTACTCATCACCATCAGAATCTTACTCAGCACCATCAGAATCTTACTCATCACCATCAGAATCTTACTCATCACCATCAGAATCTTACTCAGCACCATCAGAATCTTACTCATCATCACCATCAGAATTTTACTCATCACCAATAGAATCTTCCTCATCATCACCATCAGAATGTTACTCATCACCATCAGAATGTTACTCATCACCATCAGAATGTTACACATCACCATCAGAATCTCATCATCACCATCAGAATCTTACTCATTACCATCAGAATCTTACTCATCACCATCAGAATCTTACTCATCACCATTAGAACCTTACTCATCATCACCATCAGAATCTTACTCATTACCATCAGAATCTTACTCATCATCACCATTCGAATCTCACTCGTCATCACCATTAGAATCTTACTCATCACCATCAGAATCTTACTCAACACCATCAGAATCTTACTCATCATCATCATAAGAATCTTACACATCACCATCAGAATCTTACTCATCACCATCAGAATCTTACTCATCACCATCAGAATCTTACTCATCATCACCATTGGAATCTTACTCATCATCACCATCAGAATCTTACTCATCATCACCATCAGCATCTTACTCATTATCACCATCAGAATCTTACTCATCAGAATCTTACTCATCGCCATCAGAATCTTACTCATCAGAATCTTACTCATCAATATCAGAATCTTACTCATTACCATCAGAATCTTACACATCATCACCATCAGAATCTTACTCATCACCATCAGAATCTTACTCATCATCACCATAAGAATCTTACACATCACCATCAGAATCTTACTCATCACCATCAGAGTCTTACTCATCACCATCAGAATCTTACTCATCATCACCATTGGAATCTTACTCATCATCACCATCAGAATCTTACTCATTACCATCAGAATCTTACTCATCACCATCAGAATCTTACTCATCACCATCAGAATCTTCCTCATCATCACCATCAGCATCTTACTCATTATCACCATCAGAATCTTACTCATCAGAATTTTACTCATCGCCATCAGAATCTTACTCATCAGAATCTTACTCATCACCATCAGAATCTTACTCATTACCATCAGAATCTTACACATCATCACCATCAGAATCTTACACATCACCATCAGAATCTTACTCATCACCATCAGAAACTTACTCATCACCATCAGAATCTTACTCATCATCACCATTGGAATCTTACTCATCATCACCATGAGAATCTTACTCATCACCATCAGAATCTTACTCATCATAACCATCAGAATCTTACTCATCACCATCGGAATCTTACTCATTACCATCAGAATTTTACTCATCACCATCAGAATCTTACTCATCACCATCAGAAACTTACTCATCACCATCAGAATCTTACTCATCATTACCATTGGAATCTTACTCATCATCACCATCAGAATCTTACTCATCACCATCAGAATCTTACTCATCATAACCATCAGAATCTTACTCATCACCTTCGGAATCTTACTCATTACCATCAGAATTTTACTCATCACCATCAGAATCTTGCTCATTACCATCAGAATCTTACTCGTCATCACCATCAGAATCTTACTCATCACCATCAGAATGTTACTCATTACCATCAGAATCTTACTCATCATCACCATCAGAATCTTACTCATCACCATCAGAATCTTACTCATCACCATCAGAATCTTACTCAGCACCATCAGAATCTTACTCATCATCACCATCAGAATCTTACTCATCACCATCAGAATCTTACTCATCACCATCAGAATCTTACTCAGCACCATCAGAATCTTACTCATCATCACCATCAGAATCTTACTCATCACCATCAGAATGTTACTCATCACCATCAGAATGTTACACATCACCATCAGAATCTCATCATCACCATCAAAATCTTACTCATCACCATCAGAATGTTACTCATCATCACCATTGGAATCTTACTCATCATCACCATCAGAATCTTACTCATCATCACCATCAGCATCTTACTCACTATCACCATCGGAATCTTACTCATCAGAATCTTACTCATCGCCATCAGAATCTTACTCATCAGAATCTTACTCATCAATATCAGAATCTTACTCATTACCATCAGAATCTTACACATCATCACCATCAGAATCTTACTCATCACCATCAGAATCTTACTCATCATCACCATAAGAATCTTACACATCACCATCAGAATCTTACTCATCACCATCAGAATCTTACTCATCACCATCAGAATCTTACTCATCATCACCATTGGAATCTTACTCATCATCACCATCAGAATCTTACTCATCACCATCAGAATCTTACTCATCATCACCATCAGAATCTTACTCATCACCATCGGAATCTTACTCATTACCATCAGAATTTTACTAATCACCATCAGAATCTTACTCATTACCATCAGAATCTTACTCGTCATCACCATCAGAATCTTACTCATCACCATCAGAATGTTACTCATTACCATCAGAATCTTACTCATCATCACCATCAGAATCTTACTCATCACCATCAGAATCTTACTCATCACCATCAGAATCTTACTCAGCACCATCAGAATCTTACTCATCATCACCATCAGCATCTTACTCATTATCACCTTCAGAATCTTACTCATCAGAATTTTACTCATCGCCATCAGAATCTTACTCATCATCACCATTGGAATCTTACTCATCATCACCATCAGAATCTTACTCATCACCATCAGAATCTTACTCATCATAACCATCAGAATCTTACTCATCACCATCGGAATCTTCCTCATTACCATCAGAATTTTACTCATCACCATCAGAATCTTACTCATTACCATCAGAATCTTACTCGTCATCACCATCAGAATCTTACTCATCACCATCAGAATGTTACTCATTACCATCAGAATCTTACTCATCATCACCATCAGAATCTTACTCATCACCATCAGAATCTTACTCATCACCATCAGAATCTTACTCAGCACCATCAGAATCTTACTCATCATCACCATCAGAATCTTACTCATCACCATCAGAATCTTACTCATCACCATCAGAATCTTACTCAGCACCATCAGAATCTTACTCGTCATCACCATCAGAATCTTACTCATCACCATCAGAATGTTACTCATTACCATCAGAATCTTACTCATCATCACCATCAGAATCTTACTCATCACCATCAGAATCTTACTCATCACCATCAGAATCTTACTCAGCACCATCAGAATCTTACTCATCATCACCATCAGAATCTTACTCATCACCATCAGAATCTTACTCATCACCATCAGAATCTTACTCAGCACCATCAGAATCTTACTCATCATCACCATCAGAATCTTACTCATTACCATCAGAATGTTACTCATCACCATCAGAATGTTACACATCACCATCAGAATCTCATCATCACCATCAAAATCTTACTCATCACCATCAGAATCTTACTCATTACCATCAGAATCTTACTCATCACCATCAGAATCTTACTCATCACCATTAAAATCTTACTCATCATCACCATCAGAATCTTACTCATCATCACCATCAGAATCTTACTCATCACCATCAGAATCTTACTCATCACCATCAGAATCTTACTCATCATCACCATCAGAATCTTACTCATCATCACCATCAGCATCTTACTCATTATCACCATCAGAATCTTACTCATCAGAATTTTACTCATCGCCATCAGAATCTTACTCATCAGAATCTTACTCATCACCATCAGAATCTTACTCATCACCATTAGAATCTTACTCATCATCACCATCAGAATCTTACTCATCATCACCATCAGAATCTTACTCATCACCATCAGAATCTTACTCATCACCATCAGAATCTTACTCATCATCACCATCAGAATCTTACTCATCATCACCATCAGCATCTTACTCATTATCACCATCAGAATCTTACTCATCAGCATTTTACTCATCGCCATCAGAATCTTACTCATCAGAATCTTACTCATCACCATCAGAATCTTACTCATTACCATCAGAATCTTACTCATCATCACCATGAGAATCTTACTCATCACCATCAGAATCTTACTCATCATCACCATAAGAATCTTACACATCACCATCAGAATGTTACTCATCACCATCAGAATGTTACACATCACCATCAGAATCTCATCATCACCATCAAAATCTTACTCATCACCATCAGAATCTTACTCATTACCATCAGAATCTTACTCATCACCATCAGAATCTTACTCATCACCATTAGAATATTACTCATCATCACCATCAGAATCTTACTCATCATCACCATCAGAATCTTACTCATCACCATCAGAATCTTACTCATCACCATCAGAATCTTACTTATCATCACCATCAGAATCTTACTCATCATCACCATCAGCATCTTACTCATTATCACCATCAGAATCTTACTCATCAGAATTTTACTCATCGCCATCAGAATCTTACTCATCAGAATCTTACTCATCACCATCAGAATCTTACTCATTACCATCAGAATCTTACTCATCATCACCATCAGAATCTTACTCATCACCATCAGAATCTTACTCATCATCACCATAAGAATCTTACACATCACCATCAGAATCTTACTCATTACCATCAGAAACTTACTCATCACCATCAGAATCTTACTCATCATCACCATTGGAATCTTACTCATCATCACCATCAGAATCTTACTCATCACCATCAGAATCTTACTCATCATCACCATCAGCATCTTACTCATTATCACCATCAGAATCTTACTCATCAGCATTTTACTCATCGCCATCAGAATCTTACTCATCAGAATCTTACTCATCACCATCAGAATCTTACTCATTACCATCAGAATCTTACTCATCATCACCATGAGAATCTTACTCATCACCATCAGAATCTTACTCATCATCACCATAAGAATCTTACACATCACCATCAGAATGTTACTCATCACCATCAGAATGTTACACATCACCATCAGAATCTCATCATCACCATCAAAATCTTACTCATCACCATCAGAATCTTACTCATTACCATCAGAATCTTACTCATCACCATCAGAATCTTACTCATCACCATTAGAATATTACTCATCATCACCATCAGAATCTTACTCATCATCACCATCAGAATCTTACTCATCACCATCAGAATCTTACTCATCACCATCAGAATCTTACTTATCATCACCATCAGAATCTTACTCATCATCACCATCAGCATCTTACTCATTATCACCATCAGAATCTTACTCATCAGAATTTTACTCATCGCCATCAGAATCTTACTCATCAGAATCTTACTCATCACCATCAGAATCTTACTCATTACCATCAGAATCTTACTCATCATCACCATCAGAATCTTACTCATCACCATCAGAATCTTACTCATCATCACCATAAGAATCTTACACATCACCATCAGAATCTTACTCATTACCATCAGAAACTTACTCATCACCATCAGAATCTTACTCATCATCACCATTGGAATCTTACTCATCATCACCATCAGAATCTTACTCATCACCATCAGAATCTTACTCATCATCACCATCAGAATCTTAGTCATCACCATCGGAATCTTACTCATTACCATCAGAATTTTACTCATCACCATCAGAATCTTACTCATTACCATCAGAATCTTACTCGTCATCACCATCAGAATCTTACTCATCACCATCAGAATGTTACTCATTACCATCAGAATCTTACTCATCATCACCATCAGAATCTTACTCATCACCATCAGAATCTTACTCATCACCATCAGAATCTTACTCAGCACCATCAGAATCTTACTCATCATCACCATCAGAATCTTACTCATCACCATCAGAATCTTACTCATCACCATCAGAATCTTACTCAGCACCATCAGAATCTTACTCATCATCACCATCAGAATCTTACTCATCACCATCAGAATGTTACTCATCACCATCAGAATGTTACACATCACCATCAGAATCTCATCATCACCATCAAAATCTTACTCATCACCATCAGAATCTTACTCATTACCATCAGAATCTTACTCATCACCATCAGAATCTTACTCATCACCATTAGAATCTTACTCATCATCACCATCAGAATCTTACTCATTACCATCAGAATCTTACTCATCACCATCAGAATCTTACTCATCACCATTAGAATCTTACTCATCATCACCATCAGAATCTTACTCATTACCATCAGAATCTTACTCATCATCACCATCAGAATCTCATTCATCATCACCATTAGAATCTTACTCATCACCATCAGATTCTTACTCATCACCATCGGAATCTTACTCATTACCATCAGAATTTTACTCATCACCATCAGAATCTTACTCATTACCATCAGAATCTTACTCGTCATCACCATCAGAATCTTACTCATCACCATCAGAATGTTACTCATTACCATCAGAATCTTACTCATCATCACCATCAGAATCTTACTCATCACCATCAGAATCTTACTCATCACCATCAGAATCTTACTCATCATCACCATAAGAATCTTACACATCACCATCAGAATCTTACTCATCACCATCAGAATCTTACTCGTCACCATCAGAATCTTACTCATCATCACCATTGGAATCTTACTCATCATCACCATCAGAATCTTACTCATCACCATCAGAATCTTACTCATCATCACCATCAGAATCTTACTCATCACCATCGGATTCTTACTCATTACCATCAGAATTTTACTCATCACCATCAGAATCTTACTCATTACCATCAGAATCTTACTCGTCATCACCATCAGAATCTTACTCATCACCATCAGAATGTTACTCATTACCATCAGAATCTTACTCATCATCACCATCAGAATCTTACTCATCACCATCAGAATCGTACTCATCACCATCAGAATCTTACTCAGCACCATCAGAATCTTACTCATCATCACCATCAGAATCTTACTCATCACCAATAGAATCTTACTCATCATCACCATCAGAATCTTACTCATCATCACCATCAGAATGTTACAGATTACCATCAGAATCTTACTCATCACCATCAGAATATTACTCATCACCATCAGAATGTTACTCATCACCATCAGAATGTTACACATCGCCATCAGAATCTCATCATCACCATCAAAATCTTACTCATCACCATCAGAATCTTACTCATTACCATCAGAATCTTACTCATCACCATCAGAATCTTACTCATCACCATCAGAATCTTACTCGTCACCATCAGAATCTTACTCATCATCATCATTGGAATCTTACTCATCATCACCATCAGAATCTTACTCATCACCATCAGAATCTTACTCATCATCACCATCAGAATCTTACTCATCACCATCGGATTCTTACTCATTACCATCAGAATTTTACTCATCACCATCAGAATCTTACTCATTACCATCAGAATCTTACTCGTCATCACCATCAGAATCTTACTCATCACCATCAGAATGTTACTCATTACCATCAGAATCTTACTCATCATCACCATCAGAATCGTACTCATCACCATCAGAATCGTACTCATCACCATCAGAATCTTACTCAGCACCATCAGAATCTTACTCATCACCATCAGAATCTTACTCATCACCATCAGAATCTTACTCAGCACCATCAGAATCTTACTCATCATCACCATCAGAATCTTACTCATCACCAATAGAATCTTACTCATCATCACCATCAGAATGTTACTCATCACCATCAGAATGTTACTCATCACCATCAGAATGTTACACATCACCATCAGAATCTCATCATCACCATCAAAATCTTACTCATCACCATCAGAATCTTACTCATTACCATCAGAATCTTACTCATCACCATCAGAATCTTACTCATCACCATTAGAATCTTACTCATCATCACCATCAGAATCTTACTCATTACCATCAGAATCTTACTCATCATCACCATTAGAATCTCACTCGTCATCACCATTAGAATCTTACTCATCACCATCAGAATCTTACTCAACACCATCAGAATCTTACTCATCATCACAATTGGAATCTTACTCATCATCACCATCAGAATCTTACTCATTACCATCAGAATCTTACTCATCACCATCAGAATCTTACTCATCACCATCAGAATCTTACTCAGCACCATCAGAATCTTACTCATCATCACCATCAGCATCTTACTCATTATCACCATCAGAATCTTACTCATCAGAATTTTACTCATAGCCATCAGAATCTTACTCATCAGAATCTTACTCATCACCATCAGAATCTTACTCATTACCATCAGAATCTTACACATCATCACCATCAGAATCTTACTCATCACCATCAGAATCTTACTCATCATCACCATAAGAATCTTACACATCATCATCAGAATCTTACTCATCACCATCAGAAACTTACTCATCACCATCAGAATCTTACTCATCATCACCATTGGAATCTTACTCATCATCACCATCAGAATCTTACTCATCACCATCAGAATCTTACTCATCATAACCATCAGAATCTTACTCATCACCATCGGAATCTTACTCATTACCATCAGAATTTTACTCATCACCATCAGAATCTTACTCATTACCATCAGAATCTTACTCGTCATCACCATCAGAATCTTACTCATCACCATCAGAATGTTACTCATTACCATCAGAATCTTACTCATCATCACCATCAGAATCTTACTCATCACCATCAGAATCTTACTCATCACCATCAGAATCTTACTCAGCACCATCAGAATCTTACTCATCATCACCATCAGAATCTTACTCATCACCATCAGAATCTTACTCATCACCATCAGAATCTTACTCAGCACCATCAGAATCTTACTCATCATCACCATCAGAATCTTACTCATCACCATCAGAATGTTACTCATCACCATCAGAATGTTACACATCACCATCAAAATCTCATCATCACCATCAAAATCTTACTCATCACCATCAGAATCTTACTCATCATCACCATTGGAATCTTACTCATCATCACCATCAGAATCTTACTCATCATCACCATCAGAATCTTACTCATCACCATCAGAATCTTACTCATCACCATCAGAATCTTACTCATCATCACCATCAGAATCTTACTCATAATCACCATCAGCATCTTACTCATTATCACCATCAGAATCTTACTCATCAGAATTTTACTCATCGCCATCAGAATCTTACTCATCAGAATCTTACTCATCACCATCAGAATCTTACTCATTACCATCAGAATCTTACTCATCATCACCATCAGAATCTTACTCATCACCATCAGAATCTTACTCATCATCACCATAAGAATCTTACACATCACCATCAGAATCTTACTCATCACCATCAGAAACTTACTCATCACCATCAGAATCTTACTCATCATCACCATTGGAATCTTACTCATCATCACCATCAGAATCTTACTCATCACCATCAGAATCTTACTCATCATCACCATCAGAATCTTAGTCATCACCATCGGAATCTTACTCATTACCATCAGAATTTTACTCATCACCATCAGAATCTTACTCATTACCATCAGAATCTTACTCGTCATCACCATCAGAATCTTACTCATCACCATCAGAATGTTACTCATTACCATCAGAATCTTACTCATCATCACCATCAGAATCTTACTCATCACCATCAGAATCTTACTCATCACCATCAGAATCTTACTCAGCACCATCAGAATCTTACTCATCATCACCATCAGAATCTTACTCATCAGCATTTTACTCATCGCCATCAGAATCTTACTCATCAGAATCTTACTCATCACCATCAGAATCTTACTCATTACCATCAGAATCTTACTCATCATCACCATGAGAATCTTACTCATCACCATCAGAATCTTACTCATCATCACCATAAGAATCTTACACATCACCATCAGAATGTTACTCATCACCATCAGAATGTTACACATCACCATCAGAATCTCATCATCACCATCAAAATCTTACTCATCACCATCAGAATCTTACTCATTACCATCAGAATCTTACTCATCACCATCAGAATCTTACTCATCACCATTAGAATATTACTCATCATCACCATCAGAATCTTACTCATCATCACCATCAGAATCTTACTCATCACCATCAGAATCTTACTCATCACCATCAGAATCTTACTTATCATCACCATCAGAATCTTACTCATCATCACCATCAGCATCTTACTCATTATCACCATCAGAATCTTACTCATCAGAATTTTACTCATCGCCATCAGAATCTTACTCATCAGAATCTTACTCATCACCATCAGAATCTTACTCATTACCATCAGAATCTTACTCATCATCACCATCAGAATCTTACTCATCACCATCAGAATCTTACTCATCATCACCATAAGAATCTTACACATCACCATCAGAATCTTACTCATTACCATCAGAAACTTACTCATCACCATCAGAATCTTACTCATCATCACCATTGGAATCTTACTCATCATCACCATCAGAATCTTACTCATCACCATCAGAATCTTACTCATCATCACCATCAGAATCTTAGTCATCACCATCGGAATCTTACTCATTACCATCAGAATTTTACTCATCACCATCAGAATCTTACTCATTACCATCAGAATCTTACTCGTCATCACCATCAGAATCTTACTCATCACCATCAGAATGTTACTCATTACCATCAGAATCTTACTCATCATCACCATCAGAATCTTACTCATCACCATCAGAATCTTACTCATCACCATCAGAATCTTACTCAGCACCATCAGAATCTTACTCATCATCACCATCAGAATCTTACTCATCACCATCAGAATCTTACTCATCACCATCAGAATCTTACTCAGCACCATCAGAATCTTACTCATCATCACCATCAGAATCTTACTCATCACCATCAGAATGTTACTCATCACCATCAGAATGTTACACATCACCATCAGAATCTCATCATCACCATCAAAATCTTACTCATCACCATCAGAATCTTACTCATTACCATCAGAATCTTACTCATCACCATCAGAATCTTACTCATCACCATTAGAATCTTACTCATCATCACCATCAGAATCTTACTCATTACCATCAGAATCTTACTCATCACCATCAGAATCTTACTCATCACCATTAGAATCTTACTCATCATCACCATCAGAATCTTACTCATTACCATCAGAATCTTACTCATCATCACCATCAGAATCTCATTCATCATCACCATTAGAATCTTACTCATCACCATCAGATTCTTACTCATCACCATCGGAATCTTACTCATTACCATCAGAATTTTACTCATCACCATCAGAATCTTACTCATTACCATCAGAATCTTACTCGTCATCACCATCAGAATCTTACTCATCACCATCAGAATGTTACTCATTACCATCAGAATCTTACTCATCATCACCATCAGAATCTTACTCATCACCATCAGAATCTTACTCATCACCATCAGAATCTTACTCATCATCACCATAAGAATCTTACACATCACCATCAGAATCTTACTCATCACCATCAGAATCTTACTCGTCACCATCAGAATCTTACTCATCATCACCATTGGAATCTTACTCATCATCACCATCAGAATCTTACTCATCACCATCAGAATCTTACTCATCATCACCATCAGAATCTTACTCATCACCATCGGATTCTTACTCATTACCATCAGAATTTTACTCATCACCATCAGAATCTTACTCATTACCATCAGAATCTTACTCGTCATCACCATCAGAATCTTACTCATCACCATCAGAATGTTACTCATTACCATCAGAATCTTACTCATCATCACCATCAGAATCTTACTCATCACCATCAGAATCGTACTCATCACCATCAGAATCTTACTCAGCACCATCAGAATCTTACTCATCATCACCATCAGAATCTTACTCATCACCAATAGAATCTTACTCATCATCACCATCAGAATCTTACTCATCATCACCATCAGAATGTTACAGATTACCATCAGAATCTTACTCATCACCATCAGAATATTACTCATCACCATCAGAATGTTACTCATCACCATCAGAATGTTACACATCGCCATCAGAATCTCATCATCACCATCAAAATCTTACTCATCACCATCAGAATCTTACTCATTACCATCAGAATCTTACTCATCACCATCAGAATCTTACTCATCACCATCAGAATCTTACTCGTCACCATCAGAATCTTACTCATCATCATCATTGGAATCTTACTCATCATCACCATCAGAATCTTACTCATCACCATCAGAATCTTACTCATCATCACCATCAGAATCTTACTCATCACCATCGGATTCTTACTCATTACCATCAGAATTTTACTCATCACCATCAGAATCTTACTCATTACCATCAGAATCTTACTCGTCATCACCATCAGAATCTTACTCATCACCATCAGAATGTTACTCATTACCATCAGAATCTTACTCATCATCACCATCAGAATCGTACTCATCACCATCAGAATCGTACTCATCACCATCAGAATCTTACTCAGCACCATCAGAATCTTACTCATCACCATCAGAATCTTACTCATCACCATCAGAATCTTACTCAGCACCATCAGAATCTTACTCATCATCACCATCAGAATCTTACTCATCACCAATAGAATCTTACTCATCATCACCATCAGAATGTTACTCATCACCATCAGAATGTTACTCATCACCATCAGAATGTTACACATCACCATCAGAATCTCATCATCACCATCAAAATCTTACTCATCACCATCAGAATCTTACTCATTACCATCAGAATCTTACTCATCACCATCAGAATCTTACTCATCACCATTAGAATCTTACTCATCATCACCATCAGAATCTTACTCATTACCATCAGAATCTTACTCATCATCACCATTAGAATCTCACTCGTCATCACCATTAGAATCTTACTCATCACCATCAGAATCTTACTCAACACCATCAGAATCTTACTCATCATCACAATTGGAATCTTACTCATCATCACCATCAGAATCTTACTCATTACCATCAGAATCTTACTCATCACCATCAGAATCTTACTCATCACCATCAGAATCTTACTCAGCACCATCAGAATCTTACTCATCATCACCATCAGCATCTTACTCATTATCACCATCAGAATCTTACTCATCAGAATTTTACTCATAGCCATCAGAATCTTACTCATCAGAATCTTACTCATCACCATCAGAATCTTACTCATTACCATCAGAATCTTACACATCATCACCATCAGAATCTTACTCATCACCATCAGAATCTTACTCATCATCACCATAAGAATCTTACACATCATCATCAGAATCTTACTCATCACCATCAGAAACTTACTCATCACCATCAGAATCTTACTCATCATCACCATTGGAATCTTACTCATCATCACCATCAGAATCTTACTCATCACCATCAGAATCTTACTCATCATAACCATCAGAATCTTACTCATCACCATCGGAATCTTACTCATTACCATCAGAATTTTACTCATCACCATCAGAATCTTACTCATTACCATCAGAATCTTACTCGTCATCACCATCAGAATCTTACTCATCACCATCAGAATGTTACTCATTACCATCAGAATCTTACTCATCATCACCATCAGAATCTTACTCATCACCATCAGAATCTTACTCATCACCATCAGAATCTTACTCAGCACCATCAGAATCTTACTCATCATCACCATCAGAATCTTACTCATCACCATCAGAATCTTACTCATCACCATCAGAATCTTACTCAGCACCATCAGAATCTTACTCATCATCACCATCAGAATCTTACTCATCACCATCAGAATGTTACTCATCACCATCAGAATGTTACACATCACCATCAAAATCTCATCATCACCATCAAAATCTTACTCATCACCATCAGAATCTTACTCATCATCACCATTGGAATCTTACTCATCATCACCATCAGAATCTTACTCATCATCACCATCAGAATCTTACTCATCACCATCAGAATCTTACTCATCACCATCAGAATCTTACTCATCATCACCATCAGAATCTTACTCATAATCACCATCAGCATCTTACTCATTATCACCATCAGAATCTTACTCATCAGAATTTTACTCATCGCCATCAGAATCTTACTCATCAGAATCTTACTCATCACCATCAGAATCTTACTCATTACCATCAGAATCTTACTCATCATCACCATCAGAATCTTACTCATCACCATCAGAATCTTACTCATCATCACCATAAGAATCTTACACATCACCATCAGAATCTTACTCATCACCATCAGAAACTTACTCATCACCATCAGAATCTTACTCATCATCACCATTGGAATCTTACTCATCATCACCATCAGAATCTTACTCATCACCATCAGAATCTTACTCATCATCACCATCAGAATCTTAGTCATCACCATCGGAATCTTACTCATTACCATCAGAATTTTACTCATCACCATCAGAATCTTACTCATTACCATCAGAATCTTACTCGTCATCACCATCAGAATCTTACTCATCACCATCAGAATGTTACTCATTACCATCAGAATCTTACTCATCATCACCATCAGAATCTTACTCATCACCATCAGAATCTTACTCATCACCATCAGAATCTTACTCAGCACCATCAGAATCTTACTCATCATCACCATCAGAATCTTACTCATCACCATCAGAATCTTACTCATCACCATCAGAATCTTACTCAGCACCATCAGAATCTTACTCATCATCACCATCAGAATCTTACTCATTACCATCAGAATCTTACTCATCATCACCATTAGAATCTCACTCGTCATCACCATTAGAATCTTACTCATCACCATCAGAATCTTACTCAACACCATCAGAATCTTACTCATCATCACCATTGGAATCTTACTCATCATCACCATCAGAATCTTACTCATCACCATCAGAATCTTACTCATCACCATCAGAATCTTACTCAGCACCATCAGAATCTTACTCATCATCACCATCAGAATCTTACTCATCACCATCAGAATGTTACTCATCACCATCAGAATGTTACACATCACCATCAGAATCTCATCATCACCATCAAAATCTTACTCATCACCATCAGAATCTTACTCATCATCACCATTGGAATCTTACTCATCATCACCATCAGAATCTTACTCATCATCACCATCAGAATCTTACTCATCACCATCAGAATCTTACTCATCACCATCAGAATCTTACTCATCATCACCATCAGAATCTTACTCATCATCACCATCAGCATCTTACTCATTATCACCATCAGAATCTTACTCATCAGAATTTTACTCATCGCCATCAGAATCTTACTCATCAGAATCTTACTCATCACCATCAGAATCTTACTCATTACCATCAGAATCTTACTCATCATCACCATCAGAATCTTACTCATCACCATCAGAATCTTACTCATCATCACCATTGGAATCTTACTCATCATCACCATCAGAATCTTACTCATCACCATCAGAATCTTACTCATCATCACCATCAGAATCTTAGTCATCACCATCGGAATCTTACTCATTACCATCAGAATCTTAGTCATCACCATCGGAATCTTACTCATTACCATCAGAATTTTACTCATCACCATCAGAATCTTACTCATTACCATCAGAATCTTACTCGTCATCACCATCAGAATCTTACTCATCACCATCAGAATGTTACTCATTACCATCAGAATCTTACTCATCATCACCATCAGAATCTTACTCATCACCATCAGAATCTTACTCATCATCACCATTGGAATCTTACTCATCATCACCATCAGAATCTTACTCATCATCACCATCAGCATCTTACTCATTATCACCATCAGAATCTTACTCATCAGAATTTTACTCATCGCCATCAGAATCTTACTCATCAGAATCTTACTCATCACCATCAGAATCTTACTCATTACCATCAGAATCTTACTCATCATCACCATCAGAATCTTACTCATCACCATCAGAATCTTACTCATCATCACCATAAGAATCTTACACATCACCATCAGAATCTTACTCATCACCATCAGAAACTTACTCATCACTATCAGAATCTTACTCATCATCACCATTGGAATCTTACTCATCATCACCATCAGAATCTTACTCATCACCATCAGAATCTTACTCATCATCACCATCAGAATCTTAGTCATCACCATCGGAATCTTACTCATTACCATCAGAATTTTACTCATCACCATCAGAATCTTACTCATTACCATCAGAATCTTACTCGTCATCACCATCAGAATCTTACTCATCACCATCAGAATGTTACTCATTACCATCAGAATCTTACTCATCATCACCATCAGAATCTTACTCATCACCATCAGAATCTTACTCATCACCATCAGAATCTTACTCAGCACCATCAGAATCTTACTCATCATCACCATCAGAATCTTACTCATCACCATCAGAATCTTACTCATCACCATCAGAATCTTACTCAGCACCATCAGAATCTTACTCATCATCACCATCAGAATCTTACTCATTACCATCAGAATCTTACTCATCATCACCATTAGAATCTCACTCGTCATCACCATTAGAATCTTACTCATCACCATCAGAATCTTACTCAACACCATCAGAATCTTACTCATCATCACCATTGGAATCTTACTCATCATCACCATCAGAATCTTACTCATCACCATCCGAATCTTACTCATCACCATCAGAATCTTACTCAGCACCATCAGAATCTTACTCATCATCACCATCAGAATCTTACTCATCACCTTCAGAATGTTACTCATCACCATCAGAATGTTACACATCACCATCAGAATCTCATCATCACCATCAAAATCTTACTCATCACCATCAGAATCTTACTCATCATCACCATTGGAATCTTACTCATCATCACCATCAGAATCTTACTCATCATCACCATCAGAATCTTACTCATCACCATCAGAATCTTACTCATCATCACCATCAGAATCTTACTCATCATCACCATCAGCATCTTACTCATTATCACCATCAGAATCTTACTCATCAGAATTTTACTCATCGCCATCAGAATCTTACTCATCAGAATCTTACTCATCACCATCAGAATCTTACTCATTACCATCAGAATCTTACTCATCATCACCATCAGAATCTTACTCATCACCATCAGAATCTTACTCATCATCACCATAAGAATCTTACACATCACCATCAGAATCTTACTCATCACCATCAGAAACTTACTCATCACCATCAGAATCTTACTCATCATCACCATTGGAATCTTACTCATCATCACCATCAGAATCTTACTCATCACCATCAGAATCTTACTCATCATCACCATCAGAATCTTAGTCATCACCATCGGAATCTTACTCATTACCATCAGAATTTTACTCATCACCATCAGAATCTTACTCATTACCATCAGAATCTTACTCGTCATCACCATCAGAATCTTACTCATCACCATCAGAATGTTACTCATTACCATCAGAATCTTACTCATCATCACCATCAGAATCTTACTCATCACCATCAGAATCTTACTCATCACCATCAGAATCTTACTCAGCACCATCAGAATCTTACTCATCATCACCATCAGAATCTTACTCATCACCATCAGAATCTTACTCATCACCATCAGAATCTTACTCAGCACCATCAGAATCTTACTCATCATCACCATCAGAATCTTACTCATTACCATCAGAATCTTACTCATCATCACCATTAGAATCTCACTCGTCATCACCATTAGAATCTTACTCATCACCATCAGAATCTTACTCAACACCATCAGAATCTTACTCATCATCACCATTGGAATCTTACTCATCATCACCATCAGAATCTTACTCATTACCATCAGAATCTTACTCATCACCATCAGAATCTTACTCATCACCATCAGAATCTTACTCAGCACCATCAGAATCTTACTCATCATCACCATCAGCATCTTACTCATTATCACCATCAGAATCTTACTCATCAGAATTTTACTCATCGCCATCAGAATCTTACTCATCAGAATCTTACTCATCACCATCAGAATCTTACTCATTACCATCAGAATCTTACACATCATCACCATCAGAATCTTACTCATCACCATCAGAATCTTACTCATCATCACCATAAGAATCTTACACATCAGCATCAGAATCTTACTCATCACCATCAGAAACTTACTCATCACCATCAGAATCTTACTCATCATCACCATTGGAATCTTACTCATCATCACCATAAAATCTTACTCATCACCATCAGAATCTTACTCATCATCACCATCAGAATCTTAGTCATCACCATCGGAATCTTACTCATTACCATCAGAATTTTACTCATCACCATCAGAATCTTACTCATTACCATCAGAATCTTACTCGTCATCACCATCAGAATCTTACTCATCACCATCAGAATGTTACTCATTACCATCAGAATCTTACTCATCATCACCATCAGAATCTTACTCATCACCATCAGAATCTTACTCATCACCATCAGAATCTTACTCAGCACCATCAGAATCTTACTCATCATCACCATCAGAATCTTACTCATCACCATCAGAATCTTACTCATCACCATCAGAATCTTACTCAGCACCATCAGAATCTTACTCATCATCACCATCAGAATCTTACTCATCACCATCAGAATGTTACTCATCACCATCAGAATGTTACACATCACCATCAGAATCTCATCATCACCATCAAAATCTTACTCATCACCATCAGAATCTTACTCATTACCATCAGAATCTTACTCATCACCATCAGAATCTTACTCATCACCATTAGAATCTTACTCATCATCACCATCAGAATCTTACTCATTACCATCAGAATCTTACTCATCATCACCATCAGAATCTCACTCGTCATCACCATTAGAATCTTACTCATCTCCATCAGATTCTTACTCATCACCATCGGAATCTTACTCATTACCATCAGAATTTTCCTCATCACCATCAGAATCTTACTCATTACCATCAGAATCTTACTCGTCATCACCATCAGAATCTTACTCATCACCATCAGAATGTTACTCATTACCATCAGAATCTTACTCATCATCACCATCAGAATCTTACTCATCACCATCAGAATCTTACTCATCACCATCAGAATCTTACTCAGCACCATCAGAATCTTACTCATCATCACCATCAGAATCTTACTCATCACCAATAGAATCTTACTCATCATCACCATCAGAATCTTACTCATCATCACCATCAGAATGTTACAGATCACCATCAGAATATTACTCATCACCATCAGAATCTTACTCGTCACCATCAGAATGTTACTCATAACCATCAGAATGTTACACATCACCATCAGAATCTCATCATCACCATCAAAATCTTACTCATCACCATCAGAATCTTACCCATTACCATCAGAATCTTACTCATCACCATCAGAATCTTACTCATCACCATTAGAATCTTACTCATCATCACCATCAGAATCTTACTCATTACCATCAGAATCTTACTCATCATCACCATCAGAATCTCACTCGCCATCACCATTAGAATCTTACTCATCACCATCAGAATCTTACTCATCACCATCAGAATCTTACTCATCATCACCATAAGAATCTTACACATCACCATCAGAATCTTACTCATCACCATCAGAATCTTACTCGTCACCATCAGAATCTTACTCATCATCACCATTGGAATCTTACTCATCATCACCATCAGAATCTTACTCATCACCATCAGAATCTTACTCATCATCACCATCAGAATCTTACTCATCACCATCGGATTCTTACTCATTACCATCAGAATTTTACTCATCACCATCAGAATCTTACTCATTACCATCAGAATCTTACTCGTCATCACCATCAGAATCTTACTCATCACCATCAGAATGTTACTCATTACCATCAGAATCTTACTCATCATCACCATCAGAATCTTACTCATCACCATCAGAATCGTACTCATCACCATCAGAATCTTACTCAGCACCATCAGAATCTTACTCATCATCACCATCAGAATCTTACTCATCACCAATAGAATCTTACTCATCATCACCATCAGAATCTTACTCATCATCACCATCAGAATGTTACAGATCACCATCAGAATCTTACTCATCACCATCAGAATATTACTCATCACCATCAGAATGTTACTCATCACCATCAGAATGTTACACATCGCCATCAGAATCTCATCATCACCATCAAAATCTTACTCATCACCATCAGAATCTTACTCATTACCATCAGAATCTTACTCATCACCATCAGAATCTTACTCATTACCATCAGAATCTTACTCGTCACCATCAGAATCTTACTCATCATCATCATTGGAATCTTACTCATCATCACCATCAGAATCTTACTCATCACCATCGGATTCTTACTCATTACCATCAGAATTTTACTCATCACCATCAGAATCTTACTCATTACCATCAGAATCTTACTCGTCATCACCATCAGAATCTTACTCATCACCATTAGAATGTTACTCATTACCATCAGAATCTTACTCATCATCACCATCAGAATCGTACTCATCACCATCAGAATCGTACTCATCACCATCAGAATCTTACTCAGCACCATCAGAATCTTACTCATCACCATCAGAATCTTACTCATCACCATCAGAATCTTACTCAGCACCATCAGAATCTTACTCATCATCACCATCAGAATCTTACTCATCACCAATAGAATCTTACTCATCATCACCATCAGAATGTTACTCATCACCATCAGAATGTTACTCATCACCATCAGAATGTTACACATCACCATCAGAATCTCATCATCACCATCAAAATCTTACTCATCACCATCAGAATCTTACTCATTACCATCAGAATCTTACTCATCACCATCAGAATCTTACTCATCACCATCAGAATGTTACTCATTACCATCAGAATCTTACTCATCATCACCATCAGAATCTTACTCATCACCATCAGAATCTTACTCATCACCATCAGAATCTTACTCAGCACCATCAGAATCTTACTCATCATCACCATCAGAATCTTACTCATCACCATCAGAATCTTACTCATCACCATCAGAATGTTACTCATCACCATCAGAATGTTACACATCACCATCAGAATCTCATCATCACCATCAAAATCTTACTCATCACCATCAGAATCTTACTCATTACCATCAGAATCTTACTCATCACCATCAGAATCTTACTCATCACCATCAGAATGTTACTCATTACCATCAGAATCTTACTCATCATCACCATCAGAATCTTACTCATCACCATCAGAATCTTACTCATCACCATCAGAATCTTACTCAGCACCATCAGAATCTTACTCATCATCACCATCAGAATCTTACTCATCACCATCAGAATCTTACTCATCACCATCAGAATCTTACTCAGCACCATCAGAATCTTACTCATCATCACCATCAGAATCTTACTCATCACCATCAGAATGTTACTCATCACCATCAGAATGTTACACATCACCATCAGAATCTCATCATCACCATCAAAATCTTACTCATCACCATCAGAATCTTACTCATTACCATCAGAATGTTACTCATCACCATCAGAATCTTACTCATCACCATTAGAATCTTACTCATCATCACCATCAGAATCTTACTCATTACCATCAGAATCTTACTCATCATCACCATCAGAATCTCACTCGTCATCACCATTAGAATCTTACTCATCTCCATCAGATTCTTACTCATCACCATCGGAATCTTACTCATTACCATCAGAATTTTCCTCATCACCATCAGAATCTTACTCATTACCATCAGAATCTTACTCGTCATCACCATCAGAATCTTACTCATCACCATCAGAATGTTACTCATTACCATCAGAATCTTACTCATCATCACCATCAGAATCTTACTCATCACCATCAGAATCTTACTCATCACCATCAGAATCTTACTCAGCACCATCAGAATCTTACTCATCATCACCATCAGAATCTTACTCATCACCAATAGAATCTTACTCATCATCACCATCAGAATCTTACTCATCATCACCATCAGAATGTTACAGATCACCATCAGAATATTACTCATCACCATCAGAATCTTACTCGTCACCATCAGAATGTTACTCATAACCATCAGAATGTTACACATCACCATCAGAATCTCATCATCACCATCAAAATCTTACTCATCACCATCAGAATCTTACCCATTACCATCAGAATCTTACTCATCACCATCAGAATCTTACTCATCACCATTAGAATCTTACTCATCATCACCATCAGAATCTTACTCATTACCATCAGAATCTTACTCATCATCACCATCAGAATCTCACTCGTCATCACCATTAGAATCTTACTCATCTCCATCAGATTCTTACTCATCACCATCGGAATCTTACTCATTACCATCAGAATTTTCCTCATCACCATCAGAATCTTACTCATTACCATCGGAATCTTACTCGTCATCACCATCAGAATCTTACTCATCACCATCAGAATGTTACTCATTACCATCAGAATCTTACTCATCATCACCATCAGAATCTTACTCATCACCATCAGAATCTTACTCATCACCATCAGAATCTTACTCAGCACCATCAGAATCTTACTCATCATCACCATCAGAATCTTACTCATCACCAATAGAATCTTACTCATCATCACCATCAGAATCTTACTCATCATCACCATCAGAATGTTACAGATCACCATCAGAATATTACTCATCACCATCAGAATCTTACTCGTCACCATCAGAATGTTACTCATAACCATCAGAATGTTACACATCACCATCAGAATCTCATCATCACCATCAAAATCTTACTCATCACCATCAGAATCTTACCCATTACCATCAGAATCTTACTCATCACCATCAGAATCTTACTCATCACCATTAGAATCTTACTCATCATCACCATCAGAATCTTACTCATTACCATCAGAATCTTACTCATCATCACCATCAGAATCTCACTCGCCATCACCATTAGAATCTTACTCATCACCATCAGAATCTTACTCATCACCATCAGAATCTTACTCATCATCACCATAAGAATCTTACACATCACCATCAGAATCTTACTCATCACCATCAGAATCTTACTCGTCACCATCAGAATCTTACTCATCATCACCATTGGAATCTTACTCATCATCACCATCAGAATCTTACTCATCACCATCAGAATCTTACTCATCATCACCATCAGAATCTTACTCATCACCATCGGATTCTTACTCATTACCATCAGAATTTTACTCATCACCATCAGAATCTTACTCATTACCATCAGAATCTTACTCGTCATCACCATCAGAATCTTACTCATCACCATCAGAATGTTACTCATTACCATCAGAATCTTACTCATCATCACCATCAGAATCTTACTCATCACCATCAGAATCGTACTCATCACCATCAGAATCTTACTCAGCACCATCAGAATCTTACTCATCATCACCATCAGAATCTTACTCATCACCAATAGAATCTTACTCATCATCACCATCAGAATCTTACTCATCATCACCATCAGAATGTTACAGATCACCATCAGAATCTTACTCATCACCATCAGAATATTACTCATCACCATCAGAATGTTACTCATCACCATCAGAATGTTACACATCGCCATCAGAATCTCATCATCACCATCAAAATCTTACTCATCACCATCAGAATCTTACTCATTACCATCAGAATCTTACTCATCACCATCAGAATCTTACTCATCACCATCAGAATCTTACTCGTCACCATCAGAATCTTACTCATCATCATCATTGGAATCTTACTCATCATCACCATCAGAATCTTACTCATCACCATCGGATTCTTACTCATTACCATCAGAATTTTACTCATCACCATCAGAATCTTACTCATTACCATCAGAATCTTACTCGTCATCACCATCAGAATCTTACTCATCACCATTAGAATGTTACTCATTACCATCAGAATCTTACTCATCATCACCATCAGAATCGTACTCATCACCATCAGAATCGTACTCATCACCATCAGAATCTTACTCAGCACCATCAGAATCTTACTCATCACCATCAGAATCTTACTCATCACCATCAGAATCTTACTCAGCACCATCAGAATCTTACTCATCATCACCATCAGAATCTTACTCATCACCAATAGAATCTTACTCATCATCACCATCAGAATGTTACTCATCACCATCAGAATGTTACTCATCACCATCAGAATGTTACACATCACCATCAGAATCTCATCATCACCATCAAAATCTTACTCATCACCATCAGAATCTTACTCATTACCATCAGAATCTTACTCATCACCATCAGAATCTTACTCATCACCATCAGAATGTTACTCATTACCATCAGAATCTTACTCATCATCACCATCAGAATCTTACTCATCACCATCAGAATCTTACTCATCACCATCAGAATCTTACTCAGCACCATCAGAATCTTACTCATCATCACCATCAGAATCTTACTCATCACCATCAGAATCTTACTCATCACCATCAGAATGTTACTCATCACCATCAGAATGTTACACATCACCATCAGAATCTCATCATCACCATCAAAATCTTACTCATCACCATCAGAATCTTACTCATTACCATCAGAATCTTACTCATCACCATCAGAATCTTACTCATCACCATCAGAATGTTACTCATTACCATCAGAATCTTACTCATCATCACCATCAGAATCTTACTCATCACCATCAGAATCTTACTCATCACCATCAGAATCTTACTCAGCACCATCAGAATCTTACTCATCATCACCATCAGAATCTTACTCATCACCATCAGAATCTTACTCATCACCATCAGAATCTTACTCAGCACCATCAGAATCTTACTCATCATCACCATCAGAATCTTACTCATCACCATCAGAATGTTACTCATCACCATCAGAATGTTACACATCACCATCAGAATCTCATCATCACCATCAAAATCTTACTCATCACCATCAGAATCTTACTCATTACCATCAGAATGTTACTCATCACCATCAGAATCTTACTCATCACCATTAGAATCTTACTCATCATCACCATCAGAATCTTACTCATTACCATCAGAATCTTACTCATCATCACCATCAGAATCTCACTCGTCATCACCATTAGAATCTTACTCATCTCCATCAGATTCTTACTCATCACCATCGGAATCTTACTCATTACCATCAGAATTTTCCTCATCACCATCAGAATCTTACTCATTACCATCAGAATCTTACTCGTCATCACCATCAGAATCTTACTCATCACCATCAGAATGTTACTCATTACCATCAGAATCTTACTCATCATCACCATCAGAATCTTACTCATCACCATCAGAATCTTACTCATCACCATCAGAATCTTACTCAGCACCATCAGAATCTTACTCATCATCACCATCAGAATCTTACTCATCACCAATAGAATCTTACTCATCATCACCATCAGAATCTTACTCATCATCACCATCAGAATGTTACAGATCACCATCAGAATATTACTCATCACCATCAGAATCTTACTCGTCACCATCAGAATGTTACTCATAACCATCAGAATGTTACACATCACCATCAGAATCTCATCATCACCATCAAAATCTTACTCATCACCATCAGAATCTTACCCATTACCATCAGAATCTTACTCATCACCATCAGAATCTTACTCATCACCATTAGAATCTTACTCATCATCACCATCAGAATCTTACTCATTACCATCAGAATCTTACTCATCATCACCATCAGAATCTCACTCGTCATCACCATTAGAATCTTACTCATCTCCATCAGATTCTTACTCATCACCATCGGAATCTTACTCATTACCATCAGAATTTTCCTCATCACCATCAGAATCTTACTCATTACCATCGGAATCTTACTCGTCATCACCATCAGAATCTTACTCATCACCATCAGAATGTTACTCATTACCATCAGAATCTTACTCATCATCACCATCAGAATCTTACTCATCACCATCAGAATCTTACTCATCACCATCAGAATCTTACTCAGCACCATCAGAATCTTACTCATCATCACCATCAGAATCTTACTCATCACCAATAGAATCTTACTCATCATCACCATCAGAATCTTACTCATCATCACCATCAGAATGTTACAGATCACCATCAGAATATTACTCATCACCATCAGAATCTTACTCGTCACCATCAGAATGTTACTCATAACCATCAGAATGTTACACATCACCATCAGAATCTCATCATCACCATCAAAATCTTACTCATCACCATCAGAATCTTACCCATTACCATCAGAATCTTACTCATCACCATCAGAATCTTACTCATCACCATTAGAATCTTACTCATCATCACCATCAGAATCTTACTCATTACCATCAGAATCTTACTCATCATCACCATCAGAATCTCACTCGCCATCACCATTAGAATCTTACTCATCACCATCAGAATCTTACTCATCACCATCAGAATCTTACTCATCATCACCATAAGAATCTTACACATCACCATCAGAATCTTACTCATCACCATCAGAATCTTACTCGTCACCATCAGAATCTTACTCATCATCACCATTGGAATCTTACTCATCATCACCATCAGAATCTTACTCATCACCATCAGAATCTTACTCATCATCACCATCAGAATCTTACTCATCACCATCGGATTCTTACTCATTACCATCAGAATTTTACTCATCACCATCAGAATCTTACTCATTACCATCAGAATCTTACTCGTCATCACCATCAGAATCTTACTCATCACCATCAGAATGTTACTCATTACCATCAGAATCTTACTCATCATCACCATCAGAATCTTACTCATCACCATCAGAATCGTACTCATCACCATCAGAATCTTACTCAGCACCATCAGAATCTTACTCATCATCACCATCAGAATCTTACTCATCACCAATAGAATCTTACTCATCATCACCATCAGAATCTTACTCATCATCACCATCAGAATGTTACAGATCACCATCAGAATCTTACTCATCACCATCAGAATATTACTCATCACCATCAGAATGTTACTCATCACCATCAGAATGTTACACATCGCCATCAGAATCTCATCATCACCATCAAAATCTTACTCATCACCATCAGAATCTTACTCATCACCATCAGAATCTTACTCGTCACCATCAGAATCTTACTCATCATCATCATTGGAATCTTACTCATCATCACCATCAGAATCTTACTCATCACCATCGGATTCTTACTCATTACCATCAGAATTTTACTCATCACCATCAGAATCTTACTCATTACCATCAGAATCTTACTCGTCATCACCATCAGAATCTTACTCATCACCATTAGAATGTTACTCATTACCATCAGAATCTTACTCATCATCACCATCAGAATCGTACTCATCACCATCAGAATCGTACTCATCACCATCAGAATCTTACTCAGCACCATCAGAATCTTACTCATCACCATCAGAATCTTACTCATCACCATCAGAATCTTACTCAGCACCATCAGAATCTTACTCATCATCACCATCAGAATCTTACTCATCACCAATAGAATCTTACTCATCATCACCATCAGAATGTTACTCATCACCATCAGAATGTTACTCATCACCATCAGAATGTTACACATCACCATCAGAATCTCATCATCACCATCAAAATCTTACTCATCACCATCAGAATCTTACTCATTACCATCAGAATCTTACTCATCACCATCAGAATCTTACTCATCACCATCAGAATGTTACTCATTACCATCAGAATCTTACTCATCATCACCATCAGAATCTCACTCGTCATCACCATTAGAATCTTACTCATCTCCATCAGATTCTTACTCATCACCATCGGAATCTTACTCATTACCATCAGAATTTTCCTCATCACCATCAGAATCTTACTCATTACCATCGGAATCTTACTCGTCATCACCATCAGAATCTTACTCATCACCATCAGAATGTTACTCATTACCATCAGAATCTTACTCATCATCACCATCAGAATCTTACTCATCACCATCAGAATCTTACTCATCACCATCAGAATCTTACTCAGCACCATCAGAATCTTACTCATCATCACCATCAGAATCTTACTCATCACCAATAGAATCTTACTCATCATCACCATCAGAATCTTACTCATCATCACCATCAGAATGTTACAGATCACCATCAGAATGTTACTCATTACCATCAGAATCTTACTCATCATCACCATCAGAATCTTACTCATCACCATCAGAATCGTACTCATCACCATCAGAATCTTACTCAGCACCATCAGAATCTTACTCATCATCACCATCAGAATCTTACTCATCACCAATAGAATCTTACTCATCATCACCATCAGAATCTTACTCATCATCACCATCAGAATGTTACAGATCACCATCAGAATCTTACTCATCACCATCAGAATATTACTCATCACCATCAGAATGTTACTCATCACCATCAGAATGTTACACATCGCCATCAGAATCTCATCATCACCATCAAAATCTTACTCATCACCATCAGAATCTTACTCATTACCATCAGAATCTTACTCATCACCATCAGAATCTTACTCATCACCATCAGAATCTTACTCGTCACCATCAGAATCTTACTCATCATCATCATTGGAATCTTACTCATCATCACCATCAGAATCTTACTCATCACCATCGGATTCTTACTCATTACCATCAGAATTTTACTCATCACCATCAGAATCTTACTCATTACCATCAGAATCTTACTCGTCATCACCATCAGAATCTTACTCATCACCATTAGAATGTTACTCATTACCATCAGAATCTTACTCATCATCACCATCAGAATCTTACTCATCACCATCAGAATCTTACTCATCATCACCATAAGAATCTTACACATCACCATCAGAATCTTACTCATCACCATCAGAATCTTACTCGTCACCATCAGAATCTTACTCATCATCACCATTGGAATCTTACTCATCATCACCATCAGAATCTTACTCATCACCATCAGAATCTTACTCATCATCACCATCAGAATCTTACTCATCACCATCAGATTCTTACTCATTACCATCAGAATTTTACTCATCACCATCAGAATCTTACTCATTACCATCAGAATCTTACTCGTCATCACCATCAGAATCTTACTCATCACCATCAGAATGTTACTCATTACCATCAGAATCTTACTCATCATCACCATCAGAATCTTACTCATCACCATCAGAATCGTACTCATCACCATCAGAATCTTACTCAGCACCATCAGAATCTTACTCATCATCACCATCAGAATCTTACTCATCACCAATAGAATCTTACTCATCATCACCATCAGAATCTTACTCATCATCACCATCAGAATGTTACAGATCACCATCAGAATCTTACTCATCACCATCAGAATATTACTCATCACCATCAGAATGTTACTCATCACCATCAGAATGTTACACATCGCCATCAGAATCTCATCATCACCATCAAAATCTTACTCATCACCATCAGAATCTTACTCATTACCATCAGAATCTTACTCATCACCATCAGAATCTTACTCATCACCATCAGAATCTTACTCGTCACCATCAGAATCTTACTCATCATCATCATTGGAATCTTACTCATCATCACCATCAGAATCTTACTCATCACCATCGGATTCTTACTCATTACCATCAGAATTTTACTCATCACCATCAGAATCTTACTCATTACCATCAGAATCTTACTCGTCATCACCATCAGAATCTTACTCATCACCATTAGAATGTTACTCATTACCATCAGAATCTTACTCATCATCACCATCAGAATCGTACTCATCACCATCAGAATCGTACTCATCACCATCAGAATCTTACTCAGCACCATCAGAATCTTACTCATCACCATCAGAATCTTACTCATCACCATCAGAATCTTACTCAGCACCATCAGAATCTTACTCATCATCACCATCAGAATCTTACTCATCACCAATAGAATCTTACTCATCATCACCATCAGAATGTTACTCATCACCATCAGAATGTTACTCATCACCATCAGAATGTTACACATCACCATCAGAATCTCATCATCACCATCAAAATCTTACTCATCACCATCAGAATCTTACTCATTACCATCAGAATCTTACTCATCACCATCAGAATCTTACTCATCACCATTAGAATCTTACTCATCATCACCATCAGAATCTTACTCATTACCATCAGAATCTTACTCATCATCACCATTAGAATCTCACTCGTCATCACCATTAGAATCTTACTCATCTCCATCAGAATCTTACTCAACACCATCAGAATCTTACTCATCATCACCATTGGAATCTTACTCATCATCACCATCAGAATCTTACTCATTACCATCAGAATCTTACTCATCACCATCAGAATCTTACTCATCACCATCAGAATCTTACTCATCACCATTGGAATCTTACTCATCATCACCATCAGAATCTTACTCATCATCACCATCAGAATCTTACTCCTCATCACCATCAGGATCTTACTCCTCATCACCATCAGAATCTTACTCGTCATCACCATCAGAATCTTACTCATCGCCATCAGAATCTTATACATCATCACCATAAGAGACTTACTCATCACCGTCAGAATCTTACTCATCACCATCAGAATCTTACTCATCATCACCATCAGAATCTTACTCATCACGATGAGAATCTTGCTCATCACCATCAGAATCTTACTCATTACCATCAGAATCTTACTCATCATCACCATCAGAATCTTACTCATCACCATCAGAATCTTACTCATCACCATCAGAATCTTACTCATCACCAATAGAATCTTACTCATCATCACCATCAGAATCTTACTCATCATCACCATCAGAATGTTACAGATCACCATCAGAATCTTACTCATCACCATCAGAATCTTACTCATCACCGTCAGAATGTTACTCATCACCATCAGAATGTTACACATCACCATCAGAAAATCATCATCACCATCAGAATCTTACTCATCATCACCATCAGAATCTTACTAATCATCACCATCAGAATCTCACTCGTCATCACCATTAGAATCTTACTAATCACCATCAGAATCTTACTCATCATCACCATTGGAATCTTACTCATCATCACCATCAGAATCTTACTCATCATCACCATCAGAATCTTACTCATCACCATCAGAATCTTACTCATCATCACCATCAGAATCTCACTCGTCATCACCATTGGAATCTTACTCATCACCATCAGAATATTACTCATTACCATCAGAATCTTACTCATCGCCATCAGAATCTTATACATCATCACCGTAAGAGTCTTACTCATCACCGTCAGAATCTTACTCATCACCATCAGAATCTTACTCATCATCACCATCAGAATCTTACTCATCACGATGAGAATCTTGCTCATCACCATCAGAATCTTACTCATTACCATCAGAATCTTACTCATCATCACCATCAGAATCTTACTCATCACCATCAGAATCTTACTCATCACCATCAGAATCTTTCTCATCACCATCATAATCTTACTCATCACCATCAGAATCTTACTCATCATCACCTTCCGAATCTTACTCATCATCACCATCAGAATATTACTCATTACCATCAGAATCTTACTCATCGCCATCAGAATCTTATACATCATCACCATAAGAGTCTTACTCATCACCGTCAGAATCTTACTCATCACCATCAGAATCTTACTCATCATCACCATCAGAATCTTACTCCTCATCACCATCAGGATCTTACTCCTCATCACCATCAGAATCTTACTCGTCATCACCATCAGAATCTTACTCATCGCCATCAGAATCTTATACATCATCACCATAAGAGTCTTACTCATCACCGTCAGAATCTTACTCATCACCATCAGAATCTTACTCATTATCACCATCAGAATCTTACTCATCACGATGAGAATCTTGCTCATCACCATCAGAATCTTACTCATTACCATCAGAATCTTACTCATCATCACCATCAGAATCTTACTCATCACCATCAGAATCTTACTCATCACCATCAGAATCTTACTCATCACCAATAGAATCTTACTCATCATCACCATCAGAATCTTACTCATCATCACCATAGGAATCTCACTCGTCATCACCATTAGAATCTTACTCATCACCATCAGAATCTTACTCATCACCATCAGAATCTTACTCATCATCACCATCAGAATCTCACTCGTCATCACCATTGGAATCTTACTCATCACCATCAGAATATTACTCATCACCATCAGGATCTTACTCATCATAACCATCAGAATCTTACTCATCACCATCAGAATCTTACTCATCACCATCAGAATCTTACTCATCGCCATCAGAATCTTATACATCATCACCATAAGAGTCTTACTCATCACCGTCAGAATCTTACTCATCACCATCAGAATCTTACTCATCATCACCATCAGAATCTTACTCATCACGATGAGAATCTTGCTCATCACCATCAGAATCTTACTCATTACCATCAGAATCTTACTCATCATCACCATCAGAATCTTACTCATCACCATCAGAATCTTACTCATCACCATCAGAATCTTTCTCATCACCATCATAATCTTACTCATCACCATCAGAATCTTACTCATCATCACCTTCCGAATCTTACTCATCATCACCATCAGAATCTTACTCATCATCACCATCAGAATCTTACTCATCATCACCATTGGAATCTTACTCATCATCACCATCAGAATCGTACTCATCACCATCAGAATCTTACTCAGCACCATCAGAATCTTACTCATCATCACCATCAGAATCTTACTCATCACCAATAGAATCTTACTCATCATCACCATCAGAATCTTACTCATCATCACCATCAGAATGTTACAGATCACCATCAGAATCTTACTCATCACCATCAGAATATTACTCATCACCATCAGAATGTTACTCATCACCATCAGAATGTTACACATCGCCATCAGAATCTCATCATCACCATCAAAATCTTACTCATCACCATCAGAATCTTACTCATTACCATCAGAATCTTACTCATCACCATCAGAATCTTACTCATCACCATCAGAATCTTACTCGTCACCATCAGAATCTTACTCATCATCATCATTGGAATCTTACTCATCATCACCATCAGAATCTTACTCATCACCATCGGATTCTTACTCATTACCATCAGAATTTTACTCATCACCATCAGAATCTTACTCATTACCATCAGAATCTTACTCGTCATCACCATCAGAATCTTACTCATCACCATTAGAATGTTACTCATTACCATCAGAATCTTACTCATCATCACCATCAGAATCTTACTCATCACCATCAGAATCTTACTCATCATCACCATAAGAATCTTACACATCACCATCAGAATCTTACTCATCACCATCAGAATCTTACTCGTCACCATCAGAATCTTACTCATCATCACCATTGGAATCTTACTCATCATCACCATCAGAATCTTACTCATCACCATCAGAATCTTACTCATCATCACCATCAGAATCTTACTCATCACCATCGGATTCTTACTCATTACCATCAGAATTTTACTCATCACCATCAGAATCTTACTCATTACCATCAGAATCTTACTCGTCATCACCATCAGAATCTTACTCATCACCATCAGAATGTTACTCATTACCATCAGAATCTTACTCATCATCACCATCAGAATCTTACTCATCACCATCAGAATCGTACTCATCACCATCAGAATCTTACTCAGCACCATCAGAATCTTACTCATCATCACCATCAGAATCTTACTCATCACCAATAGAATCTTACTCATCATCACCATCAGAATCTTACTCATCATCACCATCAGAATGTTACAGATCACCATCAGAATCTTACTCATCACCATCAGAATATTACTCATCACCATCAGAATGTTACTCATCACCATCAGAATGTTACACATCGCCATCAGAATCTCATCATCACCATCAAAATCTTACTCATCACCATCAGAATCTTACTCATTACCATCAGAATCTTACTCATCACCATCAGAATCTTACTCATCACCATCAGAATCTTACTCGTCACCATCAGAATCTTACTCATCATCATCATTGGAATCTTACTCATCATCACCATCAGAATCTTACTCATCACCATCGGATTCTTACTCATTACCATCAGAATTTTACTCATCACCATCAGAATCTTACTCATTACCATCAGAATCTTACTCGTCATCACCATCAGAATCTTACTCATCACCATTAGAATGTTACTCATTACCATCAGAATCTTACTCATCATCACCATCAGAATCGTACTCATCACCATCAGAATCGTACTCATCACCATCAGAATCTTACTCAGCACCATCAGAATCTTACTCATCACCATCAGAATCTTACTCATCACCATCAGAATCTTACTCAGCACCATCAGAATCTTACTCATCATCACCATCAGAATCTTACTCATCACCAATAGAATCTTACTCATCATCACCATCAGAATGTTACTCATCACCATCAGAATGTTACTCATCACCATCAGAATGTTACACATCACCATCAGAATCTCATCATCACCATCAAAATCTTACTCATCACCATCAGAATCTTACTCATTACCATCAGAATCTTACTCATCACCATCAGAATCTTACTCATCACCATTAGAATCTTACTCATCATCACCATCAGAATCTTACTCATTACCATCAGAATCTTACTCATCATCACCATTAGAATCTCACTCGTCATCACCATTAGAATCTTACTCATCTCCATCAGAATCTTACTCAACACCATCAGAATCTTACTCATCATCACCATTGGAATCTTACTCATCATCACCATCAGAATCTTACTCATTACCATCAGAATCTTACTCATCACCATCAGAATCTTACTCATCACCATCAGAATCTTACTCAGCACCATCAGAATCTTACTCATCATCACCATCAGCATCTTACTCATTATCACCATCAGAATCTTACTCATCAGAATTTTACTCATCGCCATCAGAATCTTACTCATCAGAATCTTACTCATCACCATCAGAATCTTACTCATTACCATCAGAATCTTACACATCATCACCATCAGAATCTTACTCATCACCATCAGAATCTTACTCATCATCACCATAAGAATCTTACACATCACCATCAGAATCTTACTCATCACCATCAGAAACTTACTCATCACCATCAGAATCTTACTCATCATCACCATTGGAATCTTACTCATCATCACCATCAGAATCTTACTCATCACCATCAGAATCTTACTCATCATAACCATCAGAATCTTACTCATCACCATCGTAATCTTACTCATTACCATCAGAATTTTACTCATCACCATCAGAATCTTACTCATTACCATCAGAATCTTACTCGTCATCACCATCAGAATCTTACTCATCACCATCAGAATGTTACTCATTACCATCAGAATCTTACTCATCATCACCATCAGAATCTTACTCATCACCATCAGAATCTTACTCATCACCATCAGAATCTTACTCAGCACCATCAGAATCTTACTCATCATCACCATCAGAATCTTACTCATCACCAATAGAATCTTACTCATCATCACCATCAGAATCTTACTCATCATCACCATCAGAATGTTACAGATCACCATCAGAATGTTACTCATTACCATCAGAATCTTACTCATCATCACCATCAGAATCTTACTCATCACCATCAGAATCGTACTCATCACCATCAGAATCTTACTCAGCACCATCAGAATCTTACTCATCATCACCATCAGAATCTTACTCATCACCAATAGAATCTTACTCATCATCACCATCAGAATCTTACTCATCATCACCATCAGAATGTTACAGATCACCATCAGAATCTTACTCATCACCATCAGAATATTACTCATCACCATCAGAATGTTACTCATCACCATCAGAATGTTACACATCGCCATCAGAATCTCATCATCACCATCAAAATCTTACTCATCACCATCAGAATCTTACTCATTACCATCAGAATCTTACTCATCACCATCAGAATCTTACTCATCACCATCAGAATCTTACTCGTCACCATCAGAATCTTACTCATCATCATCATTGGAATCTTACTCATCATCACCATCAGAATCTTACTCATCACCATCGGATTCTTACTCATTACCATCAGAATTTTACTCATCACCATCAGAATCTTACTCATTACCATCAGAATCTTACTCGTCATCACCATCAGAATCTTACTCATCACCATTAGAATGTTACTCATTACCATCAGAATCTTACTCATCATCACCATCAGAATCTTACTCATCACCATCAGAATCTTACTCATCATCACCATAAGAATCTTACACATCACCATCAGAATCTTACTCATCACCATCAGAATCTTACTCGTCACCATCAGAATCTTACTCATCATCACCATTGGAATCTTACTCATCATCACCATCAGAATCTTACTCATCACCATCAGAATCTTACTCATCATCACCATCAGAATCTTACTCATCACCATCGGATTCTTACTCATTACCATCAGAATTTTACTCATCACCATCAGAATCTTACTCATTACCATCAGAATCTTACTCGTCATCACCATCAGAATCTTACTCATCACCATCAGAATGTTACTCATTACCATCAGAATCTTACTCATCATCACCATCAGAATCTTACTCATCACCATCAGAATCGTACTCATCACCATCAGAATCTTACTCAGCACCATCAGAATCTTACTCATCATCACCATCAGAATCTTACTCATCACCAATAGAATCTTACTCATCATCACCATCAGAATCTTACTCATCATCACCATCAGAATGTTACAGATCACCATCAGAATCTTACTCATCACCATCAGAATATTACTCATCACCATCAGAATGTTACTCATCACCATCAGAATGTTACACATCGCCATCAGAATCTCATCATCACCATCAAAATCTTACTCATCACCATCAGAATCTTACTCATTACCATCAGAATCTTACTCATCACCATCAGAATCTTACTCATCACCATCAGAATCTTACTCGTCACCATCAGAATCTTACTCATCATCATCATTGGAATCTTACTCATCATCACCATCAGAATCTTACTCATCACCATCGGATTCTTACTCATTACCATCAGAATTTTACTCATCACCATCAGAATCTTACTCATTACCATCAGAATCTTACTCGTCATCACCATCAGAATCTTACTCATCACCATTAGAATGTTACTCATTACCATCAGAATCTTACTCATCATCACCATCAGAATCGTACTCATCACCATCAGAATCGTACTCATCACCATCAGAATCTTACTCAGCACCATCAGAATCTTACTCATCACCATCAGAATCTTACTCATCACCATCAGAATCTTACTCAGCACCATCAGAATCTTACTCATCATCACCATCAGAATCTTACTCATCACCAATAGAATCTTACTCATCATCACCGTCAGAATGTTACTCATCACCATCAGAATGTTACTCATCACCATCAGAATGTTACACATCACCATCAGAATCTCATCATCACCATCAAAATCTTACTCATCACCATCAGAATCTTACTCATTACCATCAGAATCTTACTCATCACCATCAGAATCTTACTCATCACCATTAGAATCTTACTCATCATCACCATCAGAATCTTACGCATTACCATCAGAATCTTACTCATCATCACCATTAGAATCTCACTCGTCATCACCATTAGAATCTTACTCATCTCCATCAGAATCTTACTCAACACCATCAGAATCTTACTCATCATCACCATTGGAATCTTACTCATCATCACCATCAGAATCTTACTCATTACCATCAGAATCTTACTCATCACCATCAGAATCTTACTCATCACCATCAGAATCTTACTCAGCACCATCAGAATCTTACTCATCATCACCATCAGCATCTTACTCATTATCACCATCAGAATCTTACTCATCAGAATTTTACTCATCGCCATCAGAATCTTACTCATCAGAATCTTACTCATCACCATCAGAATCTTACTCATTACCATCAGAATCTTACACATCATCACCATCAGAATCTTACTCATCACCATCAGAATCTTACTCATCATCACCATAAGAATCTTACACATCACCATCAGAATCTTACTCATCACCATCAGAAACTTACTCATCACCATCAGAATCTTACTCATCATCACCATTGGAATCTTACTCATCATCACCATCAGAATCTTACTCATCACCATCAGAATCTTACTCATCATAACCATCAGAATCTTACTCATCACCATCGTAATCTTACTCATTACCATCAGAATTTTACTCATCACCATCAGAATCTTACTGATTACCATCAGAATCTTACTCGTCATCACCATCAGAATCTTACTCATCACCATCAGAATGTTACTCATTACCATCAGAATCTTACTCATCATCACCATCAGAATCTTACTCATCACCATCAGAATCTTACTCATCACCATCAGAATCTTACTCAGCACCATCAAAATCTTACTCATCATCACCATCAGAATCTTACTCATCACCATCAGAATCTTACTCATCACCATCAGAATCTTACTCAGCAAAATCAGAATCTTACTCATCATCACCATCAGAATCTTACTCATCACCATCAGAATGTTACTCATCACCATCAGAATGTTACACATCACCATCAGAATCTCATCATCACCATCAAAATCTTACTCATCACCATCAGAATCTTACTCATCATCACCATTGGAATCTTACTCATCATCACCATCAGAATCTTACTCATCATCACCATCAGCATCTTACTCATTATCACCATCGGAATCTTACTCATCAGAATCTTACTCATCGCCATCAGAATCTTACTCATCAGAATCTTACTCATCAATATCAGAATCTTACTCATTACCATCAGAATCTTACACATCATCACCATCAGAATCTTACTCATCACCATCAGAATCTTACTCATCATCACCATAAGAATCTTACACATCACCATCAGAATCTTACTCATCACCATCAGAATCTTACTCATCACCATCAGAATCTTACTCATCATCACCATTGGAATCTTACTCATCATCACCATCAGAATCTTACTCATCACCATCAGAATCTTACTCATCATCACCATCAGAATCTTACTCATCACCATCGGAATCTTACTCATTACCATCAGAATTTTACTCATCACCATCAGAATCTTACTCATTACCATCAGAATCTTACTCGTCATCACCATCAGAATCTTACTCATCACCATCAGAATGTTACTCATTACCATCAGAATCTTACTCATCATCACCATCAGAATCTTACTCATCACCATCAGAATCTTACTCATCACCATCAGAATCTTACTCAGCACCATCAGAATCTTACTCATCATCACCATCAGAATCTTACTCATCACCATCAGAATCTTACTCATCACCATCAGAATCTTACTCAGCACCATCAGAATCTTACTCATCATCACCATCAGAATCTTACTCATCACCATCAGAATGTTACTCATCACCATCAGAATGTTACACATCACCATCAGAATCTCATCATCACCATCAAAATCTTACTCATCACCATCAGAATCTTACTCATCATCACCATTGGAATCTTACTCATCATCACCATCAGAATCTTACTCATCATCACCATCAGCATCTTACTCATTATCACCATCGGAATCTTACTCATCAGAATCTTACTCATCGCCATCAGAATCTTACTCATCAGAATCTTACTCATCAATATCAGAATCTTACTCATTACCATCAGAATCTTACACATCATCACCATCAGAATCTTACTCATCACCATCAGAATCTTACTCATCATCACCATAAGAATCTTACACATCACCATCAGAATCTTACTCATCACCATCAGAATCTTACTCATCACCATCAGAATCTTACTCATCATCACCATTGGAATCTTACTCATCATCACCATCAGAATCTTACTCATCACCATCAGAATCTTACTCATCATCACCATCAGAATCTTACTCATCACCATCGGAATATTACTCATTACCATCAGAATTTTACTCATCACCATCAGAATCTTACTCATTACCATCAGAATCTTACTCGTCATCACCATCAGAATCTTACTCATCACCATCAGAATGTTACTCATTACCATCAGAATCTTACTCATCATCACCATCAGAATCTTACTCATCACCATCAGAATCTTTCTCATCACCATCAGAATCTTACTCAGCACCATCAGAATCTTACTCATCATCACCATCAGAATCTTACTCATCACCATCAGAATCTTACTCATCACCATCAGAATCTTACTCAGCACCATCAGAATCTTACTCATCATCACCATCAGAATCTTACTCATCACCATCAGAATGTTACTCATCACCATCAGAATGTTACACATCACCATCAAAATCTCATCATCACCATCAAAATCTTACTCATCACCATCAGAATCTTACTCATCATCACCATTGGAATCTTACTCATCATCACCATCAGAATCTTACTCATCATCACCATCAGAATCTTACTCATCACCATCAGAATCTTACTCATCACCATCAGAATCTTACTCATCATCACCATCAGAATCTTACTCATCATCACCATCAGCATCTTACTCATTATCACCATCAGAATCTTACTCATCAGAATTTTACTCATCGCCATCAGAATCTTACTCATCAGAATCTTACTCATCACCATCAGAATCTTACTCATTACCATCAGAATCTTACTCATCATCACCATCAGAATCTTACTCATCACCATCAGAATCTTACTCATCATCACCATAAGAATCTTACACATCACCATCAGAATCTTACTCATCACCATCAGAAACTTACTCATCACCATCAGAATCTTACTCATCATCACCATTGGAATCTTACTCATCATCACCATCAGAATCTTACTCATCACCATCAGAATCTTACTCATCATCACCATCAGAATCTTAGTCATCACCATCGGAATCTTACTCATTACCATCAGAATTTTACTCATCACCATCAGAATCTTACTCATTACCATCAGAATCTTACTCGTCATCACCATCAGAATCTTACTCATCACCATCAGAATGTTACTCATTACCATCAGAATCTTACTCATCATCACCATCAGAATCTTACTCATCACCATCAGAATCTTACTCATCACCATCAGAATCTTACTCAGCACCATCAGAATCTTACTCATCATCACCATCAGAATCTTACTCATCACCATCAGAATCTTACTCATCACCATCAGAATCTTACTCAGCACCATCAGAATCTTACTCATCATCACCATCAGAATCTTACTCATCACCATCAGAAACTTACTCATCACCATCAGAATCTTACTCATCATCACCATTGGAATCTTACTCATCATCACCATCAGAATCTTACTCATCACCATCAGAATCTTACTCATCATCACCATCAGAATCTTACTCATCACCATCGGATTCTTACTCATTACCATCAGAATTTTACTCATCACCATCAGAATCTTACTCATTACCATCAGAATCTTACTCGTCATCACCATCAGAATCTTACTCATCACCATCAGAATGTTACTCATTACCATCAGAATCTTACTCATCATCACCATCAGAATCTTACTCATCACCATCAGAATCGTACTCATCACCATCAGAATCTTACTCAGCACCATCAGAATCTTACTCATCATCACCATCAGAATCTTACTCATCACCAATAGAATCTTACTCATCATCACCATCAGAATCTTACTCATCATCACCATCAGAATGTTACAGATCACCATCAGAATCTTACTCATCACCATCAGAATATTACTCATCACCATCAGAATGTTACTCATCACCATCAGAATGTTACACATCGCCATCAGAATCTCATCATCACCATCAAAATCTTACTCATCACCATCAGAATCTTACTCATTACCATCAGAATCTTACTCATCACCATCAGAATCTTACTCATCACCATCAGAATCTTACTCGTCACCATCAGAATCTTACTCATCATCATCATTGGAATCTTACTCATCATCACCATCAGAATCTTACTCATCACCATCGGATTCTTACTCATTACCATCAGAATTTTACTCATCACCATCAGAATCTTACTCATTACCATCAGAATCTTACTCGTCATCACCATCAGAATCTTACTCATCACCATTAGAATGTTACTCATTACCATCAGAATCTTACTCATCATCACCATCAGAATCGTACTCATCACCATCAGAATCGTACTCATCACCATCAGAATCTTACTCAGCACCATCAGAATCTTACTCATCACCATCAGAATCTTACTCATCACCATCAGAATCTTACTCAGCACCATCAGAATCTTACTCATCATCACCATCAGAATCTTACTCATCACCAATAGAATCTTACTCATCATCACCATCAGAATGTTACTCATCACCATCAGAATGTTACTCATCACCATCAGAATGTTACACATCACCATCAGAATCTCATCATCACCATCAAAATCTTAGTCATCACCATCAGAATCTTACTCATTACCATCAGAATCTTACTCATCACCATCAGAATCTTACTCATCACCATTAGAATCTTACTCATCATCACCATCAGAATCTTACTCATTACCATCAGAATCTTACTCATCATCACCATTAGAATCTCACTCGTCATCACCATTAGAATCTTACTCATCTCCATCAGAATCTTACTCAACACCATCAGAATCTTACTCATCATCACCATTGGAATCTTACTCATCATCACCATCAGAATCTTACTCATTACCATCAGAATCTTACTCATCACCATCAGAATCTTACTCATCACCATCAGAATCTTACTCAGCACCATCAGAATCTTACTCATCATCACCATCAGCATCTTACTCATTATCACCATCAGAATCTTACTCATCAGAATTTTACTCATCGCCATCAGAATCTTACTCATCAGAATCTTACTCATCACCATCAGAATCTTACTCATTACCATCAGAATCTTACACATCATCACCATCAGAATCTTACTCATCACCATCAGAATCTTACTCATCATCACCATAAGAATCTTACACATCACCATCAGAATCTTACTCATCACCATCAGAAACTTACTCATCACCATCAGAATCTTACTCATCATCACCATTGGAATCTTACTCATCATCACCATCAGAATCTTACTCATCACCATCAGAATCTTACTCATCATAACCATCAGAATCTTACTCATCACCATCGTAATCTTACTCATTACCATCAGAATTTTACTCATCACCATCAGAATCTTACTCATTACCATCAGAATCTTACTCGTCATCACCATCAGAATCTTACTCATCACCATCAGAATGTTACTCATTACCATCAGAATCTTACTCATCATCACCATCAGAATCTTACTCATCACCATCAGAATCTTACTCATCACCATCAGAATCTTACTCAGCACCATCAAAATCTTACTCATCATCACCATCAGAATCTTACTCATCACCATCAGAATCTTACTCATCACCATCAGAATCTTACTCAGCAAAATCAGAATCTTACTCATCATCACCATCAGAATCTTACTCATCACCATCAGAATGTTACTCATCACCATCAGAATGTTACACATCACCATCAGAATCTCATCATCACCATCAAAATCTTACTCATCACCATCAGAATCTTACTCATCATCACCATTGGAATCTTACTCATCATCACCATCAGAATCTTACTCATCATCACCATCAGCATCTTACTCATTATCACCATCGGAATCTTACTCATCAGAATCTTACTCATCGCCATCAGAATCTTACTCATCAGAATCTTACTCATCAATATCAGAATCTTACTCATTACCATCAGAATCTTACACATCATCACCATCAGAATCTTACTCATCACCATCAGAATCTTACTCATCATCACCATAAGAATCTTACACATCACCATCAGAATCTTACTCATCACCATCAGAATCTTACTCATCACCATCAGAATCTTACTCATCATCACCATTGGAATCTTACTCATCATCACCATCAGAATCTTACTCATCACCATCAGAATCTTACTCATCATCACCATCAGAATCTTACTCATCACCATCGGAATCTTACTCATTACCATCAGAATTTTACTCATCACCATCAGAATCTTACTCATTACCATCAGAATCTTACTCGTCATCACCATCAGAATCTTACTCATCACCATCAGAATGTTACTCATTACCATCAGAATCTTACTCATCATCACCATCAGAATCTTACTCATCACCATCAGAATCTTACTCATCACCATCAGAATCTTACTCAGCACCATCAGAATCTTACTCATCATCACCATCAGAATCTTACTCATCACCATCAGAATCTTACTCATCACCATCAGAATCTTACTCGGCACCATCAGAATCTTACTCATCATCACCATCAGAATCTTACTCATCACCATCAGAATGTTACTCATCACCATCAGAACGTTACACATCACCATCAGAATCTCATCATCACCATCAAAATCTTACTCATCACCATCAGAATCTTACTCATCATCACCATTGGAATCTTACTCATCATCACCATCAGAATCTTACTCATCATCACCATCAGCATCTTACTCATTATCACCATCGGAATCTTACTCATCAGAATCTTACTCATCGCCATCAGAATCTTACTCATCAGAATCTTACTCATCAATATCAGAATCTTACTCATTACCATCAGAATCTTACACATCATCACCATCAGAATCTTACTCATCACCATCAGAATCTTACTCATCATCACCATAAGAATCTTACACATCACCATCAGAATCTTACTCATCACCATCAGAATCTTACTCATCACCATCAGAATCTTACTCATCATCACCATTGGAATCTTACTCATCATCACCATCAGAATCTTACTCATCACCATCAGAATCTTACTCATCATCACCATCAGAATTTTACTCATCACCATCAGAATCTTACTCATTACCATCAGAATCTTACTCGTCATCACCATCAGAATCTTACTCATCACCATCAGAATGTTACTCATTACCATCAGAATCTTACTCATCATCACCATCAGAATCTTACTCATCACCATCAGAATCTTTCTCATCACCATCAGAATCTTACTCAGCACCATCAGAATCTTACTCATCATCACCATCAGAATCTTACTCATCACCATCAGAATCTTACTCATCACCATCAGAATCTTACTCAGCACCATCAGAATCTTACTCATCATCACCATCAGAATCTTACTCATCACCATCAGAATGTTACTCATCACCATCAGAATGTTACACATCACCATCAAAATCTCATCATCACCATCAAAATCTTACTCATCACCATCAGAATCTTACTCATCATCACCATTGGAATCTTACTCATCATCACCATCAGAATCTTACTCATCATCACCATCAGAATCTTACTCATCACCATCAGAATCTTACTCATCACCATCAGAATCTTACTCATCATCACCATCAGAATCTTACTCATCATCACCATCAGCATCTTACTCATTATCACCATCAGAATCTTACTCATCAGAATTTTACTCATCGCCATCAGAATCTTACTCATCAGAATCTTACTCATCACCATCAGAATCTTACTCATTACCATCAGAATCTTACTCATCATCACCATCAGAATCTTACTCATCACCATCAGAATCTTACTCATCATCACCATAAGAATCTTACACATCACCATCAGAATCTTACTCATCACCATCAGAAACTTACTCATCACCATCAGAATCTTACTCATCATCACCATTGGAATCTTACTCATCATCACCATCAGAATCTTACTCATCACCATCAGAATCTTACTCATCATCACCATCAGAATCTTAGTCATCACCATCGGAATCTTACTCATTACCATCAGAATTTTACTCATCACCATCAGAATCTTACTCATTACCATCAGAATCTTACTCGTCATCACCATCAGAATCTTACTCATCACCATCAGAATGTTACTCATTACCATCAGAATCTTACTCATCATCACCATCAGAATCTTACTCATCACCATCAGAATCTTACTCATCACCATCAGAATCTTACTCAGCACCATCAGAATCTTACTCATCATCACCATCAGAATCTTACTCATCACCATCAGAATCTTACTCATCACCATCAGAATCTTACTCAGCACCATCAGAATCTTACTCATCATCACCATCAGAATCTTACTCATTACCATCAGAATCTTACTCATCATCACCATTAGAATCTCACTCGTCATCACCATTAGAATCTTACTCATCACCATCAGAATCTTACTCAACACCATCAGAATCTTACTCATCATCACCATTGGAATCTTACTCATCATCACCATCAGAATCTTACTCATCACCATCAGAATCTTACTCATCACCATCAGAATCTTACTCAGCACCATCAGAATCTTACTCATCATCACCATCAGAATCTTACTCATCACCATCAGAATGTTACTCATCACCATCAGAATGTTACACATCACCATCAGAATCTCATCATCACCATCAAAATCTTACTCATCACCATCAGAATCTTACTCATCATCACCATTGGAATCTTACTCATCATCACCATCAGAATCTTACTCATCATCACCATCAGAATCTTACTCATCACCATCAGAATCTTACTCATCACCATCAGAATCTTACTCATCATCACCATCAGAATCTTACTCATCATCACCATCAGCATCTTACTCATTATCACCATCAGAATCTTACTCATCAGAATTTTACTCATCGCCATCAGAATCTTACTCATCAGAATCTTACTCATCACCATCAGAATCTTACTCATTACCATCAGAATCTTACTCATCATCACCATCAGAATCTTACTCATCACCATCAGAATCTTACTCATCATCACCATTGGAATCTTACTCATCATCACCATCAGAATCTTACTCATCACCATCAGAATCTTACTCATCATCACCATCAGAATCTTAGTCATCACCATCGGAATCTTACTCATTACCATCAGAATTTTACTCATCACCATCAGAATCTTACTCATTACCATCAGAATCTTACTCATCATCACCATCAGAATCTTACTCATCACCATCAGAATGTTACTCATTACCATCAGAATCTTACTCATCATCACCATCAGAATCTTACTCATCACCATCAGAATCTTACTCATCACCATCAGAATCTTACTCATCATCACCATCAGAATCTTACTCATCATCACCATCAGCATCTTACTCATTATCACCATCAGAATCTTACTCATCAGAATTTTACTCATCGCCATCAGAATCTTACTCATCAGAATCTTACTCATCACCATCAGAATCTTACTCATTACCATCAGAATCTTACTCATCATCACCATCAGAATCTTACTCATCACCATCAGAATCTTACTCATCATCACCATAAGAATCTTACACATCACCATCAGAATCTTACTCATCACCATCAGAAACTTACTCATCACTATCAGAATCTTACTCATCATCACCATTGGAATCTTACTCATCATCACCATCAGAATCTTACTCATCACCATCAGAATCTTACTCATCATCACCATCAGAATCTTAGTCATCACCATCGGAATCTTACTCATTACCATCAGAATTTTACTCATCACCATCAGAATCTTACTCATTACCATCAGAATCTTACTCGTCATCACCATCAGAATCTTACTCATCACCATCAGAATGTTACTCATTACCATCAGAATCTTACTCATCATCACCATCAGAATCTTACTCATCACCATCAGAATCTTACTCATCACCATCAGAATCTTACTCAGCACCATCAGAATCTTACTCATCATCACCATCAGAATCTTACTCATCACCATCAGAATCTTACTCAGCACCATCAGAATCTTACTCATCATCACCATCAGAATCTTACTCATTACCATCAGAATCTTACTCATCATCACCATTAGAATCTCACTCGTCATCACCATTAGAATCTTACTCATCACCATCAGAATCTTACTCAACACCATCAGAATCTTACTCATCATCACCATTGGAATCTTACTCATCATCACCATCAGAATCTTACTCATCACCATCAGAATCTTACTCATCACCATCAGAATCTTACTCAGCACCATCAGAATCTTACTCATCATCACCATCAGAATCTTACTCATCACCTTCAGAATGTTACTCATCACCATCAGAATGTTACACATCACCATCAGAATCTCATCATCACCATCAAAATCTTACTCATCACCATCAGAATCTTACTCATCATCACCATTGGAATCTTACTCATCATCACCATCAGATTCTTACTCATCATCACCATCAGAATCTTACTCATCACCATCAGAATCTTACTCATCACCATCAGAATCTTACTCATCATCACCATCAGAATCTTACTCATCATCACCATCAGCATCTTACTCATTATCACCATCAGAATCTTACTCATCAGAATTTTACTCATCGCCATCAGAATCTTACTCATCAGAATCTTACTCATCACCATCAGAATCTTACTCATTACCATCAGAATCTTACTCATCATCACCATCAGAATCTTACTCATCACCATCAGAATCTTACTCATCATCACCATAAGAATCTTACACATCACCATCAGAATCTTACTCATCACCATCAGAAACTTACTCATCACCATCAGAATCTTACTCATCATCACCATTGGAATCTTACTCATCATCACCATCAGAATCTTACTCATCACCATCAGAATCTTACTCATCATCACCATCAGAATCTTAGTCATCACCATCGGAATCTTACTCATTACCATCAGAATTTTACTCATCACCATCAGAATCTTACTCATTACCATCAGAATCTTACTCGTCATCACCATCAGAATCTTACTCATCACCATCAGAATGTTACTCATTACCATCAGAATCTTACTCATCATCACCATCAGAATCTTACTCATCACCATCAGAATCTTACTCATCACCATCAGAATCTTACTCAGCACCATCAGAATCTTACTCATCATCACCATCAGAATCTTACTCATCACCATCAGAATCTTACTCATCACCATCAGAATCTTACTCAGCACCATCAGAATCTTACTCATCATCACCATCAGAATCTTACTCATTACCATCAGAATCTTACTCATCATCACCATTAGAATCTCACTCGTCATCACCATTAGAATCTTACTCATCACCATCAGAATCTTACTCAACACCATCAGAATCTTACTCATCATCACCATTGGAATCTTACTCATCATCACCATCAGAATCTTACTCATTACCATCAGAATCTTACTCATCACCATCAGAATCTTACTCATCACCATCAGAATCTTACTCAGCACCATCAGAATCTTACTCATCATCACCATCAGCATCTTACTCATTATCACCATCAGAATCTTACTCATCAGAATTTTACTCATCGCCATCAGAATCTTACTCATCAGAATCTTACTCATCACCATCAGAATCTTACTCATTACCATCAGAATCTTACACATCATCACCATCAGAATCTTACTCATCACCATCAGAATCTTACTCATCATCACCATAAGAATCTTACACATCAGCATCAGAATCTTACTCATCACCATCAGAAACTTACTCATCACCATCAGAATCTTACTCATCATCACCATTGGAATCTTACTCATCATCACCATAAAATCTTACTCATCACCATCAGAATCTTACTCATCATCACCATCAGAATCTTAGTCATCACCATCGGAATCTTACTCATTACCATCAGAATTTTACTCATCACCATCAGAATCTTACTCATTACCATCAGAATCTTACTCGTCATCACCATCAGAATCTTACTCATCACCATCAGAATGTTACTCATTACCATCAGAATCTTACTCATCATCACCATCAGAATCTTACTCATCACCATCAGAATCTTACTCATCACCATCAGAATCTTACTCAGCACCATCAGAATCTTACTCATCATCACCATCAGAATCTTACTCATCACCATCAGAATCTTACTCATCACCATCAGAATCTTACTCAGCACCATCAGAATCTTACTCATCATCACCATCAGAATCTTACTCATCACCATCAGAATGTTACTCATCACCATCAGAATGTTACACATCACCATCAGAATCTCATCATCACCATCAAAATCTTACTCATCACCATCAGAATCTTACTCATTACCATCAGAATCTTACTCATCACCATCAGAATCTTACTCATCACCATTAGAATCTTACTCATCATCACCATCAGAATCTTACTCATTACCATCAGAATCTTACTCATCATCACCATCAGAATCTCACTCGTCATCACCATTAGAATCTTACTCATCTCCATCAGATTCTTACTCATCACCATCGGAATCTTACTCATTACCATCAGAATTTTCCTCATCACCATCAGAATCTTACTCATTACCATCAGAATCTTACTCGTCATCACCATCAGAATCTTACTCATCACCATCAGAATGTTACTCATTACCATCAGAATCTTACTCATAATCACCATCAGAATCTTACTCATCACCATCAGAATCTTACTCATCACCATCAGAATCTTACTCAGCACCATCAGAATCTTACTCATCATCACCATCAGAATCTTACTCATCACCAATAGAATCTTACTCATCATCACCATCAGAATCTTACTCATCATCACCATCAGAATGTTACAGATCACCATCAGAATATTACTCATCACCATCAGAATCTTACTCGTCACCATCAGAATGTTACTCATAACCATCAGAATGTTACACATCACCATCAGAATCTCATCATCACCATCAAAATCTTACTCATCACCATCAGAATCTTACCCATTACCATCAGAATCTTACTCATCACCATCAGAATCTTACTCATCACCATTAGAATCTTACTCATCATCACCATCAGAATCTTACTCATTACCATCAGAATCTTACTCATCATCACCATCAGAATCTCACTCGCCATCACCATTAGAATCTTACTCATCACCATCAGAATCTTACTCATCACCATCAGAATCTTACTCATCATCACCATAAGAATCTTACACATCACCATCAGAATCTTACTCTTCACCATCAGAATCTTACTCGTCACCATCAGAATCTTACTCATCATCACCATTGGAATCTTACTCATCATCACCATCAGAATCTTACTCATCACCATCAGAATCTTACTCATCATCACCATCAGAATCTTACTCATCACCATCGGATTCTTACTCATTACCATCAGAATTTTACTCATCACCATCAGAATCTTACTCATTACCATCAGAATCTTACTCGTCATCACCATCAGAATCTTACTCATCACCATCAGAATGTTACCCATTACCATCAGAATCTTACTCATCATCACCATCAGAATCTTACTCATCACCATCAGAATCGTACTCATCACCATCAGAATCTTACTCAGCACCATCAGAATCTTACTCATCATCACCATCAGAATCTTACTCATCACCAATAGAATCTTACTCATCATCACCATCAGAATCTTACTCATCATCACCATCAGAATGTTACAGATCACCATCAGAATCTTACTCATCACCATCAGAATATTACTCATCACCATCAGAATGTTACTCATCACCATCAGAATGTTACACATCGCCATCAGAATCTCATCATCACCATCAAAATCTTACTCATCACCATCAGAATCTTACTCGTCACCATCAGAATCTTACTCATCATCATCATTGGAATCTTACTCATCATCACCATCAGAATCTTACTCATCACCATCGGATTCTTACTCATTACCATCAGAATTTTACTCATCACCATCAGAATCTTACTCATTACCATCAGAATCTTACTCGTCATCACCATCAGAATCTTACTCATCACCATTAGAATGTTACTCATTACCATCAGAATCTTACTCATCATCACCATCAGAATCGTACTCATCACCATCAGAATCGTACTCATCACCATCAGAATCTTACTCAGCACCATCAGAATCTTACTCATCACCATCAGAATCTTACTCATCACCATCAGAATCTTACTCAGCACCATCAGAATCTTACTCATCATCACCATCAGAATCTTACTCATCACCAATAGAATCTTACTCATCATCACCATCAGAATGTTACTCATCACCATCAGAATGTTACTCATCACCATCAGAATGTTACACATCACCATCAGAATCTCATCATCACCATCAAAATCTTACTCATCACCATCAGAATCTTACTCATTACCATCAGAATCTTACTCATCACCATCAGAATCTTACTCATCACCATTAGAATCTTACTCATCATCACCATCAGAATCTTACTCATTACCATCAGAATCTTACTCATCATCACCATTAGAATCTCACTCGTCATCACCATTAGAATCTTACTCATCTCCATCAGAATCTTACTCAACACCATAAGAATCTTACTCATCATCACCATTGGAATCTTACTCATCATCACCATCAGAATCTTACTCATTACCATCAGAATCTTACTCATCACCATCAGAATCTTACTCATCACCATCAGAATCTTACTCAGCACCATCAGAATCTTACTCATCATCACCATCAGCATCTTACTCATTATCACCATCAGAATCTTACTCATCAGAATTTTACTCATCGCCATCAGAATCTTACTCATCAGAATCTTACTCATCACCATCAGAATCTTACTCATTACCATCAGAATCTTACACATCATCACCATCAGAATCTTACTCATCACCATCAGAATCTTACTCATCATCACCATAAGAATCTTACACATCACCATCAGAATCTTACTCATCACCATCAGAAACTTACTCATCACCATCAGAATCTTACTCATCATCACCATTGGAATCTTACTCATCATCACCATCAGAATCTTACTCATCACCATCAGAATCTTACTCATCATAACCATCAGAATCTTACTCATCACCATCGTAATCTTACTCATTACCATCAGAATTTTACTCATCACCATCAGAATCTTACTCATTACCATCAGAATCTTACTCGTCATCACCATCAGAATCTTACTCATCACCATCAGAATGTTACTCATTACCATCAGAATCTTACTCTTCATCACCATCAGAATCTTACTCATCACCATCAGAATCTTACTCATCACCATCAGAATCTTACTCAGCACCATCAGAATCTTACACATCATCACCATCAGAATCTTACTCATCACCATCAGAATCTTACTCATCACCATCAGAATCTTACTCAGCACCATCAGAATCTTACTCATCATCACCATCAGAATCTTACTCATCACCATCAGAATGTTACTCATCACCATCAGAATGTTACACATCACCATCAGAATCTCATCATCACCATCAAAATCTTACTCATCACCATCAGAATCTTACTCATCATCACCATTGGAATCTTACTCATCATCACCATCAGAATCTTACTCATCATCACCATCAGCATCTTACTCATTATCACCATCGGAATCTTACTCATCAGAATCTTACTCATCGCCATCAGAATCTTACTCATCAGAATCTTACTCATCAATATCAGAATCTTACTCATTACCATCAGAATCTTACACATCATCACCATCAGAATCTTACTCATCACCATCAGAATCTTACTCATCATCACCATAAGAATCTTACACATCACCATCAGAATCTTACTCATCACCATCAGAATCTTACTCATCACCATCAGAATCTTACTCATCATCACCATTGGAATCTTACTCATCATCACCATCAGAATCTTACTCATCACCATCAGAATCTTACTCATCATCACCATCAGAATCTTACTCATCACCATCGGAATCTTACTCATTACCATCTGAATTTTACTCATCACCATCAGAATCTTACTCATTACCATCAGAATCTTACTCGTCATCACCATCAGAATCTTACTCATCACCATCAGAATGTTACTCATTACCATCAGAATCTTACTCATCATCACCATCAGAATCTTACTCATCACCATCAGAATCTTACTCATCACCATCAGAATCTTACTCAGCACCATCAGAATCTTACTCATCATCACCATCAGCATCTTACTCATTATCACCTTCAGAATCTTACTCATCAGAATTTTACTCATCGCCATCAGAATCTTACTCATCAGAATCTTACTCATCACCATCAGAATCTTACTCATCATCACCATCAGCATCTTACTCATTATCACCATCAGAATCTTACTCATCAGAATTTTACTCATCGCCATCAGAATCTTACTCATCAGAATCTTACTCATCACCATCAGAATCTTACTCATTACCATCAGAATCTTACACATCATCACCATCAGAATCTTACTCATCACCATCAGAATCTTACTCATCATCACCATAAGAATCTTACACATCACCATCAGAATCTTACTCATCACCATCAGAAACTTACTCATCACCATCAGAATCTTACTCATCATCACCATTGGAATCTTACTCATCATCACCATCAGAATCTTACTCATCACCATCAGAATCTTACTCATCATAACCATCAGAATCTTACTCATCACCATCGGAATCTTACTCATTACCATCAGAATTTTACTCATCACCATCAGAATCTTACTCATTACCATCAGAATCTTACTCGTCATCACCATCAGAATCTTACTCATCACCATCAGAATGTTACTCATTACCATCAGAATCTTACTCATCATCACCATCAGAATCTTACTCATCACCATCAGAATCTTACTCATCACCATCAGAATCTTACTCAGCACCATCAGAATCTTACTCATCATCACCATCAGCATCTTACTCATTATCACCTTCAGAATCTTACTCATCAGAATTTTACTCATCGCCATCAGAATCTTACTCATCAGAATCTTACTCATCACCATCAGAATCTTACTCATTACCATCAGAATCTTACACATCATCACCATCAGAATCTTACTCATCACCATCAGAATCTTACTCATCATCACCATAAGAATCTTACACATCACCATCAGAATCTTACTCATCACCATCAGAAACGTACTCATCACCATCAGAATCTTACTCATCATCACCATTGGAATCTTACTCATCATCACCATCAGAATCTTACTCATCACCATCAGAATCTTACTCATCATAACCATCAGAATCTTACTCATCACCATCGGAATCTTACTCATTACCATCAGAATATTACTCATCACCATCAGAATCTTACTCATTACCATCAGAATGTTACTCGTCATCACCATCAGAATCTTACTCATCACCATCAGAATGTTACTCATTACCATCAGAATCTTACTCATCATCACCATCAGAATCTTACTCATCACCATCAGAATCTTACTCATCACCATCAGAATCTTACTCAGCACCATCAGAATCTTACTCATCATCACCATCAGAATCTTACTCAGCACCATCAGAATCTTACTCATCATCACCATCAGAATCTTACTCATCACCATCAGAATGTTACTCATCACCATCAGAATGTTACACATCACCATCAGAATCTCATCATCACCATCAAAATCTTACTCATCACCATCAGAATCTTACTCATTACCATCAGAATCTTACTCATCACCATCAGAATCTTACTCATCACCATTAGAATCTTACTCATCATCACCATCAGAATCTTACTCATCATCACCATAAGAATCTTACACACCACCATCTGAATCTTACTCATCACCATCAGAATCTTACTCATCACCATCAGAATCTTACTCATCATCACCATAAGAATCTTACACACCACCATCTGAATCTTACTCATCACCATCAGAATCTTACTCATCACCATCAGAATCTTACTCATCATCACCATTGAATCTTACTCATCATCACCATCAGAATCTTACTCATCACCATCAGGATCTTACTCATCACCATCAGAATCTTACTCATCCTCACCATCAGAATCTCACTCGTCATCACCATTAGAATCTTACTCATCACCATCAGAATCTTACTCATCACCATCAGAATCTTACTCATCATCACCATCAGAATCTTACTCGCCAGAATCTTACTAATCACCATCAGCAGCTTACTCATTATCACCATCAGAATCTTACTCATCAGAATCTTACTCATCGCCATGAGAATCTTACTCATCAGAATCTTACTCATCACGATCAGAATCTTACTCATTACCATCAGAATCTTACACATCATCACCATCAGAATCTTACTCATCACCATCAGAATCTTACTCATCATCACCATAAGAATCTTACACACCACCATCTGAATCTTACTCATCACCATCAGAATCTTACTCATCACCATCAGAATCTTACTCATCATCACCATTGAATCTTACTCATCATCACCATCAGAATCTTACTCATCACCATCAGGATCTTACTCATCACCATCAGAATCTTACTCATCCTCACCATCAGAATCTCACTCGTCATCACCATTAGAATCTTACTCATCACCATCAGAATCTTACTCATCACCATCAGAATCTTACTCATCATCACCATCAGAATCTTACTCGCCAGAATCTTACTAATCACCATCAGCAGCTTACTCATTATCACCATCAGAATCTTACTCATCAGAATCTTACTCATCGCCATGAGAATCTTACTCATCAGAATCTTACTCATCACGATCAGAATCTTACTCATTACCATCAGAATCTTACACATCATCACCATCAGAATCTTACTCATTACCATCAGAATCTTACTCATCATCACCATCAGAATCTTACTCATCACCATCAGAATCTTATTCATCACCGTCAGAATCTTACTCATCACCATCAGAATCTTACTCATTACCATCAGAATCTTACTCATCATCACCATCAGAATCTCACTCATCATCACCATTAGAATCTTACTCATCACCATCAGAATCTTACTCATCACCATCGGAATCTAACTCATTACCATCAGAATTTTACTCATCACCATCAGAATCTTACTCATCACCATCAGAATCTTACTCATCACCATCAGAATCTTACTCAGCACCATCAGAATCTTACTCATCATCACCATCAGAATCTTACTCATCACCAATATAATCTTACTCATCATCACCATCAGAATCTTACTCATCATCACCATCAGAATGTTACAGATCACCATCAGAATATTACTCATCACCATCAGAATCTTACTCATCACCATCAGAATGTTACTCATAACCATCAGAATGTTACACATCACCATCAGAATCTCATCATCACCATCAAAATCTTACTCATCACCATCAGAATCTTACTCATTACCATCAGAATCTTACTCATCACCATCAGAATCTTACTCATCACCATTAGAATCTTACTCATCATCACCATCAGAATCTTACTCATTACCATCAGAATCTTACTCATCATCACCATCAGAATCTCACTCGTCATCACCATTAGAATCTTACTCATCACCATCAGAATCTTATTCATCACCATCAGAATCTTACTCATCATCACCATAAGAATCTTACACACCACCATCTGAATCTTACTCATCACCATCAGAATCTTACTCATCACCATCAGAATCTTACTCATCATCACCATTGAATCTTACTCATCATCACCATCAGAATCTTACTCATCATCACCTTCAACATCTTAGTCATTATCACCATCAGAATCTTACTCATCAGAATCTTACTCATCGCCATCAGAATCTTACTCATCAGAATCTTACTCATCACCATCAGAATCTTACTCATTACCATCCGAATCTTACTCATCATCATCATCAGGATCTTACTCATCACCTTCAGAATCTTACTCATCACCATCAGAATCTTACTCATCATCACCATCAGAATCTTACTCATCACCATCAGAATCTTACTCATCACCATCAGAATCTTACTCATCATCACCATCAGAATCTTACTCGCCAGAATCTTACTAATCACAATCAGCATCTTACTCATCATCACCATCAGAATCTTACTCATCAGAATCTTACTCATCGCCATCAGAATCTTACTCATCAGAATCTTACTCATCACCATCAGAATCTTACTCATTACCATCAGAATCTTACACATCATCACCATCAGAATCTTACTCATTACCATCAGCATCTTACTCATCATCACCATCAGAATATTACTCATCAACATCAGAAACTTATTCATCACCGTCAGAATCTTACTCATCACCATCAGAATCTTACTCATCATCTCCATCCGAATCTTACTCATCATCACCATCAGGATCTTACTCATCACCATCAGAATATTACTCATCCTCACCATCAGAATCTCACTCGTCATCACCATTAGAATCTTACTCATCACCATCAGAATCTTACTCATCACCATCAGAATCTTACTCATCATCACCATCAGAATCTTACTCGCCAGAATCTTACTAATCACCATCAGCAGCTTACTCATTATCACCATCAGAATCTTACTCATCAGAATCTTACTCATCGCCATCAGAATCTTACTCATCAGAATCTTACTCATCACGATCAGAATCTTACTCATTACCATCAGAATCTTACACATCATCACCATCAGAATCTTACTCATTACCATCAGAATCTTACTCATCATCACCATCAGAATATTACTCATCACCATCAGAATCTAATTCATCACCGTCAGAATCTTACTCATCATCACCATCAGAATCTCACTCATCATCACCATTAGAATCTTACTCATCACCATCAGAATCTTACTCATCACCATCGGAATCTTACTCATTACCATCAGAATTTTACTCATCACCATCAGAATCTTACTCATTACCATCAGAATCTTACTCGTCATCACCATCAGAATCTTACTCATCACCATCAGAATGTTACTCATTACCATCAGAATCTTACTCATCATCACCATCAGAATCTTACTCATCACCATCAGAATCTTACTCATCACCATCAGAATCTTACTCAGCACCATCAGAATCTTACTCATCATCACCATCAGAATCTTACTCATCACCAATATAATCTTACTCATCATCACCATCAGAATCTTACTCATCATCACCATCAGAATGTTACAGATCACCATCAGAATATTACTCATCACCATCAGAATCTTACTCATCACCATCAGAATGTTACTCATAACCATCAGAATGTTACACATCACCATCAGAATCTTACTCATCACCATCAGAATCTTACTCATCACCATCAGGATCTTACTCATCATAACAATCAGAATCTTACTCATCACCATCAGAATCTTACTCATTACCATCAGAATCTTACTCATCACCATCATAATCTTACTCATCACCATCAGAATCTTACTCATCATCACCTTCCAAATCTTACTCATCATCACCATCAGAATCTTACTCATCATCACCATCAGAATCTTACTCCTCATCACCATCAGGATCTTACTCCTCATCACCATCAGAATCTTACTCGTCATCACCATCAGAATCTTACTCATCACCATCAGAATCTTATCATCACCATCAGAAACGTACTCATCACCATCAGAATCTTACTCATCACCATCAGAATTTTACTCATCATCACCATCAGAATCTTACTCATCACCGACAGAATCTTACTCATCATCACCATCAGAATCTTACTCATCACGATCAGAATCTTGCTCATCACCATCAGAATCTTACTCCTCATCACGATCAGAATCTTACTCATCACCATCAGAATCTTACTCATCACCATCAGAATCTTGCTCATCACCATCAGAATCTTACTCATTACCATGAGAATCTTTCTCATCTTCACCATCAGAATCTCACTCGTCATCACCATTTGAATCTTACTCATCACCATCAGAATCTTACTCATCACCATCAGAATCTTACTCATCATCACCATTGGAATCTTACTGATCATCACCATCAGAATCTTACTCATCATCACCCTCAGAATCTTATTCATCATCACCATCAGAATCTCAATCGTCATCACCATTAGAATCTTACTCATCACCATCAGAATCTTACTTATCACCATCAGAATCTTACTCATCATCACCATCAGAATCACACTCGTCATCACCATTAGAATCTTACTCATCACCATCAGAATCTTACTCATCATAACCGTCAGAAACTTACTCATCACCATCAGAATCTTACTCATCACCATCAGAATCTTACTTATCACCATCAGAATCTTACTCATCACCAATAGAATCTTACTCATCATCACCATCAGAATCTTACTCATCATCTCCATCAGAATGTTACAGATCACCATCAGAATCTTACTCATCACCATCAGAATCTTACTCATCACCGTCAGAATGTTACTCATCACCATCAGAATCTTACTCATCACCATCAGAATCTTACTCATTACCATCAGAATCTTACTCATCACCATCAGAATCTTACTCATCACCATTAGAATCTTACTCATCATCACCATCAGAATCTTACTCATCACCATCAGAATCTTACTCATCACCATCAGAATCTTACTCATCATTACCATTGGAATCTTACTCATCATCACCATCAGAATCTTACTCATCATCACCATCAGAATCTTACTAATCATCACCATCAGAATCTCACTCGTCATCACCATTAGAATCTTACTAATCACGAACAGAATCTTACTCATCATCACCATTGGAATCTTACTCATCATTACATCAGAATCTTACTCATCATCACCATCAGAATCTTACTCATCATCACCATAGGAATCTCACTCGTCATCACCATTAGAATCTTACTCATCACCATCAGAATCTTACTCATCACCATCAGAATCTTACTCATCATCACCATCAGAATCTCACTCGTCATCACCATTAGAATCTTACTCATCACCATCGGAATATTACTCATCACCATCAGGATCTTACTCATCATAACCATCAGAATCTTACTCATCACCATCAGAATCTTACTCATTACCATCAGAATCTTACTCATCGCCATCACAATCTTATACATCATCACCATAAGAGTCTTACTCATCACCGTCAGAATCTTACTCAACACCATCAGAATCTTACTCATCATCACCATCAGAATCTTACTCATCACGATGAGAATCTTGCTAATCACCATCAGAATCTTACTCATTACCATCAGAATCTTACTCATCATCACCATCAGAATCTTACTCATCACCATCAGAAACGTACTCATCACCATCAGAATCTTACTCATCACCATCAGAATTTTACTCATCATCACCATCAGAATCTTACTCATCACCGACAGAATCTTACTCATCATCACCATCAGAATCTTACTCATCACGATCAGAATCTTGCTCATCACCATCAGAATCTTACTCCTCATCACGATCAGAATCTTACTCATCACCATCAGAATCTTACTCATCACCATCAGAATCTTGCTCATCACCATCAGAATCTTACTCATTACCATGAGAATCTTTCTCATCTTCACCATCAGAATCTCACTCGTCATCACCATTTGAATCTTACTCATCACCATCAGAATCTTACTCATCACCATCAGAATCTTACTCATCATCACCATTGGAATCTTACTGATCATCACCATCAGAATCTTACTCATCATCACCCTCAGAATCTTATTCATCATCACCATCAGAATCTCAATCGTCATCACCATTAGAATCTTACTCATCACCATCAGAATCTTACTTATCACCATCAGAATCTTACTCATCATCACCATCAGAATCACACTCGTCATCACCATTAGAATCTTACTCATCACCATCAGAATCTTACTCATCATAACCGTCAGAAACTTACTCATCACCATCAGAATCTTACTCATCACCATCAGAATCTTACTCATCACCATCAGAATCTTACTCATCACCAATAGAATCTTACTCATCATCACCATCAGAATCTTACTCATCATCTCCATCAGAATGTTACAGATCACCATCAGAATCTTACTCATCACCATCAGAATCTTACTCATCACCGTCAGAATGTTACTCATCACCATCAGAATCTTACTCATCACCATCAGAATCTTACTCATTACCATCAGAATCTTACTCATCACCATCAGAATCTTACTCATCACCATTAGAATCTTACTCATCATCACCATCAGAATCTTACTCATCACCATCAGAATCTTACTCATCACCATCAGAATCTTACTCATCATTACCATTGGAATCTTACTCATCATCACCATCAGAATCTTACTCATCATCACCATCAGAATCTTACTAATCATCACCATCAGAATCTCACTCGTCATCACCATTAGAATCTTACTAATCACGAACAGAATCTTACTCATCATCACCATTGGAATCTTACTCATCATTACATCAGAATCTTACTCATCATCACCATCAGAATCTTACTCATCATCACCATAGGAATCTCACTCGTCATCACCATTAGAATCTTACTCATCACCATCAGAATCTTACTCATCACCATCAGAATCTTACTCATCATCACCATCAGAATCTCACTCGTCATCACCATTAGAATCTTACTCATCACCATCGGAATATTACTCATCACCATCAGGATCTTACTCATCATAACCATCAGAATCTTACTCATCACCATCAGAATCTTACTCATTACCATCAGAATCTTACTCATCGCCATCACAATCTTATACATCATCACCATAAGAGTCTTACTCATCACCGTCAGAATCTTACTCAACACCATCAGAATCTTACTCATCATCACCATCAGAATCTTACTCATCACGATGAGAATCTTGCTAATCACCATCAGAATCTTACTCATTACCATCAGAATCTTACTCATCATCACCATCAGAATCTTACTCATCACCATCAGAATCTTACTCATCACCATCAGAATCTTTCTCATCACCATCATAATCTTACTCATCACCATCAGAATCTTACTCATCATCACCTTCCGAATCTTACTCATCATCACCATCAGAATCTTACTCATCATCACCATCAGAATCTTACTCATCATCACCATCAGAATCTTACTCCTCATCCCCATCAGGATCTTACTCCTCATCACCATCAGAATCTTACTCGTCATCACCATCAGAATCTTACTCATCGCCATCAGAATCTTATACATCATCACCATAAGAGTCTTACTCATCACCGTCAGAATCTTACTCATCACCATCAGAATCTTACTCATCATCACCATCAGAATCTTACTCGTCATGACCATTAGAATCTTACTCATCACCATCAGAATCTTACTCATCACCATCAGGATCTTACTCATCATAACAATCAGAATCTTACTCATCACCATCAGAATCTTACTCATTACCATCAGAATCTTACTCATCACCATCATAATCTTACTCATCACCATCAGAATCTTACTCATCAGAATCTTACTCATCAATATCAGAATCTTACTCATTACCATCAGAATCTTACACATCATCACCATCAGAATCTTACTCATCACCATCAGAATCTTACTCATCAATACCATAAGAATCTTACACATCACCATCAGAATCTTACTCATCACCATCAGAATCTTACTCATCACCATCAGAATCTTACTCATCATCACCATTGGAATCTTACTCATCATCACCATCAGAATCTTACTCATCACCATCAGAATCTTACTCATCATCACCATCAGAATCTTACTCATCACCATCGGAATCTTACTCATTACCATCAGAATTTTACTCATCACCATCAGAATCTTACTCATTACCATCAGAATCTTACTCGTCATCACCATCAGAATCTTACTCATCACCATCAGAATGTTACTCATTACCATCAGAATCTTACTCATCATCACCATCAGAATCTTACTCATCACCATCAGAATCTTACTCATCACCATCAGAATCTTACTCAGCACCATCAGAATCTTACTCATCATCACCATCAGCATCTTACTCATTATCACCTTCAGAATCTTACTCATCAGAATTTTACTCATCGCCATCAGAATCTTACTCATCAGAATCTTACTCATCACCATCAGAATCTTACTCATTACCATCAGAATCTTACACATCATCACCATCAGAATCTTACTCATCACCATCAGAATCTTACTCATCATCACCATAAGAATCTTACACATCACCATCAGAATCTTACTCATCACCATCAGAAACTTACTCATCACCATCAGAATCTTACTCATCATCACCATTGGAATCTTACTAATCATCACCATCAGAATCTTACTCATCACCATCAGAATCTTACTCATCATAACCATCAGAATCTTACTCATCACCATCGGAATCTTACTCATTACCATCAGAATTTTACTCATCACCATCAGAATCTTACTCATTACCATCAGAATCTTACTCGTCATCACCATCAGAATCTTACTCATCACCATCAGAATGTTACTCATTACCATCAGAATCTTACTCATCATCACCATCAGAATCTTACTCATCACCATCAGAATCTTACTCATCACCATCAGAATCTTACTCAGCACCATCAGAATCTTACTCATCATCACCATCAGAATCTTACTCATCACCATCAGAATCTTACTCATCACCATCAGAATCTTACTCAGCACCATCAGAATCTTACTCATCATCACCATCAGAATCTTACTCATCACCATCAGAATGTTACTCATCACCATCAGAATGTTACACATCACCATCAGAATCTCATCATCACCATCAAAATCTTACTCATCACCATCAGAATCTTACTCATTACCATCAGAATCTTACTCATCACCATCAGAATCTTACTCATCACCATTAGAATCTTACTCATCATCACCATCAGAATCTTACTCATCATCACCATAAGAATCTTACACACCACCATCTGAATCTTACTCATCACCATCATAATCTTACTCATCACCATCAGAATCTTACTCATCATCACCATAAGAATCTTACACACCACCATCTGAATCTTACTCATCACCATCAGAATCTTACTCATCACCATCAGAATCTTACTCATCATCACCATTGAATCTTACTCATCATCACCATCAGAATCTTACTCATCACCATCAGGATCTTACTCATCACCATCAGAATCTTACTCATCCTCACCATCAGAATCTCACTCGTCATCACCATTAGAATCTTACTCATCACCATCAGAATCTTACTCATGACCATCAGAATCTTACTCATCATCACCATCAGAATCTTACTCGCCAGAATCTTACTAATCACCATCAGCAGCTTACTCATTATCACCATCAGAATCTTACTCATCAGAATCTTACTCATCGCCATGAGAATCTTACTCATCAGAATCTTACTCATCACGATCAGAATCTTACTCATTACCATCAGAATCTTACACATCATCACCATCAGAATCTTACTCATTACCATCAGAATCTTACTCATCATCACCATCAGAATATTACTCATCACCATCAGAATCTTATTCATCACCGTCAGAATCTTACTCATCACCATCAGAATCTTACTCATTACCATCAGAATCTTACTCATCATCACCATCAGAATCTCACTCATCATCACCATTAGAATCTTACTCATCACCATCAGAATCTTACTCATCACCATCGGAATCTTACTCATTACCATCAGAATTTTACTCATCACCATCAGAATCTTACTCATCACCATCAGAATCTTACTCATCACCATCAGAATCTTACTCAGCACCATCAGAATCTTACTCATCATCACCATCAGAATCTTACTCATCACCAATATAATCTTACTCATCATCACCATCAGAATCTTACTCATCATCACCATCAGAATGTTACAGATCACCATCAGAATATTACTCATCACCATCAGAATCTTACTCATCACCATCAGAATGTAAATCATAACCATCAGAATGTTACACATCACCATCAGAATCTCATCATCACCATCAAAATCTTACTCATCACCATCAGAATCTTACTCATTACCATCAGAATCTTACTCATCACCATCAGAATCTTACTCATCACCATTAGAATCTTACTCATCATCACCATCAGAATCTTACTCATCATCACCATAAGAATCTTACACACCACCATCTGAATCTTACTCATCACCATCATAATCTTACTCATCACCATCAGAATCTTACTCATCATCACCATAAGAATCTTACACACCACCATCTGAATCTTACTCATCACCATCATAATCTTACTCATCACCATCAGAATCTTACTCATCATCACCATTGAATCTTACTCATCATCACCATCAGAATCTTACTCATCACCATCAGGATCTTACTCATCACCATCAGAATCTTACTCATCCTCACCATCAGAATCTCACTCGTCATCACCATTAGAATCTTACTCATCACCATCAGAATCTTACTCATCACCATCAGAATCTTACTCATCATCACCATCAGAATCTTACTCGCCAGAATCTTACTAATCACCATCAGCAGCTTACTCATTATCACCATCTGAATCTTACTCATCAGAATCTTACTCATCGCCATGAGAATCTTACTCATCAGAATCTTACTCATCACGATCAGAATCTTACTCATTACCATCAGAATCTTACACATCATCACCATCAGAATCTTACTCATTACCATCAGAATCTTACTCATCATCACCATCAGAATATTACTCATCACCATCAGAATCTTATTCATCACCGTCAGAATCTTACTCATCACCATCAGAATCTTACTCATTACCATCAGAATCTTACTCATCATCACCATCAGAATCTCACTCATCATCACCAATAGAATCTTACTCATCACCATCAGAATCTTACTCATCACCATCGGAATCTTACTCATTACCATCAGAATTTTACTCATCACCATCAGAATCTTACTCATCACCATCAGAATCTTACTCATCACCATCAGAATCTTACTCAGCACCATCAGAATCTTACTCATCATCACCATCAGAATCTTACTCATCACCAATATAATCTTACTCATCATCACCATCAGAATCTTACTCATCATCACCATCAGAATGTTACAGATCACCATCAGAATCTTACTCATTACCATCAGAATCTTACTCATCACCATCAGAATCTTACTCATCACCATTAGAATCTTACTCATCATCACCATCAGAATCTTACTCATTACCATCAGAATCTTACTCATCATCACCATCAGAATCTCACTCGTCATCACCATTAGAATCTTACTCATCACCATCAGAATCTTATTCATCACCATCAGAATCTTACTCATCATCACCATAAGAATCTTACACACCACCATCTGAATCTTACTCATCACCATCAGAATCTTACTCATCACCATCAGAATCTTACTCATCATCACCATCAGAATCTTCCTCATCACCATCAGAATCTTACTCATCACCATCAGAATCTTACTCATCATCACCATCAGAATCTTACTCGCCAGAATCTTACTAATCACAATCAGCACCTTACTCATCATCACCATCAGAATCTTACTCATCAGAATCTTACTCATCGCCATCAGAATCTTACTCATCAGAATCTTACTCATCACCATCAGAATCTTACTCATTACCATCAGAATCTTACACATCATCACCATCAGAATCTTACTCATTACCATCAGCATCTTACTCATCATCACCATCAGAATATTACTCATCACCATCAGAATCTTATTCATCACCGTCAGAATCTTACTCATCACCATCAGAATCTTACTCATCATCTCCATCCGAATCTTACTCATCATCACCATCAGGATCTTACTCATCACCATCAGAATCTTACTCATCCTCACCATCAGAATCTCACTCGTCATCACCATTAGAATCTTACTCATCACCATCAGAATCTTACTCATCACCATCAGAATCTTACTCATCATCACCATCAGAATCTTACTCGCCAGAATCTTACTAATCACCATCAGCAGCTTACTCATTATCACCATCAGAATCTTACTCATCAGAATCTTACTCAACGCCATCAGAATCTTACTCATCAGAATCTTACTCATCACGATCAGAATCTTACTCATTACCATCAGAATCTTACACATCATCACCATCAGAATCTTACTCATTACCATCAGAATCTTACTCATCATAACCATCAGAATATTACTCATCACCATCAGAATCTAATTCATCACCGTCAGAATCTTACTCATCACCATCAGAATCTTACTCATTACCATCAGAATCTTACTCATCATCACCATCAGAATCTCACTCATCATCACCATTAGAATCTTACTCATCACCATCAGAATCTTACTCATCACCATCGGAATCTTACTCATTACCATCAGAATTTTACTCATCACCATCAGAATCTTACTCATTACCATCAGAATCTTACTCGTCATCACCATCAGAATCTTACTCATCACCATCAGAATGTTACTCATTACCATCAGAATCTTACTCATCATCACCATCAGAATCTTACTCATCACCATCAGAATCTTACTCATCACCATCAGAATCTTACTCAGCACCATCAGAATCTTACTCATCATAACCATCAGAATCTTACTCATCACCAATATAATCTTACTCATCATCACCATCAGAATCTTACTCATCATCACCATCAGAATGTTACAGATCACCATCAGAATATTACTCATCACCATCAGAATCTTACTCATCACCATCAGAATGTTACTCATAACCATCAGAATGTTACACATCACCATCAGAATCTTACTCATCACCATCAGAATCTTACTCATCACCATCAGGATCTTACTCATCATAACAATCAGAATCTTACTCATCACCATCAGAATCTTACTCATTACCATCAGAATCTTACTCATCACCATCATAATCTTACTCATCACCATCAGAATCTTACTCATCATCACCTTCCAAATCTTACTCATCATCACCATCAGAATCTTACTCATCATCACCATCAGAATCTTACTCCTCATCACCATCAGGATCTTACTCCTCATCACCATCAGAATCTTACTCGTCATCACCATCAGAATCTTACTCATCACCATCAGAATCATATCATCACCATCAGAAACGTACTCATCACCATCAGAATCTTACTCATCACCATCAGAATTTTACTCATCATCACCATCAGAATCTTACTCATCACCGACAGAATCTTACTCATCATCACCATCAGAATCTTACTCATCACGATCAGATTCTTGCTCATCACCATCAGAATCTTACTCCTCATCACGATCAGAATCTTACTCATCACCATCAGAATCTTACTCATCACCATCAGAATCTTGCTCATCACCATCAGAATCTTACTCATTACCATGAGAATCTTTCTCATCTTCACCATCAGAATCTCACTCGTCATCACCATTTGAATCTTACTCATCACCATCAGAATCTTACTCATCACCATCAGAATCTTACTCATCATCACCATAAGACTCTTACTCATCACCATCAGAATCTTACTCATCACCATCAGAATCTTACTCATCATCACCATTGGAATCTTACTGATCATCACCATCAGAATCTTACTCATCATCTCCCTCAGAATCTTATTCATCATCACCATCAGAATCTCAATCGTCATCACCATTAGAATCTTACTCATCACCATCAGAATCTTACTCATCACCATCAGAATCTTACTCATCATCACCATCAGAATCACACTCATCATCACCATTAGAATCTTACTCATCACCATCAGAATCTTACTCATCATAACCGTCAGAAACTTACTCATCACCATCAGAATCTTACTCATCACCATCAGAATCTTACTCATCACCATCAGAATCTTACTCCTCATCACGATCAGAATCTTACTCATCACCATCAGAATCTTACTCATCACCATCAGAATCTTGCTCATCACCATCAGAATCTTACTCATTACCATGAGAATCTTTCTCATCTTCACCATCAGAATCTCACTCGTCATCACCATTTGAATCTTACTCATCACCATCAGAATCTTACTCATCACCATCAGAATCTTACTCATCATCACCATAAGACTCTTACTCATCACCATCAGAATCTTACTCATCACCATCAGAATCTTACTCATCATCACCATTGGAATCTTACTGATCATCACCATCAGAATCTTACTCATCATCTCCCTCAGAATCTTATTCATCATCACCATCAGAATCTCAATCGTCATCACCATTAGAATCTTACTCATCACCATCAGAATCTTACTCATCACCATCAGAATCTTACTCATAATCACCATCAGAATCACACTCGTCATCACCATTAGAATCTTACTCATCACCATCAGAATCTTACTCATCATAACCGTCAGAAACTTACTCATCACCATCAGAATCTTACTCATCACCATCAGAATCTTACTCATCACCATCAGAATCTTACTCATCACCAATAGAATCTTACTCATCATCACCATCAGAATCTTACTCATCATCTCCATCAGAATGTTACAGATCACCATCAGAATCTTACTCATCACCATCAGAATCTTACTCATCACCGTCAGAATGTTACTCATCACCATCAGAATCTTACTCATCACCATCAGAATCTTACTCATTACCATCAGAATCTTACTCATCACCATCAGAATCTTACTCATCACCATTAGAATCTTACTCATCATCACCATCAGAATCTTACTCATCACCATCAGAATCTTACTCATCACCATCAGAATCTTACTCATCATTACCATTGGAATCTTACTCATCATCACCATCAGAATCTTACTCATCATCACCATCAGAATCTTACTAATCATCACCATCAGAATCTCACTCGTCATCACCATTAGAATCTTACTAATCACCATCAGAATCTTAATCATCATCACCATTGGAATCTTACTCATCATCACCATCAGAATCTTACTCAACATCACCATCAGAATCTTACTCATCATCACCATAGGAATCTCACTCGTCATCACCATTAGAATCTTACTCATCACCATCAGAATCTTACTCATCACCATGAGAATCTTACTCATCATCACCATCAGGATCTTACTCATCATAACCATCAGAATCTTACTCATCACCATCAGAATCTTACTCATTACCATCAGAATCTTACTCATCGCCATCACAATCTTATACATCATCACCATAAGAGTCTTACTCATCACCGTCAGAATCTTACTCAACACCATCAGAATCTTACTCATCATCACCATCAGAATCTTACTCATCACGATGAGAATCTTGCTCATCACCATCAGAATCTTACTCATTACCATCAGAATCTTACTCATCATCACCATCAGAATCTTACTCATCACCATCAGAATCTTACTCATCACCATCAGAATCTTTCTCATCACCATCATAATCTTACTCATCACCATCAGAATCTTACTCATCATCACCTTCCGAATCTTACTCATCATCACCATCAGAATCTTACTCATCATCACCATCAGAATCTTACTCATCATCACCATCAGAATCTTACTCCTCATCCCCATCAGGATCTTACTCCTCATCACCATCAGAATCTTACTCGTCATCACCATCAGAATCTTACTCATCGCCATCAGAATCTTATACATCATCACCATAAGAGTCTTACTCATCACCGTCAGAATCTTACTCATCACCATCAGAATCTTACTCATCATCACCATCAGAATCTTACTCGTCATGACCATTAGAATCTTACTCATCACCATCAGAATCTTACTCATCACCATCAGGATCTTACTCATCATAACAATCAGAATCTTACTCATCACCATCAGAATCTTACTCATTACCATCAGAATCTTACTCATCACCATCATAATCTTACTCATCACCATCAGAATCTTACTCATCATCACCTTCCAAATCTTACTCATCATCACCATCAGAATCTTACTCATCATCACCATCAGAATCTTACTCCACATCACCATCAGGATCTTACTCCTCATCACCATCAGAATCTTACTCGTCATCACCATCAGAATCTTACTCATCACCATCAGAATCTTATCATCACCATCAGAAACGTACTCATCACCATCAGAATCTTACTCATCACCATCAGAATTTTACTCATCATCACCATCAGAATCTTACTCATCACCGACAGAATCTTACTCATCATCACCATCAGAATCTTACTCATCACGATCAGAATCTTGCTCATCACAATCAGAATCTTCCTCGTCACCATCAGAATCTTACTCATCATCACCATTGGAATCTTACTCATCATCACCATCAGAATCTTACTCATCACCATCAGAATCTTACTCATCATCACCATCAGAATCTTACTCATCACCATCGGATACTTACTCATTACCATCAGAATTTTACTCATCACCATCAGAATCTTACTCATTACCATCAGAATCTTACTCGTCATCACCATCAGAATCTTACTCATCACCATCAGAATGTTACTCATCACCATCAGAATCTTACTCATCATCACCATAAGACTCTTACTCATCACCATCAGAATGTTACTCATCACCATCAGAATCTTACTCATCATCACCATTGGAATCTTACTGATCATCACCATCAGAATCTTACTCATCATCTCCCTCAGAATCTTATTCATCATCACCATCAGAATCTCAATCGTCATCACCATTAGAATCTTACTCATCACCATCAGAATCTTACTCATCACCATCAGAATCTTACTCATCATCACCATCAGAATCACACTCGTCATCACCATTAGAATCTTACTCATCACCATCAGAATCTTACTCATCATAACCGTCAGAAACTTACTCATCACCATCAGAATCTTACTCATCACCATCAGAATCTTACTCATCACCATCAGAATCTTACTCCTCATCACGATCAGAATCTTACTCATCACCATCAGAATCTTACTCATCACCATCAGAATCTTGCTCATCACCATCAGAATCTTACTCATTACCATGAGAATCTTTCTCATCTTCACCATCAGAATCTCACTCGTCATCACCATTTGAATCTTACTCATCACCATCAGAATCTTACTCATCACAATCAGAATCTTACTCATCATCACCATAAGACTCTTACTCATCACCATCAGAATCTTACTCATCACCATCAGAATCTTACTCATCATTACCATTGGAATCTTACTGATCATCACCATCAGAATCTTACTCATCATCTCCCTCAGAATCTTATTCATCATCACCATCAGAATCTCAATCGTCATCACCATTAGAATCTTACTCATCACCATCAGAATCTTACTCATCACCATCAGAATCTTACTCATCATCACCATCAGAATCACACTCGTCATCACCATTAGAATCTTACTCATCACCATCAGAATCTTACTCATCATAACCGTCAGAAACTTACTCATCACCATCAGAATCTTACTCATCACCATCAGAATCTTACTCATCACCATCAGAATCTTACTCATCACCAATAGAATCTTACTCATCATCACCATCAGAATCTTACTCATCCTCTCCATCAGAATGTTACAGATCACCATCAGAATCTTACTCATCACCATCAGAATCTTACTCATCACCGTCAGAATGTTACTCATCACCATCAGAATCTTACTCATCACCATCAGAATCTTACTCATTACCATCAGAATCTTACTCATCACCATCAGAATCTTACTCATCACCATTTGAATCTTACTCATCATCACCATCAGAATCTTACTCATCACCATCAGAATCTTACTCATCACCATCAGAATCTTACTCATCATTACCATTGGAATCTTACTCATCATCACCATCAGAATCTTACTCATCATCACCATCAGAATCTTACTAATCATCACCATCAGAATCTCACTCGTCATCACCATTAGAATCTTACTAATCACCATCAGAATCTTACTCATCATCACCATTGGAATCTTACTCATCATCACCATCAGAATCTTACTCAACATCACCATCAGAATCTTACTCATCATCACCATAGGAATCTCACTCGTCATCACCATTAGAATCTTACTCATCACCATCAGAATCTTACTCATCACCATGAGAATCTTACTCATCATCACCATCAGGATCGTACTCATCATAACCATCAGAATCTTACTCATCACCATCAGAATCTTACTCATTACCATCAGAATCTTACTCATCGCCATCACAATCTTATACATCATCACCATAAGAGTCTTACTCATCACCGTCAGAATCTTACTCAACACCATCAGAATCTTACTCATCATCACCATCAGAATCTTACTCATCACGATGAGAATCTTGCTCATCACCATCAGAATCTTACTCATTACCATCAGAATCTTACTCATCATCACCATCAGAATCTTACTCATCACCATCAGAATCTTACTCATCACCATCAGAATCTTTCTCATCACCATCATAATCTTACTCATCACCATCAGAATCTTACTCATCATCACCTTCCGAATCTTACTCATCATCACCATCAGAATCTTACTCATCATCACCATCAGAATCTTACTCATCATCACCATCAGAATCTTACTCCTCATCCCCATCAGGATCTTACTCCTCATCACCATCAGAATCTTACTCGTCATCACCATCAGAATCTTACTCATCGCCATCAGAATCTTATACATCATCACCATAAGAGTCTTACTCATCACCGTCAGAATCTTACTCATCACCATCAGAATCTTACTCATCATCACCATCAGAATCTTACTCGTCATGACCATTAGAATCTTACTCATCACCATCAGAATCTTACTCATCACCATCAGGATCTTACTCATCATAACAATCAGAATCTTACTCATCACCATCAGAATCTTACTCATTACCATCAGAATCTTACTCATCACCATCATAATCTTACTCATCACCATCAGAATCTTACTCATCATCACCTTCCAAATCTTACTCATCATCACCATCAGAATCTTACTCATCATCACCATCAGAATCTTACTCCACATCACCATCAGGATCTTACTCCTCATCACCATCAGAATCTTACTCGTCATCACCATCAGAATCTTACTCATCACCATCAGAATCTTATCATCACCATCAGAAACGTACTCATCACCATCAGAATCTTACTCATCACCATCAGAATTTTACTCATCATCACCATCAGAATCTTACTCATCACCGACAGAATCTTACTCATCATCACCATCAGAATCTTACTCATCACGATCAGAATCTTGCTCATCACAATCAGAATCTTCCTCGTCACCATCAGAATCTTACTCATCATCACCATTGGAATCTTACTCATCATCACCATCAGAATCTTACTCATCACCATCAGAATCTTACTCATCATCACCATCAGAATCTTACTCATCACCATCGGATACTTACTCATTACCATCAGAATTTTACTCATCACCATCAGAATCTTACTCATTACCATCAGAATCTTACTCGTCATCACCATCAGAATCTTACTCATCACCATCAGAATGTTACTCATTACCATCAGAATCTTACTCATCATCACCATCAGAATCTTACTCATCACCATCAGAATCGTACTCATCACCATCAGAATCTTACTCAGCACCATCAGAATCTTACTCATCATCACCATCAGAATCTTACTCATCACCAATAGAATCTTACTCATCATCATCATCAGAATCTTACTCATCATCATCATCAGAATGTTACAGATCACCATCAGAATCTTACTCATCACCATCAGAATGTTAATCATCACCATCAGAATGTTACACATCACCATCAGAATCTCATCATCACCATCAAAATCTTACTCATCACCATCAGAATCTTACTCATTACCATCAGAATCTTACTCATCACCATCAGAATCTTACTCATCAACATTAGAATCTTACTCATCATCACCATCAGAATCTCACTCGTCATCACCATTAGAATCTTACTCATCACCATTAGAATCTTACTCAACACAATCAGAATCTTACTCATCATCACCATAAGAATCTTACACATCACCATCAGAATCTTACTCATCACCATCAGAATCTTACTCATCATCACCATTGGAATCTTACTCATCATCACCATCAGAATCTTACTCATCATCACCATCAGCATCTTACTCATTATCACCATCAGAATCTTACTTATCAGAATCTTACTCATCGCCATCAGAATCTTACTCATCAGAATCTTACTCATCACCATCAGAATCTTACTCATTACCATCAGAATCTTACACATCATCACCATCAGAATCTTACTCATCACCATCAGAATCTTACTCATCATCACCATAAGAATCTTACACATCACCATCAGAATCTTACTCATCACCATCAGAATCTTACTCATCACCATCAGAATCTTACTCATCATCACCATTGGAATCTTACTCATCATCACCATCAGAATCTTACTCATCACCATCAGAATCTTACTCATCATCACCATCAGAATCTTACTCATCACCATCGGAATCTTACTCATTACCATCAGAATTTTACTCATCACCATCAGAATCTTACTCATTACCATCAGAATCTTACTCGTCATCACCATCAGAATCTTACTCATCACCATCAGAATGTTACTCATTACCATCAGAATCTTACTCATCATCACCATCAGAATCTTACTCATCACCATCAGAATCTTACTCATCACCATCAGAATCTTACTCATTATCACCATCAGAATCTTACTCATCAGAATTTTACTCATCGCCATCAGAATCTTACTCATCAGAATCTTACTCATCACCATCAGAATCTTACTCATTACCATCAGAATCTTACTCATCATCACCATCAGAATTTTGCTCATCACCATCAGAATCTTACTCATCACCATCAGAATCTTACTCAGCACCATCAGAATATTACTCATCACCATCAGAATCTTATTCATCACCGTCAGAACCTTACTCATCACCATCAGAATCTTACTCATCACCATCAGGATTTTACTCATCACCAATAGAATCTTACTCATCATCACCATCAGAATCTTACTCATCATCTCCATCAGAATGTTACAGATCACCATCAGAATCTTACTCATCACCATCAGAATCTTACTCATCACCGTCAGAATGTTACTCATCACCATCAGAATCTTACTCATCACCATCAGAATCTTACTCATTACCATCAGAATCTTACTCATTACCATCAGAATCTTACTCATCACCATCAGAATCTTACTCATCACCATTAGAATCTTACTCATCATCACCATCAGAACCTTACTCATCACCATCAGAATCTTACTCATCACCATCAGAATCTTACTCATCATTACCATTGGAATCTTACTCATCATCACCATCAGAATCTTACTCATCATCACCATCAGAATCTTACTAATCATCACCATCAGAATCTCACTCGTCATCACCATTAGAATCTTACTAATCACCATCAGAAATCTTACTCATCATCACCATCAGAATCTTACTCATCATCACCATCAGAATCTTACTCATCATCACCATAGGAATCTCACTCGTCATCACCATTAGAATCTTACTCATCACCATCAGAATCTTACTCATCATCATCATCAGAATCTTACTCATCATCACCATCAGAATGTTACAGATCACCATCAGAATCTTACTCATCACCATCAGAATGTTAATCATCACCATCAGAATGTTACACATCACCATCAGAATCTCATCATCACCATCAAAATCTTACTCATCACCATCAGAATCTTACTCATTACCATCAGAATCTTACTCATCACCATCAGAATCTTACTCATCACCATTAGAATCTTACTCATCATCACCATCAGAATCTCACTCGTCATCAACATTAGAATCATTCTCATCACCATTAGAATCTTACTCAACACCATCAGAATCTTACTCATCATCACCATAAGAATCTTACACATCACCATCAGAATCTTACTCATCACCATCAGAATCTTACTCATCACCATCAGAATCTTACTCATCATCACCATTGGAATCTTACTCATCATCACCATCAGAATCTTACTCATCATCACCATCAGCATCTTACTCATTATCACCATCAGAATCTTACTCATCAGAATCTTACTCATCGCCATCAGAATCTTACTCATCAGAATCTTACTCATCACCATCAGAATCTTACTCATTACCATCAGAATCTTACACATCATCACCATCAGAATCTTACTCATCACCATCAGAATCTTACTCATCATCACCATAAGAATCTTACACATCACCATCAGAATCTTACTCATCACCATCAGAATCTTACTCATCACCATCAGAATCTTACTCATCATCACCATTGGAATCTTACTCATCATCACCATCAGAATCTTACTCATCACCATCAGAATCTTACTCATCATCACCATCAGAATCTTACTCATCACCATCGGAATCTTACTCATCACCATCAGAATCTTACTCATTACCATCAGAATCTTACTCATCACCATCAGAATCTTACTCATCACCATTAGAATCTTACTCATCATCACCATCAGAACCTTACTCATCACCATCAGAATCTTACTCATCACCATCAGAATCTTACTCATCATTACCATTGGAATCTTACTCATCATCACCATCAGAATCTTACTCATCATCACCATCAGCATCTTACTCATTATCACCATCAGAATCTTACTCATCAGAATCTTACTCATCGCCATCAGAATCTTACTCATCAGAATCTTACTCATCACCATCAGAATCTTACTCATTACCATCAGAATCTTACACATCATCACCATCAGAATCTTACTCATCACCATCAGAATCTTACTCATCATCACCATAAGAATCTTACACATCACCATCAGAATCTTACTCATCACCATCAGAATCTTACTCATCACCATCAGAATCTTACTCATCATCACCATTGGAATCTTACTCATCATCACCATCAGAATCTTACTCATCACCATCAGAATCTTACTCATCATCACCATCAGAATCTTACTCATCACCATCGGAATCTTACTCATCACCATCAGAATCTTACTCATTACCATCAGAATCTTACTCATCACCATCAGAATCTTACTCATCACCATTAGAATCTTACTCATCATCACCATCAGAACCTTACTCATCACCATCAGAATCTTACTCATCACCATCAGAATCTTACTCATCATTACCATTGGAATCTTACTCATCATCACCATCAGAATCTTACTCATCATCACCATCAGAATCTTACTAATCATCACCATCAGAATCTCACTCGTCATCACCATTAGAATCTTACTAATCACCATCAGAATCTTACTCATCATCACCATCAGAATCTTACTCATCATCACCATCAGAATCTTACTCATCATCACCATAGGAATCTCACTCGTCATCACCATTAGAATCTTACTCATCACCATCAGAATCTTACTCATCATCATCATCAGAATCTTACTCATCATCACCATCAGAATGTTACAGATCACCATCAGAATCTTACTCATCACCATCAGAATGTTAATCATCACCATCAGAATGTTACACATCACCATCAGAATCTCATCATCACCATCAAAATCTTACTCATCACCATCAGAATCTTACTCATTACCATCAGAATCTTACTCATCACCATCAGAATCTTACTCATCACCATTAGAATCTTACTCATCATCACCATCAGAATCTCACTCGTCATCAACATTAGAATCATTCTCATCACCATTAGAATCTTACTCAACACCATCAGAATCTTACTCATCATCACCATAAGAATCTTACACATCACCATCAGAATCTTACTCATCACCATCAGAATCTTACTCATCACCATCAGAATCTTACTCATCATCACCATTGGAATCTTACTCATCATCACCATCAGAATCTTACTCATCATCACCATCAGCATCTTACTCATTATCACCATCAGAATCTTACTCATCAGAATCTTACTCATCGCCATCAGAATCTTACTCATCAGAATCTTACTCATCACCATCAGAATCTTACTCATTACCATCAGAATCTTACACATCATCACCATCAGAATCTTACTCATCACCATCAGAATCTTACTCATCATCACCATAAGAATCTTACACATCACCATCAGAATCTTACTCATCACCATCAGAATCTTACTCATCACCATCAGAATCTTACTCATCATCACCATTGGAATCTTACTCATCATCACCATCAGAATCTTACTCATCACCATCAGAATCTTACTCATCATCACCATCAGAATCTTACTCATCACCATCGGAATCTTACTCATTATCATCAGAATTTTACTCATCACCATCAGAATCTTACTCATTACCATCAGAATCTTACTCGTCATCACCATCAGAATCTTACTCATCACCATCAGAATGTTACTCATTACCATCAGAATTTTACTCATCACCATCAGAATCTTACTCATTACCATCAGAATCTTACTCATCACCATCAGAATCTTACTCATTATCACCATCAGAATCTTACTCATCAGAATTTTACTCATCGCCATCAGAATCTTACTCATCAGAATCTTACTCATCACCATCAGAATCTTACTCATTACCATCAGAATCTTACACATCATCACCATCAGAATCTTACTCATCACCATCGGAATCTTACACATTACCATCAGAATTTTACTCATCACCATCAGAATCTTACTCATTACCATCAGAATCTTACTCATCATCACCATCAGAATTTTGCTCATCACCATCAGAATCTTACTCATCACCATCAGAATGTTACTCATTACCATCAGAATCTTACTCATCATCACCATCAGAATCTTACTCATCACCATCAGAATCTTACTCATCACCATCAGAATCTTACTCATTATCACCATCAGAATCTTACTCATCAGAATTTTACTCATCGCCATCAGAATCTTACTCATCAGAATCTTACTCATCACCATCAGAATCTTACTCATTACCATCAGAATCTTACACATCATCACCATCAGAATCTTACTCATCACCATCGGAATCTTACACATTACCATCAGAATTTTACTCATCACCATCAGAATCTTACTCATTACCATCAGAATCTTACTCATCATCACCATCAGAATTTTGCTCATCACCATCAGAATCTTACTCATCACCATCAGAATCTTACTCAGCACCATCAGAATATTACTCATCACCATCAGAATCTTATTCATCACCGTCAGAACCTTACTCATCACCATCAGAATCTTACTCATCACCATCAGGATTTTACTCATCACCAATAGAATCTTACTCATCATCACCATCAGAATCTTACTCATCATCTCCATCAGAATGTTACAGATCACCATCAGTATCTTACTCATCACCATCAGAATCTTACTCATCACCGTCAGAATGTTACTCATCACCATCAGAATCTTACTCATCACCATCAGAATCTTACTCATTACCATCAGAATCTTACTCATCACCATCAGAATCTTACTCATCACCATTAGAATCTTACTCATCATCACCATCAGAACCTTACTCATCACCATCAGAATCTTACTCATCACCATCAGAATCTTACTCATCATTACCATTGGAATCTTACTCATCATCACCATCAGAATCTTACTCATCATCACCATCAGAATCTTACTAATCATCACCATCAGAATCTCACTCGTCATCACCATTAGAATCTTACTAATCACCATCAGAATCTTACTCATCATCACCATTGGAATCTTACTCATCATCACCATCAGAATCTTACTCATCATCACCATCAGAATCTTACTCATCATCACCATAGGAATCTCACTCGTCATCACCATTAGAATCTTACTCATCACCATCAGAATCTTACTCATCACCATCAGAATCTTACTCATCATCACCATCAGAATCTCACTCGTCATCACCATTAGAATCTTACTCATCACCATCGGAATATTACTCATCACCATCAGGATCTTACTCATCATAACCATCAGAATCTTACTCATCACCATCAGAATCTTACTCATTACCATCAGAATCTTACTCATCGCCATCACAATCTTATACATCATCACCATAAGAGTCTTACTCATCACCGTCAGAATCTTACTCAACACCATCAGAATCTTACTCATCATCACCATCAGAATCTTACTCATCACGATGAGAATCTTGCTCATCACCATCAGAATCTTACTCATTACCATCAGAATCTTACTCATCATCACCATCAGAATCTTACTCATCACCATCAGAATCTTACTCATCACCATCAGAATCTTTCTCATCACCATCATAATCTTACTCATCACCATCAGAATCTTACTCATCATCACCTTCCGAATCTTACTCATCATCACCATCAGAATCTTACTCATCATCACCATCAGAATCTTACTCATCATCACCATCAGAATCTTACTCCTCATCCCCATCAGGATCTTACTCCTCATCACCATCAGAATCTTACTCGTCATCACCATCAGAATCTTACTCATCGCCATCAGAATCTTATACATCATCACCATAAGAGTCTTACTCATCACCGTCAGAATCTTACTCATCACCATCAGAATCTTACTCATCATCACCATCAGAATCTTACTCATCACGATGAGAATCTTGCTCATCACCATCAGAATCTTACTCATTACCATCAGAATCTTACTCATCATCACCATCAGAATCTTACTCATCACCATCAGAATCTTACTCATCACCATCAGAATCTTACTCATCACCAATAGAATCTTACTCATCATCACCATCAGAATCTTACTCATCATCACCATCAGAATGTTACAGATCACCATCAGAATCTTACTCATCACCATCAGAATCTTACTCATCACCGTCAGAATGTTACTCATCACCATCATAATGTTACACATCACCATCAGAAAATCATCTTCACCATCAGAATCTTACTCATCACCATCAGAATCTTACTCATTACCATCAGAATCTTACTCATCACCATCAGAATCTTACTCATCACCATTAGAATCTTACTCATCACCATCAGAATCTTACTCATCACCATCAGAATCTTACTCATCATCACCATCAGAATCTCACTCGTCATGACCATTAGAATCTTACTCATTACCATCAGAATCTTACTCATCACCATCAGGATCTTACTCATCATAACAATCAGAATCTTACTCATCACCATCAGAATCTTACTCATTACCATCAGAATCTTACTCATCACCATCATAATCTTACTCATCACCATCAGAATCTTACTCATCATCACCTTCCAAATCTTACTCATCATCACCATCAGAATCTTACTCATCATCACCATCAGAATCTTACTCCTCATCACCATCAGGATCTTACTCCTCATCACCATCAGAATCTTACTCGTCATCACCATCAGAATCTTACTCATCACCATCAGAATCTTATCATCACCATCAGAAACGTACTCATCACCATCAGAATCTTACTCATCACCATCAGAATTTTACTCATCATCACCATCAGAATCTTACACATCAAAGACAGAATCTTACTCATCATCACCATCAGAATCTTACTCATCACGATCAGAATCTTGCTCATCACCATCAGAATCTTACTCCTCATCACGATCAGAATCTTACTCATCACCATCAGAATCTTACTCATCACCATCAGAATCTTGCTCATCACCATCAGAATCTTACTCATTACCATCAGAATCTTACTCATCTTCACCATCAGAATCTCACTCGTCATCACCATTTGAATCTTACTCATCACCATCAGAATCTTACTCATCACCATCAGAATCTTACTCATCATCACCATAAGACTCTTACTCATCACCATCAGAATCTTACTCATCACCATCAGAATCTTACTCATCATTACCATTGGAATCTTACTCATCATCACCATCAGAATCTTACTCATCATCACCCTCAGAATCTTATTCATCATCACCATCAGAATCTCACTCGTCATCACCATTAGAATCTTACTCATCACCATCAGAATCTTACTCATCACCATCAGAATCTTACTCATCATCACCATCAGAATCACACACGTCATCACCATTAGAATCTTACTCATCACCATCAGAATCTTACTCATCATAACCGTCAGAAACTTACTCATCACCATCAGAATCTTACTCATCACCATCAGAATCTTACTCATCACCATCAGAATCTTACTCATCACCAATAGAATCTTACTCATCATCACCATCAGAATCTTACTCATCATCTCCATCAGAATGTTACAGATCACCATCAGAATCTTACTCATCACCATCAGAATCTTACTCATCACCGTCAGAATGTTACTCATCACCATCAGAATCTTACTCATCACCATCAGAATCTTACTCATTACCATCAGAATCTTACTCATCACCATCAGAATCTTACTCATCACCATTAGAATCTTACTCATCATCACCATCAGAATCTTACTCATCACCATCAGAATCTTACTCATCACCATCAGAATCTTACTCATCATTACCATTGGAATCTTACTCATCATCACCATCAGAATCTTACTCATCATCACCATCAGAATCTTACTAATCATCACCATCAGAATCTCACTCGTCATCACCATTAGAATCTTACTAATCACCATCAGAATCTTACTCATCATCACCATTGGAATCTTACTCATCATCACCATCAGAATCTTACTCATCATCACCATCAGAATCTTACTCATCATCACCATAGGAATCTCACTCGTCATCACCATTAGAATCTTACTCATCACCATCAGAATCTTACTCATCACCATCAGAATCTTACTCATCATCACCATCAGAATCTTACTCATCACCATCAGAATCTTACTCATCACCATCAGAATCTTACTCATCATTACCATTGGAATCTTACTCATCATCACCATCAGAATCTTACTCATCATCACCATCAGAATCTTACTCATCATCACCATCAGAATCTCACTCGTCATAACCATTAGAATCTTACTCATCACCATCGGAATATTACTCATCACCATCAGGATCTTACTCATCATAACCATCAGAATCTTACTCATCACCATCAGAATCTTACTCATTACCAACAGAATCTTACTCATCGCCATCACAATCTTATACATCATCACCATAAGAGTCTTACTCATCACCGTCAGAATCTTACTCAACACCATCAGAATCTTACTCATCATCACCATCAGAATCTTACTCATCACGATGAGAATCTTGCTCATCACCATCAGAATCTTACTCATCACGATCAGAATCTTGCTCATCACCATCAGAATCTTACTCCTCATCACGATCAGAATCTTACTCATCACCATCAGAATCTTACTCATCACCATCAGAATCTTGCTCATCACCATCAGAATCTTACTCATTACCATCAGAATCTTACTCATCTTCACCATCAGAATCTCACTCGTCATCACCATTTGAATCTTACTCATCACCATCAGAATCTTACTCATCACCATCAGAATCTTACTCATCATCACCATAAGACTCTTACTCATCACCATCAGAATCTTACTCATCACCATCAGAATCTTACTCATCATTACCATTGGAATCTTACTCATCATCACCATCAGAATCTTACTCATCATCACCCTCAGAATCTTATTCATCATCACCATCAGAATCTCACTCGTCATCACCATTAGAATCTTACTCATCACCATCAGAATCTTACTCATCACCATCAGAATCTTACTCATCATCACCATCAGAATCACACACGTCATCACCATTAGAATCTTACTCATCACCATCAGAATCTTACTCATCATAACCGTCAGAAACTTACTCATCACCATCAGAATCTTACTCATCACCATCAGAATCTTACTCATCACCATCAGAATCTTACTCATCACCAATAGAATCTTACTCATCATCACCATCAGAATCTTACTCATCATCTCCATCAGAATGTTACAGATCACCATCAGAATCTTACTCATCACCATCAGAATCTTACTCATCACCGTCAGAATGTTACTCATCACCATCAGAATCTTACTCATCACCATCAGAATCTTACTCATTACCATCAGAATCTTACTCATCACCATCAGAATCTTACTCATCACCATTAGAATCTTACTCATCATCACCATCAGAATCTTACTCATCACCATCAGAATCTTACTCATCACCATCAGAATCTTACTCATCATTACCATTGGAATCTTACTCATCATCACCATCAGAATCTTACTCATCATCACCATCAGAATCTTACTAATCATCACCATCAGAATCTCACTCGTCATCACCATTAGAATCTTACTAATCACCATCAGAATCTTACTCATCATCACCATTGGAATCTTACTCATCATCACCATCAGAATCTTACTCATCATCACCATCAGAATCTTACTCATCATCACCATAGGAATCTCACTCGTCATCACCATTAGAATCTTACTCATCACCATCAGAATCTTACTCATCACCATCAGAATCTTACTCATCATCACCATCAGAATCACACACGTCATCACCATTAGAATCTTACTCATCACCATCAGAATCTTACTCATCATAACCGTCAGAAACTTACTCATCACCATCAGAATCTTACTCATCACCATCAGAATCTTACTCATCACCATCAGAATCTTACTCATCACCAATAGAATCTTACTCATCATCACCATCAGAATCTTACTCATCATCTCCATCAGAATGTTACAGATCACCATCAGAATCTTACTCATCACCATCAGAATCTTATTCATCACCGTCAGAATGTTACTCATCACCATCAGAATCTTACTCATCACCATCAGAATCTTACTCATTACCATCAGAATCTTACTCATCACCATCAGAATCTTACTCATCACCATTAGAATCTTACTCATCATCACCATCAGAATCTTACTCATCACCATCAGAATCTTACTCATCACCATCAGAATCTTACTCATCATTACCATTGGAATCTTACTCATCATCACCATCAGAATCTTACTCATCATCACCATCAGAATCTCTACTCACCATCGACTCACCGCATCCCAGCCCCCCGAACTCTCACTCCCGGCCCCCCCTCGATCACCCATCCCTCAGAATCTTACTCACATCACCGGACTCACCGCACCCGAACTCTCTCCCACGTCACTCATCACCATCAGAATCTTACTCATCATCACCATCAGAATCTTACTCATCACCATCAGAATCTTACTCATCACCATCAGAATCTTACTCATCATTACCATTGGAATCTTACTCATCATCACCATCAGAATCTTACTCATCATCACCATCAGAATCTTACTCATCATCACCATCAGAATCTCACTCGTCATAACCATTAGAATCTTACTCATCACCATCGGAATATTACTCATCACCATCAGGATCTTACTCATCATAACCATCAGAATCTTACTCATCACCATCAGAATCTTACTCATTACCAACAGAATCTTACTCATCGCCATCACAATCTTATACATCATCACCATAAGAGTCTTACTCATCACCGTCAGAATCTTACTCAACACCATCAGAATCTTACTCATCATCACCATCAGAATCTTACTCATCACGATGAGAATCTTGCTCATCACCATCAGAATCTTACTCATCACGATCAGAATCTTGCTCATCACCATCAGAATCTTACTCCTCATCACGATCAGAATCTTACTCATCACCATCAGAATCTTACTCATCACCATCAGAATCTTGCTCATCACCATCAGAATCTTACTCATTACCATCAGAATCTTACTCATCTTCACCATCAGAATCTCACTCGTCATCACCATTTGAATCTTACTCATCACCATCAGAATCTTACTCATCACCATCAGAATCTTACTCATCATCACCATAAGACTCTTACTCATCACCATCAGAATCTTACTCATCACCATCAGAATCTTACTCATCATTACCATTGGAATCTTACTCATCATCACCATCAGAATCTTACTCATCATCACCCTCAGAATCTTATTCATCATCACCATCAGAATCTCACTCGTCATCACCATTAGAATCTTACTCATCACCATCAGAATCTTACTCATCACCATCAGAATCTTACTCATCATCACCATCAGAATCACACACGTCATCACCATTAGAATCTTACTCATCACCATCAGAATCTTACTCATCATAACCGTCAGAAACTTACTCATCACCATCAGAATCTTACTCATCACCATCAGAATCTTACTCATCACCATCAGAATCTTACTCATCACCAATAGAATCTTACTCATCATCACCATCAGAATCTTACTCATCATCTCCATCAGAATGTTACAGATCACCATCAGAATCTTACTCATCACCATCAGAATCTTACTCATCACCGTCAGAATGTTACTCATCACCATCAGAATCTTACTCATCACCATCAGAATCTTACTCATTACCATCAGAATCTTACTCATCACCATCAGAATCTTACTCATCACCATTAGAATCTTACTCATCATCACCATCAGAATCTTACTCATCACCATCAGAATCTTACTCATCACCATCAGAATCTTACTCATCATTACCATTGGAATCTTACTCATCATCACCATCAGAATCTTACTCATCATCACCATCAGAATCTTACTAATCATCACCATCAGAATCTCACTCGTCATCACCATTAGAATCTTACTAATCACCATCAGAATCTTACTCATCATCACCATTGGAATCTTACTCATCATCACCATCAGAATCTTACTCATCATCACCATCAGAATCTTACTCATCATCACCATAGGAATCTCACTCGTCATCACCATTAGAATCTTACTCATCACCATCAGAATCTTACTCATCACCATCAGAATCTTACTCATCATCACCATCAGAATCTTACTCATCATCACCATCAGAATCTTACTCATCATCACCATCAGAATCTTACTCATCATCACCATCAGAATCTCACTCGTCATCACCATTAGAATCTTACTCATCACCATCGGAATATTACTCATCACCATCAGGATCTTACTCATCATAACCATCAGAATCTTACTCATCACCATCAGAATCTTACTCATTACCATCAGAATCTTACTCATCGCCATCACAATCTTATACATCATCACCATAAGAGTCTTACTCATCACCGTCAGAATCTTACTCAACACCATCAGAATCTTACTCATCATCACCATCAGAATCTTACTCATCACGATGAGAATCTTGCTCATCACCATCAGAATCTTACTCATTACCATCAGAATCTTACTCATCATCACCATCAGAATCTTACTCATCACCATCAGAATCTTACTCATCACCATCAGAATCTTTCTCATCACCATCATAATCTTACTCATCACCATCAGAATCTTACTCATCATCACCTTCGAATCTTACTCATCATCACCATCAGAATCTTACTCATCATCACCATCAGAATCTTACTCATCATCACCATCAGAATCTTACTCCTCATCACCATCAGGATCTTACTCCTCATCACCATCAGAATCTTACTCGTCATCACCATCAGAATCTTACTCATCGCCATCAGAATCTTATACATCATCACCATAAGAGTCTTACTCATCACCGTCAGAATCTTACTCATCACCATCAGAATCTTACTCATCATCACCATCAGAATCTTACTCATCACGATGAGAATCTTGCTCATCACCATCAGAATCTTACTCATTACCATCAGAATCTTACTCATCATCACCATCAGAATCTTACTCATCACCATCAGAATCTTACTCATCACCATCAGAATCTTACTCATCACCAATAGAATCTTACTCATCATCACCATCAGAATCTTACTCATCATCACCATCAGAATGTTACAGATCACCATCAGAATCTTACTCATCACCATCAGAATCTTACTCATCACCGTCAGAATGTTACTCATCACCATCAGAATGTTACACATCACCATCAGAAAATCATCATCACCATCAGAATCTTACTCATCACCATCAGAATCTTACTCATTACCATCAGAATCTTACTCATCACCATCAGAATCTTACTCATCACCATCAGAATCTTAGTCATCATCACCATTGGAATCTTACTCATCATCACCATCAGAATCTTACTCATCATCACCATCAGAATCTTACTCCTCATCACCATCAGAATCTTACTCGTCATCACCATCAGAATCTTACTCATCGCCATCAGAATCTTATACATCATCACCATAAGAGTCTTACTCATCACCGTCAGAATCTTACTCATCACCATCAGAATCTTACTCATCATCACCATCAGAATCTTACTCATCACAATGAGAATCTTGCTCATCACCATCAGAATCTTTCTCATTACCATCAGAATCTTACTCATCATCACCATCAGAATCTTACTCATCACCATCAGAATCTTACTCATCACCATCAGAATCTTACTCATCACCAATAGAATCTTACTCATCATCACCATCAGAATCTTACTCATCATCACCATCAGAATGTTACAGATCACCATCAGAATCTTACTCATCACCATCAGAATCTTACTCATCACCGTCAGAATGTTACTCATCACCATCAGAATGTTACACATCACCATCACAAAATCATCATCACCATCAGAATCTTACTCATCATCACCATCAGAATCTTACTAATCATCACCATCAGAATCTCACTCGTCATCACCATTAGAATCTTACTAATCACCATCAGAATCTTACTCATCATCACCATTGGAATCTTACTCATCATCACCATCAGAATCTTACTCATCATCACCATCAGAATCTTACTCATCATCACCATAGGAATCTCACTCGTCATCACCATTAGAATCTTACTCATCACAATCAGAATCTTACTCATCACCATCAGAATCTTACTCATCATCACCATCAGAATCTCACTCGTCATCACCATTAGAATCTTAATCATTACCATCAGAATATTACTCATCACCATCAGGATCTTACTCATCATAACCATCAGAATCTCACTCGTCATCACCATTAGAATCTTACTCATCACAATCAGAATCTTACTCATCACCATCAGAATCTTACTCATCATCACCATCAGAATCTCACTCGTCATCACCATTAGAATCTTAATCATTACCATCAGAATATTACTCATCACCATCAGAATCTTACTCATTACCATCAGAATCATACTCATCGCCATCAGAATCTTATACATCATCACCATAAGAGTCTTACGCATCACCGTCATAATCTTACTCATCACCATCAGAATCTTACTCATCATCACCATCAGAATCTTACTCATCACAATGAGAATCTTGCTCATCACCATCAGAATCTTACTCATTACCATCAGAATCTTACTCATCATCACCATCAGAATCTTACTCATCACCATCAGAATCTTACTCATCACCATCAGAATCTTTCTCATCACCATCATAATCTTACTCATCACCATCAGAATCTTACTCATCATCACCTTCCGAATCTTACTCATCATCACCATCAGAATCTTACTCATCATCACCATCAGAATCTTACTCACTATCACCATCAGAATCTTACTCCTCATCACCATCAGGATCTTACTCCTCATCACCATCAGAATCTTACTCATCGCCATCAGAATCTTATACATCATCAGCATAAGAGTCTTACTCATCAACGTCAGAATCTTACTCATCACCATCAGAATCTTACTCATTATCACCATCAGAATCTTACTCATCACGATGAGAATCTTGCTCATCACCATCAGAATCTTACTCATCACCATCAGAATCTTACTCATCACCAATAGAATCTTACTCATCATCACCATCAGAATCTTACTCATCATCACCATCAGAATGTTACAGATCACCATCAGAATCTTACTCATCACCATCAGAATCTTACTCATCACCGTCAGAATGTTACTCATCACCATCAGAATGTTACACATCACCATCAGAAAATCATCATCACCATCAGAATCTTACTCATCACCATCAGAATCTTACTCATTACCATCAGAATCTTACTCATCACCATCAGAATCTTACTCATCACCATTAGAATCTTACTCATCATCACCATCAGAATCTTACTCATCACCATCAGAATCTTACTCATCACCATCAGAATCTTACTCATCATCACCATTGGAATCTTACTCATCATCACCATCAGAATCTTACTCATCATCACCATCAGAATCTTACTAATCATCACCATCAGAATCTCACTCGTCATCACCATTAGAATCTTACTAATCACCATCAGAATCTTACTCATCATCACCATTGGAATCTTACTCATCATCACCATTGGAATCTTACTCATCATCACCATCAGAATCTTACTCATCACCATCAGAATCTTACTCATCATCACCATCAGAATCTTACTCATCACCATCGGAATCTTACTCATTACCATCAGAATTTTACTCATCACCATCAGAATCTTACTCATTACAATCAGAATCTTACTCGTCATCACCATCAGAATCTTACTCATCACCATCAGAATGTTACTCATTACCATCAGAATCTTACTCATCATCACCATCAGAATCTTACTCATCACCATCAGAATCTTACTCATCACCATCAGAATCTTACTCAGCACCATCAGAATCTTACTCATCAGAATTTTACTCATCGCCATCAGAATCTTACTCATCAGAATCTTACACATCATCACCATCAGAATCTTACTCATCACCATCGGAATCTTACACATTACCATCAGAATTTTACTCATCACCATCAGAATCTTACTCATTACCATCAGAATCTTACTCATCATCACCATCAGAATCTTACTCATCACCATCAGAATCTTACTCATCACCATCAGAATCTTACTCAGCACCATCAGAATATTACTCATCACCATCAGAATCTTATTCATCACCGTCAGAATCTTACTCATCACCATCAGAATCTTACTCATCACCATCAGGATTTTACTCATTACCATCAGAATCTTACTCATCACCATCAGAATCTTACTCATCATCACCATCAGAATCTTACTCATCACCATCAGAATCTTACTCATCACCATCAGAATCTTACTCAGCACCATCAGAATCTTACTCATCATCACCATCAGAATCTTACTCATCACCAATAGAATCTTACTCATCATCACCATCCCAATCTTACTCATCATCGCCATCAGAATGTTACAGATCACCATCAGAATCTTACTCATCACCATCAGAATCTTACTCATCACCATCAGAATGTTACACATCACTATCAGAAAATCATCATCACCATCAGTATCTTACTCATCACCATCAGAATCTTACTCATTACCATCAGAATCTAACTCATCACCATCAGAATCTTACTCATAACCATTAGAATGTTACTCATCATCACCATCAGAATCTTACTCATTACCATCAGAATCTTACTCATCATCACCATCAGAATCTCACTCGTCATCACCATTAGAATCTTACTCATCACCATCAGAATCTTACTCATCACCATCAGAAGCTTACTCATCATCACCATAAGAATCTTACACATCACCATCAGAATCTTTCTCATCACAATCAGAATCTTACTCATCACCATCAGAATCTTACACATCATCACCATTGGAATCTTACTCATCATCACCATCAGAATCTTACTAATCATCACCATCAGAATCTCACTCGTCATCACCATTAGAATCTTACTAATCACCATCAGAATCTTACTCATCATCACCATTGGAATCTTACTCATCATCACCATCAGAATCTTACTCATCATCGCCATCAGAATCTTACTCATCATCACCATAGGAATCTCACTCGTCATCACCATTAGAATCTTACTCATCACCATCAGAATCTTACTCATCACCATCAGAATCTTACTCATCATCACCATCAGAATCTCACTCGTCATCACCATTAGAATCTTACTCATCACCATCGGAATATTACTCATCACCATCAGGATCTTACTCATCATAACCATCAGAATCTTACTCATTACCATCAGAATCTTACTCATCATCACCATCAGAATCTTACTCATCACCATCAGAATCTTACTCCTCATCACCATCAGAATCTTACTCGTCATCACCATCAGAATCTTACTCATCGCCATCAGAATCTTATACATCATCACCATAAGAGTCTTACTCATCACCGTCAGAATCTTACTCATCACCATCAGAATCTTACTCATCATCACCATCAGAATCTTACTCATCACAATGAGAATCTTGCTCATCACCATCAGAATCTTTCTCATTACCATCAGAATCTTACTCATCATCACCATCAGAATCTTACTCATCACCATCAGAATCTTACTCATCACCATCAGAATCTTACTCATCACCAATAGAATCTTACTCATCATCACCATCAGAATCTTACTCATCATCACCATCAGAATGTTACAGATCACCATCAGAATCTTACTCATCACCATCAGAATCTTACTCATCACCGTCAGAATGTTACTCATCACCATCAGAATGTTACACATCACCATCACAAAATCATCATCACCATCAGAATCTTACTCATCATCACCATCAGAATCTTACTAATCATCACCATCAGAATCTCACTCGTCATCACCATTAGAATCTTACTAATCACCATCAGAATCTTACTCATCATCACCATTGGAATCTTACTCATCATCACCATCAGAATCTTACTCATCATCACCATCAGAATCTTACTCATCATCACCATAGGAATCTCACTCGTCATCACCATTAGAATCTTACTCATCACAATCAGAATCTTACTCATCACCATCAGAATCTTACTCATCATCACCATCAGAATCTCACTCGTCATCACCATTAGAATCTTAATCATTACCATCAGAATATTACTCATCACCATCAGGATCTTACTCATCATAACCATCAGAATCTCACTCGTCATCACCATTAGAATCTTACTCATCACAATCAGAATCTTACTCATCACCATCAGAATCTTACTCATCATCACCATCAGAATCTCACTCGTCATCACCATTAGAATCTTAATCATTACCATCAGAATATTACTCATCACCATCAGAATCTTACTCATTACCATCAGAATCATACTCATCGCCATCAGAATCTTATACATCATCACCATAAGAGTCTTACGCATCACCGTCATAATCTTACTCATCACCATCAGAATCTTACTCATCATCACCATCAGAATCTTACTCATCACGATGAGAATCTTGCTCATCACCATCAGAATCTTACTCATTACCATCAGAATCTTACTCATCATCACCATCAGAATCTTACTCATCACCATCAGAATCTTACTCATCACCATCAGAATCTTTCTCATCACCATCATAATCTTACTCATCACCATCAGAATCTTACTCATCATCACCTTCCGAATCTTACTCATCATCACCATCAGAATCTTACTCATCATCACCATCAGAATCTTACTCACTATCACCATCAGAATCTTACTCCTCATCACCATCAGGATCTTACTCCTCATCACCATCAGAATCTTACTCATCGCCATCAGAATCTTATACATCATCAGCATAAGAGTCTTACTCATCAACGTCAGAATCTTACTCATCACCATCAGAATCTTACTCATTATCACCATCAGAATCTTACTCATCACGATGAGAATCTTGCTCATCACCATCAGAATCTTACTCATCACCATCAGAATCTTACTCATCACCAATAGAATCTTACTCATCATCACCATCAGAATCTTACTCATCATCACCATCAGAATGTTACAGATCACCATCAGAATCTTACTCATCACCATCAGAATCTTACTCATCACCGTCAGAATGTTACTCATCACCATCAGAATGTTACACATCACCATCAGAAAATCATCATCACCATCAGAATCTTACTCATCACCATCAGAATCTTACTCATTACCATCAGAATCTTACTCATCACCATCAGAATCTTACTCATCACCATTAGAATCTTACTCATCATCACCATCAGAATCTTACTCATCACCATCAGAATCTTACTCATCACCATCAGAATCTTACTCATCATCACCATTGGAATCTTACTCATCATCACCATCAGAATCTTACTCATCATCACCATCAGAATCTTACTAATCATCACCATCAGAATCTCACTCGTCATCACCATTAGAATCTTACTAATCACCATCAGAATCTTACTCATCATCACCATTGGAATCTTACTCATCATCACCATTGGAATCTTACTCATCATCACCATCAGAATCTTACTCATCACCATCAGAATCTTACTCATCATCACCATCAGAATCTTACTCATCACCATCGGAATCTTACTCATTACCATCAGAATTTTACTCATCACCATCAGAATCTTACTCATTACAATCAGAATCTTACTCGTCATCACCATCAGAATCTTACTCATCACCATCAGAATGTTACTCATTACCATCAGAATCTTACTCATCATCACCATCAGAATCTTACTCATCACCATCAGAATCTTACTCATCACCATCAGAATCTTACTCAGCACCATCAGAATCTTACTCATCAGAATTTTACTCATCGCCATCAGAATCTTACTCATCAGAATCTTACACATCATCACCATCAGAATCTTACTCATCACCATCGGAATCTTACACATTACCATCAGAATTTTACTCATCACCATCAGAATCTTACTCATTACCATCAGAATCTTACTCATCATCACCATCAGAATCTTACTCATCACCATCAGAATCTTACTCATCACCATCAGAATCTTACTCAGCACCATCAGAATATTACTCATCACCATCAGAATCTTATTCATCACCGTCAGAATCTTACTCATCACCATCAGAATCTTACTCATCACCATCAGGATTTTACTCATTACCATCAGAATCTTACTCATCACCATCAGAATCTTACTCATCATCACCATCAGAATCTTACTCATCACCATCAGAATCTTACTCATCACCATCAGAATCTTACTCAGCACCATCAGAATCTTACTCATCATCACCATCAGAATCTTACTCATCACCAATAGAATCTTACTCATCATCACCATCCCAATCTTACTCATCATCGCCATCAGAATGTTACAGATCACCATCAGAATCTTACTCATCACCATCAGAATCTTACTCATCACCATCAGAATGTTACACATCACCATCAGAAAATCATCATCACCATCAGTATCTTACTCATCACCATCAGAATCTTACTCATTACCATCAGAATCTAACTCATCACCATCAGAATCTTACTCATAACCATTAGAATGTTACTCATCATCACCATCAGAATCTTACTCATTACCATCAGAATCTTACTCATCATCACCATCAGAATCTCACTCGTCATCACCATTAGAATCTTACTCATCACCATCAGAATCTTACTCATCACCATCAGAAGCTTACTCATCATCACCATAAGAATCTTACACATCACCATCAGAATCTTTCTCATCACAATCAGAATCTTACTCATCACCATCAGAATCTTACACATCATCACCATTGGAATCTTACTCATCATCACCATCAGAATCTTACTAATCATCACCATCAGAATCTCACTCGTCATCACCATTAGAATCTTACTAATCACCATCAGAATCTTACTCATCATCACCATTGGAATCTTACTCATCATCACCATCAGAATCTTACTCATCATCGCCATCAGAATCTTACTCATCATCACCATAGGAATCTCACTCGTCATCACCATTAGAATCTTACTCATCACCATCAGAATCTTACTCATCACCATCAGAATCTTACTCATCATCACCATCAGAATCTCACTCGTCATCACCATTAGAATCTTACTCATCACCATCGGAATATTACTCATCACCATCAGGATCTTACTCATCATAACCATCAGAATCTTACTCATTACCATCAGAATCTTACTCATCATCACCATCAGAATCTTACTCATCACCATCAGAATCTTACTCATCACCATCAGAATCTTTCTCATCACCATCATAATCTTACTCATCACCATCAGAATCTTACTCATCATCACCTTCCGAATCTTACTCATCATCACCATCAGAAACTTACTCATCATCACCATCAGAATCTTACTCATCATCACCATCAGAATCTTACTCCTCATCCCCATGAGGATCTTACTCCTCATCACCATCAGAATCTTACTCGTCATCACCATCAGAATCTTACTCATCGCCATCAGAATCTTATACATCATCACCATAAGAGTCTTACTCATCACCATCAGAATCTTACTCATCATCACCATCAGAATCTTACTCATCACGATGAGAATCTTGCTCATCACCATCAGAATCTTACTCATTACCATCAGAATCTTACTCATCATCACCATCAGAATCTTACTCATCACCATCAGAATCTTACTCATCACCATCAGAATCTTACTCATCACCAATAGAATCTTACTCATCATCACCATCAGAATCTTACTCATCATCACCATCAGAATGTTACAGATCACCATCAGAATCTTACTCATCACCATCAGAATCTTACTCATCACCGTCAGAATGTTACTCATTACCATCAGAATGTTACACATCACCATCAGAAAATCATCATCACCATCAGAATCTTACTCATCACCATCAGAATCTTACTCATCACCATCAGAATCTTACTCATCATCAACATCAGAATCTCACTCGTCATGACCATTAGAATCTTACTCATCACCATCAGAATCTTACTCATCACCATCAGGATCTTACTCATCATAACAATCAGAATCTTACTCATCACCATCAGAATCTTACTCATTACCATCAGAATCTTACTCATCACCATCATAATCTTACTCATCACCATCAGAATCTTACTCATCATCACCTTCCAAATCTTACTCATCATCACCATCAGAATCTTACTCATCATCACCATCAGAATCTTACTCATCACCATCAGAATCTTACTCATCACCATCAGAATCTTTCTCATCACCATCATAATCTTACTCATCACCATCAGAATCTTACTCATCATCACCTTCCGAATCTTACTCATCATCACCATCAGAAACTTACTCATCATCACCATCAGAATCTTACTCATCATCACCATCAGAATCTTACTCCTCATCCCCATCAGGATCTTACTCCTCATCACCATCAGAATCTTACTCGTCATCACCATCAGAATCTTACTCATCATCACCTTCCGAATCTTACTCATCATCACCATCAGAAACTTACTCATCATCACCATCAGAATCTTACTCATCATCACCATCAGAATCTTATTCCTCATCCCCATCAGGATCTTACTCCTCATCACATCAGAATCTTACTCGTCATCACCATCAGAATCTTACTCATCGCCATCAGAATCTTATACATCATCACCATAAGAGTCTTACTCATCACCGTCAGAATCTTACTCATCACCATCAGAATCTTACTCATCATCACCATCAGAATCTTACTCATCACGATGAGAATCTTGCTCATCACCATCAGAATCTTACTCATTACCATCAGAATCTTACTCATCATCACCATCAGAATCTTACTCATCACCATCAGAATCTTACTCATCACCATCAGAATCTTACTCATCACCAATAGAATCTTACTCATCATCACCATCAGAATCTTACTCATCATCACCATCAGAATGTTACAGATCACCATCAGAATCTTACTCATCACCATCAGAATCTTACTCATCACCGTCAGAATGTTACTCATCACCATCAGAATGTTACACATCACCATCAGAAAATCATCATCACCATCAGAATCTTACTCATCACCATCAGAATCTTACTCATCATCAACATCAGAATCTCACTCGTCATGACCATTAGAATCTTACTCATCACCATCAGAATCTTACTCATCACCATCAGGATCTTACTCATCATAACAATCAGAATCTTACTCATCACCATCAGAATCTTACTCATTACCATCAGAATCTTACTCATCACCATCATAATCTTACTCATCACCATCAGAATCTTACTCATCATCACCTTCCAAATCTTACTCATCATCACCATCAGAATCTTACTCATCATCACCATCAGAATCTTACTCATCACCATCAGAATCTTACTCATCACCATCAGAATCTTTCTCATCACCATCATAATCTTACTCATCACCATCAGAATCTTACTCATCATCACCTTCCGAATCTTACTCATCATCACCATCAGAAACTTACTCATCATCACCATCAGAATCTTACTCATCATCACCATCAGAATCTTACTCCTCATCCCCATCAGGATCTTACTCCTCATCACCATCAGAATCTTACTCGTCATCACCATCAGAATCTTACTCATCGCCATCAGAATCTTATACATCATCACCATAAGAGTCTTACTCATCACCGTCAGAATCTTACTCATCACCATCAGAATCTTACTCATCATCACCATCAGAATCTTACTCATCACGATGAGAATCTTGCTCATCACCATCAGAATCTTACTCATTACCATCAGAATCTTACTCATCATCACCATCAGAATCTTACTCATCATCACCATCAGAATGTTACAGATCACCATCAGAATCTTACTCATCACCATCAGAATCTTACTCATCACCAATAGAATCTTACTCATCATCACCATCAGAATCTTACTCATCATCACCATCAGAATGTTACAGATCACCATCAGAATCTTACTCATCACCATCAGAATCTTACTCATCACCGTCAGAATGTTACTCATCACCATCAGAATGTTACACATCACCATCAGAAAATCATCATCACCATCAGAATCTTACTCATCACCATCAGAATCTTACTCATCACCATCAGAATCTTACTCATCATCAACATCAGAATCTCACTCGTCATGACCATTAGAATCTTACTCATCACCATCAGAATCTTACTCATCACCATCAGGATCTTACTCATCATAACAATCAGAATCTTACTCATCACCATCAGAATCTTACTCATTACCATCAGAATCTTACTCATCACCATCATAATCTTACTCATCACCATCAGAATCTTACTCATCATCACCTTCCAAATCTTACTCATCATCACCATCAGAATCTTACTCATCATCACCATCAGAATCTTACTCATCACCATCAGAATCTTACTCATCACCATCAGAATCTTTCTCATCACCATCATAATCTTACTCATCACCATCAGAATCTTACTCATCATCACCTTCCGAATCTTACTCATCATCACCATCAGAAACTTACTCATCATCACCATCAGAATCTTACTCATCATCACCATCAGAATCTTACTCCTCATCCCCATCAGGATCTTACTCCTCATCACCATCAGAATCTTACTCGTCATCACCATCAGAATCTTACTCATCATCACCTTCCGAATCTTACTCATCATCACCATCAGAAACTTACTCATCATCACCATCAGAATCTTACTCATCATCACCATCAGAATCTTACTCCTCATCCCCATCAGGATCTTACTCCTCATCACATCAGAATCTTACTCGTCATCACCATCAGAATCTTACTCATCGCCATCAGAATCTTATACATCATCACCATAAGAGTCTTACTCATCACCGTCAGAATCTTACTCATCACCATCAGAATCTTACTCATCATCACCATCAGAATCTTACTCATCACGATGAGAATCTTGCTCATCACCATCAGAATCTTACTCATTACCATCAGAATCTTACTCATCATCACCATCAGAATCTTACTCATCACCATCAGAATCTTACTCATCACCATCAGAATCTTACTCATCACCAATAGAATCTTACTCATCATCACCATCAGAATCTTACTCATCATCACCATCAGAATGTTACAGATCACCATCAGAATCTTACTCATCACCATCAGAATCTTACTCATCACCGTCAGAATGTTACTCATCACCATCAGAATGTTACACATCACCATCAGAAAATCATCATCACCATCAGAATCTTACTCATCACCATCAGAATCTTACTCATCACCATCAGAATCTTACTCATCATCAACATCAGAATCTCACTCGTCATGACCATTAGAATCTTACTCATCACCATCAGAATCTTACTCATCACCATCAGGATCTTACTCATCATAACAATCAGAATCTTACTCATCACCATCAGAATCTTACTCATTACCATCAGAATCTTACTCATCACCATCATAATCTTACTCATCACCATCAGAATCTTACTCATCATCACCTTCCAAATCTTACTCATCATCACCATCAGAATCTTACTCATCATCACCATCAGAATCTTACTCATCACCATCAGAATCTTACTCATCACCATCAGAATCTTTCTCATCACCATCATAATCTTACTCATCACCATCAGAATCTTACTCATCATCACCTTCCGAATCTTACTCATCATCACCATCAGAAACTTACTCATCATCACCATCAGAATCTTACTCATCATCACCATCAGAATCTTACTCCTCATCCCCATCAGGATCTTACTCCTCATCACCATCAGAATCTTACTCGTCATCACCATCAGAATCTTACTCATCATCACCTTCCGAATCTTACTCATCATCACCATCAGAAACTTACTCATCATCACCATCAGAATCTTACTCATCATCACCATCAGAATCTTACTCCTCATCCCCATCAGGATCTTACTCCTCATCACATCAGAATCTTACTCGTCATCACCATCAGAATCTTACTCATCGCCATCAGAATCTTATACATCATCACCATAAGAGTCTTACTCATCACCGTCAGAATCTTACTCATCACCATCAGAATCTTACTCATCATCACCATCAGAATCTTACTCATCACGATGAGAATCTTGCTCATCACCATCAGAATCTTACTCATTACCATCAGAATCTTACTCATCATCACCATCAGAATCTTACTCATCACCATCAGAATCTTACTCATCACCATCAGAATCTTACTCATCACCAATAGAATCTTACTCATCATCACCATCAGAATCTTACTCATCATCACCATCAGAATGTTACAGATCACCATCAGAATCTTACTCATCACCATCAGAATCTTACTCATCACCGTCAGAATGTTACTCATCACCATCAGAATGTTACACATCACCATCAGAAAATCATCATCACCATCAGAATCTTACTCATCACCATCAGAATCTTACTCATCACCATCAGAATCTTACTCATCATCAACATCAGAATCTCACTCGTCATGACCATTAGAATCTTACTCATCACCATCAGAATCTTACTCATCACCATCAGGATCTTACTCATCATAACAATCAGAATCTTACTCATCACCATCAGAATCTTACTCATTACCATCAGAATCTTACTCATCACCATCATAATCTTACTCATCACCATCAGAATCTTACTCATCATCACCTTCCAAATCTTACTCATCATCACCATCAGAATCTTACTCATCATCACCATCAGAATCTTACTCATCACCATCAGAATCTTACTCATCACCATCAGAATCTTTCTCATCACCATCATAATCTTACTCATCACCATCAGAATCTTACTCATCATCACCTTCCGAATCTTACTCATCATCACCATCAGAAACTTACTCATCATCACCATCAGAATCTTTCTCATCATCACCATCAGAATCTTACTCCTCATCCCCATCAGGATCTTACTCCTCATCACCATCAGAATCTTACTCGTCATCACCATCAGAATCTTACTCATCGCCATCAGAATCTTATACATCATCACCATAAGAGTCTTACTCATCACCGTCAGAATCTTACTCATCACCATCAGAATCTTACTCATCATCACCATCAGAATCTTACTCATCACGATGAGAATCTTGCTCATCACCATCAGAATCTTACTCATTACCATCAGAATCTTACTCATCATCACCATCAGAATGTTACAGATCACCATCAGAATCTTACTCATCACCATCAGAATCTTACTCATCACCAATAGAATCTTACTCATCATCACCATCAGAATCTTACTCATCATCACCATCAGAATGTTACAGATCACCATCAGAATCTTACTCATCACCATCAGAATCTTACTCATCACCGTCAGAATGTTACTCATCACCATCAGAATGTTACACATCACCATCAGAAAATCATCATCACCATCAGAATCTTACTCATCACCATCAGAATCTTACTCATCACCATCAGAATCTTACTCATCATCAACATCAGAATCTCACTCGTCATGACCATTAGAATCTTACTCATCACCATCAGAATCTTACTCATCACCATCAGGATCTTACTCATCATAACAATCAGAATCTTACTCATCACCATCAGAATCTTACTCATTACCATCAGAATCTTACTCATCACCATCATAATCTTACTCATCACCATCAGAATCTTACTCATCATCACCTTCCAAATCTTACTCATCATCACCATCAGAATCTTACTCATCATCACCATCAGAATCTTACTCATCACCATCAGAATCTTACTCATCACCATCAGAATCTTTCTCATCACCATCATAATCTTACTCATCACCATCAGAATCTTACTCATCATCACCTTCCGAATCTTACTCATCATCACCATCAGAAACTTACTCATCATCACCATCAGAATCTTACTCATCATCACCATCAGAATCTTACTCCTCATCCCCATCAGGATCTTACTCCTCATCACCATCAGAATCTTACTCGTCATCACCATCAGAATCTTACTCATCGCCATCAGAATCTTATACATCATCACCATAAGAGTCTTACTCATCACCGTCAGAATCTTACTCATCACCATCAGAATCTTACTCATCATCACCATCAGAATCTTACTCATCACCATCAGAATCTTACTCATCACCATCAGAATCTTACTCATCACCAATAGAATCTTACTCATCATCACCATCAGAATCTTACTCATCATCACCATCAGAATGTTACAGATCACCATCAGAATCTTACTCATCACCATCAGAATCTTACTCATCACCGTCAGAATGTTACTCATCACCATCAGAATGTTACACATCACCATCAGAAAATCATCATCACCATCAGAATCTTACTCATCACCATCAGAATCTTACTCATTACCATCAGAATCTTACTCATCACCATCAGAATCTTACTCATCACCATTAGAATCTTACTCATCACCATCAGAATCTTACTCATCACCATCAGAATCTTACTCATCATCACCATCAGAATCTCACTCGTCATGACCATTAGAATCTTACTCATCACCATCAGAATCTTACTCATCACCATCAGGATCTTACTCATCATAACAATCAGAATCTTACTCATCACCATCAGAATCTTACTCATTACCATCAGAATCTTACTCATCACCATCATAATCTTACTCATCACCATCAGAATCTTACTCATCATCACCTTCCAAATCTTACTCATCATCACCATCAGAATCTTACTCATCATCACCATCAGAATCTTACTCCTCATCACCATCAGGATCTTACTCCTCATCACCATCAGAATCTTACTCGTCATCACCATCAGAATCTTACTCATCACCATCAGAATCTTATCATCACCATCAGAAACGTACTCATCACCATCAGAATCTTACTCATCACCATCAGAATTTTACTCATCATCACCATCAGAATCTTACTCATCACCGACAGAATCTTACTCATCATCACCATCAAAATCTTACTCATCACGATCAGAATCTTGCTCATCACCATCAGAATCTTACTCCTCATCACGATCAGAATCTTACTCATCACCATCAGAATCTTACTCATCACCATCAGAATCTTACTCATCACCATCAGAATCTTACTCATCATCACCATCAGAATCACACTCGTCATCACCATTAGAATCTTACTCATCACCATCAGAATCTTACTCATCATAACCGTCAGAAACTTACTCATCACCATCAGAATCTTACTCATCACCATCAGAATCTTACTCATCACCATCAGAATCTTACTCATCACCAATAATCTTACTCATCATCACCATCAGAATCTTACTCATCATCTCCATCAGAATGTTACAGATCACCATCAGAATCTTACTCATCACCATCAGAATCTTACTCATCACCGTCAGAATGTTACTCATCACCATCAGAATCTTACTCATCACCATCAGAATCTTACTCATTACCATCAGAATCTTACTCATCACCATCAGAATCTTACTCATCACCATTAGAATCTTACTCATCATCACCATCAGAATCTTACTCATCACCATCAGAATCTTACTCATCACCATCAGAATCTTACTCATCATTACCATTGGAATCTTACTCATCATCACCATCAGAATCTTACTCATCATCACCATCAGAATCTTACTAATCATCACCATCAGAATCTCACTCGTCATCACCATTAGAATCTTACTAATCACCATCAGAATCTTACTCATCATCACCATTGGAATCTTACTCATCATCACCATCAGAATCTTACTCATCATCACCATCAGAATCTTACTCATCATCACCATAGGAATCTCACTCGTCATCACCATTAGAATCTTACTCATCACCATCAGAATCTTACTCATCACCATCAGAATCTTACTCATCATCACCATCAGAATCTTACTCATCACCATCAGAATCTTACTCATCACCATCAGAATCTTTCTCATCACCATCATAATCTTACTCATCACCATCAGAATCTTACTCATCATCACCTTCCGAATCTTACTCATCATCACCATCAGAAACTTACTCATCATCACCATCAGAATCTTTCTCATCATCACCATCAGAATCTTACTCCTCATCCCCATCAGGATCTTACTCCTCATCACCATCAGAATCTTACTCGTCATCACCATCAGAATCTTACTCATCGCCATCAGAATCTTATACATCATCACCATAAGAGTCTTACTCATCACCGTCAGAATCTTACTCATCACCATCAGAATCTTACTCATCATCACCATCAGAATCTTACTCATCACGATGAGAATCTTGCTCATCACCATCAGAATCTTACTCATTACCATCAGAATCTTACTCATCATCACCATCAGAATGTTACAGATCACCATCAGAATCTTACTCATCACCATCAGAATCTTACTCATCACCAATAGAATCTTACTCATCATCACCATCAGAATCTTACTCATCATCACCATCAGAATGTTACAGATCACCATCAGAATCTTACTCATCACCATCAGAATCTTACTCATCACCGTCAGAATGTTACTCATCACCATCAGAATGTTACACATCACCATCAGAAAATCATCATCACCATCAGAATCTTACTCATCACCATCAGAATCTTACTCATCACCATCAGAATCTTACTCATCATCAACATCAGAATCTCACTCGTCATGACCATTAGAATCTTACTCATCACCATCAGAATCTTACTCATCACCATCAGGATCTTACTCATCATAACAATCAGAATCTTACTCATCACCATCAGAATCTTACTCATTACCATCAGAATCTTACTCATCACCATCATAATCTTACTCATCACCATCAGAATCTTACTCATCATCACCTTCCAAATCTTACTCATCATCACCATCAGAATCTTACTCATCATCACCATCAGAATCTTACTCATCACCATCAGAATCTTACTCATCACCATCAGAATCTTTCTCATCACCATCATAATCTTACTCATCACCATCAGAATCTTACTCATCATCAGATTCCGAATCTTACTCATCATCACCATCAGAAACTTACTCATCATCACCATCAGAATCTTACTCATCATCACCATCAGAATCTTACTCCTCATCCCCATCAGGATCTTACTCCTCATCACCATCAGAATCTTACTCGTCATCACCATCAGAATCTTACTCATCGCCATCAGAATCTTATACATCATCACCATAAGAGTCTTACTCATCACCGTCAGAATCTTACTCATCACCATCAGAATCTTACTCATCATCACCATCAGAATCTTACTCATCACCATCAGAATCTTACTCATCACCATCAGAATCTTACTCATCACCAATAGAATCTTACTCATCATCACCATCAGAATCTTACTCATCATCACCATCAGAATGTTACAGATCACCATCAGAATCTTACTCATCACCATCAGAATCTTACTCATCACCGTCAGAATGTTACTCATCACCATCAGAATGTTACACATCACCATCAGAAAATCATCATCACCATCAGAATCTTACTCATCACCATCAGAATCTTACTCATTACCATCAGAATCTTACTCATCACCATCAGAATCTTACTCATCACCATTAGAATCTTACTCATCACCATCAGAATCTTACTCATCACCATCAGAATCTTACTCATCATCACCATCAGAATCTCACTCGTCATGACCATTAGAATCTTACTCATCACCATCAGAATCTTACTCATCACCATCAGGATCTTACTCATCATAACAATCAGAATCTTACTCATCACCATCAGAATCTTACTCATTACCATCAGAATCTTACTCATCACCATCATAATCTTACTCATCACCATCAGAATCTTACTCATCATCACCTTCCAAATCTTACTCATCATCACCATCAGAATCTTACTCATCATCACCATCAGAATCTTACTCCTCATCACCATCAGGATCTTACTCCTCATCACCATCAGAATCTTACTCGTCATCACCATCAGAATCTTACTCATCACCATCAGAATCTTATCATCACCATCAGAAACGTACTCATCACCATCAGAATCTTACTCATCACCATCAGAATTTTACTCATCATCACCATCAGAATCTTACTCATCACCGACAGAATCTTACTCATCATCACCATCAAAATCTTACTCATCACGATCAGAATCTTGCTCATCACCATCAGAATCTTACTCCTCATCACGATCAGAATCTTACTCATCACCATCAGAATCTTACTCATCACCATCAGAATCTTACTCATCACCATCAGAATCTTACTCATCATCACCATCAGAATCACACTCGTCATCACCATTAGAATCTTACTCATCACCATCAGAATCTTACTCATCATAACCGTCAGAAACTTACTCATCACCATCAGAATCTTACTCATCACCATCAGAATCTTACTCATCACCATCAGAATCTTACTCATCACCAATAATCTTACTCATCATCACCATCAGAATCTTACTCATCATCTCCATCAGAATGTTACAGATCACCATCAGAATCTTACTCATCACCATCAGAATCTTACTCATCACCGTCAGAATGTTACTCATCACCATCAGAATCTTACTCATCACCATCAGAATCTTACTCATTACCATCAGAATCTTACTCATCACCATCAGAATCTTACTCATCACCATTAGAATCTTACTCATCATCACCATCAGAATCTTACTCATCACCATCAGAATCTTACTCATCACCATCAGAATCTTACTCATCATTACCATTGGAATCTTACTCATCATCACCATCAGAATCTTACTCATCATCACCATCAGAATCTTACTAATCATCACCATCAGAATCTCACTCGTCATCACCATTAGAATCTTACTAATCACCATCAGAATCTTACTCATCATCACCATTGGAATCTTACTCATCATCACCATCAGAATCTTACTCATCATCACCATCAGAATCTTACTCATCATCACCATAGGAATCTCACTCGTCATCACCATTAGAATCTTACTCATCACCATCAGAATCTTACTCATCACCATCAGAATCTTACTCATCATCACCATCAGAATCTCACTCGTCATCACCATCAGAATCTTACTCATTACCATCAGAATCTTACTCATTACCATCAGAATCTTACTCATCGCCATCACAATCTTATACATCATCACCATAAGAGTCTTACTCATCACCGTCAGAATCTTACTCAACACCATCAGATTCTTACTCATTATCACCATCAGAATCTTACTCATCACGATGAGAATCTTGCTCATCACCATCAGAATCTTACTCATTACCATCAGAATCTTACTCATCATCACCATCAGAATCTTACTCATCACCATCAGAATCTTACTCATCACCATCAGAATCTTTCTCATCACCATCATAATCTTACTCATCACCATCAGAATCTTACTCATCATCACCTTCCGAATTTTACATCATCATCACCATCAGAATCTTACTCATCATCACCATCAGAATCTTACTCATCATCACCATCAGAATCTTACTCCTCATCACCATCAGGATCTTACTCCTCATCACCATCAGAATCTTACTCGTCATCACCATCAGAATCTTACTCATCGCCATCAGAATCTTATACATCATCACCATAAGAGTCTTACTCATCACCGTCAGAATCTTACTCATCACCATCAGAATCTTACTCATCATCACCATCAGAATCTTACTCATCACGATGAGAATCTTGCTCATCACCATCAGAATCTTACTCATTACCATCAGAATCTTACTCATCATCACCATCAGAATCTTACTCATCACCATCAGAATCTTACTCATCAACATCAGAATCTTACTCATCACCAATAGAATCTTAATCATCATCACCATCAGAATCTTACTCATCATCACCATCAGAATGTTAGAGATCAGCATCAGAATCTTACTCATCACCATCAGAATCTTACTCATCACCGTCAGAATGTTACTCATCACCATCAGAATGTTACACATCACCATCAGAAAATCATCATCACCATCAGAATCTTACTCATCACCATCAGAATCTTACTCATCACCATCAGAATCTTACTCATCACCATTAGAATCTTACTCATCATCACCATCAGAATCTTACTCATCACCATCAGAATCTTACTCATCACCATCAGAATCTTACTCATCATCACCATCAGAATCTTACTCATCACCATCAGAATCTTACTCATCACCATTAGAATCTTACTCATCATCACCATCAGAATCTTACACATCACCATCAGAATCTTACTCATCACCATCAGAATCTTACTCATCATCACCATTGGAATCTTACTCATCATCACCATCAGAATCTTACTCATCATCACCATCAGAATCTTACTCCTCATCACCATCAGGATCTTACTCCTCATCACCATCAGAATCTTACTCGTCATCACCATCAGAATCTTACTCATCGCCATCAGAATCTTATACATCATCACCATAAGAGTCTTACTCATCACCGTCAGAATCTTACTCATCACCATCAGAATCTTAATCATCATCACCATCAGAATCTTACTCATCACGATGAGAATCTTGCTCATCACCATCAGAATCTTACTCATTACCATCAGAATCTTACTCATCATCACCATCAGAATCTTACTCATCACCATCAGAATCTTACTCATCACCATCAGAATCTTACTCATCACCAATAGAATCTTACTCATCATCACCATCAGAATCTTACTCATCATCACCATCAGAATGTTACAGATCACCATCAGAATCTTACTCATCACCATCAGAATCTTACTCATCACCGTCAGAATGTTACTCATCACCATCAGAATGTTACACATCACCATCAGAAAATCATCATCACCATCAGAATCTTACTCATCATCACCATCAGAATCTTACTAATCATCACCATCAGAATATCACTCGTCATCACCATTAGAATCTTACTAATCACCATCAGAATCTTACTCATCATCACCATTGGAATCTTACTCATCATCACCATCAGAATCTTACTCATCATCACCATCAGAATCTTACTCATCATCACCATAGGAATCTCACTCGTCATCACCATTAGAATCTTACTCATCACCATCAGAATCTTACTCATCACCATCAGAATCTTACTCATCATCACCATCAGAATCTCACTCGTCATCACCATTGGAATCTTACTCATCACCATCAGAATATTACTCATTACCATCAGAATCTTACACATCGCCATCAGAATCTTATACATCATCACCATAAGAGTCTTACTCATCACCGTCAGAATCTTACTCATCACCATCAGAATCTTACTCATCATCACCATCAGAATCTTACTCATCACGATGAGAATCTTGCTCATCACCATCAGAATCTTACTCATTACCATCAGAATCTTACTCATCATCACCATCAGAATCTTACTCATCACCATCAGAATCTTACTCATCACCATCAGAATCTTTCTCATCACCATCATAATCTTACTCATCACCATCAGAATCTTACTCATCATCACATTCCGAATCTTACTCATCATCACCATCAGAATATTACTCATTACCATCAGAATCTTACTCATCGCCATCAGAATCTTATACATCATCACCATAAGAGTCTTACTCATCACCGTCAGAATCTTACTCATCACCATCAGAATCTTACTCATCATCACCATCAGAATCTTACTCCTCATCACCATCAGTATCTTACTCCTCATCACCATCAGAATCTTACTCGTCATCACCATCAGAATCTTACTCATCGCCATCAGAATCTTATACATCATCACCATAAGAGTCTTACTCATCACCGTCAGAATCTTACTCATCACCATCAGAATCTTACTCATTATCACCATCAGAATCTTACTCATCACGATGAGAATCTTGCTCATCACCATCAGAATCTTACTCATTACCATCAGAATCTTACTCATCATCACCATCAGAATCTTACTCATCACCATCAGAATCTTACTCATCACCATCAGAATCTTACTCATCACCAATAGAATCTTACTCATCATCACCATCAGAATCTTACTCATCATCAACATAGGAATCTCACTCGTCATCACCATTAGAATCTTACTCATCACCATCAGAATCTTACTCATCACCATCAGAATCTTACTCATCATCACCATCAGAATCTCACTCGTCATCACCATTGGAATCTTACTCATCACCATCAGAATATTACTCATCACCATCAGGATCTTACTCATCATAACCATCAGAATCTTACTCATCACCATCAGAATCTTACTCATCACCATCAGAATCTTACTCATCGCCATCAGAATCTTATACATCATCACCATAAGAGTCTTACTCATCACCGTCAGAATCTTACTCATCACCATCAGAATCTTACTCATCATCACCATCAGAATCTTACTCATCACGATGAGAATCTTGCTCATCACCATCAGAATCTTACTCATTACCATCAGAATCTTACTCATCATCACCATCAGAATCTTACTCATCACCATCAGAATCTTACTCATCACCATCAGAATCTTTCTCATCACCATCATAATCTTACTCATCACCATCAGAATCTTACTCATCATCACCTTCCGAATCTTACTCATCATCACCATCAGAATCTTACTCATCATCACCATCAGAATCTTACTCATCATCACCATCAGAATCTTACTCCTCATCACCATCAGGATCTTACTCCTCATCACCATCAGAATCTTACTCGTCATCACCATCAGAATCTTACTCATCGCCATCAGAATCTTATACATCATCACCATAAGAGTCTTACTCATCAACGTCAGAATCTTACTCATCACCATCAGAATCTTACTCATTATCACCATCAGAATCTTACTTATCACGATGAGAATCTTGCTCATCACCATCAGAATCTTACTCATTACCATCAGAATCTTACTCATCATCACCATCAGAATCTTACTCATCACCATCAGAATCTTACTCATCACCATCAGAATCTTACTCATCACCAATAGAATCTTACTCATCATCACCATCAGAATCTTACTCATCATCACCATCAGAATGTTACAGATCACCATCAGAATCTTACTCATCACCATCAGAATCTTACTCATCACCATCAGAATCTTACTCATCATCACCATCAGAATCTTACTCATCACCATCAGAATCTTACTCATCACCATTAGAATCTTACTCATCATCACCATCAGAATCTTACTCATCACCATCAGAATCTTACTCATCACCATCAGAATCTTACTCATCATCACCATTGGAATCTTACTCATCATCACCATCAGAATCTTACTCATCATCACCATCAGAATCTTACTCCTCATCACCATCAGGATCTTACTACTCATCACCATCAGAATCTTACTCGTCATCACCATCAGAATCTTACTCATCGCCATCAGAATCTTATACATCATCACCATAAGAGTCTTACTCATCACCGTCAGAATCTTACTCATCACCATCAGAATCTTAATCATCATCACCATCAGAATCTTACTCATCACGATGAGAATCTTGCTCATCACCATCAGAATCTTACTCATTACCATCAGAATCTTACTCATCATCACCATCAGAATCTTACTCATCACCATCAGAATCTTACTCATCACCATCAGAATCTTACTCATCACCAATAGAATCTTACTCATCATCACCATCAGAATCTTACTCATCATCACCATCAGAATGTTACAGATCACCATCAGAATCTTACTCATCACCATCAGAATCTTACTCATCACCGTCAGAATGTTACTCATCACCATCAGAATGTTACACATCACCATCAGAAAATCATCATCACCATCAGAATCTTACTCATCACCATCAGAATCTTACTCATTACCATCAGAATCTTACTCATCACCATCAGAATCTTACTCATCACCATTAGAATCTTACTCATCATCACCATCAGAATCTTACTCATCACCATCAGAATCTTACTCATCACCATCAGAATCTTACTCATCATCACCATTGGAATCTTACTCATCATCACCATCAGAATCTTACTCATCATCACCATCAGAATCTTACTCCTCATCACCATCAGGATCTTACTCCTCATCACCATCAGAATCTTACTCGTCATCACCATCAGAATCTTACTCATCGCCATCAGAATCTTATACATCATCACCATAAGAGACTTACTCATCACCGTCAGAATCTTACTCATCACCATCAGAATCTTACTCATCATCACCATCAGAATCTTACTCATCACGATGAGAATCTTGCTCATCACCATCAGAATCTTACTCATTACCATCAGAATCTTACTCATCATCACCATCAGAATCTTACTCATCACCATCAGAATCTTACTCATCACCATCAGAATCTTACTCATCACCAATAGAATCTTACTCATCATCACCATCAGAATCTTACTCATCATCACCATCAGAATGTTACAGATCACCATCAGAATCTTACTCATCACCATCAGAATCTTACTCATCACCGTCAGAATGTTACTCATCACCATCAGAATGTTACACATCACCATCAGAAAATCATCATCACCATCAGAATCTTACTCATCATCACCATCAGAATCTTACTAATCATCACCATCAGAATCTCACTCGTCATCACCATTAGAATCTTACTAATCACCATCAGAATCTTACTCATCATCACCATTGGAATCTTACTCATCATCACCATCAGAATCTTACTCATCATCACCATCAGAATCTTACTCATCACCATCAGAATCTTACTCATCATCACCATCAGAATCTCACTCGTCATCACCATTGGAATCTTACTCATCACCATCAGAATATTACTCATTACCATCAGAATCTTACTCATCGCCATCAGAATCTTATACATCATCACCGTAAGAGTCTTACTCATCACCGTCAGAATCTTACTCATCACCATCAGAATCTTACTCATCATCACCATCAGAATCTTACTCATCACGATGAGAATCTTGCTCATCACCATCAGAATCTTACTCATTACCATCAGAATCTTACTCATCATCACCATCAGAATCTTACTCATCACCATCAGAATCTTACTCATCACCATCAGAATCTTTCTCATCACCATCATAATCTTACTCATCACCATCAGAATCTTACTCATCATCACCTTCCGAATCTTACTCATCATCACCATCAGAATATTACTCATTACCATCAGAATCTTACTCATCGCCATCAGAATCTTATACATCATCACCATAAGAGTCTTACTCATCACCGTCAGAATCTTACTCATCACCATCAGAATCTTACTCATCATCACCATCAGAATCTTACTCCTCATCACCATCAGGATCTTACTCCTCATCACCATCAGAATCTTACTCGTCATCACCATCAGAATCTTACTCATCGCCATCAGAATCTTATACATCATCACCATAAGAGTCTTACTCATCACCGTCAGAATCTTACTCATCACCATCAGAATCTTACTCATTATCACCATCAGAATCTTACTCATCACGATGAGAATCTTGCTCATCACCATCAGAATCTTACTCATTACCATCAGAATCTTACTCATCATCACCATCAGAATCTTACTCATCACCATCAGAATCTTACTCATCACCATCAGAATCTTACTCATCACCAATAGAATCTTACTCATCATCACCATCAGAATCTTACTCATCATCACCATAGGAATCTCACTCGTCATCACCATTAGAATCTTACTCATCACCATCAGAATCTTACTCATCACCATCAGAATCTTACTCATCATCACCATCAGAATCTCACTCGTCATCACCATTGGAATCTTACTCATCACCATCAGAATATTACTCATCACCATCAGGATCTTACTCATCATAACCATCAGAATCTTACTCATCACCATCAGAATCTTACTCATCACCATCAGAATCTTACTCATCGCCATCAGAATCTTATACATCATCACCATAAGAGTCTTACTCATCACCGTCAGAATCTTACTCATCACCATCAGAATCTTACTCATCATCACCATCAGAATCTTACTCATCACGATGAGAATCTTGCTCATCACCATCAGAATCTTACTCATTACCATCAGAATCTTACTCATCATCACCATCAGAATCTTACTCATCACCATCAGAATCTTACTCATCACCATCAGAATCTTTCTCATCACCATCATAATCTTACTCATCACCATCAGAATCTTACTCATCATCACCTTCCGAATCTTACTCATCATCACCATCAGAATCTTACTCATCATCACCATCAGAATCTTACTCATCATCACCATCAGAATCTTACACCTCATCACCATCAGGATCTTACTCCTCATCACCATCAGAATCTTACTCGTCATCACCATCAGAATCTTACTCATCGCCATCAGAATCTTATACATCATCACCATAAGAGTCTTACTCATCAACGTCAGAATCTTACTCATCACCATCAGAATCTTACTCATTATCACCATCAGAATCTTACTCATCACGATGAGAATCTTGCTCATCACCATCAGAATCTTACTCATTACCATCAGAATCTTACTCATCATCACCATCAGAATCTTACTCATCACCATCAGAATCTTACTCATCACCATCAGAATCTTACTCATCACCAATAGAATCTTACTCATCATCACCATCAGAATCTTACTCATCATCACCATCAGAATGTTACAGATCACCATCAGAATCTTACTCATCACCATCAGAATCTTACTCATCACCATCAGAATCTTACTCATCATCACCATCAGAATCTTACTCATCACCATCAGAATCTTACTCATCACCATTAGAATCTTACTCATCATCACCATCAGAATCTTACTCATCACCATCAGAATCTTACTCATCACCATCAGAATCTTACTCATCATCACCATTGGAATCTTACTCATCATCACCATCAGAATCTTACTCATCATCACCATCAGAATCTTACTCCTCATCACCATCAGGATCTTACTACTCATCACCATCAGAATCTTACTCGTCATCACCATCAGAATCTTACTCATCGCCATCAGAATCTTATACATCATCACCATAAGAGTCTTACTCATCACCGTCAGAATCTTACTCATCACCATCAGAATCTTAATCATCATCACCATCAGAATCTTACTCATCACGATGAGAATCTTGCTCATCACCATCAGAATCTTACTCATTACCATCAGAATCTTACTCATCATCACCATCAGAATCTTACTCATCACCATCAGAATCTTACTCATCACCATCAGAATCTTACTCATCACCAATAGAATCTTACTCATCATCACCATCAGAATCTTACTCATCATCCCCATCAGAATGTTACAGATCACCATCAGAATCTTACTCATCACCATCAGAATCTTACTCATCACCGTCAGAATGTTACTCATCACCATCAGAATGTTACACATCACCATCAGAAAATCATCATCACCATCAGAATCTTACTCATCACCATCAGAATCTTACTCATTACCATCAGAATCTTACTCATCACTATCAGAATCTTACTCATCACCATTAGAATCTTACTCATCATCACCATCAGAATCTTACTCATCACCATCAGAATCTTACTCATCACCATCAGAATCTTACTCATCATCACAATTGGAATCTTACTCATCATCACCATCAGAATCTTACTCATCATCACCATCAGAATCTTACTCCTCATCACCATCAGGATCTTACTCCTCATCACCATCAGAATCTTACTCGTCATCACCATCAGAATCTTACTCATCGCCATCAGAATCTTATACATCATCACCATAAGAGACTTACTCATCACCGTCAGAATCTTACTCATCACCATCAGAATCTTACTCATCATCACCATCAGAATCTTACTCATCACGATGAGAATCTTGCTCATCACCATCAGAATCTTACTCATTACCATCAGAATCTTACTCATCATCACCATCAGAATCTTACTCATCACCATCAGAATCTTACTCATCACCATCAGAATCTTACTCATCACCAATAGAATCTTACTCATCATCACCATCAGAATCTTACTCATCATCACCATCAGAATGTTACAGATCACCATCAGAATCTTACTCATCACCATCAGAATCTTACTCATCACCGTCAGAATGTTACTCATCACCATCAGAATGTTACACATCACCATCAGAAAATCATCATCACCATCAGAATCTTACTCATCATCACCATCAGAATCTTACTAATCATCACCATCAGAATCTCACTCGTCATCACCATTAGAATCTTACTAATCACCATCAGAATCTTACTCATCATCACCATTGGAATCTTACTCATCATCACCATCAGAATCTTACTCATCATCACCATCAGAATCTTACTCATCATCACCATAGGAATCTCACTCGTCATCACCATTAGAATCTTACTCATCACCATCAGAATCTTACTCATCACCATCAGAATCTTACTCATCATCACCATCAGAATCTCACTCGTCATCACCATTGGAATCTTACTCATCACCATCAGAATATTACTCATTACCATCAGAATCTTACTCATCGCCATCAGAATCTTATACATCATCACCATAAGAGTCTTACTCATCACCGTCAGAATCTTACTCATCACCATCAGAATCTTACTCATCATCACCATCAGAATCTTACTCATCACGATGAGAATCTTGCACATCACCATCAGAATCTTACTCATTACCATCAGAATCTTACTCATCATCACCATCAGAATCTTACTCATCACCATCAGAATCTTACTCATCACCATCAGAATCTTTCTCATCACCATCATAATCTTACTCATCACCATCAGAATCTTACTCATCATCACCTTCCGAATCTTACTCATCATCACCATCAGAATATTACTCATTACCATCAGAATCTTACTCATCGCCATCAGAATCTTATACATCATCACCATAAGAGTCTTACTCATCACCGTCAGAATCTTACTCATCACCATCAGAATCTTACTCATCATCACCATCAGAATCTTACTCCTCATCACCATCAGGATCTTACTCCTCATCACCATCAGAATCTTACTCGTCATCACCATCAGAATCTTACTAATCATCACCATCAGAATCTCACTCGTCATCACCATTAGAATCTTACTAATCACCATCAGAATCTTACTCATCATCACCATTGGAATCTTACTCATCATCACCATCAGAATCTTACTCATCATCACCATCAGAATCTTACTCATCATCACCATAGGAATCTCACTCGTCATCACCATTAGAATCTTACTCATCACCATCAGAATCTTACTCATCACCATCAGAATCTTACTCATCATCACCATCAGAATCTCACTCGTCATCACCATTGGAATCTTACTCATCACCATCAGAATATTACTCATTACCATCAGAATCTTACTCATCGCCATCAGAATCTTATACATCATCACCATAAGAGTCTTACTCATCACCGTCAGAATCTTACTCATCACCATCAGAATCTTACTCATCATCACCATCAGAATCTTACTCATCACGATGAGAATCTTGCACATCACCATCAGAATCTTACTCATTACCATCAGAATCTTACTCATCATCACCATCAGAATCTTACTCATCACCATCAGAATCTTACTCATCACCATCAGAATCTTTCTCATCACCATCATAATCTTACTCATCACCATCAGAATCTTACTCATCATCACCTTCCGAATCTTACTCATCATCACCATCAGAATATTACTCATTACCATCAGAATCTTACTCATCGCCATCAGAATCTTATACATCATCACCATAAGAGTCTTACTCATCACCGTCAGAATCTTACTCATCACCATCAGAATCTTACTCATCATCACCATCAGAATCTTACTCCTCATCACCATCAGGATCTTACTCCTCATCACCATCAGAATCTTACTCGTCATCACCATCAGAATCTTACTCATCGCCATCAGAATCTTATACATCATCACCATAAGAGTCTTACTCATCACCGTCAGAATCTTACTCATCACCATCAGAATCTTACTCATTATCACCATCAGAATCTTACTCATCACGATGAGAATCTTGCTCATCACCATCAGAATCTTACTCATTACCATCAGAATCTTACTCATCATCACCATCAGAATCTTACTCATCACCATCAGAATCTTACTCATCACCATCAGAATCTTACTCATCACCAATAGAATCTTACTCATCATCACCATCAGAATTTTACTCATCATCACCATAGGAATCTCACTCGTCATCACCATTAGAATCTTACTCATCACCATCAGAATCTTACTCATCACCATCAGAATCTTACTCATCATCACCATCAGAATCTCACTCGTCATCACCATTGGAATCTTACTCATCACCATCAGAATATTACTCATCACCATCAGGATCTTACTCATCATAACCATCAGAATCTTACTCATCACCATCAGAATCTTACTCATCACCATCAGAATCTTACTCATCGCCATCAGAATCTTATACATCATCACCATCAGAATCTTACTCATCACGATGAGAATCTTGCTCATCACCATCAGAATCTTACTCATTACCATCAGAATCTTACTCATCATCACCATCAGAATCTTACTCATCACCATCAGAATCTTACTCATCACCATCAGAATCTTTCTCATCACCATCATAATCTTACTCATCACCATCAGAATCTTACTCATCATCACCTTCCGAATCTTACTCATCATCACCATCAGAATCTTACTCATCATCACCATCAGAATCTTACTCATCATCACCATCAGAATCTTACTCCTCATCACCATCAGGATCTTACTCCTCATCACCATCAGAATCTTACTCGTCATCACCATCAGAATCTTACTCATCGCCATCAGAATCTTATACATCATCACCATAAGAGTCTTACTCATCAACGTCAGAATCTTACTCATCACCATCAGAATCTTACTCATTATCACCATCAGAATCTTACTCATCACGATGAGAATCTTGCTCATCACCATCAGAATCTTACTCATTACCATCAGAATCTTACTCATCATCACTATCAGAATCTTACTCATCACCATCAGAATCTTACTCATCACCATCAGAATCTTACTCATCACCAATAGAATCTTACTCATCATCACCATCAGAATCTTACTCATCATCACCATCAGAATGTTACAGATCACCATCAGAATCTTACTCATCACCATCAGAATCTTACTCATCACCGTCAGAATGTTACTCATCACCATCAGAATGTTACACATCACCATCAGAAAATCATCATCACCATCAGAATCTTACTCATCACCATCAGAATCTTACTCATTACCATCAGAATCTTACTCATCACCATCAGAATCTTACTCATCACCATTAGAATCTTACTCATCATCACCATCAGAATCTTACTCATCACCATCAGAATCTTACTCATCACCATCAGAATCTTACTCATCATCACCATTGGAATCTTACTCATCATCACCATCAGAATCTTACTCATCATCACCATCAGAATCTTACTCCTCATCACCATCAGGATCTTACTCCTCATCACCATCAGAATCTTACTCGTCATCACCATCAGAATCTTACTCATCGCCATCAGAATCTTATACATCATCACCATAAGAGTCTTACTCATCACCGTCAGAATCTTACTCATCACCATCAGAATCTTTCTCATCATCACCATCAGAATCTTACTCATTACCATCAGAATCTTACTCATCATCACCATCAGAATCTTACTCATCACCATCAGAATCTTACTCATCACCATCAGAATCTTACTCATCACCAATAGAATCTTACTCATCATCACCATCAGAATCTTACTCATCATCACCATCAGAATGTTACAGATCACCATCAGAATCTTACTCATCACCATCAGAATCTTACTCATCACCGTCAGAATGTTACTCATCACCATCAGAATGTTACACATCACCATCAGAAAATCATCATCACCATCAGAATCTTACTCATCACCATCAGAATCTTACTCATTACCATCAGAATCTTACTCATCACCATCAGAATCTTACTCATCACCATTAGAATCTTACTCATCATCACCATCAGAATCTTACTCATCACCATCAGAATCTTACTCATCACCATCAGAATCTTACTCATCATCACCTTTGGAATCTTACTCATCATCACCATCAGAATCTTACTCATCATCACCATCAGAATCTTACTCCTCATCACCATCAGGATCTTACTCCTCATCACCATCAGAATCTTACTCGTCATCACCATCAGAATCTTACTCATCGCCATCAGAATCTTATACATCATCACCATAAGAGTCTTACTCATCACCGTCAGAATCTTACTCATCACCATCAGAATCTTACTCATCATCACCATCAGAATCTTACTCATCACGATGACAATCTTGCTCATCACCATCAGAATCTTACTCATTACCATCAAAATCTTACTCATCATCACCATCAGAATCTTACTCATCACCATCAGAATCTTACTCATCACCATCAGAATCTTACTCATCACCAATAGAATCTTACTCATCATCACCATCAGAATCTTACTCATCATCACCATTGGAATCTTACTCATCATCACCATCAGAATCTTACTCATCATCACCATCAGAATCTTACTCATCATAACCATAGGAATCTCACTCGTCATCACCATTAGAATCTTACTCATCACCATCAGAATCTTACTCATCACCATCAGAATCTTACTCATCATCACCATCAGAATCTCACTCGTCATCACCATTGGAATCTTACTCATCACCATCAGAATATTACTCATCACCATCAGGATCTTACTCATCATAACCATCAGAATCTTACTCATCACCATCAGAATCTTACTCATTACCATCAGAATCGTACTCATCGCCATCAGAATCTTATACATCATCACCATAAGAGTCTTACTCATCACCGTCAGAATCTTACTCATCACCATCAGAATCTTACTCATCATCACCATCAGAATCTTACTCATCACGATGAGAATCTTGCTCATCACCATCAGAATCTTACTCATTACCATCAGAATCTTACTCATCATCACCATCAGAATTTTACTCATCACCATCAGAATCTTACTCATCACCATCAGAATCTTTCTCATCACTATCATAATCTTACTCATCACCATCAGAATCTTACTCATCATCACCTTCCGAATCTTACTCATCATCACCATCAGAATCTTACTCATCATCACCATCAGAATCTTACTCATCATCACCATCAGAATCTTACTCCTCATCACCATCAGGATCTTACTCCTCATCACCATCAGAATCTTACTCGTCATCACCATCAGAATCTTACTCATCGCCATAAGAATCTTATACATCATCACCATAAGAGTCTTACTCATCAACGTCAGAATCTTACTCATCACCATCAGAATCTTACTCATTATCACCATCAGAATCTTACTCATCACGATGAGAATCTTGCTCATCACCATCAGAATCTTACTCATTACCATCAGAATCTTACTCATCATCACCATCAGAATCTTACTCATCACCATCAGAATCTTACTCATCACCATCAGAATCTTACTCATCACCAATAGAATCTTACTCATCATCACCATCAGAATCTTACTCATCATCACCATAGGAATCTCACTCGTCATCACCATTAGAATCTTACTCATCACCATCAGAATCTTACTCATCACCATCAGAATCTTACTCATCATCACCATCAGAATCTCACTCGTCATCACCATTGGAATCTTACTCATCACCATCAGAATATTACTCATCACCATGAGGATCTTACTCATCATAACCATCAGAATCTTACTCATCACCATCAGAATCTTACTCATTACCATCAGAATCTTACTCATCGCCATCAGAATCTTATACATCATCACCATAAGAGTCTTACTCATCACCGTCAGAATCTTACTCATCACCATCAGAATCTTACTCATCATCACCATCAGAATCTTACTCATCACGATGAGAATCTTGCTCATCACCATCAGAATCTTACTCATTACCATCAGAATCTTACTCATCATCACCATCAGAATCTTACTCATCACCATCAGAATCTTACTCATCACCATCAGAATCTTTCTCATCACCATCATAATCTTACTCATCACCATCAGAATCTTACTCATCATCACCTTCCGAATCTTACTCATCATCACCATCAGAATCTTACTCATCATCACCATCAGAATCTTACTCATCATCACCATCAGAATCTTACTCCTCATCACCATCAGGATCTTACTCCTCATCACCATCAGAATCTTACTCGTCATCACCATCAGAATCTTACTCATCGCCATCAGAATCTTATACATCATCACCATAAGAGTCTTACTCATCAACGTCAGAATCTTACTCATCACCATCAGAATCTTACTCATTATCACCATCAGAATCTTACTCATCACGATGAGAATCTTGCTCATCACCATCAGAATCTTACTCATTACCATCAGAATCTTACTCATCATCACCATCAGAATCTTACTCATCACCATCAGAATCTTACTCATCACCATCAGAATCTTACTCATCACCAATAGAATCTTATTCATCATCACCATCAGAATCTTACTCATCATCACCATAGGAATCTCACTCGTCATCACCATTAGAATCTTACTCATCACCATCAGAATCTTACTCATCACCAATAGAATCTTACTCATCATCACCATCAGAATCTTACTCATCATCACCATAGGAATCTCACTCGTCATCACCATTAGAATCTTACTCATCACCATCAGAATCTTACTCATCACCATCAGAATCTTACTCATCATCACCATCAGAATCTCACTCGTCATCACCATTGGAATCTTACTCATCACCATCAGAATATTACTCATCACCATCAGGATCTTACTCATCATAACCATCAGAATCTTACTCATCACCATCAGAATCTTACTCATTACCATCAGAATCTTACTCATCGCCATCAGAATCTTATACATCATCACCATAAGAGTCTTACTCATCACCGTCAGAATCTTACTCATCACCATCAGAATCTTACTCATCATCACCATCAGAATCTTACTCATCACGATGAGAATCTTGCTCATCACCATCAGAATCTTACTCATTACCATCAGAATCTTACTCATCATCACCATCAGAATCTTACTCATCACCATCAGAATCTTACTCATCACCATCAGAATCTTTCTCATCACCATCATAATCTTACTCATCACCATCAGAATCTTACTCATCATCACCTTCCGAATCTTACTCATCATCACCATCAGAATCTTACTCATCATCACCATCAGAATCTTACTCATCATCACCATCAGAATCTTACTCCTCATCACCATCAGGATCTTACTCCTCATCACCATCAGAATCTTACTCGTCATCACCATCAGAATCTTACTCATCGCCATCAGAATCTTATACATCATCACCATAAGAGTCTTACTCATCAACGTCAGAATCTTACTCATCACCATCAGAATCTTACTCATTATCACCATCAGAATCTTACTCATCACGATGAGAATCTTGCTCATCACCATCAGAATCTTACTCATTACCATCAGAATCTTACTCATCATCACCATCAGAATCTTACTCATCACCATCAGAATCTTACTCATCACCATCAGAATCTTACTCATCACCAATAGAATCTTATTCATCATCACCATCAGAATCTTACTCATCATCACCATAGGAATCTCACTCGTCATCACCATTAGAATCTTACTCATCACCATCAGAATCTTACTCATCACCAATAGAATCTTACTCATCATCACCATCAGAATCTTACTCATCATCACCATAGGAATCTCACTCGTCATCACCATTAGAATCTTACTCATCACCATCAGAATCTTACTCATCACCATCAGAATCTTACTCATCATCACCATCAGAATCTCACTCGTCATCACCATTGGAATCTTACTCATCACCATCAGAATATTACTCATCACCATCAGGATCTTACTCATCATAACCATCAGAATCTTACTCATCACCATCAGAATCTTACTCATTACCATCAGAATCTTACTCATCGCCATCAGAATCTTATACATCATCACCATAAGAGTCTTACTCATCACCGTCAGAATCTTACTCATCACCATCAGAATCTTACTCATCATCACCATCAGAATCTTACTCATCACGATGAGAATCTTGCTCATCACCATCAGAATCTTACTCATTACCATCAGAATCTTACTCATCATCACCATCAGAATCTTACTCATCACCATCAGAATCTTACTCATCACCATCAGAATCTTTCTCATCACCATCATAATCTTACTCATCACCATCAGAATCTTACTCATCATCACCTTCCGAATCTTACTCATCATCACCATCAGAATCTTACTCATCATCACCATCAGAATCTTACTCATCATCACCATCAGAATCTTACTCCTCATCACCATCAGGATCTTACTCCTCATCACCATCAGAATCTTACTCGTCATCACCATCAGAATCTTACTCATCGCCATCAGAATCTTATACATCATCACCATAAGAGTCTTACTCATCAACGTCAGAATCTTACTCATCACCATCAGAATCTTACTCATTATCACCATCAGAATCTTACTCATCACGATGAGAATCTTGCTCATCACCATCAGAATCTTACTCATTACCATCAGAATCCTACTCATCATCACCATCAGAATCTTACTCATCACCATCAGAATCTTACTCATCACCAATAGAATCTTACTCATCATCACCATCAGAATCTTACTCATCATCACCATCAGAATGTTACAGATCACTATCAGAATCTTACTTATCACCATCAGAATCTTACTCATCACCGTCAGAATGTTACTCATCACCATCAGAATGTTACACATCACCATCAGAAAATCATCATCACCATCAGAATCTTACTCATCACCATCAGAATCTTACTCATTACCATCAGAATCTTACTCATCACCATCAGAATCTTACTCATCACCATTAGAATCTTACTCATCATAACCATCAGAATCTTACTCATCACCATCATAATCTTACTCATCACCATCAGAATCTTACTCATCATCACCTTCCGAATCTTACTCATCATCACCATCAGAATCTTACTCATCATCACCATCAGAATCTTACTCATCATCACCATCAGAATCTTACTCCTCATCACCATCAGGATCTTACTCCTCATCACCATCAGAATCTTACTCGTCATCACCATCAGAATCTTACTCATCACCATCAGAATCTTACTCATCACCATTAGAATCTTACTCATCATCACCATCAGAATCTTACTCATCACCATCAGAATCTTACTCATCACCATCAGAATCTTACTCATCATCACCATTGGAATCTTACTCATCATCACCATCAGAATCTTACTCATCATCACCATCAGAATCTTACTCCTCATCACCATCAGGATCTTACTACTCATCACCATCAGAATCTTACTCGTCATCACCATCAGAATCTTACTCATCGCCATCAGAATCTTATACATCATCACCATAAGAGTCTTACTCATCACCGTCAGAATCTTACTCATCACCATCAGAATCTTAATCATCATCACCATCAGAATCTTACTCATCACGATGAGAATCTTGCTCATCACCATCAGAATCTTACTCATTACCATCAGAATCTTACTCATCATCACCATCAGAATCTTACTCATCACCATCAGAATCTTACTCATCACCATCAGAATCTTACTCATCACCAATAGAATCTTACTCATCATCACCATCAGAATCTTACTCATCATCACCATCAGAATGTTACAGATCACCATCAGAATCTTACTCATCACCATCAGAATCTTACTCATCACCGTCAGAATGTTACTCATCACCATCAGAATGTTACACATCACCATCAGAAAATCATCATCACCATCAGAATCTTACTCATCACCATCAGAATCTTACTCATTACCATCAGAATCTTACTCATCACTATCAGAATCTTACTCATCACCATTAGAATCTTACTCATCATCACCATCAGAATCTTACTCATCACCATCAGAATCTTACTCATCACCATCAGAATCTTACTCATCATCACCATTGGAATCTTACTCATCATCACCATCAGAATCTTACTCATCATCACCATCAGAATCTTACTCCTCATCACCATCAGGATCTTACTCCTCATCACCATCAGAATCTTACTCGTCATCACCATCAGAATCTTACTCATCGCCATCAGAATCTTATACATCATCACCATAAGAGACTTACTCATCACCGTCAGAATCTTACTCATCACCATCAGAATCTTACTCATCATCACCATCAGAATCTTACTCATCACGATGAGAATCTTGCTCATCACCATCAGAATCTTACTCATTACCATCAGAATCTTACTCATCATCACCATCAGAATCTTACTCATCACCATCAGAATCTTACTCATCACCATCAGAATCTTACTCATCACCAATAGAATCTTACTCATCATCACCATCAGAATCTTACTCATCATCACCATCAGAATCTTACTCATCATCACCATCAGAATCTTACTCATCATCACCATCAGAATCTTACTCCTCATCACCATCAGGATCTTACTCCTCATCACCATCAGAATCTTACTCGTCATCACCATCAGAATCTTACTCATCACCATCAGAATCTTACTCATCACCATTAGAATCTTACTCATCATCACCATCAGAATCTTACTCATCACCATCAGAATCTTACTCATCACCATCAGAATCTTACTCATCATCACCATTGGAATCTTACTCATCATCACCATCAGAATCTTACTCATCATCACCATCAGAATCTTACTCCTCATCACCATCAGGATCTTACTACTCATCACCATCAGAATCTTACTCGTCATCACCATCAGAATCTTACTCATCGCCATCAGAATCTTATACATCATCACCATAAGAGTCTTACTCATCACCGTCAGAATCTTACTCATCACCATCAGAATCTTAATCATCATCACCATCAGAATCTTACTCATCACGATGAGAATCTTGCTCATCACCATCAGAATCTTACTCATTACCATCAGAATCTTACTCATCATCACCATCAGAATCTTACTCATCACCATCAGAATCTTACTCATCACCATCAGAATCTTACTCATCACCAATAGAATCTTACTCATCATCACCATCAGAATCTTACTCATCATCACCATCAGAATGTTACAGATCACCATCAGAATCTTACTCATCACCATCAGAATCTTACTCATCACCGTCAGAATGTTACTCATCACCATCAGAATGTTACACATCACCATCAGAAAATCATCATCACCATCAGAATCTTACTCATCACCATCAGAATCTTACTCATTACCATCAGAATCTTACTCATCACTATCAGAATCTTACTCATCACCATTAGAATCTTACTCATCATCACCATCAGAATCTTACTCATCACCATCAGAATCTTACTCATCACCATCAGAATCTTACTCATCATCACCATTGGAATCTTACTCATCATCACCATCAGAATCTTACTCATCATCACCATCAGAATCTTACTCCTCATCACCATCAGGATCTTACTCCTCATCACCATCAGAATCTTACTCGTCATCACCATCAGAATCTTACTCATCGCCATCAGAATCTTATACATCATCACCATAAGAGACTTACTCATCACCGTCAGAATCTTACTCATCACCATCAGAATCTTACTCATCATCACCATCAGAATCTTACTCATCACGATGAGAATCTTGCTCATCACCATCAGAATCTTACTCATTACCATCAGAATCTTACTCATCATCACCATCAGAATCTTACTCATCACCATCAGAATCTTACTCATCACCATCAGAATCTTACTCATCACCAATAGAATCTTACTCATCATCACCATCAGAATCTTACTCATCATCACCATCAGAATGTTACAGATCACCATCAGAATCTTACTCATCACCATCAGAATCTTACTCATCACCGTCAGAATGTTACTCATCACCATCAGAATGTTACACATCACCATCAGAAAATCATCATCACCATCAGAATCTTACTCATCATCACCATCAGAATCTTACTAATCATCACCATCAGAATCTCACTCGTCATCACCATTAGAATCTTACTAATCACCATCAGAATCTTACTCATCATCACCATTGGAATCTTACTCATCATCACCATCAGAATCTTACTCATCATCACCATCAGAATCTTACTCATCATCACCATAGGAATCTCACTCGTCATCACCATTAGAATCTTACTCATCACCATCAGAATCTTACTCATCACCATCAGAATCTTACTCATCATCACCATCAGAATCTCCCTCGTCATCACCATTGGAATCTTACTCATCACCATCAGAATATTACTCATTACCATCAGAATCTTACTCATCGCCATCAGAATCTTATACATCATCACCATAAGAGTCTTACTCATCACCGTCAGAATCTTACTCATCACCATCAGAATCTTACTCATCATCACCATCAGAATCTTACTCATCACGATGAGAATCTTGCTCATCACCATCAGAATCTTACTCATTACCATCAGAATCTTACTCATCATCACCATCAGAATCTTACTCATCACCATCAGAATCTTACTCATCACCATCAGAATCTTTCTCATCACCATCATAATCTTACTCATCACCATCAGAATCTTACTCATCATCACCTTCCGAATCTTACTCATCATCACCATCAGAATATTACTCATTACCATCAGAATCTTACTCATCGCCATCAGAATCTTATACATCATCACCATAAGAGTCTTACTCATCACCGTCAGAATCTTACTCATCACCATCAGAATCTTACTCATCATCACCATCAGAATCTTACTCCTCATCACCATCAGGATCTTACTCCTCATCACCATCAGAATCTTACTCGTCATCACCATCAGAATCTTACTCATCGCCATCAGAATCTTATACATCATCACCATAAGAGTCTTACTCATCACCGTCAGAATCTTACTCATCACCATCAGAATCTTACTCATTATCACCATCAGAATCTTACTCATCACGATGAGAATCTTGCTCATCACCATCAGAATCTTACTCATTACCATTAGAATCTTACTCATCATCACCATCAGAATCTTACTCATCACCATCAGAATCTTACTCATCACCATCAGAATCTTACTCATCACCAATAGAATCTTACTCATCATCACCATCAGAATTTTACTCATCATCACCATAGGAATCTCACTCGTCATCACCATTAGAATCTTACTCATCACCATCAGAATCTTACTCATCACCATCAGAATCTTACTCATCACCATCAGAATCTTACTCATCATCACCATCAGAATCTCACTCGTCATCACCATTGGAATCTTACTCATCACCATCAGAATATTACTCATCACCATCAGGATCTTACTCATCATAACCATCAGAATCTTACTCATCACCATCAGAATCTTACTCATCACCATCAGAATCTTACTCATCGCCATCAGAATCTTATACATCATCACCATAAGAGTCTTACTCATCACCGTCAGAATCTTACTCATCAACATCAGAATCTTAATCATCTTCACCATCAGAATCTTACTCATCACGATGAGAATCTTGCTCATCACCATCAGAATCTTACTCATTACCATCAGAATCTTACTCATCATCACCATCAGAATCTTACTCATCACCATCAGAATCTTTCTCATCACCATCATAATCTTACTCATCACCATCAGAATCTTACTCATCATCACCTTCCGAATCTTACTCATCATCACCATCAGAATCTTACTCATCATCACCATCAGAATCTTACTCATCATCACCATCAGAATCTTACTCCTCATCACCATCAGGATCTTACTCCTCATCACCATCAGAATCCTACTCGTCATCACCATCAGAATCTTACTCATCGCCATCAGAATCTTATACATCATCACCATAAGAGTCTTACTCATCAACGTCAGAATCTTACTCATCACCATCAGAATCTTACTCATTATCACCATCAGAATCTTACTCATCACGATGAGAATCTTGCTCATCACCATCAGAATCTTACTCATTACCATCAGAATCTTACTCATCATCACCATCAGAATCTTACTCATCACCATCAGAATCTTACTCATCACCATCAGAATCTTACTCATCACCAATAGAATCTTACTCATCATCACCATCAGAATCTTACTCATCATCACCATCAGAATGTTACAGATCACCATCAGAATCTTACTCATCACCATCAGAATCTTACTCATCACCGTCAGAATGTTACTCATCACCATCAGAATGTTACACATCACCATCAGAAAATCATCATCACCATCAGAATCTTACTCATCACCATCAGAATCTTACTCATTACCATCAGAATCTTACTCATCACCATCAGAATCTTACTCATCACCATTAGAATCTTACTCATCATCACCATCAGAATCTTACTCATCACCATCAGAATCTTACTCATCACCATCAGAATCTTACTCATCATCACCATTGGAATCTTACTCATCATCACCATCAGAATCTTACTCATCATCACCATCAGAATCTTACTCCTCATCACCATCAGGATCTTACTCCTCATCACCATCAGAATCTTACTCGTCATCACCATCAGAATCTTACTCATCGCCATCAGAATCTTATACATCATCACCATAAGAGTCTTACTCATCACCGTCAGAATCTTACTCATCACCATCAGAATCTTTCTCATCATCACCATCAGAATCTTACTCATTACCATCAGAATCTTACTCATCATCACCATCAGAATCTTACTCATCACCATCAGAATCTTACTCATCACCATCAGAATCTTACTCATCACCAATAGAATCTTACTCATCATCACCATCAGAATCTTACTCATCATCACCATCAGAATGTTACAGATCACCATCAGAATCTTACTCATCACCATCAGAATCTTACTCATCACCGTCAGAATGTTACTCATCACCATCAGAATGTTACACATCACCATCAGAAAATCATCATCACCATCAGAATCTTACTCATCACCATCAGAATCTTACTCATTACCATCAGAATCTTACTCATCACCATCAGAATCTTACTCATCACCATTAGAATCTTACTCATCATCACCATCAGAATCTTACTCATCACCATCAGAATCTTACTCATCACCATCAGAATCTTACTCATCATCACCTTTGGAATCTTACTCATCATCACCATCAGAATCTTACTCATCATCACCATCAGAATCTTACTCCTCATCACCATCAGGATCTTACTCCTCATCACCATCAGAATCTTACTCGTCATCACCATCAGAATCTTACTCATCGCCATCAGAATCTTATACATCATCACCATAAGAGTCTTACTCATCAACGTCAGAATCTTACTCATCACCATCAGAATCTTACTCATCATCACCATCAGAATCTTACTCATCACGATGACAATCTTGCTCATCACCATCAGAATCTTACTCATTACCATCAGAATCTTACTCATCATCACCATCAGAATCTTACTCATCACCATCAGAATCTTACTCATCACCATCAGAATCTTACTCATCACCAATAGAATCTTACTCATCATCACCATCAGAATCTTACTCATCATCACCATTGGAATCTTACTCATCATCACCATCAGAATCTTACTAATCATCACCATCAGAATCTTACTCATCATAACCATAGGAATCTCACTCGTCATCACCATTAGAATCTTACTCATCACCATCAGAATCTTACTCATCACCATCAGAATCTTACTCATCATCACCATCAGAATCTCACTCGTCATCACCATTGGAATCTTACTCATCACCATCAGAATATTACTCATCACCATCAGGATCTTACTCATCATAACCATCAGAATCTTACTCATCACCATCAGAATCTTACTCATTACCATCAGAATCGTACTCATCGCCATCAGAATCTTATACATCATCACCATAAGAGTCTTACTCATCACCGTCAGAATCTTACTCATCACCATCAGAATCTTACTCATCATCACCATCAGAATCTTACTCATCACGATGAGAATCTTGCTCATCACCATCAGAATCTTACTCATTACCATCAGAATCTTACTCATCATCACCATCAGAATCTTACTCATCACCATCAGAATCTTACTCATCACCATCAGAATCTTTCTCATCACGATCATAATCTTACTCATCACCATCAGAATCTTACTCATCATCACCTTCCGAATCTTACTCATCATCACCATCAGAATCTTACTCATCATCACCATCAGAATCTTACTCATCATCACCATCAGAATCTTACTCCTCATCACCATCAGGATCTTACTCCTCATCACCATCAGAATCTTACTCGTCATCACCATCAGAATCTTACTCATCGCCATAAGAATCTTATACATCATCACCATAAGAGTCTTACTCATCAACGTCAGAATCTTACTCATCACCATCAGAATCTTACTCATTTTCACCATCAGAATCTTACTCATCACGATGAGAATCTTGCTCATCACCATCAGAATCTTACTCATTACCATCAGAATCTTACTCATCATCACCATCAGAATCTTACTCATCACCATCAGAATCTTACTCATCACCATCAGAATCTTACTCATCACCAATAGAATCTTACTCATCATCACCATCAGAATCTTACTCATCATCACCATAGGAATCTCACTCGTCATCACCATTAGAATCTTACTCATCACCATCAGAATCTTACTCATCACCATCAGAATCTTACTCATCATCACCATCAGAATCTTACTCATCACCATCAGAATCTTACTCATCACCATCAGAATCTTTCTCATCACCATCATAATCTTACTCATCACCATCAGAATCTTACTCATCATCACCTTCCGAATCTTACTCATCATCACCATCAGAATATTACTCATTACCATCAGAATCTTACTCATCGCCATCAGAATCTTATACATCATCACCATAAGAGTCTTACTCATCACCGTCAGAATCTTACTCATCACCATCAGAATCTTACTCATCATCACCATCAGAATCTTACTCCTCATCACCATCAGGATCTTACTCCTCATCACCATCAGAATCTTACTCGTCATCACCATCAGAATCTTACTCATCGCCATCAGAATCTTATACATCATCACCATAAGAGTCTTACTCATCACCGTCAGAATCTTACTCATCACCATCAGAATCTTACTCATTATCACCATCAGAATCTTACTCATCACGATGAGAATCTTGCTCATCACCATCAGAATCTTACTCATTACCATTAGAATCTTACTCATCATCACCATCAGAATCTTACTCATCACCATCAGAATCTTACTCATCACCATCAGAATCTTACTCATCACCAATAGAATCTTACTCATCATCACCATCAGAATTTTACTCATCATCACCATAGGAATCTCACTCGTCATCACCATTAGAATCTTACTCATCACCATCAGAATCTTACTCATCACCATCAGAATCTTACTCATCATCACCATCAGAATCTCACTCGTCATCACCATTGGAATCTTACTCATCACCATCAGAATATTACTCATCACCATCAGGATCTTACTCATCATAACCATCAGAATCTTACTCATCACCATCAGAATCTTACTCATCACCATCAGAATCTTACTCATCGCCATCAGAATCTTATACATCATCACCATAAGAGTCTTACTCATCACCGTCAGAATCTTACTCATCAACATCAGAATCTTAATCATCTTCACCATCAGAATCTTACTCATCACGATGAGAATCTTGCTCATCACCATCAGAATCTTACTCATTACCATCAGAATCTTACTCATCATCACCATCAGAATCTTACTCATCACCATCAGAATCTTTCTCATCACCATCATAATCTTACTCATCACCATCAGAATCTTACTCATCATCACCTTCCGAATCTTACTCATCATCACCATCAGAATCTTACTCATCATCACCATCAGAATCTTACTCATCATCACCATCAGAATCTTACTCCTCATCACCATCAGGATCTTACTCCTCATCACCATCAGAATCCTACTCGTCATCACCATCAGAATCTTACTCATCGCCATCAGAATCTTATACATCATCACCATAAGAGTCTTACTCATCAACGTCAGAATCTTACTCATCACCATCAGAATCTTACTCATTATCACCATCAGAATCTTACTCATCACGATGAGAATCTTGCTCATCACCATCAGAATCTTACTCATTACCATCAGAATCTTACTCATCATCACCATCAGAATCTTACTCATCACCATCAGAATCTTACTCATCACCATCAGAATCTTACTCATCACCAATAGAATCTTACTCATCATCACCATCAGAATCTTACTCATCATCACCATCAGAATGTTACAGATCACCATCAGAATCTTACTCATCACCATCAGAATCTTACTCATCACCGTCAGAATGTTACTCATCACCATCAGAATGTTACACATCACCATCAGAAAATCATCATCACCATCAGAATCTTACTCATCACCATCAGAATCTTACTCATTACCATCAGAATCTTACTCATCACCATCAGAATCTTACTCATCACCATTAGAATCTTACTCATCATCACCATCAGAATCTTACTCATCACCATCAGAATCTTACTCATCACCATCAGAATCTTACTCATCATCACCATTGGAATCTTACTCATCATCACCATCAGAATCTTACTCATCATCACCATCAGAATCTTACTCCTCATCACCATCAGGATCTTACTCCTCATCACCATCAGAATCTTACTCGTCATCACCATCAGAATCTTACTCATCGCCATCAGAATCTTATACATCATCACCATAAGAGTCTTACTCATCACCGTCAGAATCTTACTCATCACCATCAGAATCTTTCTCATCATCACCATCAGAATCTTACTCATTACCATCAGAATCTTACTCATCATCACCATCAGAATCTTACTCATCACCATCAGAATCTTACTCATCACCATCAGAATCTTACTCATCACCAATAGAATCTTACTCATCATCACCATCAGAATCTTACTCATCATCACCATCAGAATGTTACAGATCACCATCAGAATCTTACTCATCACCATCAGAATCTTACTCATCACCGTCAGAATGTTACTCATCACCATCAGAATGTTACACATCACCATCAGAAAATCATCATCACCATCAGAATCTTACTCATCACCATCAGAATCTTACTCATTACCATCAGAATCTTACTCATCACCATCAGAATCTTACTCATCACCATTAGAATCTTACTCATCATCACCATCAGAATCTTACTCATCACCATCAGAATCTTACTCATCACCATCAGAATCTTACTCATCATCACCTTTGGAATCTTACTCATCATCACCATCAGAATCTTACTCATCATCACCATCAGAATCTTACTCCTCATCACCATCAGGATCTTACTCCTCATCACCATCAGAATCTTACTCGTCATCACCATCAGAATCTTACTCATCGCCATCAGAATCTTATACATCATCACCATAAGAGTCTTACTCATCAACGTCAGAATCTTACTCATCACCATCAGAATCTTACTCATCATCACCATCAGAATCTTACTCATCACGATGACAATCTTGCTCATCACCATCAGAATCTTACTCATTACCATCAGAATCTTACTCATCATCACCATCAGAATCTTACTCATCACCATCAGAATCTTACTCATCACCATCAGAATCTTACTCATCACCAATAGAATCTTACTCATCATCACCATCAGAATCTTACTCATCATCACCATTGGAATCTTACTCATCATCACCATCAGAATCTTACTAATCATCACCATCAGAATCTTACTCATCATAACCATAGGAATCTCACTCGTCATCACCATTAGAATCTTACTCATCACCATCAGAATCTTACTCATCACCATCAGAATCTTACTCATCATCACCATCAGAATCTCACTCGTCATCACCATTGGAATCTTACTCATCACCATCAGAATATTACTCATCACCATCAGGATCTTACTCATCATAACCATCAGAATCTTACTCATCACCATCAGAATCTTACTCATTACCATCAGAATCGTACTCATCGCCATCAGAATCTTATACATCATCACCATAAGAGTCTTACTCATCACCGTCAGAATCTTACTCATCACCATCAGAATCTTACTCATCATCACCATCAGAATCTTACTCATCACGATGAGAATCTTGCTCATCACCATCAGAATCTTACTCATTACCATCAGAATCTTACTCATCATCACCATCAGAATCTTACTCATCACCATCAGAATCTTACTCATCACCATCAGAATCTTTCTCATCACGATCATAATCTTACTCATCACCATCAGAATCTTACTCATCATCACCTTCCGAATCTTACTCATCATCACCATCAGAATCTTACTCATCATCACCATCAGAATCTTACTCATCATCACCATCAGAATCTTACTCCTCATCACCATCAGGATCTTACTCCTCATCACCATCAGAATCTTACTCGTCATCACCATCAGAATCTTACTCATCGCCATAAGAATCTTATACATCATCACCATAAGAGTCTTACTCATCAACGTCAGAATCTTACTCATCACCATCAGAATCTTACTCATTTTCACCATCAGAATCTTACTCATCACGATGAGAATCTTGCTCATCACCATCAGAATCTTACTCATTACCATCAGAATCTTACTCATCATCACCATCAGAATCTTACTCATCACCATCAGAATCTTACTCATCACCATCAGAATCTTACTCATCACCAATAGAATCTTACTCATCATCACCATCAGAATCTTACTCATCATCACCATAGGAATCTCACTCGTCATCACCATTAGAATCTTACTCATCACCATCAGAATCTTACTCATCACCATCAGAATCTTACTCATCATCACCATCAGAATCTCACTCGTCATCACCATTGGAATCTTACTCATCACCATCAGAATATTACTCATCACCATCAGGATCTTACTCATCATAACCATCAGAATCTTACTCATCACCATCAGAATCTTACTCATTACCATCAGAATCTTACTCATCGCCATCAGAATCTTATACATCATCACCATAAGAGTCTTACTCATCACCGTCAGAATCTTACTCATCACCATCAGAATCTTACTCATCATCACCATCAGAATCTTACTCATCACGATGAGAATCTTGCTCATCACCATCAGAATCTTACTCATTACCATCAGAATCTTACTCATCATCACCATCAGAATCTTACTCATCACCATCAGAATCTTACTCATCACCATCAGAATCTTTCTCATCACCATCATAATCTTACTCATCACCATCAGAATCTTACTCATCATCACCTTCCGAATCTTACTCATCATCACCATCAGAATCTTACTCATCATCACCATCAGAATCTTACTCATCATCACCATCAGAATCTTACTCCTCATCACCATCAGGATCTTACTCCTCATCACCATCAGAATCTTACTCGTCATCACCATCAGAATCTTACTCATCGCCATCAGAATCTTATACATCATCACCATAAGAGTCTTACTCATCAACGTCAGAATCTTACTCATCACCATCAGAATCTTACTCATTATCACCATCAGAATCTTACTCATCACGATGAGAATCTTGCTCATCACCATCAGAATCTTACTCATTACCATCAGAATCTTACTCATCATCACCATCAGAATCTTACTCATCACCATCAGAATCTTACTCATCACCATCAGAATCTTACTCATCACCAATAGAATCTTATTCATCATCACCATCAGAATCTTACTCATCATCACCATAGGAATCTCACTCGTCATCACCATTAGAATCTTACTCATCACCATCAGAATCTTACTCATCACCAATAGAATCTTACTCATCATCACCATCAGAATCTTACTCATCATCACCATAGGAATCTCACTCGTCATCACCATTAGAATCTTACTCATCACCATCAGAATCTTACTCATCACCATCAGAATCTTACTCATCATCACCATCAGAATCTCACTCGTCATCACCATTGGAATCTTACTCATCACCATCAGAATATTACTCATCACCATCAGGATCTTACTCATCATAACCATCAGAATCTTACTCATCACCATCAGAATCTTACTCATTACCATCAGAATCTTACTCATCGCCATCAGAATCTTATACATCATCACCATAAGAGTCTTACTCATCAGCGTCAGAATCTTACTCATTACCATCAGAATCTTACTCATCATCACCATCAGAATCTTACTCATCACCATCAGAATCTTTCTCATCACCATCATAATCTTACTCATCACCATCAGAATCTTACTCATCATCACCTTCCGAATCTTACTCATCATCACCATCAGAATCTTACTCATCATCACCATCAGAATCTTACACATCATCACCATCAGAATCTTACTCCTCATCACCATCAGGATCTTACTCCTCATCACCATCAGAATCTTACTCGTCATCACCATCAGAATCTTACTCATCGCCATCAGAATCTTATACATCATCACCATAAGAGTCTTACTCATCAACGTCAGAATCTTACTCATCACCATCAGAATCTTACTCATTATCACCATCAGAATCTTACTCATCACGATGAGAATCTTGCTCATCACCATCAGAATCTTACTCATTACCATCAGAATCCTACTCATCATCACCATCAGAATCTTACTCATCACCATCAGAATCTTACTCATCACCATCAGAATCTTACTCATCACCAATAGAATCTTACTCATCATCACCATCAGAATCTTACTCATCATCACCATCAGAATGTTACAGATCACTATCAGAATCTTACTCATCACCATCAGAATCTTACTCATCACCGTCAGAATGTTACTCATCACCATCAGAATGTTACACATCACCATCAGAAAATCATCATCACCATCAGAATCTTACTCATCACCATCAGAATCTTACTCATTACCATCAGAATCTTACTCATCACCATCAGAATCTTACTCATCACCATTAGAATCTTACTCATCATAACCATCAGAATCTTACTCATCACCATCATAATCTTACTCATCACCATCAGAATCTTACTCATCATCACCTTCCGAATCTTACTCATCATCACCATCAGAATCTTACTCATCATCACCATCAGAATCTTACTCATCATCACCATCAGAATCTTACTCCTCATCACCATCAGGATCTTACTCCTCATCACCATCAGAATCTTACTCGTCATCACCATCAGAATCTTACTCATTATCACCATCAGAATCTTACTCATCACGATGAGAATCTTGCTCATCACCATCAGAATCTTACTCATTACCATCAGAATCTTACTCATCATCACCATCAGAATCTTACTCATCACCATCAGAATCTTACTCATCACCATCAGAATCTTACTCATCACCAATAGAATCTTACTCATCATCACCATCAGAATGTTACTCATCATCACCATCAGAATGTTACAGATCACCATCAGAATCTTACTCATCACCATCAGAATCTTACTCATCACCGTCAGAATGTTACTCATCACCATCAGAATGTTACACATCACCATCAGAAAATCATCATCACCATCAGAATCTTACTCATCACCATCAGAATCTTACTCATTACCATCAGAATCTTACTCATCACCATCAGAATCTTACTCATCACCATTAGAATCTTACTCATCATCACCATCAGAATCTTACTCATCACCATCAGAATCTTACTCATCACCATCAGAATCTTACTCATCATCACCATTGGAATCTTACTCATCATCACCATCAGAATCTTACTCATCATCACCATCAGAATCTTACTCCTCATCACCATCAGGATCTTACTCCTCATCACCATCAGAATCTTACTCGTCATCACCATCAGAATCTTACTCATCGCCATCAGAATCTTATACATCATCACCATAAGAGTCTTACTCATCACCGTCAGAATCTTACTCATCACCATCAGAATCTTTCTCATCATCACCATCAGAATCTTACTCATCACGATGAGAATCTTGCTCATCACCATCAGAATCTTACTCATTACCATCAGAATCTTACTCATCATCACCATCAGAATCTTACTCATCACCATCAGAATCTTACTCATCACCATCAGAATCTTACTCATCACCAATAGAATCTTACTCATCATCACCATCAGAATCTTACTCATCATCACCATCAGAATGTTACAGATCACTATCAGAATCTTACTCATCACCATCAGAATCTTACTCATCACCGTCAGAATGTTACTCATCACCATCAGAATGTTACACATCACCATCAGAAAATCATCATCACCATCAGAATCTTACTCATCACCATCAGAATCTTACTCATTACCATCAGAATCTTACTCATCACCATCAGAATCTTACTCATCACCATTAGAATCTTACTCATCATAACCATCAGAATCTTACTCATCACCATCAGAATCTTACTCATCACCATCAGAATCTTACTCATCATCACCATTGGAATCTTACTCATCATCACCATCAGAATCTTACTCATCATCACCATCAGAATCTTACTCCTCATCACCATCAGGATCTTACTCCTCATCACCATCAGAATCTTACTCGTCATCACCATCAGAATCTTACTCATCGCCATCAGAATCTTATACATCATCACCATAAGAGTCTTACTCATCACCGTCAGAATCTTACTCATCACCATCAGAATCTTACTCATCATCACCATCAGAATCTTACTCATCACGATGACAATCTTGCTCATCACCATCAGAATCTTACTCATTACCATCAGAATCTTACTCATCATCACCATCAGAATCTTACTCATCACCATCAGAATCTTACTCATCACCATCAGAATCTTACTCATCACCAATAGAATCTTACTCATCATCACCATCAGAATCTTACTCATCATCACCATTGGAATCTTACTCATCATCACCATCAGAATCTTACTCATCATCACCATCAGAAACTTACTCATCATCACCATAGGAATCTCACTCGTCATCACCATTAGAATCTTACTCATCACCATCAGAATCTTACTCATCACCATCAGAATCTTACTCATCATCACCATCAGAATCTCACTCGTCATCACCATTGGAATCTTACTCATCACCATCAGAATATTACTCATCACCATCAGGATCTTACTCATCATAACCATCAGAATCTTACTCATCACCATCAGAATCTTACTCATTACCATCAGAATCTTACTCATCGCCATCAGAATCTTATACATCATCACCATAAGAGTCTTACTCATCACCGTCAGAATCTTACTCATCACCATCAGAATCTTACTCATCATCACCATCAGAATCTTACTCATCACGATGAGAATCTTGCTCATCACCATCAGAATCTTACTCATTACCATCAGAATCTTACTCATCATCACCATCAGAATCTTACTCATCACCATCAGAATCTTACTCATCACCATCAGAATCTTTCTCATCACTATCATAATCTTACTCATCACCATCAGAATCTTACTCATCATCACCTTCCGAATCTTACTCATCATCACCATCAGAATCTTACTCATCATCACCATCAGAATCTTACTCCTCATCACCATCAGGATCTTACTCCTCATCACCATCAGAATCTTACTCGTCATCACCATCAGAATCTTACTCATCGCCATAAGAATCTTATACATCATCACCATAAGAGTCTTACTCATCAACGTCAGAATCTTACTCATCACCATCAGAATCTTACTCATTATCACCATCAGAATCTTACTCATCACGATGAGAATCTTGCTCATCACCATCAGAATCTTACTCATTACCATCAGAATCTTACTCATCATCACCATCAGAATCTTACTCATCACCATCAGAATCTTACTCATCACCATCAGAATCTTACTCATCACCAATAGAATCTTACTCATCATCACCATCAGAATCTTACTCATCATCACCATAGGAATCTCACTCGTCATCACCATTAGAATCTTACTCATCACCATCAGAATCTTACTCATCACCATCAGAATCTTACTCATCATCACCATCAGAATCTCACTCGTCATCACCATTGGAATCTTACTCATCACCATCAGAATATTACTCATCACCATCAGGATCTTACTCATCATAACCATCAGAATCTTACTCATCACCATCAGAATCTTACTCATTACCATCAGAATCTTACTCATCGCCATCAGAATCTTATACATCATCACCATAAGAGTCTTACTCATCACCGTCAGAATCTTACTCATCACCATCAGAATCTTACTCATCATCACCATCAGAATCTTACTCATCACGATGACAATCTTGCTCATCACCATCAGAATCTTACTCATTACCATCAGAATCTTACTCATCATCACCATCAGAATCTTACTCATCACCATCAGAATCTTACTCATCACCATCAGAATCTTACTCATCACCAATAGAATCTTACTCATCATCACCATCAGAATCTTACTCATCATCACCATTGGAATCTTACTCATCATCACCATCAGAATCTTACTCATCATCACCATCAGAAACTTACTCATCATCACCATAGGAATCTCACTCGTCATCACCATTAGAATCTTACTCATCACCATCAGAATCTTACTCATCACCATCAGAATCTTACTCATCATCACCATCAGAATCTCACTCGTCATCACCATTGGAATCTTACTCATCACCATCAGAATATTACTCATCACCATCAGGATCTTACTCATCATAACCATCAGAATCTTACTCATCACCATCAGAATCTTACTCATTACCATCAGAATCTTACTCATCGCCATCAGAATCTTATACATCATCACCATAAGAGTCTTACTCATCACCGTCAGAATCTTACTCATCACCATCAGAATCTTACTCATCATCACCATCAGAATCTTACTCATCACGATGAGAATCTTGCTCATCACCATCAGAATCTTACTCATTACCATCAGAATCTTACTCATCATCACCATCAGAATCTTACTCATCACCATCAGAATCTTACTCATCACCATCAGAATCTTTCTCATCACTATCATAATCTTACTCATCACCATCAGAATCTTACTCATCATCACCTTCCGAATCTTACTCATCATCACCATCAGAATCTTACTCATCATCACCATCAGAATCTTACTCCTCATCACCATCAGGATCTTACTCCTCATCACCATCAGAATCTTACTCGTCATCACCATCAGAATCTTACTCATCGCCATAAGAATCTTATACATCATCACCATAAGAGTCTTACTCATCAACGTCAGAATCTTACTCATCACCATCAGAATCTTACTCATTATCACCATCAGAATCTTACTCATCACGATGAGAATCTTGCTCATCACCATCAGAATCTTACTCATTACCATCAGAATCTTACTCATCATCACCATCAGAATCTTACTCATCACCATCAGAATCTTACTCATCACCATCAGAATCTTACTCATCACCAATAGAATCTTACTCATCATCACCATCAGAATCTTACTCATCATCACCATAGGAATCTCACTCGTCATCACCATTAGAATCTTACTCATCACCATCAGAATCTTACTCATCACCATCAGAATCTTACTCATCATCACCATCAGAATCTCACTCGTCATCACCATTGGAATCTTACTCATCACCATCAGAATATTACTCATCACCATCAGGATCTTACTCATCATAACCATCAGAATCTTACTCATCACCATCAGAATCTTACTCATTACCATCAGAATCTTACTCATCGCCATCAGAATCTTATACATCATCACCATAAGAGTCTTACTCATCACCGTCAGAATCTTACTCATCACCATCAGAATCTTACTCATCATCACCATCAGAATCTTACTCATCACGATGAGAATCTTGCTCATCACCATCAGAATCTTACTCATTACCATCAGAATCTTACTCATCATCACCATCAGAATCTTACTCATCACCATCAGAATCTTACTCATCACCATCAGAATCTTTCTCATCACCATCATAATCTTACTCATCACCATCAGAATCTTACTCATCATCACCTTCCGAATCTTACTCATCATCACCATCAGAATCTTACTCATCATCACCATCAGAATCTTACTCATCATCACCATCAGAATCTTACTCCTCATCACCATCAGGATCTTACTCCTCATCACCATCAGAATCTTACTCGTCATCACCATCAGAATCTTACTCATCGCCATCAGAATCTTATACATCATCACCATAAGAGTCTTACTCATCAACGTCAGAATCTTACTCATCACCATCAGAATCTTACTCATTATCACCATCAGAATCTTACTCATCACGATGAGAATCTTGCTCATCACCATCAGAATCTTACTCATTACCATCAGAATCTTACTCATCATCACCATCAGAATCTTACTCATCACCATCAGAATCTTACTCATCACCATCAGAATCTTACTCATCACCAATAGAATCTTACTCATCATCACCATCAGAATCTTACTCATCATCACCATAGGAATCTCACTCGTCATCACCATTAGAATCTTACTCATCACCATCAGAATCTTACTCATCACCATCAGAATCTTACTCATCATCACTATCAGAATCTCACTCGTCATCACCATTGGAATCTTACTCATCACCATCAGAATATTACTCATCACCATCAGGATCTTACTCATCATAACCATCAGAATCTTACTCATCACCATCAGAATCTTACTCATTACCATCAGAATCTTACTTATCGCCATCAGAATCTTATACATCATCACCATAAGAGTCTTACTCATCACCGTCAGAATCTTACTCATCACCATCAGAATCTTACTCATCATCACCATCAGAATCTTACTCATCACGATGAGAATCTTGCTCATCACCATCAGAATCTTACTCATTACCATCAGAATCTTACTCATCATCACCATCAGAATCTTACTCATCACCATCAGAATCTTACTCATCACCATCAGAATCTTTCTCATCACCATCATAATCTTACTCATCACCATCAGAATCTTACTCATCATCACCTTCCGAATCTTACTCATCATCACCATCAGAATCTTACTCATCATCACCATCAGAATCTTACTCATCATCACCATCAGAATCTTACTCCTCATCACCATCAGGATCTTACTCCTCATCACCATCAGAATCTTACTCGTCATCACCATCAGAATCTTACTCATCGCCATCAGAATCTTATACATCATCACCATAAGAGTCTTACTCATCAACGTCAGAATCTTACTCATCACCATCAGAATCTTACTCATTATCACCATCAGAATCTTACTCATCACGATGAGAATCTTGCTCATCACCATCAGAATCTTACTCATTACCATCAGAATCTTACTCATCATCACCATCAGAATCTTACTCATCACCATCAGAATCTTACTCATCACCATCAGAATCTTACTCATCACCAATAGAATCTTACTCATCATCACCATCAGAATCTTACTCATCATCACCATCAGAATGTTACAGATCACCATCAGAATCTTACTCATCACCATCAGAATCTTACTCATCACCGTCAGAATGTTACTCATCACCATCAGAATGTTACACATCACCATCAGAAAATCATCATCACCATCAGAATCTTACTCATCACCATCAGAATCTTACTCATTACCATCAGAATCTTACTCATCACCATCAGAATCTTACTCATCACCATTAGAATCTTACTCATCATCACCATCAGAATCTTACTCATCACCATCAGAATCTTACTCATCACCATCAGAATCTTACTCATCATCACCATTGGAATCTTACTCATCATCACCATCAGAATCTTACTCATCATCACCATCAGAATCTTACTCCTCATCACCATCAGGATCTTACTCCTCATCACCATCAGAATCTTACTCGTCATCACCATCAGAATCTTACTCATCGCCATCAGAATCTTATACATCATCACCATAAGAGTCTTACTCATCACCGTCAGAATCTTACTCATCACCATCAGAATCTTACTCATCATCACCATCAGAATCTTACTCATCACGATGACAATCTTGCTCATCACCATCAGAATCTTACTCATTACCATCAGAATCTTACTCATCATCACCATCAGAATCTTACTCATCACCATCAGAATCTTACTCATCACCATCAGAATCTTACTCATCACCAATAGAATCTTACTCATCATCACCATCAGAATCTTACTCATCATCACCATTGGAATCTTACTCATCATCACCATCAGAATCTTACTCATCATCACCATCAGAATCTTACTCATCATCACCATAGGAATCTCACTCGTCATCACCATTAGAATCTTACTCATCACCATCAGAATCTTACTCATCACCATCAGAATCTTACTCATCATCACCATCAGAATCTCACTCGTCATCACCATTGGAATCTTACTCATCACCATCAGAATATTACTCATCACCATCAGGATCTTACTCATCATAACCATCAGAATCTTACTCATCACCATCAGAATCTTACTCATTACCATCAGAATCTTACTCATCGCCATCAGAATCTTATACATCATCACCATAAGAGTCTTACTCATCACCGTCAGAATCTTACTCATCACCATCAGAATCTTACTCATCATCACCATCAGAATCTTACTCATCACGATGAGAATCTTGCTCATCACCATCAGAATCTTACTCATTACCATCAGAATCTTACTCATCATCACCATCAGAATCTTACTCATCACCATCAGAATCTTACTCATCACCATCAGAATCTTTCTCATCACCATCATAATCTTACTCATCACCATCAGAATCTTACTCATCATCACCTTCCGAATCTTACTCATCATCACCATCAGAATCTTACTCATCATCACCATCAGAATCTTACTCATCATCACCATCAGAATCTTACTCCTCATCACCATCAGGATCTTACTCCTCATCACCATCAGAATCTTACTCGTCATCACCATCAGAATCTTACTCATCGCCATCAGAATCTTATACATCATCACCATAAGAGTCTTACTCATCAACGTCAGAATCTTACTCATCACCATCAGAATCTTACTCATTATCACCATCAGAATCTTACTCATCACGATGAGAATCTTGCTCATCACCATCAGAATCTTACTCATTACCATCAGAATCTTACTCATCATCACCATCAGAATCTTACTCATCACCATCAGAATCTTACTCATCACCATCAGAATCTTACTCATCACCAATAGAATCTTACTCATCATCACCATCAGAATCTTACTCATCATCACCATCAGAATGTTACAGATCACCATCAGAATCTTACTCATCACCATCAGAATCTTACTCATCACCGTCAGAATGTTACTCATCACCATCAGAATGTTACACATCACCATCAGAAAATCATCATCACCATCAGAATCTTACTCATCACCATCAGAATCTTACTCATTACCATCAGAATCTTACTCATCACCATCAGAATCTTACTCATCACCATTAGAATCTTACTCATCATCACCATCAGAATCTTACTCATCACCATCAGAATCTTACTCATTACCATCAGAATCTTACTCATCTTCACCATCAGAATCTCACTCGTCATCACCATTTGAATCTTACTCATCACCATCAGAATCTTACTCATCACCATCAGAATCTTACTCATCATCACCATAAGACTCTTACTCATCACCATCAGAATCTTACTCATCACCATCAGAATCTTACTCATCATCACCATTGGAATCTTACTCATCATCAACATCAGAATCTTACTCATCATCACCCTCAGAATCTTACTCATCATCACCATCAGAATCTCACTCGTCATCACCATTAGAATCTTACTCATCACCATCAGAATCTTACTCATCACCATCAGAATCTTACTCATCATCACCATCAGAATCACACTCGTCATCACCATTAGAATCTTACTCATCACCATCAGAATCTTACTCATCACCATCAGAATCTTACTCATCATAACCGTCAGAATCTTACTCATCGCCATCAGAATCTTATACATCATCACCATAAGAGTCTTACTCATCACGATCAAAATCTTGCTCATCACCATCAGAATCTTTCTCATCACCATCAGAATCTTACTCATCATCACCATCAGAATCTTACTCCTCATCACCATCAGGATCTTACTCCTCATCACCATCAGAGTCTTACTCGTCATCACCATCAGAATCTTACTCGTCATCACCATCAGAATCTTACTCATCACCATCAGAATCTTATCATCACCATCAGGAACGTACTCATCACCATCAGAATCTTACTCATCACCATCAGAATTTTACTCATCATTACCATCAGAATCTTACTCATCATCACCATTAGAATCTTACTCATCACCATCAGAATCTTACTCATCACCATCAGAATCTTACTCATCACCATCAGAATCTTACTCATCATCACCATAGGAATCTTACTCGTCACCATCAGAATCTTACTCATTACCATCAGAATCTTACTCATCACCATCAGAATCTTACTCATCACCATCAGAATCTTACTCATCATCACCATTAGAATCTTACTCATCTTCACCATCAGAATCTTACTCATCATCACCATCAGGATCTTACTCCTCATCACCATCAGAATCTTACTCGTCATCACCATCAGAATCTTACTCATCACCATCAGAATCTTATCATCACCATCAGAAACTTACTCATCACCATCAGAATCTTACTCATCACCATCAGAATTTTACTCATCATCACCATCAGAATCTTACTCATCATCACCGTCAGAGTCTTACTCATCATCACCATCTGAATCTTACTCATCATCATCAGAATCTTACTCTTCACCATCAGAATCTTACTCATTACCATCAGAATCTTACTCATCACCATCAGAATCTTACTCATCACCATCAGAATCTTACTCATCATCACCATTAGAATCTTACTCATCATCACCATCTGAATCTTACTCATCATCATCAGAATCTTACTCTTCACCATCAGAATCTTACTCATTACCATCAGAATCTTACTCAGCACCATCAGAATCTTACTCATCATCACTATCAGAATCTTACTCATCACCTTCAGAATCTTACTGAACACCATCAGAATCTTAATCATCACCATCAGAATCTTACTCATCACCATCAGAATCTTTCATTTACATCCAAAACTATCAAATGGAGATTCATAACAGCTTTGGCTTCTCTCTCACTCTCTCTCTCTCTCTTCTTTGTCTCTTCTCTCTCATGGCAATTCCCAGGTCTTCAGGAAGATTGCAGTTAAAAGAGCAGGGCTTGGGGCTTTCTTGGAGCCGGTTGGTACCTCAGAGCGTGTCCCTACAGCAAGAGGGCTTAATCGCTCCCAATTGCTATGCCTCACAAAGGTGCAAAACTTCCCATCTGTTTCTCACTGTTACCGACACACAAATCTTGCCGCAAGGAGAAGGCTTGGTTTGCGTTCCAATTCCAAACGGTGGGCTATTCCTTATTGTGCTCTACTTTTGACCAGAGACCAATAGGTGCACTATATAGGGAATAGGGTGCCATGTGGGACGAAGCCAACCTCCATTTTCACAATGCAACATGGTTCCTCACCTTCGAAAAGGACAAATTCATCATGACATGTAGTTTGGGTTAGGGTTGAACAATTACTCCCCATGCATTTTTTATTGTTAGAGTTGCTTTTTTCTTCCTCAATACTTATATTTTATTTGATACTAAGTGAAACAGGTTCAAGTTGTGTCTTGAGGCCTTTTAATGGAATTTCATTGAGAGGAACATCAGCAAGAGGGAGCAGCTGTCCCTACAAAATGGAACTCATAGAACCACGTTGTGGTTGAAACAATATGTAAGCCTGTATTTCATGCTTTCAGCCAATATCCTCACAGTCAATTACCTACAACACAAGGTTTGAAAAAAATACCATGATGTTGTTTACAAAGTGAAACAATGACAACCTGAGGAAACCACCAATCTATTGCCTATGGACCATATTGAAACAAATATCATTCTGTAGGCTAACAAATGATATTTTCTTGGAACACTCTAAATCTTGCTTATTTATCTTGGAGACAAATACTCTGACCCATCTTTTATCCATACAGTATCTCTCTTTCCCTCTTTCCCTCTTTCTCTCTCCCTCTCTCCCTGTCTCTCTCTCCCTCCCTGTTCCTCTCTCCCTCTCTCTCTCAGTTTAAGGTACCCCTTCCTGACGGTAGTAGATCAGAGTCTCCTGATTTGCTAAAGAGCAACAAAAAAAAACGGTGAATTCCCTGACAGAACAATGGTCCCTGGACTTTGATGAGACAGAATGAGCTCAACCAGTAGACGTAATGGCTCTGCCCAGCCTCCGCTATCCCTCCCTCCACTCATTATACACACACACACACACACACACACACACACACACACACACACACACACACACACACACACACACACACACACACACACACACACACACACACACACACATACCAAACACACACACACACATCCACACACAGGATTCCACATACATTAATACACACATCAAACACGCAGGCACACACATAGGATTCCACACACATTAACACACACACACATTAACACACACACACATCCACACACACACACACACACACACACACACACACACACACACACACACACACACACACACACACACACACACACACACACACACACACACACACACACACACACACACACACACACACAGGATTCCACACACATTAACACACACACCAAACACACACACACACACATCCACACACAGGATTCCACATACATTAATACACACATCAAACACGCACGCACACACATAGGATTCCACACACATTAACACACACACACATTAACACACACACACATCCACACATACATCCACATACACACCACACACACACACACACACACACACACACACACACACACACACACACACACACACACACACACACACACACACACACACACACACACACACACACCAGGATTCCACACACATTAGCACACACACTAAACCCACACCCACTGCTCATATCTAGCTCTTCACTCTCTTCACAGATTGACTGCAGTGCCATCCCTCAGAAATGAATAGGCCTTAATTAAAGATTAATGTTGGGGTTCCCCGCACGCTGCGTGGAGATAGCTCCTCTCCCAGGGTGCATCTCTAAACCCGCAAAGCTGGTCGCTGGTTCACTGCAGCGTGCAATCAGAACAAAGACCAAACTATCAGGTCAGGACGCTCCCCGCTGAAGGACACGCAGTAACGGCACAGCGGCCGCTGCTGTGGAGAGAGGAGGGGGAAGGGGGGTAGAGTTGTTTTAATTATCGTCTGCAAAGAGACACAATCAGCCAATTGAAGTTCCGCTGCACCGGCTGCCTCAAACACACACACACACACACACACACACACACACACACACACACACACACACACACACACACACACACACACGCACGCACGCACACACACACACACACACACACACCCTCCCCTTTCGACAATTACCGCCTCCTGTCTTCATGAGGCACAAGGGAAGGTGTAGTGGATGTGTGTGTGTGTGTATATATGTGTGTGAGAGAGAGATATTATTGTGTAAACGGTGTCTCACTGACTCAGTCTTGCCGATGCACATGACACTACAAAACAATGTTTGATGTGCCGCTTCAACTGATCTGCTCTGGCTTTTTAAAGACCTGACTGTGTGCCAGATCTCTTTCACAAAACATCCCATTGGTTTCTCCCTCAAAATTGTAGGTTCTTTATTGGGGTTCTGTTAAGGTTGTGGTTAGAACCTGGATGTGGACATGAATGTAGGGTTAGGCTTGAACCGGTGTGTGGACATGAAGCTAGGGTTTAACTATTATGCAGACATGAATGTAGGGTTAGGTTTGAAGCAGGAGGTGGACATGAAGCTAGGGTTAGGGTTGAATCGGTGTGTGGACATGAAGCTAGGGTTAGGAGTACGGTTGTGGTTGAAGTTAGGGTTAGGGTTGAACTGGGATGTGGACATGAATTTGGGGTTAAGGTTGAACCAGGATGTGGACATGAAGCTAGGGCTGGGGTTGAACCAGGATGTGGACATGAAGCTAGTTTACGGTTGAACCAGGATGTGGACATGAAGCTAGGGTTAGGGTTGAACCAGGATGTGGACATGAAGCTAGGGTTAGGTTTGAATCAGGATGTAGACATGAAGTTTGGGTTAGGGTTGAACCAGGATGTGAGCATGAAGCTAGGGTTAGGGTTGAACCAGGATGTGGACATGAAGCTAGCGTTAGGTTTGAATCAGGATGTAGACATGTAGTTTGGGTTAGGGTTGAACCAGGATGTGGACATGAAGCTAGAGTTAGGAGTACGGTTGTGGTTGAAGTTATGGTTAGGGTTGAACCAGGATGTGGACATGAAGCTAGATTTACGGTTGAACCAGGATGTGGACATGAAGCTAGGGTTAGGTTTGAATCAGGATGTAGACATGAAGTTTGGGTTAGGGTTGAACCAGGATGTGAGCATGAAGCTAGGGTTAGGGTTGAACCAGGATGTGGACATTAAGCTAGGGTTAGGTTTGAATCAGGATGTAGACATGAAGTTTGGGTTAGGGTTGAACCAGGATGTGAGCATGAAGCTAGAGTTAGGGTTCTGTTTATGCTGGTATCAAACCTTGGGTTGCATGGGCCTGTTGCAACTTTCTACCCTGTTTCTATATTGTACATCAGACCGGTCTGGAGAGGGTGAGAGAACATGAAAGGCTGAGAGCTCCGAGGGGTCACCCATCACAGTTCAACAACAATTGTTGATAAAGTGCTTGGGGTAAGTTTAATAAATAAATAAAAATATATATAATAAAATCATATTAAAACATGCAAACTGGATCAATAAATTAATAGATAAATAACTAAATAAATCAGGACATAATTGGAAATCACACCAAGGGATGAAGGGATTAAGTTCTACAAAGATACGTGTTATGTTAAAGTGCTTGATATAATACAATGAAATATAAAAAAGACAAAACCAGATTGAGCAAATAAATACATCATTTTTTATTGAACTTCCTCGTCGTGTCGGTGGCTCTTCTTGTTCTCTTAATTAGGCCCTCACTAACTCCCACTGTCAATGCTTTATCCTACTCTTTACCATTCATAGGAAGTGGAGCCAAGGTCTTAAGTTTTGCTATCCACCTGGATTCAGCTGGTCCAGGAGGCTTTCATCTCCAGACCGGTGATGTGGAGGGAGGTTGTAGGGTGGTTTTGAAAGTGTTTTACCAGGTTAAGGTTGTGGTTAGGGTTAGGATAAGAAAAAGAGTATTATGACATAGAGATATACTTTATCCAAAGAACAAAATGTAAATCAAGGTTTCATTTCTGCTGGGAAGTGGTGGTTCTCCTTATTCTGCAAACAGGGGCCATTATTTTTTAAATTATATTATAATTAGAAAAACTTTTTTAATTGACAGGCAGCACTAGGCCTACTGGGTGACAATAAACATCTCTGACAATGCCCGTTCCTATGTCCCTTCTGTGGTGATTTCAGTAATGGCTTCCATACGAAGGTCTAATTACCGCCTCGGCAGGCCCCGCAACAAGGTCGCGCTTGTTATGCCATCATCCAATTCACACAATCAGATTTCGCACAAAGGGAACTAATCTCATTCCTTCACAAGCCATTCTCTTGATCTGACTGCCTTGTGCCTGTTCTACAGACAGACAGGATTTGCTGTGTCGCCCGTCCAGATGAGATGAGAGAATTACTTTCATTTAGCGAGAGAGACAGAGAGAGAGCGAGACAGAGATAGAGAGAGACTCACTGACTGAAAAGGCTCCAGCAGGCGGCTCACATCGACAAGTCTAACTGTCAATCTGCATCCAGACTCTAAATTGGAGCGGAATTGAATAGGCGTACTTCGGGGATGGATTTAGGCCAAAACAAACAACTAGAATTTAACATTACTGCTGTACTCATCAGATGTTTATGAAGGCTTAAGGGCTGGATTAAATCCATATCGACGAAGTATCGCCCAAGATTTGAATTATAGCTTGATTGAAATTTAACGGTAATGTTACCGCATTCACGGTAAACACTGCATATGTCGGCTCAATCGGAAATTACCTTTACATTTTTGCGATGATCTTTCGCTACACGGATTTAATTCAGTCCTTAATACTGTTCTATTAATTTACATAGTGTAGCATATCATCTGGTGTGTGGTAGGGGTGTTGATTGTAGGGATCAACTCTACAGGGTCAGTAAAACCAGCGGAGACTGAGACAACACAAGTGTTGATAGTGTAAATCAGTGTTTCTTAAACCTGGTGGGGGCCCGAAGGTGTTTTGCTCTAGCACTACACAGCTGAAACACTGCTGTAAATCCTTCAACACCAGTGTAGTGGAAGGGAACACTACCTCTGAAATAGTAGTAATAATACCTTGAGAATTAAAAACAAGTCTATAGATAATGATGATGGTTACCTAGGAGCTCCCCGGTGGTGCAGCGGTCTGCATCTCAGTGGTGCAGCGGTCAGGCACTGTATCTCAGTGCTAGAGCCACCACTTTTTTTATTTCACCTTTCTTTAACCTGGTTGTAACGGTCGTCTGAAGGTGAAGAAGTGGACCAAAGCGCAGCGTGGTAAGTGCTCATGATTATTTATTTTCAAGAAACACTCAAACAAAATAACAAAAGGGAAAAAACGAAAACGCACAGTTCCGTCAGGCACATACGCTAAACAGAAAATAACCTCCCACAAAACTCAGGTGGAAAACAGGCTGCCTAAGTATGATTCCCAATCAGAGACAACGATAGACAGCTGCCTCTGATTGGGAACCACACTCGGCTCAAAAACAAAGAAATAGAAAACATAGATATTCCCACCCGAGTCACACCCTGACCTAACCAAACAAAGAGAATAAATAAGATCTCTAAGGTCAGGGCGTGACACTGGTAGGCTGGTTGAGAACAAGTTCTCATTTACAACTGCGACCTGGCCAAGATAAAGTACAGCAGTTCGACACATATAACAACACAGAGTTACACATGGAATAAACAAACATACAGTCAATAATACAGTAGAAAAAGTCTATATACAGTGTGTGCAAATGAGGTAAGATAAGGGAGGTAAGACAATAAATAGGCCATGGTGGCGAAGTAATTACAATATACCAATTAAACACTGGAGTGATTGATGTGCAGAAGATGAATGTGCAAGTAGAGATACTGGGGTGCAAAGGAGCAAGATAAATAAATACAGTATGGGGATAAGGCAGTTGGATAGGCTATGTACAGATGGGCTATGTACAGGTGCAGTGATCTCTCAGCTGCTCTGACAGCTGGTGCTTAAAGCTAGTGAGGGAGATATGAGTCTCCAGCTTCAGTGATTTTTGCAGTTCGTTCTAGTCATTGGCAGCAGAGAACTGGAAGGAAAGGCGACCAAAAGAGGAATTGGCTTTGGGGTTGACCAGTGAGATATACCTACTGGAGCGCATGCTACGGGTGGGTGCTGCTATGGTGACCAGTGAGCTGAGATAAGGCGGGACTTTACCTAGCAAAGACTTGTAGATGACCTGGAGCCAGTGGGTTTGTGATGAGTATGAAGCGAGGGCCAGCCAACGATAGCGTAAAGGTCGCAGTGGTGGGTAGTATATGGGGCTTTGGTGACAAAACGGATGGCACTGTGATAGACTGCATCCAGTTTGTTGAGTAGAGTGTTGGAGGCTATTTTGTAAATGACATCGCTGAAGTCAAGGATCGGTAGGATGGTCAGTTTTACGAGGGTATGTTTGGCAGCATGAGTGAAGGATGCTTTGTTGCGAAATAGGAAGCCGATTCTCAATTTAATTTTGGATTGGAGATGCTTAATGTGAGTCTGGAAGCAGAGTTTACAGTCTAACCAGACACCTTGGTATTTGTAGTTGTCCACATATTCTAAGTCAGAACCGTCCAGAGTAGTGATGCTGGACGGGCGGGCAGGTGCGGGCAGCGACCAGTTGAAGAGCATGCATTTAGTTTTACTTGCATTTAAGAGCAGTTGGAGACCACGGAAGGAGAGTTGTATGGCATTGAAGCTCGTCTAGGGGTTAGTTAACACAGTGTCCAAAGAAGGGCCAGAAGTATACAGAATGGTTCGTCTGTATAGAGGTGGATCAGAGAATCACCAGCAGCAAGAGAGACATCATTGATGTATACAGAGAAGAGAGTCGGCCCGAGAATTGAACCCTGTGGCACCCACATAGAGACTGGCACACTGCAGACCCCTGTTCATTTCCAGGCTGTATCACAACCGGCTGTGATTGGGAGTCCCATAGGGCGGTGCATAATTGGCCCAGCGTCGTCCGGATTAGGGTTTGGCCGTCATTGTAAATAAGAATTTGTTCTTAACTGACTTACCTAGTTAAATAAAAAAATAAACCTAGGATTCATTTGTTTTCTAAAATCCATTCTATTGTTATGATACTAACTTTTTACTATAGGCTCCCAGCCTATGTTTTTCTCCCTCTCATTCTCTGTCTCAACAACCAACCCACTAGGCACAGACGTCAATTCAACGTCTATTCCATGTTATTTTATTGAAATAACATCGAAACAACGTTGATTCAACCTGTGTGTGCCCTGTGGGAAGGTTCAAAGTTACATTGTATAATACTGCCATCTGTTGGCATGTATGCATCCATACATAATAGACACATTTTGATTAATGGACATTTATGTGTATGTAATGTACGTATTTAATGCCGTAATATATGGACATCAATGTGCATACATTAACATTAAAGATACTTGTTCCTCTGGATTTTTCAAACTGTGTTCCTGTGATTTGATAGTCACTACGGCTGTTGATCTGGATTTTTCAATCTGTGTTCCTGTGATTTGATAGTCACTACGGCTGTTGATCTGGATTTTTCAAACTGTGTTCCTGTGATTTGATAGTCACTACGGATGTTGATCTGGATTTTTCAAACTGTGTTCCTGTGATTTGATAGTCACTACGGATGTTGATCTGGATTTTTCAAACTGTGTTCCTGTGATTTGATAGTCACTACGGATGTTGATCTGGATTTTTCAAACTGTGTTCCTGTGATTTGATAGTCACTACGGCTGTTGATCTGGATTTTTCAAACTGTGTTTTACTGATAAGAGAAGGAAAATGAGAGATCCAGTCACAGTGCGTTATGTTTGGACGGGTAATATGGAGCAGAACAGGATGGGAGAAACTGACAGTATCTCTCTATTGAATTGTTTTAATTGAACTTGAATGCAATATGTTTTTGTTTAGTTAGCTACATCTGATTGAAGTTCTATAAATAGTGCTCCATCAAATGGTTTTGTTTGAGAGGTGATAGAATTTTTCTTATTCTCTTCCCTAAAAAAATATATTTTTCATTTGAAAGTTGATTGAATAAATTGATTTATCTCGCTCCCCTGGAAGCAAGGACATCAGCTTTTAGGGATCATACCCTGGTGCTATTGTGTAGCCTACTGTATTGTGAAATTACGTTTTTTTTAAAATACTTTTTATTGTTCAACTTTTTTATGACTACAAAACTGTATATTTTGCCTGAGATGACACTCGCTATTTCCAACATACATTATTGTCAAAATAAATAATTACACTGTGTGTATTTCTTTAAATCCTCAGTGCCCTCTGTTGTCTGGCTGGTGTACATACCTGTATACAGCTCCACAGCAGTCTCACTCGCCGGCAACTGGATACACAAACACACATTCTACACACACACATTGTGGTAGTGTGGATATTATATCATACTTCTGTAATAAGAGAGGAATAATGTAATCATGTCTTGTAGGTTGTATTGTGTTATTTATGATGTAGACTGTTGTTGTGTTTTTGTTGTGATGTTCTTGTTTTAATCCTATTTTCAACCCAGGATTATAATAAATACAAAATACTACAGTTACAAATTCTGGAACGCTTCTCTCCAGCCTGGCATAGCAGAGAACACAGGCACCAGATACTCACTCAGACACAAGGAGAAACTAATAAATGAGACAAAGTTATTTCAAGATAATACTGAGATGAAAAAAATACAAAATAGTTGTTCCTATTCCGGTGGGTCACTGCTATGAAAATGTGCAGAGAGATTTCAAGATCTCAAGAGCCAATTAAACTGGCCTTAGTGTTGATGCATGGCTTGTAGGTAGGGGAGAGTGGGGTATGTTGGGTCATTTTTTACATTCAGCATCATTAAGTCAAGCAAAATATTTCTAACAGATATCTACTGTGCCTTCAGAAAGTATTCACACCCCTTGACTTTTTCCACATTTTGTTGTGTTACAGCCTGAATTTAAAAAGGATTCAACTGAGGTTTTGTGTCACTGGCCTACACAAAATACCCCATAATGTCATAGTGGAATTATGTTTTTAGAAATTATTACAAATGAATTACAAATGAAATGTCTTGAGGTTATGAGTGTTCAACCCCTTTTTATGGCAAGCCTAAATAAGTTCAGGGGTAAAAATGTGCTTAACAAGTCACATAATAAGTTGCATGGAGTCACTGTGTTCAATAATAGTAGATGACTACCTCATCTAAGGTCCCTCAGTCCAGCTGTGAATTTCAAACAAAGATTCAATCACAAAGACCAGGGAGGTTTTCCATTGACTCTTAAAAAAAGGCATCTATAAAAACAAACAGAAATGACAATTAATATTCCATTGAGCATGGTGATGTTATTAATTACACTTTGGATGGTGTTTCAATACACCCAGTCACTACAAAGATACAGGCGTCAAACCTAATTTAGGAGAGGAAGGAAACTGCTCAGGGATTTCACCATGAGGCCAGTGGTGACTTTAAAACAGTTACAGAGTTTAATGGTTGTGATAGGAGAAAACGGAGGATGGATCAACAACATTGTAGTTACTCCAAAATACTAACCTAAATGACAAGTGAAAAGAAGGAAGCCTGTAGAGAATAAAAATATTCCAAAACATGCATCCTGTTTTCGATTAGGCACTAAAGTAGTACTACAAAAAATGTGGCAAAGCAATTCATTTGATGTCCTGAATACAAAGTGTTATGTTTGGGGCAAATCCAACTCAACAAATCCCTGAGTACCAATCTTCATATTTTCAACCATGGTGGTAGCTGCATCATGTTATGACTATTCTTGTCATCGGCAAGGACTAGGGAGGTTTTTTTGGGATAAAAAGAAACGGAATAGACCTAAGCACAGGCAAAATCCTAGAAGGAAACTTGGTTCAGTCTGCTTTCCACTGGGAGACAAATTCACCTTTCAGCAGGACAATAACCTAAAGCACAAGGTCAAATATACACTGGAGTTGCTTATCAAGACGACATTGAATGTTCCAGAGTGTCCTAGTTACAGTTTTGACGTAATCTGTCTTGAAAATCTATGGCAAGACTTAAATGGCTGTCTAGCAATGATCAACAACCAACTAGACAGAGCTTGAATAATTTTTGAAAGAATAATGTGTAATATTGTACAATCCAGGTGTGCAAAATCCATTTTAATCTCACTTTGTAAAACAACAAAATGTGTAAAAAGTCAAGGGGTATGAATACTTTCTGAAGGCACTATACATTTATTTCAGGATCTTGTGTTTCCCTGGAAATAATCAGAATTCATGTAAACATAACAGTTTTCAAAACATAGTTGTCCAAAAAAATGAGCCGCCTTGGGGTGATGTTCAACGTCTACAAAATTCTGTCCCAATTTAAATACTACCACCACGAATGTTCCCTCTAAGCTGTGAGCGGGCATGCAGCTCCCCCAGGACTGCCGAGCAGAAAAAATATTAGCCCACGCAGAGAAGCACGAGATTGAACTTCACTCAACTTTCTAGAGTTTCCCTGTTAGTTAACACTATCAATGTTTCCCTTTACAGTGGCAATTGTGATCGAATCAAGGCATTATTAGCCACTTTCAATGCAACATACTGAAGCAAAACAAACTATGCAATACTTAGTATGGAAAACTAACTATGCAAGATTTTGCTGTAGGCAGAACGCATCGGAATAGGGTTCTATTGCATTGACAGCCATGACTCAGGCCCGTACTCTACACAGACCAGTGCACCATAACCAATCAGAGCTGCAGTAGGCCTATATGCAAATAGACCATTGCCATAAATGGATCTGTGCCATTCACTTTGAACTGGACTGTGTTTACAGCATGAGTGGTCATGTGTAGATGTGCTTGTCTTGAGATCAAAGCCAGAGCTACATGTAGCGACGTGTGTACATTTGTTCATATCCTTTGCTAGTTAGTGAGTTATTAGCCCAGTTATAGATCATTTGTAGTCAGCAATGGGGGAGTGATTGCTTCCTACAAGAGCACAAAACAGATCTTTTTTTGTCTTAAAGTGGCAGTGTTGTATTTTGAGACAGGCATGAATGAGCTAAGTAGCCAATAGGTAGAGGATAGCATAATTTGTCTGATTCTCTGTAATAATGGTATGGGAATAATGATGCATTTTATTTTGTAAAGGGGTTTCTTTCATCAAACAACACAACATTTTCAGTCACCTCCTTGTCTGGATAAATAGCTTATGTCAAACTCTGCATGTTTTTTTCAAAGGTGTCATGGAATGTAGGGCTACATTGAATACCACACATTGGCTGCTACTGTAGGGTGAAAGATAGAATAGCTATTTCTATGTTAAAATGTTATGGGATGCATCTCCATTGTTTTTCATGGTAGGTCACTCTGGTAGGCTTGCATTATGATCAAATTGCCACAGTAGCCTACTTCACTACTCTTAAAACTAACTTAAAGCGGGTACAGCCTCGGTGTTCACAGTAAACGGAAGTTGCACAGAATGTTCATAACGTTGGCGCTTAGCAAACCTGACATTTGCTCAAAAAAACAATTAGAGGGAACATTGACCACCACCTTTTTAAAACCGTGTCGATTTTTATTTCACAAACACTATTCAACACAATCACAATCACTTTTTGGTATTTTAAGAATTTTAACACAGGTTTAACACCTACAGTGTAACACACCTTTCTAACACTGTACCTTTTAAAAAAAAGTTTAAACATAGGCTCAGGCCCTGCTGTAACCTCATAACCACGTGCCAATTAGTTGGCAAGTTGTCTGCGTTTCAGGCTACCAAGCCCATGAAACTGGTCCGCGCTCAGATTCCATGTCATCAGATAAGACCTTGTGTTCCTCTGCTACTCTATCATAGCCTTTCTTTATCAAGCTCAGACTCCATGTCATTAGATAAGACCTTGTGTTCCCCTGCTACTCGATCATAGCCTCTCTTTATCAAGTTCAGACTCCATATCTCAATCTCTTCATTCAAAGACTCAATCATGGACACTCTTACTGACAGTTGTGGCTGCTTTGTGTAATGTATTGTTGTCTCTACCTTCTTGCCCTTTGTGCTGTTGCCTGTGCCCAATAATGTTTGTACCATGATTTGTGCTGCTACCATGTTGTGTTGCTACCATGTTGTTGTCATGTTGTGTTGCTGTGTTGTCATGTGTTGCTGCCTTGCTATGTTGTTGTCTTAGGTCTCTCTTTGTGTAGTGTAGTGTTGTCTCATCGCGATGTGTGTTTTGTCCTACATTTATGTTATTTAAAAAAAAAATTATCCCAGCCCCTGTCCCCGCAGGAGGTCTTTTGCCTTTTGGTAGGCCGTCATTGTAAATAAGAATTAGTGTTTAACTGACTTGCCTAGTTAAATAAAGGTTAAATAAAAATAAAAATAAATAAATAAAATGTATCAAGCTCAGACTCCATGTCATTAAATAAGACCTTGTGTTTCTCTGCTATTCTATCACAGTGTCACAGGGGTCGTGGAATGGAGACCAAGACGCAGCGTGGATAGTGCTCATTCTTAATTCTTTAATGAAAACACTACAACAGCAAAACAACAAAACGACCAACAACAGTCCCGTCAGGTACTACGACTAAAACGGAAAACAACTACCCACAAACCCCAAAGGAAAACAGGCTGCCTAAGTATGGCTTCCAATCAGAGACAACGAAAGACACCTGCCTCTGATTGGAAACCATACCCGGCCAAACATGGAAAAACAACACATAGAAATAGAAAACCCAAAAACCCACACAAAATAACCCCCTGCCATGCCCTGACCATTTTACTATGGCAAATGACCTCTTTACCTGGTCAGGACGTGACACATAGTCTCTCTTTCACACAGGTACATGTTGTTTTCTTTTTGGTACATTTTTTCTTTACTGTCGGAAAGCTGATATGTTGATATGCTTCAGTTAGCCACATGACTGGTTTCACATTTGTCTCCAGTGATTTAAAAGTTAAAATAGATCTAAAACAAGTGTCATTTATATTTACTATACCCTTATCCAGATGGATTACTCATTTAACTAGCTCTTATCAATATCTCTTATCAAGTTGTACATTTCAGTGCATGGAGAAAGGTGTTATTTCTATCAGACCTTATTCATGGTTTAGCTGTTCGGGAGCCTTATGGCTTGGGGGTAGAAGCTGTTAAGAAGACTTTTAGACCTAGACTTGGTGCTCCGGTACCGCTTGCCGTGCGGTAGCAGAGAGAACAGTCTATGACTAGGGTGGCTGGAGTCTTTGACCATTTTTAGAGCCTTCCTCGCACACCGCCTGGTACAGTGGCTTATGAAAGTATTCACGCCCCTTGGCATTTTTCCTATTTTGTTGCCTTATAGTCTGGAATTAAAATGTAGTTTTGGGGGGTTTGTATCATTTGATTTACACAACATGCCTACCACTTTGAAGATGCAAAATATTTTTTATTGAGAAACAAACAAGAAATAAGACAAAAATACAGAAAACTTGAGTGTACATAACGATTCACACCCCCAATACTTTGTAGAGCCACCTGTTGCAGCAATTACAGCTGCATGTAACGCTTTTGGTTTGGAGACGTAGCGGAGTCAGGCGCAGGAGACAGGTTTGAGTGAAAACAGTCTAGTTTACTCAAAAACACAAGCAAACGCTCCAACAGCAAAACAACAGCGTGAGGAGAAACACCTCCAACAACCACTGACAATGAACAATCACGGACAAAACAGAAAGGTAAGCCAGAGGGTTAAATAAGGAACATAATAAGGGAATTGAAACCAGGTGTGCGTAATCAAGACAAAACAAAATGAAAAGGGAAACATGGATCGGTGGTGACTAGAAAGCCGGTGACGTCGACCGCCAAACGTCGCCCGAACAAGGCAAGGGGCCGACTTCGGCGGAAGTCGTGACACTGCAAGTCTCATGGGGTATGTCTCTATAAGCTTGGCACATCTAGCCACTGAGATTTTTGCCCATTCTTCAAGGCAAAACTGCTCCAGCTCCTTCAAGTTGGATGGGTTCCGCTGGTGTAAAGCAATGTTTAAGTCATACCATAGATTCTCAATTGGATTGAGGTCTGGGCTTTGAATAGGCCATTCCAAGACATTTAAATGTTTCCCCTTAAACCACTCGAGTGTTGCTTTAGCAGTATGCTTAGTATGCTTAGTGTCATTGTCCTGCTGGAAGGTGCACCTCCGTCCCAATCTCAAATCTCTGGAAGACATAAACAGATTTCCCTCAAGAATTTCCCTGTATTTAGCGCCATCCATCATTCCTTCAGTTCTGATCAGTTTCAAAGTCCCTGCCGATGAAAAACATCTGACAGCATGATGCTGCCACCACCACGCTTCACTGTGGGGATGGTGTTCTCGGGGTGATAAGAGGTGTTGGGTTTGCGCCAGACATAGCATTTTCCTTGATGGCCAAAAAGCTACATTTTAGTCTCATCTGACCAGAGTACCTTCTTCCATATGTTTGGGGAGTCAATTCAATTCAATTCAATTTGCTTAATTGGCATGACGTAACAATGTACATATTGCCAAAGCTTATTTGGGATATTTACAATATGAAAAAAAAGAGCATCAAAATTCTCAATGGGACAACAGTAACAATACTAACCAAGGGTCAAAATAACCATACATTGAACAATAACAATAAGCATGCAGTAGAGTAGATGTGCAGGTTGATTGGTCTGTTAGACACTGTCCCTCAACTTATGGCAGGCAGCAATGTAGTAGGCTGCCAACCCACAGCTCTCTGCGTCCTCCCCCAACAGGACGGGTAGCTTACTCTCATCAGAGAGGTCTTTGAAACCTTGAATAAGGGTTTCAAATTTGGGGAAATGACACTCTCTAACTGTTTTATATTTTTCACATTTTGTCAGGAAATGCAGCTCCGTCTCAGGTTCTGCTGTTGTGCAGCCTTTCCTCTACAGGGAGTCAGGTTTTCCTGTGTCTACCCTTCTCAATGGCAAGGCTGTGCTCACTGAGCCTGTACTTTGTCAAGGTTTTTCTATGGTTTTGATCAGTAACCATGGTCAAATAGTTAGCCACGGTGTACTGTCGATTTAGGTCCAGATAGCACTGCATTTTGCTTTGTGTTGTGCTTGTGTTTCCCAATAAGCAATGTCGTTTTGTTTTGACTGTTTTGTAATTTGGTTTATTCTGATTGATTGGATGTTCTTGGAGTCTGGAGTCTTGGAGTCTCCCACATGCCTTTTGGCGAACACCAAACGTGTTTGCTTATTTTTCTCTTTAAGCAATGACTTTTTTTCTGGCCACACTTCTGTAAAGCCCATTTGTGTGGAGTGTATGGCTTAAAGTGGTCCTATGGACAGATACTCCAATCTCTGCTGTGGAGCTTTGTAGCTCCTTCAGGGTTATCTTTGGTCTCTTTGTTGCCTCTCTGATTAATGTCCTCCTTGCCTGGTCCATGAGTTTTGGTGGGCAGCCCTCTCTTGGCAGGTTTCTTGTGGTGCCATATTCTTTCAATTTTTTAATAATGGATTTAATGGTGCTCTATGGGATGTTCACATTTTGGATATTTTTTTATTAACCAAGCCTGATCTGTACTTCTCCACAACTTTGTCCCTGACCTGTTTGGAGAGCTCCTTGGACTTCATGGTGCCGTTTGCTTGGTGGTGCCCCTTGCTTAGTGGTGTTGCAGACTCTGGGGCCTTTCAGAACAGGTGTATATATACTAGGATTATGTGACAGATCATGTGACACTTAGATTGCACACAGGTGGACTTTATTTAACTAATTATGTGACTTCTGAAGTTAATTGGTTGCACCAGATCTTATTTACGGGCTTCATATCAAAGGGGGTGAATACATATGCACGCACAACTTTTCCATTATTTTATAGAATTTTTTGTAACAAGTGATTTTTTTTCATTTCACTTCACCAATTTGGACTATTTTGTGTATGTCCATTACATGAAATCCAAATAAAAATAAATGTAAATTGTTGTAATTCAACAAAATAGGAAAAACGCCAAGGGGGATGAATACTTTTGCAAGGCACTGTATAGTGATCCTGGATGGCAGGAAGCTTGGTCCTAGTGATGTACTGGGCCATACTCATTACCCTCTGTAGTGCCTTGCAGTCGGAGGTCGAGCAGTTGCCATTCCAGGCAGTGATGCAACCGGTCAGGATGCTCTCGATGGTGCAGCTGTAGAACCTTTTGAGTATCTGAGGATCCATGCCAAATCTTTTCAGTCTCCTGATGGGGAATAGGCTTTGTAATGAGCCTGAAAAAACACTGTCACGTCTTAGTGGTTTTGAAATATGTATTGTTTAATCACATTGGAAAGAAAATACATGGAGTGAACAAATATAATAAATATAAAGTCTCTCAAAAGATACACATTTGCTTACTGCTTTTGTTTGCTTTTATTTAAATTGGTCCTCTCTTTTTGGAGCAGGATTGGGCCTAGAATGTGAGTGGAGACCTATAGTGACAGACACAGGTTTGAGATATCATCTGTATGGACAAAACACCAGTAATAACACTACAACAGAGAGCACGTATGGTCACATATCCACAGAATGTATAGTGTCTTTCTTTCTCCTCCCGGGGGTGGATCAGTAAAATGTACTCCGCTTCAAGATGTACGGCCTCCGAGCTTTGGTGTTTTTCACTTGCCTCTTAAAAATATACGGTGATTTCCTTTTGAGCGGGTTGTCACTGTTTTGATCGCCGTCTAGGTACTCTTGAGAATTGTCAAGCAGCTGTAAAGAAAAACAGAATAATCAAATCAAATATTATTTGTCACATGCACTGAATACAACAGGTGTAGACCTTACAGTGAAATGCTTACTTACAAGCCCTTAACCAACAATGCAGTCTTAAGAAAAGACGTGCTAAGTAAAAAATAAGAATACAAATAATTAAAGAGCAGCAGTAAAATAACAATAGCGAGGCTATATACTGGGTGTACCGGTACAGAGTCAATGTGTGGGGGCACCGGTTAGTCGAGGTAATTGAGGTAATATGTACATGTACACTACCGTTCAAAGGTTTGGGGTCACTTAGAAATGTCCTTGTTTTTGAAAGAAAAGCACTTTTTTGTCCATTAAAATAACATCAAATTGATCAGAAATAGTGTAGACATTGTTATTGTTGCAAATTACTATTGCAGCTGGAAACGGCAGATTTTTTATGGAATATCTACATAGGCGCACAGAGGCCTATTATCAGCATCCATCACTCCTGTGTTCCAATGGCACGTTGTGTTAGCTAATCCAAGTTTATAATTTTAAAAGGCTAATTGATCCTTATAAAACCCTTTTGTAATTATGTTATCACAGTTAAAAACTGCAATAAAACTGGCCTTCTTTAGACTAGTTGAGTATCTGGAGCATCAGCATTTGTGGGTTCAATTACAGGCTCAAAATGGCGAGAAACAAAGCACTTTCTTTTGAAACTTGTCAGTCTATTCTTCTTCTGAGAAATGAAGGCTATTCCATGTGAGAAATTGCCAAGAAACTGAAAATCTCGTACAACGCTGTGTACTACTCCCTTCACAGAACTGCACAAACTGGCTCTAACCAGAATAGAAAGAGGAGTGGGAGGCCCTGGTGCACAACTGAGCAAGAGGACAAGTACATTAGAGTGTCTAGTTTGAGAAACAGATGCCTCACAAGTCCTCAACTGGCAGTTTCATGAAATAGTACCCGCAAAACACCAGTCTCAACTTCAACAGTGAAGAGGCGACTCTGGGATGCTGGCCTTCTAGGCAGAGTTGCAAAGAAAAAGCCATATCTCAGACTGGCCAATAAAAAGAAAAGATTAAGATGGGCAAAAGAAAACAGACACTGGACAGAGGAACTCTACCTAGAAGGCCAGCATCCCAGAGTCACCTCTTCACTGTTGACATTGAGACTGGTGTTTTGCGGGTACTATTTAAAGAAGCTGCCAGTTGAGGACATAGACTTGGCACTCCAGTACCGCTTGTCGTGCTGTAGCAGAGAGAACAGTCTATGACTATGGTGGCTGGAGTCTTTGACAATTTTTAGGGCCTTCCTCTGACACCGCCTGATATAGAGGTCCCGGATGGCAGGAAGCTTGGCCCCAGTGATGAACTGGGCCGTATGCACTACCCTCTGTAGTGCCTTGCGGTCGGAGGCCGGGCAGTTGCCATACCAGACGGTGATGCAACCGGTCAGGATGCACACGATGGTGCAGCTGTAGAACTTTTTGAGGATCTGAGGACCCATGCCAAATCTTTTCAGTCTCCTAAGGGGGAATAGGCTTTGTAATGAGCCACTCCTGGTGCATAAGGCACTACTTTCGGCAAGGCCCATAGAGCTCTGGTGTAGTGCACTTTAAAGAATAGGGTGCCATTTGGAGCGCAGAAACAATAATTTGGACACCAGATAATGGTTGGTTTGTACCTACTGTATGCAGCTGTGGTTCAAACAAGTGTTTAGTGTATTTTCTTCCATGCATGAGAAAACAGGTCATCTGTATAGTCAGGCTGATGAGACCTCGATAATGATGTGTGAGGAACTGTGGCGTTGACAGTGTGCACGTCAACGTGACGGAGAAGCTGACAGTGTGCACGTCAACGTGACGGAGAAGCTGACAGTGTGCACGTCAACGTGACGGAGAAGCTGACAGTGTGCACGTCAACGTGATGGAGAATCTGACAGTGTGCACATCAACGTGATGGAGAAGCTGACAGTGTGCACGTCAACGTGATGGAGAAGCTGACAGTGTGCACGTCAACGTGACGGAGAAGCTGACAGTGTGCACGTCAACGTGATGGAGAAGCTGACAGTGTGCACGTCAACGTGACGGAGAAGCTGCCAGTGTGCACGTCAACGTGACGGAGAAGCTGACAGTGTGCACGTCAACGTGACGGAGAAGCTGACAGTGTGCACGTCAACGTGATGGAGAATCTGACAATGTGCACGTCAACGTGATGGAGAAGTTGACAGTGTGCACGTCAATGTGATGGAGAAGCTGACAGTGTGCACGTCAACGTGATGGAAAAGCTGACAGTGTGCACGTCAACGTGATGGAGAAGCTGACAGTGTGCACGTTAACATGATGGAGAAGCTGACAGTGTGCACGTTAACATGATGGAGAAGCTGACAGTGTGCATGTCAACGTGATGGAGAAGCTGACAGTGTGCACGTCAACGTGATGGAAAAGCTTGAGAAAAGAGACGAGGAGAAGGATATGCGTTTAATGAGGGGTGTTTAGCGCTGTGCAGGGCCCAGAGATAGATGCTCTCTTTGCTGTGTATCAGCCTCTGTCATTATGGGTCTCGGATTGGTCATCCCTGTCTGTGGCCTGATTCAATCAGATCGAGCTGATGTTTTGACGGTGTTGGAGGAGAAACTGTGGTATGAGCTGACAGATCGAGGAGCGGCTGCTGTTGTCTGTCACAAACCACTCCCTTCCTTATTATCCCTACTGAGCTAGAAGTTCAAAACGGTACTAGACAGTGTTGGCTCTATCCATGGTAGAAATAATGACTCTCAAATGTCAAACCGTTGATGTGAGGCTAATGCATGTTTTCATGTTCATTTGGATGAGGGGATTATAGCCTGTCAGTCTAATTCGAGTGTTGAAACTTGTAACGCGTCTGCATGGGATTTGTTGGATTATAGTCGGGTGTGGTTTCGTTGCACCCAATGGCAGTGTCCGCGATAAGGTAACGCAACGAGACACTTGTGGATTTGACAGCTCTAATTCAGTTCCACCTCCGACACCTCCGACACCAGTCCTTAACGTCTGTCTATCCCAGTGTACAGTATGTATGCATGCATCCCTGTGTCCGTCCCTCACCTCTCGGGGCTGCAGTACTCTGCAGATGTGCTGTAGATCGAGGAGCTCATCCAAGGGCTCCGGCAGGGAGGCCAGCCTCTCCCCCAGCTCCTCCCCAGTGTTATACTCCTCCTGTTCTCTCCACAACCGGCTGTTTATCAGGCTGTTCACCATCCTGCACACGTTCACCAGGGACACACGCCAGTAGGGGGCGTTCTGCTTGCTCTGTTTCATGTGAGAGACGATAAGAAATAATTAAGACAGTGTGTGTGTGTGTGTGTGTGTGTGTGTGTGTGTGTGTGTGTGTGTGTGTGTGTGTGTGTGTGTGTGTGTGTGTGTGTGTGGTGTGTGTGTGTGTGTGTGTGTGTGTGTGTGTGTACGTGTTTAACTATACTTGTGGAGACCAAGTCCCCACAAGAATAGTAAACAAACAAAAATTTGACCAACTGCGGACATTTTGTTAGTCCCCACAAGGTCAAATGCTTTTTCTATGGGGTTTAGGCGTTAAGGTTAGAATTAGTGTTAGGATTAGAGTTAGAATTAGGTTTAGGGTTAGAATTAGGATTGGGGTTAGAATTAGTGTTAGGGTTAGAATTAGGTTTAGGGTTAGGGTTAGGAGCTAGGGTTAGGTTTAGGTTTAGGTTAGGTTTTTGGGTTAAGGTTAGGGTTAGGGTTAGGGTTAGGGTAAGGGTATGGGTTAGGGTTAGGGTTAGGCTTAGGGTTAGGGGTTATGGAAAATAGTATTTTGAATGGGACTGAATTGTTTGTCCCCACAAGGTTAGCTGTGCTGTGCAAGACTGTGTGTGTGTGTGCATGTGTGTGCGTGTGTGTGTGTGTGTGTGCGCGTGTGCGTGCGTGTGTGTGCGCGTGTGTGCGCGTGTGTGTGTGTGCATAACTGCTTTCTGCTCCCTCTCACAATTCATGGCAACAGATCAGATCTTAACCTTATCTAGCTCCAAGCCTGCTGTATCATAATCTAGTTTGAGCGTGTGGTATTGGATGGTGTGAAGCCCCTGCCGCTGCCTGTGGGGACCCCTGTGCGTGGGCCGACTCCCTAACAGCGCACAGCCCAGACTCCCTCCTGGGTGTCACTGACAATGATGAACAGAGTCATAAGGAACATAAGATTGGAGTTTCTAAATCACCTCAAACCCCATCTCACCTATCAGCTTTGCTTTTATAGATGGCAAAGGATAGCACTTTTATTTCCTGGCATCGCCATTGTTGAGAGAGGAGTTGTTAGATATTACATATGGATTTTATAGGCCAGGGGGGAGAAATGGCACAGAGTGGATATGTATCGTACCGAGCAGTCTGAGCCATAAACCACTCCAGAGACAAGACAGAAAGGACGCCTCGGTCTGGCTGGATAGTGTTGTGAGTTCCTGACAATATTAACATTTGGAAAACCCTACAATTACAAATGAGGTCTTGTTTACTTCCA